>NC_133408.1:66472500-67097500 GCF_049350105.2 Macaca mulatta | reverse complement strand
GCCTTTCGCTAAGACAGTTCTTGTGGAATTGGCAAAGTGATATTTGGAAGCCCATAGAGGGCTATGGTGAAAAAGGAAATATCCTCAGTTGAAATTTCGAAAGAAGCTTTCTGAGAAACTGCTCAGTGTTCTTTTAATTCATCTCACAGAGTTACATCTGTATTTCGTGGATCTCTTTGATAGCCTTATTTCTGTGGAATCTGAGAACAGATATTTCGGATCCTTTTGAACACTACAGGGGCAAAGGAAATATCCTCCGATAACAAGGAGAAAGAAGCTTTCTGTGAAACTCCTTTGTGTTCTGTGAAATCATCTGACAGAGCTACAGCTTTCCCCTCAAGAAGCCTTTCCCTAAGACAGTTCTTGTGTAATTGGCAAAGTGATATTTGGAAGCCCATAGTGGGCTATGGTGAAAAAGGAAATATCCTCAGATGAAATCTGGAAAGAAGCTTTCTGAGAAACTGCTTAGTGTTCTGTTAATTAATCTCACAGAGTTACATCTGTATTTCGTGGATCCCTTTGCTAGCCTTATTTCTGTGGAATCTGAGAACAGATATTTCGGATCCCTTTGAACACTATAGGGCCAAAGGAAATATCCTCCGAAAACAAGGAGAAAGAAGCTTTCTGTGAAACTCCTTTGTGTTCTGTGAAATCATCTCACAGAGCTACAGCTTTCTCCTCAAGAAGCCTTTCCCTAAGACAGTTCTTGTGGAATTGGCAAAGTGATATTTGGAAGCCCATAGAGGGCTCTGGTGAAAAAGGAAATATACTCCGATAACAAAGAGAAAGAGTCTTTCTGAGAAACTGCTTAGTGTTCTGTTAATTCATCTCATAGAGTTACATCTGTATTTCGTGGGTCTCTTTGCTAGCCTTATTTCTGTGGTATCTGAGAACAGATATTTCGGATCCCTTTGGACACTCTAGGGCCAAAGGAAATATCCTCCGATAACAAAGAGAAAGAAGCTTTCTGTGAAACTCCTTTGTGTTCTGTGGAATCATCTCACAGAGTTACAGCCTCCCCCTCAAGAAGCCTTTCGCTAAGACAGTTCTTTTGGAATTGGCAAAGTGATATTTGGAAGTCCATAGAGGGCTATGGTGAAAAAGGAAATATCCTCAGATGAAACCTGGAAAGAAGCTTTCTGAGAAACTGCTTAGTGTTCTGTTAATTCATCTCACAGAGTTACATCTGTATTTCGAGGATCTCTTTGCTAGCCTTATTTCTGTGGAATCTGAGAAGAGATATTTCGAATCCCTTTGAACACTATAGGGCCAAAGGAAATATCCTCCGATAACAAAGAGAAAGAAGCTTTCTGAGAAACTTCTTTGTGTTCTGTGAAATCATCTCACAGAGTTACAGCTATCCCTTCAAGAAGCCTTTCGCTAAGACCGTTCTTGTGGAATTGGCAAAGTGATATTTGGAAGCCCATAGAGGGCTATGGTGAAAAAGGAAATATCCTCAGATGAAATCTGGAAAGAAGCTTTCTGAGAAACTGCTTAGTATTCTGTTAATTCATCTCACAGAGTTACATCTGTATTTCGTGGATCTCTTTGCTAGCCTTATTTCTGTGGAATCTGAGAACCGACATTTCGGATTGCTTTGAAGACTATAGGGCCAAAGGAAATATCCTCCGATAACAAAGAGAAAGAAGCTTTCTGAGAAACTTCTTTGTGTTCTGCGAAATCATCTCACAGAGTTACAGCTTTCCCCTCAAGAAGCCTTTCGCTAAGACACTTCTTGTGGAATTGACAAAGTGATATTTGGAAGCCCATAGAGGGCTATGGTGAAAAAGGAAATATCCTCAGATGAAATCTGGAAAGAAGCTTTCTGAGAAACTGATTAGTGTTCTGTTAATTCATCTCACAGAGTTACATCTGTATTTCGAGGATCTCTTTCCTAGCCTTATTTCTGTGGAATCTGAGAACAGATATTTCGGATCGCTTTGAAGACTATAGGGCCAAAGGAAATATCCTCCGATAACAAAGAGAAAGAAGATTTCTGAGAAACTTCTTTGTGTTCTGTGAAATCATCTCACAGAGTTACAGCTTTCCCCTCAAGAAGCCTTTCGCTAACACAGTTCTTGTGGAATTGGCAAAATGATATTTGAAAGCCCAGAGAGGGCTATGGTGTAAAAGGAAATATCCTCAGATTAAATCTGGAAAAAAGCTTTCTGAGAAACTGCTTAGTGTTCTGTTAATTCATCTCACAGAGTTACATCTTTATTTCTAGGATCACTTTCCTAGCCTTTTTTCTGTGGAATCTGAGAACAGATATTTCGGATCGCTTTGAAGACTATAGGGCCAAAGGAAATATCCTCCGATAACAAAGAGAAAGAAGCTTTCTGAGAAACTTCTTTGAGTTCTGTGAAATCATCTCACAGAGTTACAGCTTTCCCCTCAAGAAGCCTTTCGCTAAGACCGTTCTTGTGGAATTGGCAAAGTGATATTTCGAAGCTCTTATAGGGCTATGGTGAAAAAGGAAATATCCTCAGATGAAATCTGGAAAGAAGCTTTCTGAAAAACTGCTTAGTGTTCTGTTAATTCACTCACAAATTTACATCTGTATTTCGAGGATTTCTTTGCTAGCCTTATTTCTGTGGAATCTGAGAACAGATATTTCGGATCGCTTTGAAGACTATAGGGCCAAAGGAAATATCCTCCGATAACAAAGAGAACGAAGCTTTCTGAGAAACTTCTTTGTGTTCTGTGAAATCATCTCACGGAGTTACAGCTTTCCTCTCAGGAAGCCTTTCGCTAAGACAGTTCTTGTGGAATTGGCAAAGTGATATTTGGAAGCCCTTAGAGGGCTATGGTGAAAAAGAAAATATCCTCAGATGAAATCTGGAAAGAAGATTTCTGAGAAACTGCTCACTGTTCTGTTAATTCAACTCACAGAGTTATATATGTATTTCATGGATCTCTTTGCTAGCCTTATATCTGTGGAATCTGAGAACGGATATTTCGGATCCCTTTGAAGACATAGGGCCAAAGGAAATATCCTCCGATAACAAAGAGAAAGAAGCTTTCTGAGAAACTTCTTTGTGTTCTGTGAAATCATCTCACAGAGTTACAGCTTTCCCCTCAAGAAGCCTTTCGCTAAGACCGTTCTTGTGGAATTGGCAAAGTGATATTTGGAAGCCCATAGAGGGCTATGGTGAAAAAGGAAATATCCTCCGATAACAAAGAGAAATAAGCTTTCTCAGAAACTGCTTAGTGTTCTGTTAATTCATCTCACAGAGTTACATCTGTATTTCGCGGATCTCTTTGCTTGCCTTATTTCTGTGGAATCTGAGAACAGATATTTCGGATCCCTTTGAAGACTATCGGGCCAAAGGAAATACCCTCCGATAACAAAGAGAAAGAAGCTTTCTGAGAAACTTCTTTGTGTTCCGTGAAATCATCTCACAGAGTTACAGCTTTCCCCTCAAGAAGCCTTTCGCTAAGACAGTTCCTGAGGAATTGGCAAAGTGATATTTGGAAGCCCATAGAGGGCTATGGTGAAAAAGGAAATATCCTCAGTTGAAATTTCGAAAGAAGCTTTCTGAGAAACTGCTTAGTGTTCTGTTAATTCATCTCACAGAGTTACATCTGTATTTCGTGGATCTCTTTGCTAGCCTTATTTCTGTGGAATCTGAGAACAGATATTTCGGATCGCTTTGAAGACTATCGGGCCAAAGGAAATATCGTCCGATAACAAAGAGAAAGAAGCTATCTGAGAAACTTCTTTGTGTTCTGAGAAATCATCTCACAGAGTTACAGCTTTCCCCTCAAGAAGCCTTTCGCTAAGACAGTTCTTGTGGAATTGGCAAAGTGATATTTGGAAGCCCATAGAGGGCTCTGGTGAAAAAGGAAATATACTCCGATAACAAAGAGAAAGAGTCTTTCTGAGAAACTGCTTAGTGTTCTGTTAATTCATCTCATAGAGTTACATCTGTATTTCGGGGGTCTCTTTGCTAGCCTTATTTCTGTGGTATCTGAGAACAGATATTTCGGATCCCTTTGAACACTATAGGGCCAAAGGAAATATCCTCCGATAACAAAGAGAAAGAAGCTTTCTGTGAAACTCCTTTGTGTTCTGTGGAATCATCTCACAGAGTTACAGCTTTCCCCTCAAGAAGCCTTTCGCTAAGACAGTTCTTTTGGAATTGGCAAAGTGATATTTGGAAGTCCATAGAGGGCTATGGTGAAAAAGGAAATATCCTCAGATGAAATCTGGAAAGAAGCTTTCTGAGAAACTGCTTAGTGTTCTGTTAATTCATCTCACAGAGTTACATCTGTATTTCGAGGATCTCTTTGCTAGCCTTATTTCTGTGGAATCTGAGAACAGATATTTCGAATCCCTTTGAACACTATAGGGCCAAAGGAAATATCCTCCGACAACAAAGAGAAAGAAGCTTTCTGAGAAACTTCTTTGTGTTCTGTGAAATCATCTCACAGAGTTACAGCTTTCCCTCAAGAAGCCTTTCGCTAAGACAGTTCTTGTGGAATTGGCAAAGTGATATTTGGAAGCCCATAGAGGGCTATGGTGAAAAAGGAAATATCCTCAGATGGAATCTGGAAAGAAGCTTTCTGAGAAACTGCTTAGTGTTCTGTTAATTCATCTCACAGAGTTACATCTGTATTTCGTGGATCTCTTTGCTAGCCTTATTTCTGTGGAATCTGAGAACAGATATTTCGGATCCCTTTGAAGACTATAGGGCCAAAGGAAATATCCTCCGATAAGAAAGAGCAAGAAGCTTTCTGAGAAACTTCTTTGTGTTCTGGGAAATCATCTCACAGAGTTACAGCTTTCCCCTCAAGAAGCCTTTCGCTAAGACAGTTCTTGTGGAATTGGCAAAGTGATATTTGGATGCCCTTAAAGGGCTATGGTGAAAAAGGAAATATCCTCAGATGAAACCTGGAAAGAAGTTTCTGAGAAACTGCTCAGTGTCCTGTTAATTCATCTCACAGAGTTACATCTGTATTTCTTGGATCTCTTTGCTAGCCTTATTTCTGTGGAATCTGAGAACAGATATTTCGGATCCCTCTGAAGACTATAGGGCCAAAGGAAATATCCTCCGATAAGAAATAGAAAGAAGCTTTCTGAGAAACTTCTTTGTGTTCTGTAAAATCATCTCACAGAGTTACAGCTTTCCCTTCAAGAAGCCTTTCGCTAAGACAGTTCTTGTGGAATTGGCAAAGAGATATTTGGAAGCCCATAGAGGGCTATGGTGAAAAAGGAAATATCCTCAGATGAAATCTGGAAAGAAGCTTTCTGAGAAACTGCTTAGGGTTCTGTTAATTCATCTCACTGTGTTACATCTGTATTTCGAGGATCTCTTTCCGACCCTTATTTCTGTGGAATCTGAGAACAGATATTTCGGATCGCTTTGATGACTATAGGGCCAAAAGAAATATCCTCCGATAACAAAGAGAAAGAAGCTTTCTGAGAAACTTCTTTGTATTCTGTGAAATCAACTCACAGAGTTACAGCTTTCCCCTCAGGAAGCCTTTCGCTAAGACAGTCTTGTGGAATTGGCAAAGTGATATTTGGAAGCCCTTACAGGGCTATGGTGAAAAAGGAAATATCCTCAGATGAAATCTGGAAAGAAGCTTTCTGAGAAACTACTCAGTGTTCTGTTAATTCATCTCACAGAGTTACATCTTTATTTCGAGGATCTCTTTGCTAGCCTTATTTCTGTGTAATCTGAGACCAGATATTTCGGATCGCTTTGAAGACTATAGGGCCAAAGGAAATATCTTCCGATAACAAATAGAAAGAAGCTTTCTGAGAAACTTTTTTGTGTTCTGTGAAATCATCTCACAGAGTTACAGCTTTCCCTTCAAGAAGCCTTTCGCTAAGACAGTTCTTGTGGAATTGGCAAAGTGATATTTGGAAGCCCAGAGAGGGCTATGGTGAAAAAGGAAATATCCTCAGATGAAATCTGGGAAGAAGCTTTCTGAGAAACTGCTCAGTGTTCTTTTAATTCATCTCACAGAGTTACATCGGTATTTCGTGGATCTCTTTGCTAGCCTTATTTCTGTGGAATCTGAGAACAGATATTTCGGATCCCTTTGAAGACAATAGGGCCAAAGGAAATATCCTCCGATAACAAAGAGAAAGAAGCTTTCTGAGAAACTTCTTTGCGTTCTGTGAAATCATCTCACAGAGTTACAGCTTTCCCCTCAAGAAGCCTTTCACTAAGACAGTTCTTGTGGAATTGGCAAAGTGATATTTGGAAGCCCATAGAGGGCTATGGTGAAAAAGGAAATATCCTCAGTTGAATTTTCGAAAGAAGCATTCTGAGAAACTGCTTAGCGTTCTGTTAATTCATCTCACAGAGTTACATCTGTATTTCGTGGATCTCTTTGCTAGCCTTATTTCTGTGGAATCTGAGAACAGATATTTCGGATCCCTTTGAACACTATAGTGCCAAAGGAAATATCCTCCGATAACAAAGAGAAAGAAGCTTTCTGTGAAACTGCTTTGTGTTCTGTGAAATCATCTCACAGAGTTACAGCTTTCCCTTCAAGAAGCCTTTCGCTAGGACAGTTCTTGTGGAATTGGCAAAGTGATATTTTGAAGCCCATACAGGGCTACGGTGAAAAAGGAAATATCCTCAGATGGAATCTGGAAAGAAGCTGTCTGAGAAACTGCTTAGTGTTCTGTTAATTCGTCTCATAGAGGTACATCTGTATTTCATGGGTCTCTTTGCTAGCCTTATTTCTGTGGTATCTGAGAACAGATATTTCGGATCCCTTTGAACACTATAGGGCCAAAGGAAATATCCTCCGATAACAAAGAGAAAGAAGCTTTCTGTGAAACTCCTTTGTGTTCTGTGGAATCATCTCACAGAGTTACAGCTTTCCCCTCAAGAAGCCTTTCGCTAAGACAGTGCTTTTGGAATTGGCAAAGTGATATTTGGAAGTCCTTAGAGGGCTATGGTGAAAAAGGAAATATCCTCAGATGAAATCTGGAAAGAAGCTTTCTGAGAAACTGCTTAGTGTTCTGTTAATTCATCTCACAGAGTTACATCTGTATTTCGTGGATCTCTTTGCTAGCCTTATTTCTGTGGAATCTGAGAACAGATATTTCGGATCCCTTTGAACACTATAGGGCCAAAGGAAATATCCTCCGATAACAAAGAGAAAGAAGCTTTCTGAGAAACTTCTTTGTGTTCTGTGAAATCATCTCACAGAGTTACAGCTTTCCCTCAAGAAGCCTTTCGCTAAGACAGTTCTTGTGGAATTGGCAAAGTGATATTTGGAAGCCCATAGAGGGCTATGGTGCACAAGGATATATCCTCAGATGAAATTTCGAAAGAAGCTTTCTGAGAAACTGCTTAGTGTTCTGTTAATACATCTCACAGAGTTACATCTGTATTCCGTGGATCTCTTTCCTAGCCTTATTTATGTGGAATCTGAGAACAGATATTTCGGATCCCTTTGAACACTATAGGGCCAAAGGAAATATCCTCCGATAAGAAAGAGAAAGAAGCTTTCTGTGAAACTGCTTTGTGTTCTGTGAAATCATCTCACAGAGTTACAACTTTCCCTTCAAGAAGCCTTTCGCTAAGAAAGTTCTTGAGGAATTGGCAAAGTGATATTTGGAAGCCCATAGAGGGCTCTGGTGAAAAAGGAAATATACTCCGATAACAAAGAGAAAGAGTCTTTCTGAGAAACTGCTTAGTGTTCTGTTAATTCATCTCATAGAGTTACATCTGTATTTCGTGGGTCTCTTTGCTAGCCTTATTTCTGTGGTATCTGAGAACAGATATTTCGGATCCCTTTGAAGACTATAGGGCCAAAGGAAATATCCTCCGATAACAAAGAGAAAGAAGCTTTCTGAGAAACTTCTTTGTGTTCTGTGAAATCATCTCACAGAGTTACAGCTTTCCCCTCAAGAAGCCTTTCGCTAAGACAGTTCTTGTGGAATTGGCAAGGTGATATTAGGAAGCCCATAGAGGGCTAAGGTGAAAAAGGAAATATGCTCAGATGAAATCTGGAAAGAAGCTTTCTGAGAAACTGCTTAGTGTTCTGCTAATTCATCTCACAGAGTTACATCTGTATTTCGAGGATCTCTTTGCTAGCCTTATTTCTGTGGAATCTGAGAACAGATATTTCTGATCGCTATGAAGACTATAGGGCCAAAGGAAATATCCTCCTATAACAAAGAGAAAGAAGCTTTCTGAGAAACTTCTTTGTGTTCTGGGAAATCATCTCACAGAGTTACAGATTTCCCCGCAGGAAGCCTTTTGCTAAGACAGTTCTTGTGAAATTGGCAAAGTGATATTTGGAAGCCCATAAAGGGCTATGGTGAAAAAGGAAATATCCTGAGATGAAATCTGGAAAGAAGATTTCTGAGAAACTCCTCAGTGTTATGTAAATTAATGTCACAGAGTTACATCTGTATTTCGTGGATCTCTTTGCTAGCCTTATTTCTGTGGAATCTGAGAACAGATATTTCGGATCCCTTTGAACACTATAGGGCCAAAGGAAATATCCTCCGATAACAAAGAGAAAGAAGCTTTCTGAGAAACTTCTTTGTGTTCTGTGAAATCATCTCACAGAGTTACAGCTTTCCCTCAAGAAGCCTTTCGCTAGGACAGTTCTTGTGGAATTGGCAAAGTGATATTTGGAAGCCCATAGAGGGCTATGGTGCACAAGGATATATCCTCAGATGAAATTTCGAAAGAAGCTTTCTGAGAAACTGCTTAGTGTTCTGTTAATACATCTCACAGAGTTACATCTGTATTCCGTGGATCTCTTTCCTAGCCTTATTTATGTGGAATCTGAGAACAGATATTTCGGATCCCTTTGAAGACTATAGGGCCAAAGGAAATATCCTCCGATAAGAAAGAGAAAGAAGCTTTCTGTGAAACTGCTTTGTGTTCTGTGAAATCATCTCACAGAGTTACAACTTTCCCTTCAAGAAGCCTTTCGCTAAGAAAGTTCTTGTGGAATTGGAAAAGTGATATTTGGAAGCCCATAGAGGGCTATGGTGAAAAAGGAAATATCCTCAGATGGAATCTGGAAAGAAGCTTTCTGAGAAACTGCTTAGTGTTCTGTTAATTCATCTCACAGAGTTACATCTGTATTTCATGGATCTCTTTGCTAGCCTTATTTCTGTGGAATCTGAGAACAGATATTTCGGATCCCTTTGAAGACTATAGGGCCAAAGGAAATATCCTCCGATAAGAAAGAGAAAGAAGCTTTCTGAGAAACTTCTTTGTGTTCTGGAAAATCATCTCACAGAGTTACAGCTTTCCCCTCAAGAAGCCTTTCGCTAAGACAGTTCTTGTGGAATTGGCAAAGTGATATTTGGATGCCCATAAAGGGCTATGGTGAAAAAGGAAATATCCTCAGATGAAATCTGGAAAGAAGCTTTCTGAGAAACTGCTCAGTGTTCTGTTAATTCATCTCACTGTGTTACATCTGTATTTCGAGGATCTCTTTCCTACCCTTATTTCTGTGGAATCTGAGAACATATATTTCGGATCGCTTTGAAGACTATCGGGCCAAAGGAAATATCCTCCGATAACAAAGAGAAAGAATCTTTCTGAGAAACTTCTTTGTGTTCTGTGAAATCATCTCACAGAGTTACAGCTTTCCCTTCAATAAGCCTTTCGCTAAGACAGTTCTTGTGGAATTGGCAAAGTGATATTTGGAAGCCCATAGAGGGCTATGGTGAAAAAGGAAATAAACTCAGATGAAATCTGGAAAGAAGCTTTCTGAGAAACTGCTTAGTGTTCTGTTAATTCATCTCACAGAGTTACATCTGTATTTCGTGGATCTCTTTGCTAGCCTTATTTCTGTGGAATCTGAGAACAGATATTTCGGATCCCTTTGAAGACTATAGGGCCAAAGGAAATATCCTCCGATAACAAAGAGAAAGAAGCTTTCTGAGAAACTTCTTTGTGTTCTGTGAAATCATCTCACAGAGTTACAGCTTTCCCTTCAAGAAGCCTTTCGCTAAGACCGTTCTTGTGGAATTGGCAAAGTGATATTTCGAAGCTCTTATAGGGCTATGGTGAAAAAGGAAATATCCTCAGATGAAATCTGGAAAGAAGCTTTTTGAGAAACTGCTTAGTGTTCTGTTAATTCACTCACAAATTTACATCTGTATTTCGAGGATTTCTTTGCTAGCCTTATTTCTGTGGAATCTGAGAACAGATATTTCGGATCGCTTTGAAGACTATAGGGCCAAAGGAAATATCCTCCGATAACAAAGAGAACGAAGCTTTCTGAGAAACTTCTTTGTGTTCTGTGAAATCATCTCACGGAGTTACAGCTTTCCTCTCAGGAAGCCTTTCGCTAAGACAGTTCTTGTGGAATTGGCAAAGTGATATTTGGAAGCCCTTAGAGGGCTATGGTGAAAAAGAAAATATCCTCAGATGAAATCTGGAAAGAAGATTTCTGAGAAACTGCTCACTGTTCTGTTAATTCAACTCACAGAGTTATATATGTATTTCATGGATCTCTTTGCTAGCCTTATATCTGTGGAATCTGAGAACGGATATTTCGGATCCCTTTGAAGACTATAGGGCCAAAGGAAATATCCTCAGATAACAAAGAGAAAGAAGATTTCTGAGAAACTTCTTTGTGTTCTGTGAAATCATCTCACAGAGTTACAGCTTTCCCCTCAAGAAGCCTTTCGCTAAGACCGTTCTTGTGGAATTGGCAAAGTGATATTTGGAAGCCCATAGAGGGCTATGGTGAAAAAGGAAATATCCTCAGTTGAAATTTCGAAAGAAGCTTTCTGAGAAACTGCTTAGTGTTCTGTTAATTCATCTCACAGAGTTACATCTGTATTTCGTGGATCTCTTTGCTAGCCTTATTTCTGTGGAATCTGAGAACAGATATTTCGGATCGCTTTGAAGACTATCGGGCCAAAGGAAATATCGTCCGATAACAAAGAGAAAGAAGCTATCTGAGAAACTTCTTTGTGTTCTGTGAAATCATCTCACAGAGTTACAGCTTTCCCCTCAAGAAGCCTTTCGCTAACACAGTTCTTGTGGAATTGGCAAAATGATATTTGGAAGTCCATAGAGGGCTATGGTGAAAAAGGAAATATCCTCAGATGAAATCTGGAAAGAAGCTTTCTGAGAAACTGCTTAGTGTTCTGTTAATTCATCTCACAGAGTTACATCTTTATTTCGAGGATCACTTTCCTAGTCTTTTTTCTGTGGAATCTGAGAACAGATATTTCGGATCGCTTTGAAGACTATAGGGCCAAAGGAAATATCCTCCGATAACAAAGAGAAAGAAGCTTTCTGAGAAACTTCTTTGTGTTCTGTGAAATCATCTCACAGAGTTACAGCTTTCCCCTCAAGAAGCCTTTCGCTAAGACAGTTCTTGTGGAATTGGCAAAGTGATATTAGGAAGCCCATAGAGGGCTAAGGTGAAAAAGGAAATATCCTCAGATGAAATCTGGAAAGAAGCTTTCTGAGAAACTGCTTAGTGTTCTGCTAATTCATCTCACAAAGTTACATCTGTATTTCGAGGATCTCTTTGCTAGCCTTATTTCTGTAGAATCTGAGAACAGATATTTCTGATCGCTTTGAAGACTATGGGGCCAAAGGAAATATCCTCCGATAACAAAGAGAAAGAAGCTTTCTGAGAAACTTCTTTGTGTTCTGGGAAATCATCTCACAGAGTTACAGATTTCCCCTCAGGAAGCCTTTCGCTGAGACAGTTCTTGTGAAATTGGGAAAGTGATATTTGGAAGCCCATAGAGGGCTATGGTGAAAAAGGAAATATCCTCAGATGAAATCTGGAAAGAAGCTTTGTGAGAAACTGCTTAGTGTTCTGTTAATTCATCTCACAGAGTTACATCTGTATTTCGTGGATCTCTTTGCTAGCCTTATTTCTGTGGAATCTGAGAACAGATATTTCGGATCCCTTTGAAGACTATAGTGCCAAAGGAAATACCCTCCGATAACAAAGAGAAAGAAGCTTTCTGAGAAACTACTTTGTGTTCTGGGAAATCATCTCACAGAGTTACAGCTTTCACCTCAAGAAGCCTTTCGCTAACACAGTTCTTGTGGAATTGGCAAAGTGATATTTGGAAGCCCATAGAGGGTTATGGTGAAAAAGGAAATATCCTCAGATGGAATCTGGAAAGAAGCTTTCTGAGAAACTGCTTAGTGTTCTGTTAATTCATCTCACAGAGTTACATCTGTATTTCGTGGATCTCTTTGCTAGCCTTATTTCTGTGGAATCTGAGAACAGATATTTCGGATCGCTTTGAAGACTATCGGGCCAAAGGAAATATCCTCCGATAACAAAGAGAAAGAAGCTTTCTGCGAAACTTCTTTGTGTTCTGTGTAATCATCTCACAGAGTCACAGCTTTCCCCTCAAGAAGCCTTTCTCAAAGACAGTTCTTGTGGAATTGGCAAAGTGATATTTGGAAGCCCATAGAGGGCTATGTTGAAAAAGGAAATATCCTCAGATGAAATCTGGAAAGAGGCTTTTTGACAAACTGCTTAGTGTTCTGTTAATTCATCTCACAGAGTTACATCAGTATTTTGTGGATCTCTTTGCTAGTCTTATTTCTGTGGAATCTGAAAACAGATATTTCGGATCCCTTTGAACACTATAGGGGCAAAGGAAATATCCTCCGATAACAAGGAGAAAGAAGCTTTCTGTGAAACTCCTTTGTGTTCTGTGAAATCATCTGACAGAGCTACAGCTTTCCCCTCAATAAGCCTTTCCCTAAGACAGTTCTTGTGGAATTGGCAAAGTGATATTTGGAAGCCCATAGAGGGCTATGGTGAAAAAGGAAATTTCCTCAGATGAAATCTGGAAAGAAGCTTTCTGAGATACTGCTTAGTGTTCTGTTAATTCATCTCACAGAGTTACATCTGTATATCGTGGATCTCTTTGCTAACCTTATTTCTGTGGAATCTGAGAACAGATATTTCGGATCCCTTTGAACACTATAGGGACAAAGGAAATATCCTCCGATAACAAAGAGAAAGAAGCTTTCTGAGAAACTTCTTTGTGTTCTGTGAAATCATCTCACAGAGTTACAGCTTTCGCCTCAAGAAGCCTTTCGCAAACACAGTTCTTGTGGAATTGGCAAAGTGATATTTGGAAGCCCATAGAGGGCTATGGTGAAAAAGGAAATATCCTCAGATGAAATCTGGAAAGAAGCTTTCTGAGAAACTGCTTAGTGTTCTGTTAATTCATCTCACAGAGTTACATCTTTATTTCGATGATCTCTTTGCTAGCGTTATTTCTGTGGAATCTGAGAACAGATATTTCGGATCACTTTGAACACTATAGGGCCAAAGAAAATATCCTCCGATAACAAAGAGAAAGAAGCTTTCTGCGAAACTTCTTTGTGTTCTGTGAAATCATCTCACAGAGTTACAGCTTTCCCCTCAAGAAGCCTTTCGCTAAGACAGTTCTTGTGGAATTGGCAAAGTGATATTTGGAAGCCCATAGAGGGCTATGGTGAAAAAGGAAATATCCTCAGTTGAAATTTCGAAAGAAGCTTTCTGAGAAACTGCTCAGTGTTCTTTTAATTCATCTCACAGAGTTACATCTGTATTTCGTGGATCTCTTTGATAGCCTTATTTCTGTGGAATCTGAGAACAGATATTTCGGATCCTTTTGAACACTACAGGGGCAAAGGAAATATCCTCCGATAACAAGGAGAAAGAAGCTTTCTGTGAAACTCCTTTGTGTTCTGTGAAATCATCTGACAGAGCTACAGCTTTCCCCTCAAGAAGCCTTTCCCTAAGACAGTTCTTGTGTAATTGGCAAAGTGATATTTGGAAGCCCATAGTGGGCTATGGTGAAAAAGGAAATATCCTCAGATGAAATCTGGAAAGAAGCTTTCTGAGAAACTGCTTAGTGTTCTGTTAATTAATCTCACAGAGTTACATCTGTATTTCGTGGATCCCTTTGCTAGCCTTATTTCTGTGGAATCTGAGAACAGATATTTCGGATCCCTTTGAACACTATAGGGCCAAAGGAAATATCCTCCGATAACATAGAGAACGAAGCTTTCTGTGAAACTCCTTTGTGTTCTGTGAAATCATCTCACAGAGCTACAGCTTTCTCCTCAAGAAGCCTTTCCCTAAGACAGTTCTTGTGGAATTGGCAAAGTGATATTTGGAAGCCCATAGAGGGCTCTGGTGAAAAAGGAAATATACTCCGTTAACAAAGAGAAAGAGTCTTTCTGAGAAACTGCTTAGTGTTCTGTTAATTCATCTCATAGAGTTACATCTGTATTTCGTGGGTCTCTTTGCTAGCCTTATTTCTGTGGTATCTGAGAACAGATATTTCGGATCCCTTTGAACACTCTAGGGCCAAAGGAAATATCCTCCGATAACAAAGAGAAAGAAGCTTTCTGTGAAACTCCTTTGTGTTCTGTGGAATCATCTCACAGAGTTACAGCCTCCCCCTCAAGAAGCCTTTCGCTAAGACAGTTCTTTTGGAATTGGCAAAGTGATATTTGGAAGTCCATAGAGGGCTATGGTGAAAAAGGAAATATCCTCAGATGAAATCTGGAAAGAAGCTTTCTGAGAAACTGCTTAGTGTTCTGTTAATTCATCTCACAGAGTTACATCTGTATTTCGAGGATCTCTTTGCTAGCCTTATTTCTGTGGAATCTGAGAACAGATATTTCGAATCCCTTTGAACACTATAGGGCCAAAGGAAATATCCTCCGATAACAAAGAGAAAGAAGCTTTCTGAGAAACTTCTTTGTGTTCTGTGAAATCATCTCACAGAGTTACAGCTTTCCCTCAAGAAGCCTTTCGCTAAGACAGTTCTTGTGGAATTGGCAAAGTGATATTTGGAAGCCCATAGAGGGCTATGGTGCACAAGGATATATCCTCAGATGAAATTTCGAAAGAAGCTCTCTGAGAAACTGCTTAGTGTTCTGTTAATACATCTCACAGAGTTACATCTCTATTCCGTGGATCTCTTTCCTAGCCTTATTTATGTGGAATCTGAGAACAGATATTTCGGATCCCTTTGAACACTATAGGGCCAAAGGAAATATCCTTCGATAACAAAGAGAAAGAAGCTTTCTGTGAAACTGCTTTGTGTTCTGTGAAATCATCTCACAGAGTTACAACTTTACCTTCAAGAAGCCTTTCGCTAAGACAGTTCTTGTGGAATTGGCAAAGTGATATTTGGAAGCCCATAGAGGGCTATGGTGAAAAAGGAAATATCCTCAGATGGAATCTGGAAAGAAGCTTTCTGAGAAACTGCTTAGTGTTCTGTTAATTCATCTCACAGAGTTACATCTGTATTTCGTGGATCTCTTTGCTAGCCTTATTTCTGTGGAATCTGAGAACAGATATTTCGGATCCCTTTGAAGACTATAGGGCCAAAGGAAATATCCTCCGATAAGAAAGAGAAAGAAGCTTTCTGAGAAACTTCTTTGTGTTCTGGGAAATCATCTCACAGAGTTACAGCTTTCCCTCAAGAAGCCTTTCGCTAAGACAGTTCTTGTGGAATTGGCAAAGTGATATTTGGATGCCCATAAAGGGCTATGGTGAAAAAGGAAATATCCTCAGATGAAAACTGGAAAGAAGCTTTCTGAGAAACTGCTTAGGGTTCTGTTAATTCATCTCACTGTGTTACATCTGTATTTCGAGGATCTCTTTCCTACCCTTATTTCTGTGGAATCTGAGAACAGATATTTCGGATCGCTTTGAAGACTATAGGGCCAAAAGAAATATCCTCCGATAACAAAGAGAAAGAAGCTTTCTGAGAAACTTCTTTGTATTCTGTGAAATCATCTCACAGAGTTACAACTTTCCCTTCAAGAAGCCTTTCGCTAAGACAGTTCTTGTGGAATATGCAAAGTGATATTTGGAAGCCCATAGAGGGCTATGGTGAAAAAGGAAATATCCTCAGATGGAATCTGGAAAGAAGCTTTCTGAGAAACTGCTTAGTGTTCTGTTAATTCATCTCACAGAGTTACATCTGTATTTCGTGGATCTCTTTGCTAGCCTTATTTCTGTGGAATCTGAGAACAGATATTTCGGATCCCTTTGAAGACTATAGGGCCAAAGGAAATATCCTCCGATAAGAAAGAGAAAGAAGCTTTCTGAGAAACTTCTTTGTGTTCTGGGAAATCATCTCACAGAGTTATAGCTTTCCCCTAAAGAAGCCTTTCGCTAAGAAAGTTCTTGTGGAATTGGCAAAGTGATATTTGGATGCCCTTAAAGGTCTATGGTGAAAAAGGAAATATCCTCAGATGAAATCTGGAAAGAAGCTTTCTGAGAAACTGCTCAGTGTTCTGTTAATTCATCTCACAGAGTTACATCTGTATTTCTCGGATCTCTTTGCTAGCCTTATTTCTGTGGAATCTGAGAACAGATATTTCGGATCCCTCTGAAGACTATAGGGCCAAAGGAAATATCCTCCGATAACAAATAGAAAGAAGCTTTCTGAGAAACTCCTTTTTGTTCTGTAAAATCATCTGACAGAGTTACAGCTTTCCCTTCAAGAAGCCTTTCGCTAAGACAGTTCTTGTGGAATTGGCAAAGAGATATTTGGAAGCCCATAGAGGGCTATGGTGAAAAAGGAAATATCCTCAGATGAAATCTGGAAAGAAGCTTTCTGAGAAACTGCTTAGGGTTCTGTTAATTCATCTCACTGTGTTACATCTGTATTTCGAGGATCTCTTTCCTACCCGTATTTCTGTGGAATCTGAGAACAGATATTTCGGATCGCTTTGAAGACTATAGGGCCAAAAGAAATATCCTCCGATAACAAAGAGAAAGAAGCTTTCTGAGAAACTTCTTTGTGTTCTGTGAAATCATCTCACAGAGTTACAGCTTTCCCCTGAGGAAGCCTTTCGCTAAGACAGTTCTTGTGGAATTGGCAAAGTGATATTTGGAAGCCCATACAGGGCTATGGTGAAAAAGGAAATATCCTCAGATGAAATCTGGAAAGAAGCTTTCTGAGAAACTACTCAGTGTTCTGTTAATTCATCTCACAGAGTTACATCTTTATTTCGAGGATCTCTTTGCTAGCCTTATTTCTGTGTAATCTGAGACCAGATATTTCGGATCGCTTTGAAGACTATAGGGCCAAAGGAAATATCCTCCGATAACAAATAGAAAGAAGCTTTCTGAGAAACGTTTTTGTGTTCTGTGAAATCATCTCACAGAGTTACAGCTTTCCCCTCAAGAAGCCTTTCGCTAAGACAGTTCTTGTGGAATTGGCAAAGTGATATTTGGAAGCCCAGAGAGGGCTATGGTGAAAAAGGAAATATCCTCAGATGAAATCTGGGAAGAAGCTTTCTGAGAAACTGCTCAGTGTTCTTTTAATTCATCTCACAGAGTTACATCGGTATTTCGAGGATCTCTTTGCTAGCCTTATTTCTGTGGAATCTGAGAACAGATATTTCGGATCCCTTTGAAGACAATAGGGCCAAAGGAAATATCCTCCGATAACAAAGAGAAAGAAGCTTTCTGAGAAACTTCTTTGTGTTCTGTGAAATCATCTCACAGAGTTACAGCTTTCCCCTCAAGAAGCCTTTCGCTAAGACAGTTCTTGTGGAATTGGCAAAGTGATATTTGGAAGCCCATAGAGGGCTATGTTGAAAAAGGAAATATCCTCAGATGAAATCTGGAAAGAGGCTTTTTGACAAACTGCTTAGTGTTCTGTTAATTCATCTCACAGAGTTACATCAGTATTTTGTGGATCTCTTTGCTAGTCTTATTTCTGTGGAATCTGAGAACAGATATTTCGGATCCCTTTGAACACTATAGGGGCAAAGGAAATATCCTCCGATAACAAGGAGAAAGAAGCTTTCTGTGAAACTCCTTTGTGTTCTGTGAAATCATCTGACAGAGCTACAGCTTTCCCCTCAATAAGCCTTTCCCTAAGACAGTTCTTGTGGAATTGGCAAAGTGATATTTGGAAGCCCATAGAGGGCTATGGTGAAAAAGGAAATTTCCTCAGATGAAATCTGGAAAGAAGCTTTCTGAGAAACTGCTTAGTGTTCTGTTAATTCATCTCACAGAGTTACATCTGTATATCGTGGATCTCTTTGCTAACCTTATTTCTGTGGAATCTGAGAACAGATATTTCGGATCCCTTTGAACACTATAGGGACAAAGGAAATATCCTCCGATAACAAAGAGAAAGAAGCTTTCTGAGAAACTTCTTTGTGTTCTGTGAAATCATCTCACAGAGTTACAGCTTTCGCCTCAAGAAGCCTTTCGCAAACACAGTTCTTGTGGAATTGGCAAAGTGATATTTGGAAGCCCATAGAGGGCTATGGTGAAAAAGGAAATATCCTCAGATGAAATCTGGAAAGAAGTTTCTGAGAAACTGCTTAGTGTTCTGTTAATTCATCTCACAGAGTTACATCTTTATTTCGATGATCTCTTTGCTAGCGTTATTTCTGTGGAATCTGAGAACAGATATTTCGGATCCCTTTGAACACTATAGGGCCAAAGAAAATATCCTCCGATAACAAAGAGAAAGAAGCTTTCTGCGAAACTTCTTTGTGTTCTGTGAAATCATCTCACAGAGTTACAGCTTTCCCCTCAAGAAGCCTTTCGCTAAGACAGTTCTTGTGGAATTGGCAAAGTGATATTTGGAAGCCCATAGAGGGCTATGGTGAAAAAGGAAATATCCTCAGTTGAAATTTCGAAAGAAGCTTTCTGAGAAACTGCTCAGTGTTCTTTTAATTCATCTCACAGAGTTACATCTGTATTTCGTGGATCTCTTTGATAGCCTTATTTCTGTGGAATCTGAGAACAGATATTTCGGATCCTTTTGAACACTACAGGGGCAAAGGAAATATCCTCCGATAACAAGGAGAAAGAAGCTTTCTGTGAAACTCCTTTGTGTTCTGTAAAATCATCTCACAGAGTTACACCTTTCCCTTCAAGAAGCCTTTCGCTAAGACAGTTCTTGTGGAATTGGCAAAGTGATATTTGGAAGCCCATAGAGGGCTATGGTGAAAAAGGAAATATCCTCAGATGAAATCTGGAAAGAAGCTTTCTGAGAAACTGCTTAGGGTTCTGTTAATTCATCTCACTGTGTTACATCTGTATTTCGAGGATCTCTTTCCTACCCTTATTTCTGTGGAATCTGAGAACAGATATTTCGGATCGCTTTGAAGACTATAGGGCCAAAAGAAATATCCTCCGATAACAAAGAGAAAGAAGCTTTCTGAGAAACTTCTTTGTATTCTGTGAAATCATCTCACAGAGTTACAACTTTCCCTTCAAGAAGCCTTTCGCTAAGACAGTTCTTGTGCAATATGCAAAGTGATATTTGGAAGCCCATAGAGGGCTATGGTGAAAAAGGAAATATCCTCAGATGGAATCTGGAAAGAAGCTTTCTGAGAAACTGCTTAGTGTTCTGTTAATTCATCTCACAGAGTTACATCTGTATTTCGTGGATCTCTTTGCTAGCCTTATTTCTGTGGAATCTGAGAACAGATATTTCGGATCCCTTTGAAGACTATAGGGCCAAAGGAAATATCCTCCGATAAGAAAGAGAAAGAAGCTTTCTGAGAAACTTCTTTGTGTTCTGGGAAATCATCTCACAGAGTTATAGCTTTCCCCTAAAGAAGCCTTTCGCTAAGAAAGTTCTTGTGGAATTGGCAAAGTGATATTTGGATGCCCATAAAGGTCTATGGTGAAAAAGGAAATATCCTCAGATGAAATCTGGAAAGAAGCTTTCTGAGAAACTGCTCAGTGTTCTGTTAATTCATCTCACAGAGTTACATCTGTATTTCTCGGATCTCTTTGCTAGCCTTATTTCTGTGGAATCTGAGAACAGATATTTCGGATCCCTCTGAAGACTATAGGGCCAAAGGAAATATCCTCCGATAACAAATAGAAAGAAGCTTTCTGAGAAACTCCTTTTTGTTCTGTAAAATCATCTGACAGAGTTACAGCTTTCCCTTCAAGAAGCCTTTCGCTAAGACAGTTCTTGTGGAATTGGCAAAGAGATATTTGGAAGCCCATAGAGGGCTATGGTGAAAAAGGAAATATCCTCAGATGAAATCTGGAAAGAAGCTTTCTGAGAAACTGCTTAGGGTTCTGTTAATTCATCTCACTGTGTTACATCTGTATTTCGAGGATCTCTTTCCTACCCGTATTTCTGTGGAATCTGAGAACAGATATTTCGGATCGCTTTGAAGACTATAGGGCCAAAAGAAATATCCTCCGATAACAAAGAGAAAGAAGCTTTCTGAGAAACTTCTTTGTGTTCTGTGAAATCATCTCACAGAGTTACAGCTTTCCCCTCAGGAAGCCTTTCGCTAAGACAGTTCTTGTGGAATTGGCAAAGTGATATTTGGAAGCCCATACAGGGCTATGGTGAAAAAGGAAATATCCTCAGATGAAATCTGGAAAGAAGCTTTCTGAGAAACTACTCAGTGTTCTGTTAATTCATCTCACAGAGTTACATCTTTATTTCGAGGATCTCTTTGCTAGCCTTATTTCTGTGTAATCTGAGACCAGATATTTCGGATCGCTTTGAAGACTATAGGGCCAAAGGAAATATCCTCCGATAACAAATAGAAAGAAGCTTTCTGAGAAACGTTTTTGTGTTCTGTGAAATCATCTCACAGAGTTACAGCTTTCCCCTCAAGAAGCCTTTCGCTAAGACAGTTCTTGTGGAATTGGCAAAGTGATATTTGGAAGCCCAGAGAGGGCTATGGTGAAAAAGGAAATATCCTCAGATGAAATCTGGGAAGAAGCTTTCTGAGAAACTGCTCAGTGTTCTTTTAATTCATCTCACAGAGTTACATCGGTATTTCGAGGATCTCTTTGCTAGCCTTATTTCTGTGGAATCTGAGAACAGATATTTCGGATCCCTTTGAAGACAATAGGGCCAAAGAAAATATCCTCCGAAAACAAAGAGAAAGAAGCTTTCTGAGAAACTTCTTTGTGTTCTGTGAAATCATCTCACAGAGTTACAGCTTTCCCCTCAAGAAGCCTTTCGCTAAGACAGTTCTTGTGGAATTGGCAAAGTGATATTTGGAAGCCCATAGAGGGCTATGTTGAAAAAGGAAATATCCTCAGATGAAATCTGGAAAGAGGCTTTTTGACAAACTGCTTAGTGTTCTGTTAATTCATCTCACAGAGTTACATCAGTATTTTGTGGATCTCTTTGCTAGTCTTATTTCTGTGGAATCTGAGAACAGATATTTCGGATCCCTTTGAACACTATAGGGGCAAAGGAAATATCCTCCGATAACAAGGAGAAAGAAGCTTTCTGTGAAACTCCTTTGTGTTCTGTGAAATCATCTGACAGAGCTACAGCTTTCCCCTCAATAAGCCTTTCCCTAAGACAGTTCTTGTGGAATTGGCAAAGTGATATTTGGAAGCCCATAGAGGGCTATGGTGAAAAAGGAAATTTCCTCAGATGAAATCTGGAAAGAAGCTTTCTGAGAAACTGCTTAGTGTTCTGTTAATTCATCTCACAGAGTTACATCTGTATATCGTGGATCTCTTTGCTAACCTTATTTCTGTGGAATCTGAGAACAGATATTTCGGATCCCTTTGAACACTATAGGGACAAAGGAAATATCCTCCGATAACAAAGAGAAAGAAGCTTTCTGAGAAACTTCTTTGTGTTCTGTGAAATCATCTCACAGAGTTACAGCTTTCGCCTCAAGAAGCCTTTCGCAAACACAGTTCTTGTGGAATTGGCAAAGTGATATTTGGAAGCCCATAGAGGGCTATGGTGAAAAAGGAAATATCCTCAGATGAAATCTGGAAAGAAGCTTTCTGAGAAACTGCTTAGTGTTCTGTTAATTCATCTCACAGAGTTACATCTTTATTTCGATGATCTCTTTGCTAGCGTTATTTCTGTGGAATCTGAGAACAGATATTTCGGATCCCTTTGAACACTATAGGGCCAAAGAAAATATCCTCCGATAACAAAGAGAAAGAAGCTTTCTGCGAAACTTCTTTGTGTTCTGTGAAATCATCTCACAGAGTTACAGCTTTCCCCTCAAGAAGCCTTTCGCTAAGACAGTTCTTGTGGAATTGGCAAAGTGATATTTGGAAGCCCATAGAGGGCTATGGTGAAAAAGGAAATATCCTCAGTTGAAATTTCGAAAGAAGCTTTCTGAGAAACTGCTCAGTGTTCTTTTAATTCATCTCACAGAGTTACATCTGTATTTCGTGGATCTCTTTGATAGCCTTATTTCTGTGGAATCTGAGAACAGATATTTCGGATCCTTTTGAACACTACAGGGGCAAAGGAAATATCCTCCGATAACAAGGAGAAAGAAGCTTTCTGTGAAACTCCTTTGTGTTCTGTGAAATCATCTGACAGAGCTACAGCTTTCCCCTCAAGAAGCCTTTCCCTAAGACAGTTCTTGTGTAATTGGCAAAGTGATATTTGGAAGCCCATAGTGGGCTATGGTGAAAAAGGAAATATCCTCAGATGAAATCTGGAAAGAAGCTTTCTGAGAAACTGCTTAGTGTTCTGTTAATTAATCTCACAGAGTTACATCTGTATTTCGTGGATCCCTTTGCTAGCCTTATTTCTGTGGAATCTGAGAACAGATATTTCGGATCCCTTTGAACACTATAGGGCCAAAGGAAATATCCTCCGAAAACAAGGAGAAAGAAGCTTTCTGTGAAACTCCTTTGTGTTCTGTGAAATCATCTCACAGAGCTACAGCTTTCTCCTCAAGAAGCCTTTCCCTAAGACAGTTCTTGTGGAATTGGCAAAGTGATATTTGGAAGCCCATAGAGGGCTCTGGTGAAAAAGGAAATATACTCCGATAACAAAGAGAAAGAGTCTTTCTGAGAAACTGCTTAGTGTTCTGTTAATTCATCTCATAGAGTTACATCTGTATTTCGTGGGTCTCTTTGCTAGCCTTATTTCTGTGGTATCTGAGAACAGATATTTCGGATCCCTTTGGACACTCTAGGGCCAAAGGAAATATCCTCCGATAACAAAGAGAAAGAAGCTTTCTGTGAAACTCCTTTGTGTTCTGTGGAATCATCTCACAGAGTTACAGCCTCCCCCTCAAGAAGCCTTTCGCTAAGACAGTTCTTTTGGAATTGGCAAAGTGATATTTGGAAGTCCATAGAGGGCTATGGTGAAAAAGGAAATATCCTCAGATGAAACCTGGAAAGAAGCTTTCTGAGAAACTGCTTAGTGTTCTGTTAATTCATCTCACAGAGTTACATCTGTATTTCGAGGATCTCTTTGCTAGCCTTATTTCTGTGGAATCTGAGAACAGATATTTCGAATCCCTTTGAACACTATAGGGCCAAAGGAAATATCCTCCGATAACAAAGAGAAAGAAGCTTTCTGAGAAACTTCTTTGTGTTCTGTGAAATCATCTCACAGAGTTACAGCTTTCCCTCAAGAAGCCTTTCGCTAAGACAGTTCTTGTGGAATTGGCAAAGTGATATTTGGAAGCCCATAGAGGGCTATGGTGCACAAGGATATATCCTCAGATGAAATTTCGAAAGAAGCTCTCTGAGAAACTGCTTAGTGTTCTGTTAATACATCTCACAGAGTTACATCTCTATTCCGTGGATCTCTTTCCTAGCCTTATTTATGTGGAATCTGAGAACAGATATTTCGGATCCCTTTGAACACTATAGGGCCAAAGGAAATATCCTCCGATAACAAAGAGAAAGAAGCTTTCTGTGAAACTGCTTTGTGTTCTGTGAAATCATCTCACAGAGTTACAACTTTACCTTCAAGAAGCCTTTCGCTAAGACAGTTCTTGTGGAATTGGCAAAGTGATATTTGGAAGCCCATAGAGGGCTATGGTGAAAAAGGAAATATCCTCAGATGGAATCTGGAAAGAAGCTTTCTGAGAAACTGCTTAGTGTTCTGTTAATTCATCTCACAGAGTTACATCTGTATTTCGTGGATCTCTTTGCTAGCCTTATTTCTGTGGAATCAGAGAACAGATATTTCGGATCCCTTTGAAGACTATAGGGCAAAAGGAAATATCCTCCGATAAGAAAGAGAAAGAAGCTTTCTGAGAAACTTCTTTGTGTTCCGGGAAATCATCTCACAGAGTTACAGCTTTCCCCTCAAGAAGCCTTTCGCTAAGACAGTTCTTGTGGAATTGGCAAAGTGATATTTGGATGCCCATAAAGGGCTATGGTGAAAAAGGAAATATCCTCAGATGAAATCTGGAAAGAAGCTTTCTGAGAAACTGCTCAGTGTTCTGTTAATTCATCTCACAGAGTTACATCTGTATTTCTTGGATCTCTTTGCTAGCCTTATTTCTGTGGAATCTGAGAACAGATATTTTGGATCCCTCTGAAGACTATAGGGCCAAAGGAAATATCCTCCGATAAGAAATAGAAAGAAGCTTTCTGAGAAACTTCTTTGTGTTCTGTAAAATCATCTCACAGAGTTACAGCTTTCCCTTCAAGAAGCCTTTCGCTAAGACAGTTCTTGTGGAATTGGCAAAGTGATATTTGGAAGCCCATAGAGGGCTATGGTGAAAAAGGAAATATCCTCAGATGAAATCTGGAAAGAAGCTTTCTGAGAAACTGCTTAGGGTTCTGTTAATTCATCTCACTGTGTTACATCTGTATTTCGAGGATCTCTTTCCTACCCTTATTTCTGTGGAATCTGAGAACAGATATTTCGGATCGCTTTGAAGACTATAGGGCCAAAAGAAATATCCTCCGATAACATAGAGAAAGAAGCTTTCTGAGAAACTTCTTTGTATTCTGTGAAATCATCTCACAGAGTTACAACTTTCCCTTCAAGAAGCCTTTCGCTAAGACAGTTCTTGTGGAATATGCAAAGTGATATTTGGAAGCCCACAGAGGGCTACGGTGAAAAAGGAAATATCCTCAGATGGAATCTGGAAAGAAGCTTTCTGAGAAACTGCTTAGTGTTCTGTTAATTCATCTCACAGAGTTACATCTGTATTTCGTGGATCTCTTTGCTAGCCTTATTTCTGTGTAATCTGAGACGAGATATTTCGGATCGCTTTGAAGACTATAGGGCCAAAGGAAATATCCTCCGATAACAAATAGAAAGAAGCTTTCTGAGAAACGTTTTTGTGTTCTGTGAAATCATCTCACAGAGTTACAGCTTTCCCCTCAAGAAGCCTTTCGCTAAGACAGTTCTTGTGGAATTGGCAAAGTGATATTTGGAAGCCCAGAGAGGGCTATGGTGAAAAAGGAAATATCCTCAGATGAAATCTGGGAAGAAGCTTTCTGAGAAACTGCTCAGTGTTCTTTTAATTCATCTCACAGAGTTACATCGGTATTTCGAGGATCTCTTTGCTAGCCTTATTTCTGTGGAATCTGAGAACAGATATTTCGGATCCCTTTGAAGACAATAGGGCCAAAGGAAATATCCTCCGATAACAAAGAGAAAGAAGCTTTCTGAGAAACTTCTTTGTGTTCTGTGAAATCATCTCACAGAGTTACAGCTTTCCCCTCAAGAAGCCTTTCGCTAAGACAGTTCTTGTGGAATTGGCAAAGTGATATTTGGAAGCCCATAGAGGGCTATGTTGAAAAAGGAAATATCCTCAGATGAAATCTGGAAAGAGGCTTTTTGACAAACTGCTTAGTGTTCTGTTAATTCATCTCACAGAGTTACATCAGTATTTCGTGGATCTCTTTGCTAGCCTTATTTCTGTGGAATCTGAGAACAGATATTTCGGATCCCTTTGAAGACTATAGGGCCAAAGGAAATATCCTCCGATAAGAAAGAGAAAGAAGCTTTCTGAGAAACTTCTTTGTGTTCTGGGAAATCATCTCACAGAGTTACAGCTTTCCCCTAAAGAAGCCTTTCGCTAAGAAAGTTCTTGTGGAATTGGCAAAGTGATATTTGGATGCCCATAAAGGTCTATGGTGAAAAAGGAAATATCCTCAGATGAAATCTGGAAACAAGCTTTCTGAGAAACTGCTCAGTGTTCTGTTAATTCATCTCACAGAGTTACATCTGTATTTCTCGGATCTCTTTGCTAGCCTTATTTCTGTGGAATCTGAGAACAGATATTTCGGATCCCTCTGAAGACTATAGGGCCAAAGGAAATATCCTCCGATAACAAATAGAAAGAAGCTTTCTGAGAAACTCCTTTGTGTTCTGTAAAATCATCTGACAGAGTTACAGCTTTCCCTTCAAGAAGCCTTTTGCTAAGACAGTTCTTGTGGAATTGGCAAAGAGATATTTGGAAGCCCATAGAGGGCTATGGTGAAAAAGGAAATATCCTCAGATGAAATCTGGAAAGAAGCTTTCTGAGAAACTGCTTAGGGTTCTGTTAATTCATCTCACTGTGTTACATCTGTATTTCGAGGATCTCTTTCCTACCCTTATTTCTGTGGAATCTGAGAACAGATATTTCGGATCGCTTTGAAGACTATAGGGCCAAAAGAAATATCCTCCGATAACAAAGAGAAAGAAGCTTTCTGAGAAACTTCTTTGTGTTCTGTGAAATCATCTCACAGAGTTACAGCTTTCCACTCAGGAAGCCTTTCGCTAAGACAGTTCTTGTGGAATATGCAAAGTGATATTTGGAAGCCCATAGAGGGCTATGGTGAAAAAGGAAATATCCTCAGATGAAATCTGGAAAGAAGCTTTCTGAGAAACTACTCAGTGTTCTGTTAATTCATCTCACAGAGTTACATCTGTATTTCGTGGATCTCTTTGCTAGCCTTATTTCTGTGTAATCTGAGACCAGATATTTCGGATCGCTTTGAAGACTATAGGGCCAAAGGAAATATCCTCCGATAACAAATAGAAAGAAGCTTTCTGAGAAACGTTTTTGTGTTCTGTGAAATCATCTCACAGAGTTACAGCTTTCCCCTCAAGAAGCCTTTCGGTAAGACAGTTCTTGTGGAATTGGCAAAGTGATATTTGGAAGCCCAGAGAGGGCTATGGTGAAAAAGGAAATATCCTCAGATGAAATCTGGAAAGAAGCTTTCTGAGAAACTGCTTAGGGTTCTGTTAATTCATCTCACTGTGTTACATCTGTATTTCGAGGATCTCTTTCCTACCCTTATTTCTGTGGAATCTGAGAACAGATATTTCGGATCGCTTTGAAGACTATAGGGCCAAAAGAAATATCCTCCGATAACAAAGAGAAAGAAGCTTTCTGAGAAACTTCTTTGTATTCTGTGAAATCATCTCACAGAGTTACAACTTTCCCTTCAAGAAGCCTTTCGCTAAGACAGTTCTTGTGCAATATGCAAAGTGATATTTGGAAGCCCATAGAGGGCTATGGTGAAAAAGGAAATATCCTCAGATGGAATCTGGAAAGAAGCTTTCTGAGAAACTGCTTAGTGTTCTGTTAATTCATCTCACAGAGTTACATCTGTATTTCGTGGATCTCTTTGCTAGCCTTATTTCTGTGGAATCTGAGAACAGATATTTCGGATCCCTTTGAAGACTATAGGGCCAAAGGAAATATCCTCCGATAAGAAAGAGAAAGAAGCTTTCTGAGAAACTTCTTTGTGTTCTGGGAAATCATCTCACAGAGTTATAGCTTTCCCCTAAAGAAGCCTTTCGCTAAGAAAGTTCTTGTGGAATTGGCAAAGTGATATTTGGATGCCCATAAAGGTCTATGGTGAAAAAGGAAATATCCTCAGATGAAATCTGGAAAGAAGCTTTCTGAGATACTGCTCAGTGTTCTGTTAATTCATCTCACAGAGTTACATCTGTATTTCTCGGATCTCTTTGCTAGCCTTATTTCTGTGGAATCTGAGAACAGATATTTCGGATCCCTCTGAAGACTATAGGGCCAAAGGAAATATCCTCCGATAACAAATAGAAAGAAGCTTTCTGAGAAACTCCTTTTTGTTCTGTAAAATCATCTGACAGAGTTACAGCTTTCCCTTCAAGAAGCCTTTCGCTAAGACAGTTCTTGTGGAATTGGCAAAGAGATATTTGGAAGCCCATAGAGGGCTATGGTGAAAAAGGAAATATCCTCAGATGAAATCTGGAAAGAAGCTTTCTGAGAAACTGCTTAGGGTTCTGTTAATTCATCTCACTGTGTTACATCTGTATTTCGAGGATCTCTTTCCTACCCGTATTTCTGTGGAATCTGAGAACAGATATTTCGGATCGCTTTGAAGACTATAGGGCCAAAAGAAATATCCTCCGATAACAAAGAGAAAGAAGCTTTCTGAGAAACTTCTTTGTGTTCTGTGAAATCATCTCACAGAGTTACAGCTTTCCCCTCAGGAAGCCTTTCGCTAAGACAGTTCTTGTGGAATTGGCAAAGTGATATTTGGAAGCCCATACAGGGCTATGGTGAAAAAGGAAATATCCTCAGATGAAATCTGGAAAGAAGCTTTCTGAGAAACTACTCAGTGTTCTGTTAATTCATCTCACAGAGTTACATCTTTATTTCGAGGATCTCTTTGCTAGCCTTATTTCTGTGTAATCTGAGACCAGATATTTCGGATCGCTTTGAAGACTATAGGGCCAAAGGAAATATCCTCCGATAACAAATAGAAAGAAGCTTTCTGAGAAACGTTTTTGTGTTCTGTGAAATCATCTCACAGAGTTACAGCTTTCCCCTCAAGAAGCCTTTCGCTAAGACAGTTCTTGTGGAATTGGCAAAGTGATATTTGGAAGCCCAGAGAGGGCTATGGTGAAAAAGGAAATATCCTCAGATGAAATCTGGGAAGAAGCTTTCTGAGAAACTGCTCAGTGTTCTTTTAATTCATCTCACAGAGTTACATCGGTATTTCGAGGATCTCTTTGCTAGCCTTATTTCTGTGGAATCTGAGAACAGATATTTCGGATCCCTTTGAAGACAATAGGGCCAAAGGAAATATCCTCCGAAAACAAAGAGAAAGAAGCTTTCTGAGAAACTTCTTTGTGTTCTGTGAAATCATCTCACAGAGTTACAGCTTTCCCCTCAAGAAGCCTTTCGCTAAGACAGTTCTTGTGGAATTGGCAAAGTGATATTTGGAAGCCCATAGAGGGCTATGTTGAAAAAGGAAATATCCTCAGATGAAATCTGGAAAGAGGCTTTTTGACAAACTGCTTAGTGTTCTGTTAATTCATCTCACAGAGTTACATCAGTATTTTGTGGATCTCTTTGCTAGTCTTATTTCTGTGGAATCTGAGAACAGATATTTCGGATCCCTTTGAACACTATAGGGGCAAAGGAAATATCCTCCGATAACAAGGAGAAAGAAGCTTTCTGTGAAACTCCTTTGTGTTCTGTGAAATCATCTGACAGAGCTACAGCTTTCCCCTCAATAAGCCTTTCCCTAAGACAGTTCTTGTGGAATTGGCAAAGTGATATTTGGAAGCCCATAGAGGGCTATGGTGAAAAAGGAAATTTCCTCAGATGAAATCTGGAAAGAAGCTTTCTGAGAAACTGCTTAGTGTTCTGTTAATTCATCTCACAGAGTTACATCTGTATATCGTGGATCTCTTTGCTAACCTTATTTCTGTGGAATCTGAGAACAGATATTTCGGATCCCTTTGAACACTATAGGGACAAAGGAAATATCCTCCGATAACAAAGAGAAAGAAGCTTTCTGAGAAACTTCTTTGTGTTCTGTGAAATCATCTCACAGAGTTACAGCTTTCGCCTCAAGAAGCCTTTCGCAAACACAGTTCTTGTGGAATTGGCAAAGTGATATTTGGAAGCCCATAGAGGGCTACGGTGAAAAAGGAAATATCCTCAGATGAAATCTGGAAAGAAGCTTTCTGAGAAACTGCTTAGTGTTCTGTTAATTCATCTCACAGAGTTACATCTTTATTTCGATGATCTCTTTGCTAGCGTTATTTCTGTGGAATCTGAGAACAGATATTTCGGATCCCTTTGAACACTATAGGGCCAAAGAAAATATCCTCCGATAACAAAGAGAAAGAAGCTTTCTGCGAAACTTCTTTGTGTTCTGTGAAATCATCTCACAGAGTTACAGCTTTCCCCTCAAGAAGCCTTTCGCTAAGACAGTTCTTGTGGAATTGGCAAAGTGATATTTGGAAGCCCATAGAGGGCTATGGTGAAAAAGGAAATATCCTCAGTTGAAATTTCGAAAGAAGCTTTCTGAGAAACTGCTCAGTGTTCTTTTAATTCATCTCACAGAGTTACATCTGTATTTCGTGGATCTCTTTGATAGCCTTATTTCTGTGGAATCTGAGAACAGATATTTCGGATCCTTTTGAACACTACAGGGGCAAAGGAAATATCCTCCGATAACAAGGAGAAAGAAGCTTTCTGTGAAACTCCTTTGTGTTCTGTAAAATCATCTCACAGAGTTACACCTTTCCCTTCAAGAAGCCTTTCGCTAAGACAGTTCTTGTGGAATTGGCAAAGTGATATTTGGAAGCCCATAGAGGGCTATGGTGAAAAAGGAAACATCCTCAGATGAAATCTGGAAAGAAGCTTTCTGAGAAACTGCTTAGGGTTCTGTTAATTCATCTCACTGTGTTACATCTGTATTTCGAGGATCTCTTTCCTACCCTTATTTCTGTGGAATCTGAGAACAGATATTTCGGATCGCTTTGAAGACTATAGGGCCAAAAGAAATATCCTCCGATAACAAAGAGAAAGAAGCTTTCTGAGAAACTTCTTTGTATTCTGTGAAATCATCTCACAGAGTTACAACTTTCCCTTCAAGAAGCCTTTCGCTAAGACAGTTCTTGTGCAATATGCAAAGTGATATTTGGAAGCCCATAGAGGGCTATGGTGAAAAAGGAAATATCCTCAGATGGAATCTGGAAAGAAGCTTTCTGAGAAACTGCTTAGTGTTCTGTTAATTCATCTCACAGAGTTACATCTGTATTTCGTGGATCTCTTTGATAGCCTTATTTCTGTGGAATCTGAGAACAGATATTTCGGATCCCTTTGAAGACTATAGGGCCAAAGGAAATATCCTCCGATAAGAAAGAGAAAGAAGCTTTCTGAGAAACTTCTTTGTGTTCTGGGAAATCATCTCACAGAGTTATAGCTTTCCCCTAAAGAAGCCTTTCGCTAAGAAAGTTCTTGTGGAATTGGCAAAGTGATATTTGGATGCCCATAAAGGTCTATGGTGAAAAAGGAAATATCCTCAGATGAAATCTGGAAAGAAGCTTTCTGAGAAACTGCTCAGTGTTCTGTTAATTCATCTCACAGAGTTACATCTGTATTTCTCGGATCTCTTTGCTAGCCTTATTTCTGTGGAATCTGAGAACAGATATTTCGGATCCCTCTGAAGACTATAGGGCCAAAGGAAATATCCTCCGATAACAAATAGAAAGAAGCTTTCTGAGAAACTCCTTTTTGTTCTGTAAAATCATCTGGCAGAGTTACAGCTTTCCCTTCAAGAAGCCTTTCGCTAAGACAGTTCTTGTGGAATTGGCAAAGAGATATTTGGAAGCCCATAGAGGGCTATGGTGAAAAAGGAAATATCCTCAGATGAAATCTGGAAAGAAGCTTTCTGAGAAACTGCTTAGGGTTCTGTTAATTCATCTCACTGTGTTACATCTGTATTTCGAGGATCTGTTTCCTACCCGTATTTCTGTGGAATCTGAGAACAGATATTTCGGATCGCTTTGAAGACTATAGGGCCAAAAGAAATATCCTCCGATAACAAAGAGAAAGAAGCTTTCTGAGAAACTTCTTTGTGTTCTGTGAAATCATCTCACAGAGTTACAGCTTTCCCCTCAGGAAGCCTTTCGCTAAGACAGTTCTTGTGGAATTGGCAAAGTGATATTTGGAAGCCCATACAGGGCTATGGTGAAAAAGGAAATATCCTCAGATGAAATCTGGAAAGAAGCTTTCTGAGAAACTACTCAGTGTTCTGTTAATTCATCTCACAGAGTTACATCTTTATTTCGAGGATCTCTTTGCTAGCCTTATTTCTGTGTAATCTGAGACCAGATATTTCGGATCGCTTTGAAGACTATAGGGCCAAAGGAAATATCCTCCGATAACAAATAGAAAGAAGCTTTCTGAGAAACGTTTTTGTGTTCTGTGAAATCATCTCACAGAGTTACAGCTTTCCCCTCAAGAAGCCTTTCGCTAAGACAGTTCTTGTGGAATTGGCAAAGTGATATTTGGAAGCCCAGAGAGGGCTATGGTGAAAAAGGAAATATCCTCAGATGAAATCTGGGAAGAAGCTTTCTGAGAAACTGCTCAGTGTTCTTTTAATTCATCTCACAGAGTTACATCGGTATTTCGAGGATCTCTTTGCTAGCCTTATTTCTGTGGAATCTGAGAACAGATATTTCGGATCCCTTTGAAGACAATAGGGCCAAAGGAAATATCCTCCGAAAACAAAGAGAAAGAAGCTTTCTGAGAAACTTCTTTGTGTTCTGTGAAATCATCTCACAGAGTTACAGCTTTCCCCTCAAGAAGCCTTTCGCTAAGACAGTTCTTGTGGAATTGGCAAAGTGATATTTGGAAGCCCATAGAGGGCTATGTTGAAAAAGGAAATATCCTCAGATGAAATCTGGAAAGAGGCTTTTTGACAAACTGCTTAGTGTTCTGTTAATTCATCTCACAGAGTTACATCAGTATTTTGTGGATCTCTTTGCTAGTCTTATTTCTGTGGAATCTGAGAACAGATATTTCGGATCCCTTTGAACACTATAGGGGCAAAGGAAATATCCTCCGATAACAAGGAGCAAGAAGCTTTCTGTGAAACTCCTTTGTGTTCTGTGAAATCATCTGACAGAGCTACAGCTTTCCCCTCAATAAGCCTTTCCCTAAGACAGTTCTTGTGGAATTGGCAAAGTGATATTTGGAAGCCCATAGAGGGCTATGGTGAAAAAGGAAATTTCCTCAGATGAAATCTGGAAAGAAGCTTTCTGAGAAACTGCTTAGTGTTCTGTTAATTCATCTCACAGAGTTACATCTGTATATCGTGGATCTCTTTGCTAACCTTATTTCTGTGGAATCTGAGAACAGATATTTCGGATCCCTTTGAACACTATAGGGACAAAGGAAATATCCTCCGATAACAAAGAGAAAGAAGCTTTCTGAGAAACTTCTTTGTGTTCTGTGAAATCATCTCACAGAGTTACAGCTTTCGCCTCAAGAAGCCTTTCGCAAACACAGTTCTTGTGGAATTGGCAAAGTGATATTTGGAAGCCCATAGAGGGCTATGGTGAAAAAGGAAATATCCTCAGATGAAATCTGGAAAGAAGCTTTCTGAGAAACTGCTTAGTGTTCTGTTAATTCATCTCACAGAGTTACATCTTTATTTCGATGATCTCTTTGCTAGCGTTATTTCTGTGGAATCTGAGAACAGATATTTCGGATCCCTTTGAACACTATAGGGCCAAAGAAAATATCCTCCGATAACAAAGAGCAAGAAGCTTTCTGCGAAACTTCTTTGTGTTCTGTGAAATCATCTCACAGAGTTACAGCTTTCCCCTCAAGAAGCCTTTCGCTAAGACAGTTCTTGTGGAATTGGCAAAGTGATATTTGGAAGCCCATAGAGGGCTATGGTGAAAAAGGAAATATCCTCAGTTGAAATTTCGAAAGAAGCTTTCTGAGAAACTGCTCAGTGTTCTTTTAATTCATCTCACAGAGTTACATCTGTATTTCGTGGATCTCTTTGATAGCCTTATTTCTGTGGAATCTGAGAACAGATATTTCGGATCCTTTTGAACACTACAGGGGCAAAGGAAATATCCTCCGATAACAAGGAGAAAGAAGCTTTCTGTGAAACTCCTTTGTGTTCTGTGAAATCATCTGACAGAGCTACAGCTTTCCCCTCAAGAAGCCTTTCCCTAAGACAGTTCTTGTGTAATTGGCAAAGTGATATTTGGAAGCCCATAGTGGGCTATGGTGAAAAAGGAAATATCCTCAGATGAAATCTGGAAAGAAGCTTTCTGAGAAACTGCTTAGTGTTCTGTTAATTAATCTCACAGAGTTACATCTGTATTTCGTGGATCCCTTTGCTAGCCTTATTTCTGTGGAATCTGAGAACAGATATTTCGGATCCCTTTGAACACTATAGGGCCAAAGGAAATATCCTCCGAAAACAAGGAGAAAGAAGCTTTCTGTGAAACTCCTTTGTGTTCTGTGAAATCATCTCACAGAGCTACAGCTTTCTCCTCAAGAAGCCTTTCCCTAAGACAGTTCTTGTGGAATTGGCAAAGTGATATTTGGAAGCCCATAGAGGGCTCTGGTGAAAAAGGAAATATACTCCGATAACAAAGAGAAAGAGTCTTTCTGAGAAACTGCTTAGTGTTCTGTTAATTCATCTCATAGAGTTACATCTGTATTTCGTGGGTCTCTTTGCTAGCCTTATTTCTGTGGTATCTGAGAACAGATATTTCGGATCCCTTTGGACACTCTAGGGCCAAAGGAAATATCCTCCGATAACAAAGAGAAAGAAGCTTTCTGTGAAACTCCTTTGTGTTCTGTGGAATCATCTCACAGAGTTACAGCCTCCCCCTCAAGAAGCCTTTCGCTAAGACAGTTCTTTTGGAATTGGCAAAGTGATATTTGGAAGTCCATAGAGGGCTATGGTGAAAAAGGAAATATCCTCAGATGAAATCTGGAAAGAAGCTTTCTGAGAAACTGCTTAGTGTTCTGTTAATTCATCTCACAGAGTTACATCTGTATTTCGAGGATCTCTTTGCTAGCCTTATTTCTGTGGAATCTGAGAACAGATATTTCGAATCCCTTTGAACACTATAGGGCCAAAGGAAATATCCTCCGATAACAAAGAGAAAGAAGCTTTCTGAGAAACTTCTTTGTGTTCTGTGAAATCATCTCACAGAGTTACAGCTTTCCCTCAAGAAGCCTTTCGCTAAGACAGTTCTTGTGGAATTGGCAAAGTGATATTTGGAAGCCCATAGAGGGCTATGGTGCACAAGGATATATCCTCAGATGAAATTTCGAAAGAAGCTCTCTGAGAAACTGCTTAGTGTTCTGTTAATACATCTCACAGAGTTACATCTCTATTCCGTGGATCTCTTTCCTAGCCTTATTTATGTGGAATCTGAGAACAGATATTTCGGATCCCTTTGAACACTATAGGGCCAAAGGAAATATCCTCCGATAACAAAGAGAAAGAAGCTTTCTGTGAAACTGCTTTGTGTTCTGTGAAATCATCTCACAGAGTTACAACTTTACCTTCAAGAAGCCTTTCGCTAAGACACTTCTTGTGGAATTGGCAAAGTGATATTTGGAAGCCCATAGAGGGCTATGGTGAAAAAGGAAATATCCTCAGATGGAATCTGGAAAGAAGCTTTCTGAGAAACTGCTTAGTGTTCTGTTAATTCATCTCACAGAGTTACATCTGTATTTCGTGGATCTCTTTGCTAGCCTTATTTCTGTGGAATCAGAGAACAGATATTTCGGATCCCTTTGAAGACTATAGGGCAAAAGGAAATATCCTCCGATAAGAAAGAGAAAGAAGCTTTCTGAGAAACTTCTTTGTGTTCCGGGAAATCATCTCACAGAGTTACAGCTTTCCCCTCAAGAAGCCTTTCGCTAAGACAGTTCTTGTGGAATTGGCAAAGTGATATTTGGAAGCCCATAGAGGGCTACGGTGAAAAAGGAAATATCCTCAGATGAAATCTGGAAAGAAGCTTTCTGAGAAACTGCTTAGTGTTCTGTTAATTCATCTCACAGAGTTACATCTTTATTTCGATGATCTCTTTGCTAGCGTTATTTCTGTGGAATCTGAGAACAGATATTTCGGATCCCTTTGAACACTATAGGGCCAAAGAAAATATCCTCCGATAACAAAGAGAAAGAAGCTTTCTGCGAAACTTCTTTGTGTTCTGTGAAATCATCTCACAGAGTTACAGCTTTCCCCTCAAGAAGCCTTTCGCTAAGACAGTTCTTGTGGAATTGGCAAAGTGATATTTGGAAGCCCATAGAGGGCTATGGTGAAAAAGGAAATATCCTCAGTTGAAATTTCGAAAGAAGCTTTCTGAGAAACTGCTCAGTGTTCTTTTAATTCATCTCACAGAGTTACATCTGTATTTCGTGGATCTCTTTGATAGCCTTATTTCTGTGGAATCTGAGAACAGATATTTCGGATCCTTTTGAACACTACAGGGGCAAAGGAAATATCCTCCGATAACAAGGAGAAAGAAGCTTTCTGTGAAACTCCTTTGTGTTCTGTAAAATCATCTCACAGAGTTACACCTTTCCCTTCAAGAAGCCTTTCGCTAAGACAGTTCTTGTGGAATTGGCAAAGTGATATTTGGAAGCCCATAGAGGGCTATGGTGAAAAAGGAAATATCCTCAGATGAAATCTGGAAAGAAGCTTTCTGAGAAACTGCTTAGGGTTCTGTTAATTCATCTCACTGTGTTACATCTGTATTTCGAGGATCTCTTTCCTACCCTTATTTCTGTGGAATCTGAGAACAGATATTTCGGATCGCTTTGAAGACTATAGGGCCAAAAGAAATATCCTCCGATAACAAAGAGAAAGAAGCTTTCTGAGAAACTTCTTTGTATTCTGTGAAATCATCTCACAGAGTTACAACTTTCCCTTCAAGAAGCCTTTCGCTAAGACAGTTCTTGTGCAATATGCAAAGTGATATTTGGAAGCCCATAGAGGGCTATGGTGAAAAAGGAAATATCCTCAGATGGAATCTGGAAAGAAGCTTTCTGAGAAACTGCTTAGTGTTCTGTTAATTCATCTCACAGAGTTACATCTGTATTTCGTGGATCTCTTTGATAGCCTTATTTCTGTGGAATCTGAGAACAGATATTTCGGATCCCTTTGAAGACTATAGGGCCAAAGGAAATATCCTCCGATAAGAAAGAGAAAGAAGCTTTCTGAGAAACTTCTTTGTGTTCTGGGAAATCATCTCACAGAGTTATAGCTTTCCCCTAAAGAAGCCTTTCGCTAAGAAAGTTCTTGTGGAATTGGCAAAGTGATATTTGGATGCCCATAAAGGTCTATGGTGAAAAAGGAAATATCCTCAGATGAAATCTGGAAAGAAGCTTTCTGAGAAACTGCTCAGTGTTCTGTTAATTCATCTCACAGAGTTACATCTGTATTTCTCGGATCTCTTTGCTAGCCTTATTTCTGTGGAATCTGAGAACAGATATTTCGGATCCCTCTGAAGACTATAGGGCCAAAGGAAATATCCTCCGATAACAAATAGAAAGAAGCTTTCTGAGAAACTCCTTTTTGTTCTGTAAAATCATCTGGCAGAGTTACAGCTTTCCCTTCAAGAAGCCTTTCGCTAAGACAGTTCTTGTGGAATTGGCAAAGAGATATTTGGAAGCCCATAGAGGGCTATGGTGAAAAAGGAAATATCCTCAGATGAAATCTGGAAAGAAGCTTTCTGAGAAACTGCTTAGGGTTCTGTTAATTCATCTCACTGTGTTACATCTGTATTTCGAGGATCTCTTTCCTACCCGTATTTCTGTGGAATCTGAGAACAGATATTTCGGATCGCTTTGAAGACTATAGGGCCAAAAGAAATATCCTCCGATAACAAAGAGAAAGAAGCTTTCTGAGAAACTTCTTTGTGTTCTGTGAAATCATCTCACAGAGTTACAGCTTTCCCCTCAGGAAGCCTTTCGCTAAGACAGTTCTTGTGGAATTGGCAAAGTGATATTTGGAAGCCCATACAGGGCTATGGTGAAAAAGGAAATATCCTCAGATGAAATCTGGAAAGAAGCTTTCTGAGAAACTACTCAGTGTTCTGTTAATTCATCTCACAGAGTTACATCTTTATTTCGAGGATCTCTTTGCTAGCCTTATTTCTGTGTAATCTGAGACCAGATATTTCGGATCGCTTTGAAGACTATAGGGCCAAAGGAAATATCCTCCGATAACAAATAGAAAGAAGCTTTCTGAGAAACGTTTTTGTGTTCTGTGAAATCATCTCACAGAGTTACAGCTTTCCCCTCAAGAAGCCTTTCGCTAAGACAGTTCTTGTGGAATTGGCAAAGTGATATTTGGAAGCCCAGAGAGGGCTATGGTGAAAAAGGAAATATCCTCAGATGAAATCTGGGAAGAAGCTTTCTGAGAAACTGCTCAGTGTTCTTTTAATTCATCTCACAGAGTTACATCGGTATTTCGAGGATCTCTTTGCTAGCCTTATTTCTGTGGAATCTGAGAACAGATATTTCGGATCCCTTTGAAGACAATAGGGCCAAAGGAAATATCCTCCGAAAACAAAGAGAAAGAAGCTTTCTGAGAAACTTCTTTGTGTTCTGTGAAATCATCTCACAGAGTTACAGCTTTCCCCTCAAGAAGCCTTTCGCTAAGACAGTTCTTGTGGAATTGGCAAAGTGATATTTGGAAGCCCATAGAGGGCTATGTTGAAAAAGGAAATATCCTCAGATGAAATCTGGAAAGAGGCTTTTTGACAAACTGCTTAGTGTTCTGTTAATTCATCTCACAGAGTTACATCAGTATTTTGTGGATCTCTTTGCTAGTCTTATTTCTGTGGAATCTGAGAACAGATATTTCGGATCCCTTTGAACACTATAGGGGCAAAGGAAATATCCTCCGATAACAAGGAGCAAGAAGCTTTCTGTGAAACTCCTTTGTGTTCTGTGAAATCATCTGACAGAGCTACAGCTTTCCCCTCAATAAGCCTTTCCCTAAGACAGTTCTTGTGGAATTGGCAAAGTGATATTTGGAAGCCCATAGAGGGCTATGGTGAAAAAGGAAATTTCCTCAGATGAAATCTGGAAAGAAGCTTTCTGAGAAACTGCTTAGTGTTCTGTTAATTCATCTCACAGAGTTACATCTGTATATCGTGGATCTCTTTGCTAACCTTATTTCTGTGGAATCTGAGAACAGATATTTCGGATCCCTTTGAACACTATAGGGACAAAGGAAATATCCTCCGATAACAAAGAGAAAGAAGCTTTCTGAGAAACTTCTTTGTGTTCTGTGAAATCATCTCACAGAGTTACAGCTTTCGCCTCAAGAAGCCTTTCGCAAACACAGTTCTTGTGGAATTGGCAAAGTGATATTTGGAAGCCCATAGAGGGCTATGGTGAAAAAGGAAATATCCTCAGATGAAATCTGGAAAGAAGCTTTCTGAGAAACTGCTTAGTGTTCTGTTAATTCATCTCACAGAGTTACATCTTTATTTCGATGATCTCTTTGCTAGCGTTATTTCTGTGGAATCTGAGAACAGATATTTCGGATCCCTTTGAACACTATAGGGCCAAAGAAAATATCCTCCGATAACAAAGAGCAAGAAGCTTTCTGCGAAACTTCTTTGTGTTCTGTGAAATCATCTCACAGAGTTACAGCTTTCCCCTCAAGAAGCCTTTCGCTAAGACAGTTCTTGTGGAATTGGCAAAGTGATATTTGGAAGCCCATAGAGGGCTATGGTGAAAAAGGAAATATCCTCAGTTGAAATTTCGAAAGAAGCTTTCTGAGAAACTGCTCAGTGTTCTTTTAATTCATCTCACAGAGTTACATCTGTATTTCGTGGATCTCTTTGATAGCCTTATTTCTGTGGAATCTGAGAACAGATATTTCGGATCCTTTTGAACACTACAGGGGCAAAGGAAATATCCTCCGATAACAAGGAGAAAGAAGCTTTCTGTGAAACTCCTTTGTGTTCTGTGAAATCATCTGACAGAGCTACAGCTTTCCCCTCAAGAAGCCTTTCCCTAAGACAGTTCTTGTGTAATTGGCAAAGTGATATTTGGAAGCCCATAGTGGGCTATGGTGAAAAAGGAAATATCCTCAGATGAAATCTGGAAAGAAGCTTTCTGAGAAACTGCTTAGTGTTCTGTTAATTAATCTCACAGAGTTACATCTGTATTTCGTGGATCCCTTTGCTAGCCTTATTTCTGTGGAATCTGAGAACAGATATTTCGGATCCCTTTGAACACTATAGGGCCAAAGGAAATATCCTCCGAAAACAAGGAGAAAGAAGCTTTCTGTGAAACTCCTTTGTGTTCTGTGAAATCATCTCACAGAGCTACAGCTTTCTCCTCAAGAAGCCTTTCCCTAAGACAGTTCTTGTGGAATTGGCAAAGTGATATTTGGAAGCCCATAGAGGGCTCTGGTGAAAAAGGAAATATACTCCGATAACAAAGAGAAAGAGTCTTTCTGAGAAACTGCTTAGTGTTCTGTTAATTCATCTCATAGAGTTACATCTGTATTTCGTGGGTCTCTTTGCTAGCCTTATTTCTGTGGTATCTGAGAACAGATATTTCGGATCCCTTTGGACACTCTAGGGCCAAAGGAAATATCCTCCGATAACAAAGAGAAAGAAGCTTTCTGTGAAACTCCTTTGTGTTCTGTGGAATCATCTCACAGATTACAGCCTCCCCCTCAAGAAGCCTTTCGCTAAGACAGTTCTTTTGGAATTGGCAAAGTGATATTTGGAAGTCCATAGAGGGCTATGGTGAAAAAGGAAATATCCTCAGATGAAATCTGGAAAGAAGCTTTCTGAGAAACTGCTTAGTGTTCTGTTAATTCATCTCACAGAGTTACATCTGTATTTCGAGGATCTCTTTGCTAGCCTTATTTCTGTGGAATCTGAGAACAGATATTTCGAATCCCTTTGAACACTATAGGGCCAAAGGAAATATCCTCCGATAACAAAGAGAAAGAAGCTTTCTGAGAAACTTCTTTGTGTTCTGTGAAATCATCTCACAGAGTTACAGCTTTCCCCTCAAGAAGCCTTTCGCTAAGACAGTTCTTGTGGAATTGGCAAAGTGATATTTGGAAGCCCATAGAGGGCTATGGTGCACAAGGATATATCCTCAGATGAAATTTCGAAAGAAGCTCTCTGAGAAACTGCTTAGTGTTCTGTTAATACATCTCACAGAGTTACATCTCTATTCCGTGGATCTCTTTCCTAGCCTTATTTATGTGGAATCTGAGAACAGATATTTCGGATCCCTTTGAACACTATAGGGCCAAAGGAAATATCCTCCGATAACAAAGAGAAAGAAGCTTTCTGTGAAACTGCTTTGTGTTCTGTGAAATCATCTCACAGAGTTACAACTTTACCTTCAAGAAGCCTTTCGCTAAGACACTTCTTGTGGAATTGGCAAAGTGATATTTGGAAGCCCATAGAGGGCTATGGTGAAAAAGGAAATATCCTCAGATGGAATCTGGAAAGAAGCTTTCTGAGAAACTGCTTAGTGTTCTGTTAATTCATCTCACAGAGTTACATCTGTATTTCGTGGATCTCTTTGCTAGCCTTATTTCTGTGGAATCAGAGAACAGATATTTCGGATCCCTTTGAAGACTATAGGGCAAAAGGAAATATCCTCCGATAAGAAAGAGAAAGAAGCTTTCTGAGAAACTTCTTTGTGTTCCGGGAAATCATCTCACAGAGTTACAGCTTTCCCCTCAAGAAGCCTTTCGCTAAGACAGTTCTTGTGGAATTGGCAAAGTGATATTTGGATGCCCATAAAGGGCTATGTTGAAAAAGGAAATATCCTCAGATGAAATCTGGAAAGAAGCTTTCTGAGAAACTGCTCAGTGTTCTGTTAATTCATCTCACAGAGTTACATCTGTATTTCTTGGATCTCTTTGCTAGCCTTATTTCTGTGGAATCTGAGAACAGATATTTTGGATCCCTCTGAAGACTATAGGGCCAAAGGAAATATCCTCCGATAAGAAATAGAAAGAAGCTTTCTGAGAAACTTCTTTGTGTTCTGTAAAATCATCTCACAGAGTTACAGCTTTCCCTTCAAGAAGCCTTTCGCTAAGACAGTTCTTGTGGAATTGGCAAAGTGATATTTGGAAGCCCATAGAGGGCTATGGTGAAAAAGGAAATATCCTCAGATGAAATCTGGAAAGAAGCTTTCTGAGAAACTGCTTAGGGTTCTGTTAATTCATCTCACTGTGTTACATCTGTATTTCGAGGATCTCTTTCCTACCCTTATTTCTGTGGAATCTGAGAACAGATATTTCGGATCGCTTTGAAGACTATAGGGCCAAAAGAAATATCCTCCGATAACAAAGAGAAAGAAGCTTTCTGAGAAACTTCTTTGTATTCTGTGAAATCATCTCACAGAGTTACAACTTTCCCTTCAAGAAGCCTTTCGCTAAGACAGTTCTTGTGGAATATGCAAAGTGATATTTGGAAGCCCATAGAGGGCTACGGTGAAAAAGGAAATATCCTCAGATGGAATCTGGAAAGAAGCTTTCTGAGAAACTGCTTAGTGTTCTGCTAATTCATCTCACAGAGTTACATCTGTATTTCGTGGATCTCTTTGCTAGCCTTATTTCTGTGTAATCTGAGACGAGATATTTCGGATCGCTTTGAAGACTATAGGGCCAAAGGAAATATCCTCCGATAACAAATAGAAAGAAGCTTTCTGAGAAACGTTTTTGTGTTCTGTGAAATCATCTCACAGAGTTACAGCTTTCCCCTCAAGAAGCCTTTCGCTAAGACAGTTCTTGTGGAATTGGCAAAGTGATATTTGGAAGCCCAGAGAGGGCTATGGTGAAAAAGGAAATATCCTCAGATGAAATCTGGGAAGAAGCTTTCTGAGAAACTGCTCAGTGTTCTTTTAATTCATCTCACAGAGTTACATCGGTATTTCGAGGATCTCTTTGCTAGCCTTATTTCTGTGGAATCTGAGAACAGATATTTCGGATCCCTTTGAAGACAATAGGGCCAAAGGAAATATCCTCCGATAACAAAGAGAAAGAAGCTTTCTGAGAAACTTCTTTGTGTTCTGTGAAATCATCTCACAGAGTTACAGCTTTCCCCTCAAGAAGCCTTTCGCTAAGACAGTTCTTGTGGAATTGGCAAAGTGATATTTGGAAGCCCATAGAGGGCTATGTTGAAAAAGGAAATATCCTCAGATGAAATCTGGAAAGAGGCTTTTTGACAAACTGCTTAGTGTTCTGTTAATTCATCTCACAGAGTTACATCAGTATTTCGTGGATCTCTTTGCTAGCCTTATTTCTGTGGAATCTGAGAACAGATATTTCGGATCCCTTTGAAGACTATAGGGCCAAAGGAAATATCCTCCGATAAGAAAGAGAAAGAAGCTTTCTGAGAAACTTCTTTGTGTTCTGGGAAATCATCTCACAGAGTTACAGCTTTCCCCTAAAGAAGCCTTTCGCTAAGAAAGTTCTTGTGGAATTGGCAAAGTGATATTTGGATGCCCATAAAGGTCTATGGTGAAAAAGGAAATATCCTCAGATGAAATCTGGAAACAAGCTTTCTGAGAAACTGCTCAGTGTTCTGTTAATTCATCTCACAGAGTTACATCTGTATTTCTCGGATCTCTTTGCTAGCCTTATTTCTGTGGAATCTGAGAACAGATATTTCGGATCCCTTTGAAGACTATAGGGCCAAAAGAAATATCCTCCGATAACAAAGAGAAAGAAGCTTTCTGAGAAACTTCTTTGTATTCTGTGAAATCATCTCACAGAGTTACAACTTTCCCTTCAAGAAGCCTTTCGCTAAGACAGTTCTTGTGGAATTGGCAAAGAGATATTTGGAAGCCCATAGAGGGCTATGGTGAAAAAGGAAATATCCTCAGATGGAATCTGGAAAGAAGCTTTCTGAGAAACTGCTTAGTGTTCTGTTAATTCATCTCACAGAGTTACATCTGTATTTCGTGGATCTCTTTGCTAGCCTTATTTCTGTGGAATCTGAGAACAGATATTTCGGATCCCTTTGAAGACTATAGGGCCAATGGAAATATCCTCCGATAAGAAAGAGAAAGAAGCTTTCTGAGAAACTTCTTTGTGTTCTGGGAAATCATCTCACAGAGTTACAGCTTTCCCCTAAAGAAGCCTTTCGCTAAGAAAGTTCTTGTGGAATTGGCAAAGTGATATTTGGATGCCCATAAAGGGCTATGGTGAAAAAGGAAATATCCTCAGATGAAATCTGGAAAGAAGCTTTCTGAGAAACTGCTCAGTGTTCTGTTAATTCATCTCACAGAGTTACATCTGTATTTCTTGGATCTCTTTGCTAGCCTTATTTCTGTGGAATCTGAGAACAGATATTTCGGATCCCTCTGAAGACTATAGGGCCAAAGGAAATATCCTCCGATAACAAATAGAAAGAAGCTTTCTGAGAAACTTCTTTGTGTTCTGTAAAATCATCTGCAGAGTTACAGGTTTCCCTTCAAGAAGCCTTTCGCTAAGACAGTTCTTGTGGAATTGGCAAAGTGATATTTGGAAGCCCATAGAGGGCTATGGTGAAAAAGGAAATATCTTCAGATGAAACCTGGAAAGAAGCTTTCTGAGAAACTGCTTAGGGTTCTGTTAATTCATCTCACTGTGTTACATCTGTATTTCGAGGATCTCTTTCCTACCCTTATTTCTGTGGAATCTGAGAACAGATATTTCCGATCACTTTGAAGACAATAGGGCCAAAGGAAATATCCTCCGATAACAAAGAGAAAGAAGCTTTCTGAGAAACTTCTTTGTGTTCTGTGAAATCATCTCACAGAGTTACAGCTTTCCCCTCAAGAAGCCTTTCGCTAAGACACTTCTTGTGGAATTGGCAAAGTGATATTTGGAAGCCCATAGAGGGCTCTGGTGAAAAAGGAAATATACTCCGATAACAAAGAGAAAGAGTCTTTCTGAGAAACTGCTTAGTGTTCTGTTAATTCATCTCATAGAGTTACATCTGTACCTCGTGGATCTCTTTGCTAGCCTTATTTCTGTGGTATCTGAGAACAGATATTTCGGATCCCTTTGAACACTATAGGGCCAAAGGAAATATCCTCCGATAACAAAGAGAAAGAAGCTTTCTGTGAAGCTCCTTTGTGTTCTGTGAAATCATCTCACAGAGTTACAGCTTTCCCCTCAAGAAGCCTTTCGCTAAGACAGTTATTTTGGAATTGGCAAAGTGATATTTGGAAGTCCATAGAGGGCTATGGTGAAAAAGGAAATATCCTCAGATGAAATCTGGAAAGAAGCTTTCTGAGAAACTGCTTAGTGTTCTGTTAATTCATCTCACAGAGTTACATCTGTATTTCGAGGATCTCTTTCCTAGCCTTATTTCTGTGGAATCTGAGAACAGATATTTCGAATCCCTTTGAACACTATAGGGCCAAAGGAAATATCCTCCGATAACAAAGAGAAAGAAGCTTTCTGAGAAACTTCTTTGTGTTCTGTGAAATCATCTCACAGAGTTACAGCTTTCCCTCAAGAAGCCTTTAGCTAAGACAGTTCTTGTGGAATTGGCAAAGTGATATCTGGATGCCCATAAAGGGCTATGGTGAAAAAGGAAATATCCTCAGATGAAATCTGGAAAGAAGCTTTCTGAGAAACTGCTCAGTGTTCTGTTAATTCATCTCACAGAGTTACATCTGCATTTCTTGGATCTCTTTGCTAGCCTTATTTCTGTGGAATCTGAGAACAGATATTTCGGATCCCTCTGAAGACTATAGGGCCAAAGGAAATATCCTCCGATAAGAAATAGAAAGAAGCTTTCTGAGAAACTTCTTTGTGTTCTGTAAAATCATCTCACAGAGTTACAGCTTTCCCTTCAAGAAGCCTTTCGCTAAGACAGTTCTTGTGGAATTGGCAAAGTGATATTTGGATGCCCATAAAGGGCTATGGTGAAAAAGGAAATATCCTCAGATGAAATCTGGAAAGAAGCTTTCTGAGAAACTGCTCAGTGTTCTGTTAATTCATCTCACAGAGTTACATCTGCATTTCTTCGATCTCTTTGCTAGCCTTATTTCTGTGGAATCTGAGAACAGATATTTCGGATCCCTCTGAAGACTATAGGGCCAAAGGAAATATCCTCCGATAAGAAATAGAAAGAAGCTTTCTGAGAAACTTCTTTGTGTTCTGTAAAATCATCTGACAGAGTTACAGCTTTCCCTTCAAGAAGCCTTTCGCTAAGACAGTTCTTGTGGAATTGGCAAAGTGATATTTGGAAGCCCATAGAGGGCTATGGTGAAAAAGGAAATATCCTCAGATGAAATCTGGAAAGAAGCTTTCTGAGAAACTGCTTAGGGTTCTGTTAATTCATCTCACTGTGTTACATCTGTATTTCGAGGATCTCTTTCCTACCCTTATTTCTGTGGAATCTGAGAACAGATATTTCGGATCGCTTTGAAGACTATAGGGCCAAAAGAAATATCCTCCGATAACAAAGAGAAAGAAGCTTTCTGAGAAACTTCTTTGTATTCTGTGAAATCATCTCACAGAGTTACAGCTTTCCCCCAGGAAGCCTTTCGCTAAGACAGTTCTTGTGGAATTGGCAAAGTGATATTTGGAAGCCCATACAGGGCTATGGTGAAAAAGGAAATATCCTCAGATGAAATCTGGAAAGAAGCTTTCTGAGAAACTAGTCAGTGTTCTGTTAATTCATCTCACCGAGTTACATCTTTATTTCGAGGATCTCTTTGCTAGCCTTATTTCTTGTAATCTGAGACCAGATATTTCGGATCGCTTTGAAGACTATAGGGCCAAAGGAAATATCTTCCGATAACAAATAGAAAGAAGCTTTCTGAGAAACTTTTTTGTGTTCTGTGAAATCATCTCACAGAGTTACAGCTTTCCCTTCAAGAAGCCTTTCGCTAAGACAGTTCTTGTGGAATTGGCAAAGTGATATTTGGAAGGACAGAGAGGGCTATGGTGAAAAAGGAAATATCCTCAGATGAAATCGGGGAAGAAGCTTTCTGAGAAACTGCTCAGTGTTCTTTTAATTCATCTCACAGAGTTACATCGGTATTTCGTGGATCTCTTTGCTAGCCTTATTTCTGTGGAATCTGAGAACAGATATTTCGGATCCCTTTGAACCCTATAGGGCCAAAGGAATTATCCTCCGATAACAAAGAGAAAGACGCTTTCTGAGAAACTTCTTTGTGTTCTGTGAAATCATCTCACAGAGTTACAGCTTTCCCCTCAAGAAGCCTTTCACTAAGACAGTTCTTGTGGAATTGGCAAAGTGATATTTGGAAGCCCATAGAGGGCTATGGTGAAAAAGGAAATATCCTCAGTTGAAATTTCGAAAGAAGCATTCTGAGAAACTGCTTAGTGTTCTGTTAATTCATCTCACAGAGGTACATCTGTATTTCGTGGATCTCTTTGCTAGCCTTATTTCTGTGGAATCTGAGAACAGATATTTCGGATCCCTTTGAACACTATAGTGCCAAAGGAAATATCCTCCGATAACAAAGAGAAAGAAGCTTTCTGTGAAACTGCTTTGTGTTCTGTGAAATCATCTCACAGAGTTACAGCTTTTCCTTCAAGAAGCCTTTCGCTAGGACAGTTCTTGTGGAATTGGCAAAGTGATATTTTGAAGCCCATACAGGGCTACGGTGAAAAAGGAAATATCCTCAGATGGAATCTGGAAAGAAGCTCTCTGTGAAACTGCTTAGTGTTCTGTTAATTCGTCTCACAGAGTTACATCTGTATTTCGAGGATCTCTTTGCTAGCCTTATTTCTGTGGCATCTGAGAACAGATATTTCGGATCGTTTTGAAGACTATAGGGCCAAAGCAAATATCCTCCGATAACAAAGAGAAACAAGCTTTCTGTGAAACTCCTTTGTGTTCTGTGAAATCATCTCACAGAGTTACAGCTTTCCCCTCAAGAAGCCTTTCGCTAAGACAGTTCTTGTGGAATTGGCAAAGTGATATTTGGAAGCCCTTAGAGGGCTATGGTGAAAAAGGAAATATCCTCAGATGAAATTTGGAAAGAAGCTTTCTGAGAAAATGCTTTGTGTTCTGTTAATTAATCTTACGGAGTTACATCTGTATTTCGTGGATCTCTTTGCTAGTCTTATTTCTGTGGAATCTCAGAACAGATATTTCGGATCCCTTTGAAGACTATAGGGCCAAAGGAAATATCCTCCGATAACAAAGAGAAAGAAGCTTTCTGATAAACTTCTTTGTGTTCTGTGAAATCATCTCACAGAGTTACAGCTTTCCCCTCAAGAAGCCTTTCGCTAAGACATTTCTTGTGGAATTGGCAAAGTGATATTTGGAAGCCCATAGAGGGCTATGGTGCACAAGGATATATCCTCAGATGAAATTTCGAAAGAAGCTTTCTGAGAAACTGCTTAGTGTTCTGTTAATACATCTCACAGAGTTACATCTGTATTACGTGGATCTCTTTCCTAGCCTTATTTCTGTGGAATCTGAGAACAGATATTTCGGATCCCTTTGAACACTATAGGGCCGAAGGAAATATCCTCCGATAACAAAGAGAAAGAAGCATTCTGTGAAACTGCTTTGTGTTCTGTGAAATCCTCTCACAGAGTTACAACTTTCCCTTCAAGAAGCCTTTCGCTAAGACAGTTCTTGTGGAATTGGCAAAGTGATATTTGGAAGCCCATAGAAGGCTATGGTGAAAAAGGAAATATCCTCAGATGGAATCTGGAAAGAAGCTTTCTGAGAAACTGCTTAGTGTTCTGTTAATTCATCTCACAGAGTTACATCTGTATTTCGTGGATCTCTTTGCTAGCCTTATTTCTGTGGAATCTGAGAACAGATATTTCGGATCCCTTTGAAGACTATAGGGCCAATGGAAATATCCTCCGATAAGAAAGAGAAAGAAGCTTTCTGAGAAACTTCTTTGTGTTCTGGGAAATCATCTCACAGAGTTACAGCTTTCCCCTAAAGAAGCCTTTCGCTAAGAAAGTTCTTGTGGAATTGGCAAAGTGATATTTGGATGCCCATAAAGGGCTATGGTGAAAAAGGAAATATCCTCAGATGAAATCTGGAAAGAAGCTTTCTGAGAAACTGCTCAGTGTTCTGTTAATTCATCTCACAGAGTTACATCTGTATTTCTTGGATCTCTTTGCTAGCCTTATTTCTGTGGAATCTGAGAACAGATATTTCGGATCCCTCTGAAGACTATAGGGCCAAAGGAAATATCCTCCGATAACAAATAGAAAGAAGCTTTCTGAGAAACTTCTTTGTGTTCTGTAAAATCATCTGCAGAGTTACAGGTTTCCCTTCAAGAAGCCTTTCGCTAAGACAGTTCTTGTGGAATTGGCAAAGTGATATTTGGAAGCCCATAGAGGGCTATGGTGAAAAAGGAAATATCTTCAGATGAAACCTGGAAAGAAGCTTTCTGAGAAACTGCTTAGGGTTCTGTTAATTCATCTCACTGTGTTACATCTGTATTTCGAGGATCTCTTTCCTACCCTTATTTCTGTGGAATCTGAGAACAGATATTTCGGATCACTTTGAAGACAATAGGGCCAAAGGAAATATCCTCCGATAACAAAGAGAAAGAAGCTTTCTGAGAAACTTCTTTGTGTTCTGTGAAATCATCTCACAGAGTTACAGCTTTCCCCTCAAGAAGCCTTTCGCTAAGACACTTCTTGTGGAATTGGCAAAGTGATATTTGGAAGCCCATAGAGGGCTCTGGTGAAAAAGGAAATATACTCCGATAACAAAGAGAAAGAGTCTTTCTGAGAAACTGCTTAGTGTTCTGTTAATTCATCTCATAGAGTTACATCTGTACCTCGTGGATCTCTTTGCTAGCCTTATTTCTGTGGTATCTGAGAACAGATATTTCGGATCCCTTTGAACACTATAGGGCCAAAGGAAATATCCTCCGATAACAAAGAGAAAGAAGCTTTCTGTGAAGCTCCTTTGTGTTCTGTGAAATCATCTCACAGAGTTACAGCTTTCCCCTCAAGAAGCCTTTCGCTAAGACAGTTCTTTTGGAATTGGCAAAGTGATATTTGGAAGTCCATAGAGGGCTATGGTGAAAAAGGAAATATACTCAGATGAAATCTGGAAAGAAGCTTTCTGAGAAACTGCTTAGTGTTCTGTTAATTCATCTCACAGAGTTACATCTGTATTTCGAGGATCTCTTTCCTAGCCTTATTTCTGTGGAATCTGAGAACAGATATTTCGAATCCCTTTGAACACTATAGGGCCAAAGGAAATATCCTCCGATAACAAAGAGAAAGAAGCTTTCTGAGAAACTTCTTTGTGTTCTGTGAAATCATCTCACAGAGTTACAGCTTTCCCTCAAGAAGCCTTTAGCTAAGACAGTTCTTGTGGAATTGGCAAAGTGATATTTGGATGCCCATAAAGGGCTATGGTGAAAAAGGAAATATCCTCAGATGAAATCTGGAAAGAAGCTTTCTGAGAAACTGCTCAGTGTTCTGTTAATTCATCTCACAGAGTTACATCTGCATTTCTTGGATCTCTTTGCTAGCCTTATTTCTGTGGAATCTGAGAACAGATATTTCGGATCCCTCTGAAGACTATACGGCCAAAGGAAATATCCTCCGATAAGAAATAGAAAGAAGCTTTCTGAGAAACTTCTTTGTGTTCTGTAAAATCATCTCACAGAGTTACAGCTTTCCCTTCAAGAAGCCTTTCGCTAAGACAGTTCTTGTGGAATTGGCAAAGTGATATTTGGAAGCCCATAGAGGGCTATGGTGAAAAAGGAAATATCCTCAGATGAAATCTGGAAAGAAGCTTTCTGAGAAACTGCTTAGGGTTCTGTTAATTCATCTCACTGTGTTACATCTGTATTTCGAGGATCTCTTTCCTACCCTTATTTCTGTGGAATCTGAGAACAGATATTTCGGATCGCTTTGAAGACTATAGGGCCAAAAGAAATATCCTCCGATAACAAAGAGAAAGAAGCTTTCTGAGAAACTTCTTTGTATTCTGTGAAATCATCTCACAGAGTTACAGCTTTCCCACAGGAAGCCTTTCGCTAAGACAGTTCTTGTGGAATTGGCAAAGTGATATTTGGAAGCCCATACAGGGCTATGGTGAAAAAGGAAATATCCTCAGATGAAATCTGGAAAGAAGCTTTCTGAGAAACTAGTCAGTGTTCTGTTAATTCATCTCACCGAGTTACATCTTTATTTCGAGGATCTCTTTGCTAGCCTTATTTCTTGTAATCTGAGACCAGATATTTCGGATCGCTTTGAAGACTATAGGGCCAAAGGAAATATCTTCCGATAACAAATAGAAAGAAGCTTTCTGAGAAACTTTTTTGTGTTCTGTGAAATCATCTCACAGAGTTACAGCTTTCCCTTCAAGAAGCCTTTCGCTAAGACAGTTCTTGTGGAATTGGCAAAGTGATATTTGGAAGCCCAGAGAGGGCTATGGTGAAAAAGGAAATATCCTCAGATGAAATCGGGGAAGAAGCTTTCTGAGAAACTGCTCAGTGTTCTTTTAATTCATCTCACAGGGTTACATCGGTATTTCGTGGATCTCTTTGCTAGCCTTATTTCTGTGGAATCTGAGAACAGATATTTCGGATCCCTTTGAACACTATAGGGCAAATGGAAATATCCTCCGATAACAAAGAGAAAGAAGCTTTCTGAGAAACTGCTTTGTGTTCTGTGAAATCATCTCACAGAGTTACAGCTTTCCCTTCAAGAAGCCTTTCGCTAGGACAGTTCTTGTGGAATTGGCAAAGTGATATTTTGAAGCCCATACAGGGCTACGGTGAAAAAGGAAATATCCTCAGATGGAATCTGGAAAGAAGCTGTCTGAGAAACTGCTTAGTGTTCTGTTAATTCGTCTCATAGAGTTACATCTGTATTTCGTGGGTCTCTTTGCTAGCCTTATTTCTGTGGTATCTGAGAACAGATATTTCGGATCCCTTTGAACACTATAGGGCCAAAGGAAATATCCTCCGATAACAAAGAGAAAGAAGCTTTCTGTGAAACTCCTTTGTGTTCTGTGGAATCATCTCACAGAGTTACAGCTTTCCCCTCAAGAAGCCTTTCGCTAAGACAGTGCTTTTGGTATTGGCAAAGTGATATTTGGAAGTCCTTTGAGGGCTATGGTGAAAAAGGAAATATCCTCAGATGAAATCTGGAAAGAAGCTTTCTGAGAAACTGCTTAGTGTTCTGTTAATTCATCTCACAGAGTTACATCTGCATTTCGAGGATCTCTTTGCTAGCCTTATTTCTGTGGAATCTGAGAACAGATATTTCGAATCCCTTTGAACACTATAGGGCCAAAGGAAATATCCTCCGATAACAAAGAGAAAGAAGCTTTCTGAGAAACTTCTTTGTGTTCTGTTAATTCATCTCACAGAGTTACATCTGTATTTCTTTGATCTCTTTGCTAGCCTTATTTCTGTGGAATCTGAGAACAGATATTTCGGATCCCTCTGAAGACTATAGGGCCAAAGGAAATATCCTCCGATAAGAAATAGAAAGAAGCTTTCTGAGAAACTTCTTTGTGTTCTGTAAAATCATCTCACAGAGTTACAGCTTTCCCTTCAAGAAGCCTTTCGCTAAGACAGTTCTTGTGGAATTGGCAAAGTGATATTTGGAAGCCCATAGAGGGCTATGGTGAAAAAGGAAATATCCTCAGATGAAATCTGGAAAGAAGCTTTCTGAGAAACTGCTTAGGGTTCTGTTAATTCATCTCACTGTGTTACATCTGTATTTCGAGGATCTCTTTCCTACCCTTATTTCTGTGGAATCTGAGAACAGATATTTCGGATCGCTTTGAAGACTATAGGGCCAAAAGAAATATCCTCCGATAACAAAGAGAAAGAAGCTTTCTGAGAAACTTCTTTGTATTCTGTGAAATCATCTCACAGAGTTACAACTTTCCCTTCAAGAAGCCTTTCGCTAAGACAGTTCTTGTGGAATTGGCAAAGTGATATTTGGAAGCCCATAGAGGGCTATGGTGAAAAAGGAAATATCCTCAGATGGAATCTGGAAAGAAGATTTCTGAGAAACTGCTTAGTGTTCTGTTAATTGATCTCACAGAGTTACATCTGTATTTCGTGGATCTCTTTGCTAGCCTTATTTCTGTGGAATCTGAGAACAGATATTTCGGATCCCTTTGAAGACTATAGGGCCAAAGGAAATATCCTCCGATAAGAAAGAGAAAGAAGCTTTCTGAGAAACTTCTTTGTGTTCTGGGAAATCATCTCACAGAGTTACAGCTTTCACCTAAAGAAGCCTTTCGCTAAGAAAGTTCTTGTGGAATTGGCAAAGTGATATTTGGATGCCCATAAAGGGCTATGGTGAAAAAGGAAATATCCTCAGATGAAATATGGAAAGAAGCTTTCTGAGAAACTGCTCAGTGTTCTGTTAATTCATCTCACAGAGTTACATCTGTATTTCTTGGATCTCTTTGCTAGCCTTATTTCTGTGGAATCTGAGAACAGATATTTCGGATCCCTCTGAAGACTATAGGGCCGAAGGAAATATCCTCCGATAAAAAATAGAAAGAAGCTTTCTGAGAAACTTCTTTGTGTTCTGTAAAATCATCTGCAGAGTTACAGGATTCCCTTCAAGAAGCCTTTCGCTAAGACAGTTCTTGTGGAATTGGCAAAGTGATATTTGGAAGCCCATACAGGGCTATGGTGAAAAAGGAAATATCCTCAGATGAAATCTGGAAAGAAGTTTTCTGAGAAACTACTCAGTGTTCTGTTAATTCATCTCACAGAGTTACATCTTTATTTCTAGGATCTCTTTGCTAGCCTTATTTCTGTGTAATCTGAGACCAGATATTTCGGATCGCTTTGAAGACTATAGGGCCAAAGGAAATATCCTCCGATAACAAATAGAAAGAAGCTTTCTGAGAAACGTTTTTGTGTTCTGTGAAATCATCTCACAGAGTTACAGCTTTCCCCTCAAGAAGCCTTTCGCTAAGACAGTTCTTGTGGAATTGGCAAAGTGATATTTGGAAGCCCAGAGAGGGCTATGGTGAAAAAGGAAATATCCTCAGATGAAATCTGGGAAGAAGCTTTCTGAGAAACTGCTCAGTGTTCTTTTAATTCATCTCACAGAGTTACATCGGTATTTCGTGGATCTCTTTGCTAGCCTTATTTCTGTGGAATCTGAGAACAGATATTTCGGATCCCTTTGAAGACAATAGGGCGAAAGGAAATATCCTCCGATAACAAAGAGAAAGAAGCTTTCTGAGAAACTTCTTTGTGTTCTGTGAAATCATCTCACAGAGTTACAGCTTTCCCCTCAAGAAGCCTTTCGCTAAGACAGTTCTTGTGGAATTGGCAAAGTGATATTTGGAAGCCCATAGAGGGCTATGTTGAAAAAGGAAATATCCACAGATGAAATCTGGAAAGAAGCTTTCTGAGAAACTGCTTAGTGTTCTGTTAATTCATCTCACAGAGTTACATCTGTACCTCGTGGATCTCTTTGCTAGCCTTATTTCTGTGGAATCTGAGAACAGATATTTCGGATCCCTTTGAACACTATAGGGCCAAAGGAAATATCCTCTGATAACAAAGAAAGAAGCTTTCTGTGAAACTCCTTTGTGTTCTGTGAAATCATCTCACAGAGTTACAGCTTTCCCCTCAAGAAGGCTTTCGCTAAGACAGTTCTTGTGGAATTGGCAAAGTTATATTTGGAAGCCCATAGAGGGCTATGGTGAAAAAGGAAATATCCTCAGATGAAATCTGGAAAGAAGCTTTCTGAGAAACTGCTTAGTGTTCTGTTAATTCATCTCACAGAGTTACATCTGTATTTCGTGGATCTCTTTGCTAGCCTTATTTCTGTGGAATCTGAGAACAGATATTTCGGATCACTTTGAAGACAATAGGGCCAAAGGAAATATCCTCCGATAACAAAGAGAAAGAAGCTTTCTGAGAAACTTCTTTGTGTTCTGTGAAATCATCTCACAGAGTTACAGCTTTCCCCTCAAGAAGCCTTTCGCTAAGACAGTTCTTGTGTAATTGGCAAAGTGATATTTGGAAGCCCAGAGAGGGCTATGGTGAAAAAGGAAATATCCTCAGATGAAATCTGGGAAGAAGCTTTCTGAGAAACTGCTCAGTGTTCTTTTAATTCATCTCACAGAGTTACATCGGTATTTCGTGGATCTCTTTGCTAGCCTTTTTTCTGTGGAATCTGAGAACAGATATTTCGGATCCCTTTGAAGACAATAGGGCCAAAGGAAATATCCTCCGATAACAAAGAGAAAGAAGCTTTCTGAGAAACTTCTTTGCGTTCTGTGAAATCATCTCACAGAGTTACAGCTTTCCCCTCAAGAAGCCTTTCACTAAGACAGTTCTTGTGGAATTGGCAAAGTGATATTTGGAAGCCCATAGAGGGCTATGGTGAAAAAGGAAATACCCTCAGTTGAAATTTCGAAAGAAGCATTCTGAGAAACTGCTTAGCGTTCTGTTAATTCATCTCACAGAGTTACATCTGTATTTCGTGGATCTCTTTGCTAGCCTTATTTCTGTGGAATCTGAGAACAGATATTTCGGATCCCTTTGAACACTATAGTGCCAAAGGAAATATCCTCCGATAACAAAGAGAAAGAAGCTTTCTGTGAAACTGCTTTGTGTTCTGTGAAATCATCTCACAGAGTTACAGCTTTCCCTTCAAGAAGCCTTTCGCTAGGACAGTTCTTGTGGAATTGGCAAAGTGATATTTTGAAGCCCATACAGGGCTACGGTGAAAAAGGAAATATCCTCAGATGGAATCTGGAAAGAAGCTGTCTGAGAAACTGCTTAGTGTTCTCTTAATTCGTCTCATAGAGTTACATCTGTATTTCGTGGGTCTCTTCGCTAGCCTTATTTCTGTGGTATCTGAGAACAGATATTTCGGATCCCTTTGAACACTATAGGGCCAAAGGAAATATCCTCCGATAACAAAGAGAAAGAAGCTTTCTGTGAAACTCCTTTGTGTTCTGTGGAATCATCTCACAGAGTTACAGCTTTCCCCTCAAGAAGCCTTTCGCTAAGACAGTGCTTTTGGAATTGGCAAAGTGATATTTGGAAGTCCATAGAGGACTATGGTGAAAAAGGAAATATCCTCAGATGAAATCTGGAAAGAAGCTTTCTGAGAAACTGCTTAGTGTTCTGTTAATTCATCTCACAGAGTTACATCTGTATTTCGAGGATCTCTTTGCTAGCCTTATTTCTGTGGAATCTGAGAACAGATATTTCGAATCCCTTTGAACACTATAGGGCCAAAGGAAATATCCTCCGATAACAAAGAGAAAGAAGCTTTCTGAGAAACTTCTTTGTGTTCTGTGAAATCATCTCACAGAGTTACAGCTTTCCCTCAAGAAGCCTTTCGCTAAGACAGTTCTCGTGGAATTGGCAAAGTGATATTTGGAAGCCCATAGAGGGCTATGGTGCACAAGGATATATCCTCAGATGAAATTTCGAAAGAAGCTTTCTGAGAAACTGCTTAGTGTTCTGTTAATACATCTCACAGAGTTACATCTGTATTCCGTGGATCTCTTTCCTAGCCTTATTTATGTGGAATCTGAGAGCAGATATTTCGGATCCCTTTGAACACTATAGGGCCAAAGGAAATATCCTCCGATAAGAAAGAGAAAGAAGCTTTCTGTTAAACTGCTTTGTGTTCTGTGAAATCATCTCACAGAGTTACAACTTTCCCTTCAAGAAGCCTTTCGCTAAGAAAGTTCTTGTGGAATTGGCAAAGTGATATTTGGAAGCCCATAGAGGGCTATGGTGAAAAAGGAAATATCCTCAGATGGAATCTGGAAAGAAGCTTTCTGAGAAACTGCTTAGTGTTCTGTTAATTCATCTCACAGAGTTACATCTGTATTTCGTGGATCTCTTTGCTAGCCTTATTTCTGTGGAATCTGAGAACAGATATTTCGGATCCCTTTGAAGACTATAGGGCCAAAAGAAATATCCTCCGATAACAAAGAGAAAGAAGCTTTCTGAGAAACTTCTTTGTATTCTGTGAAATCATCTCACAGAGTTACAACTTTCCCTTCAAGAAGCCTTTCGCTAAGACAGTTCTTGTGGAATTGGCAAAGAGATATTTGGAAGCCCATAGAGGGCTATGGTGAAAAAGGAAATATCCTCAGATGGAATCTGGAAAGAAGCTTTCTGAGAAACTGCTTAGTGTTCTGTTAATTCATCTCACAGAGTTACATCTGTATTTCGTGGATCTCTTTGCTAGCCTTATTTCTGTGGAATCTGAGAACAGATATTTCGGATCCCTTTGAAGACTATAGGGCCAATGGAAATATCCTCCGATAAGAAAGAGAAAGAAGCTTTCTGAGAAACTTCTTTGTGTTCTGGGAAATCATCTCACAGAGTTACAGCTTTCCCCTAAAGAAGCCTTTCGCTAAGAAAGTTCTTGTGGAATTGGCAAAGTGATATTTGGATGCCCATAAAGGGCTATGGTGAAAAAGGAAATATCCTCAGATGAAATCTGGAAAGAAGCTTTCTGAGAAACTGCTCAGTGTTCTGTTAATTCATCTCACAGAGTTACATCTGTATTTCTTGGATCTCTTTGCTAGCCTTATTTCTGTGGAATCTGAGAACAGATATTTCGGATCCCTCTGAAGACTATAGGGCCAAAGGAAATATCCTCCGATAACAAATAGAAAGAAGCTTTCTGAGAAACTTCTTTGTGTTCTGTAAAATCATCTGCAGAGTTACAGGTTTCCCTTCAAGAAGCCTTTCGCTAAGACAGTTCTTGTGGAATTGGCAAAGTGATATTTGGAAGCCCATAGAGGGCTATGGTGAAAAAGGAAATATCTTCAGATGAAACCTGGAAAGAAGCTTTCTGAGAAACTGCTTAGGGTTCTGTTAATTCATCTCACTGTGTTACATCTGTATTTCGAGGATCTCTTTCCTACCCTTATTTCTGTGGAATCTGAGAACAGATATTTCGGATCACTTTGAAGACAATAGGGCCAAAGGAAATATCCTCCGATAACAAAGAGAAAGAAGCTTTCTAAGAAACTTCTTTGTGTTCTGTGAAATCATCTCACAGAGTTACAGCTTTCCCCTCAAGAAGCCTTTCGCTAAGACACTTCTTGTGGAATTGGCAAAGTGATATTTGGAAGCCCATAGAGGGCTCTGGTGAAAAAGGAAATATACTCCGATAACAAAGAGAAAGAGTCTTTCTGAGAAACTGCTTAGTGTTCTGTTAATTCATCTCATAGAGTTACATCTGTACCTCGTGGATCTCTTTGCTAGCCTTATTTCTGTGGTATCTGAGAACAGATATTTCGGATCCCTTTGAACACTATAGGGCCAAAGGAAATATCCTCCGATAACAAAGAGAAAGAAGCTTTCTGTGAAGCTCCTTTGTGTTCTGTGAAATCATCTCACAGAGTTACAGCTTTCCCCTCAAGAAGCCTTTCGCTAAGACAGTTCTTTTGGAATTGGCAAATTGATATTTGGAAGTCCATAGAGGGCTATGGTGAAAAAGGAAATATACTCAGATGAAATCTGGAAAGAAGCTTTCTGAGAAACTGCTTAGTGTTCTGTTAATTCATCTCACAGAGTTACATCTGTATTTCGAGGATCTCTTTCCTAGCCTTATTTCTGTGGAATCTGAGAACAGATATTTCGAATCCCTTTGAACACTATAGGGCCAAAGGAAATATCCTCCGATAACAAAGAGAAAGAAGCTTTCTGAGAAACTTCTTTGTGTTCTGTGAAATCATCTCACAGAGTTACAGCTTTCCCTCAAGAAGCCTTTAGCTAAGACAGTTCTTGTGGAATTGGCAAAGTGATATTTGGATGCCCATAAAGGGCTATGGTGAAAAAGGAAATATCCTCAGATGAAATCTGGAAAGAAGCTTTCTGAGAAACTGCTCAGTGTTCTGTTAATTCATCTCACAGAGTTACATCTGCATTTCTTGGATCTCTTTGCTAGCCTTATTTCTGTGGAATCTGAGAACAGATATTTCGGATCCCTTTGAACACTATAGGGCCAAAGGAAATATCCTCCGATAAGAAATAGAAAGAAGCTTTCTGAGAAACTTCTTTGTGTTCTGTAAAATCATCTCACAGAGTTACAGCTTTCCCTTCAAGAAGCCTTTCGCTAAGACAGTTCTTGTGGAATTGGCAAAGTGATATTTGGAAGCCCATAGAGGGCTTTGGTGAAAAAGGAAATATCCTCAGATGAAATCTGGAAAGAAGCTTTCTGAGAAACTGCTTAGGGTTCTGTTAATTCATCTCACTGTGTTACATCTGTATTTCGAGGATCTCTTTCCTACCCTTATTTCTGTGGAATCTGAGAACAGATATTTCGGATCCCTTTGAAGACTATAGGGCCAAAGGAAATATCCTCCGATAACAAAGAGAAAGAAGCTTTCTGATAAACTTCTTTGTGTTCTGTGAAATCATCTCACAGAGTTACATCTTTCCCCTCAAGAAGCCTTTCGCTAAGACAGTTCTTGTTTAATTGGCAAAGTGATATTTGGAAGCCCTTAGAGGGCTATGGTGCACAAGGATATATCCTCAGATCAAATTTCGAAAGAAGCTTTCTGAGAAACTGCTTAGTGTTCCGTTAATACATCTCACAGAGTTACATCTGTATTTCGTGGATCTCTTTCCTAGCCTTATTTCTGTGGAATCTGAGAACAGATATTTCGGATCCCTTTGAACACTATAGGGCCAAAGGAAATATCCTCCGATAACAAAGAGAAGGAAGCTTTCTGTGAAACTGCTTTGTGTTCTATGAAATCATCTCACAGAGTTACAACTTTCCCTTCAAGAAGCCTTTCGCTAAGACAGTTCTTGTGGAATTGGCAAAGTGATATTAGGAAGCCCATAGAAGACTATGGTGAAAAAGGAAATATCCTCAGATGGAATCTGGAAAGAAGCTTTCTGAGAAACTGCTTAGTGTTCTGTTAATTCATCTCACGGAGTTACATCTGTATTTCGTGGATCTCTTTGCTAGCCTTATTTCTGTGGAATCTGAGAACAGATATTTCGGATCCCTTTGAAGACTATAGGGCCAAAGGAAATATCCTCCGATAAGAAAGAGAAAGTAGCTTTCTGAGAAACTTCTTTGTGTTCTGGGAAATCATATCACAGAGTTACAGCTTTCCCCTCAAGAAGCCTATCGCTAAGACAGTTCTTGTGGAATTGGCAAAGTGATATTTGGATGCCCATAAAGGGCTATGGTGAAAAAGGAAATATCCTCAGATGAAATCTGGAAAGAAGCTTTCTGAGAAACTGCTCAGTGTTTTGTTAATTCATCTCACAGAGTTACATCTGTATTTCGAGGATCTCTTTCCTACCCTTATTTCTGTGGAATCTGAGAACAGATATTTCGGATCGCTTTATAGACTATCGGGCCAAAGGAAATATCCTCCGATAACAAAGAGAAAGAAGCTTTCTGAGAAACTTCTTTGTGTTCTGTGAAATCATCGCACAGAGTTACAGCTTTGCCCTCAAGAAGCCTTTCGCTAAGACAGTTCTTGTGGAATTGGCAAAGTGATATTTGGAAGCCCATAGAGGGCTATGTTGAAAAAGGAAATATCCTCAGATGAAATCTGGAAAGAAGCTTTCTGAGAAACTGCTTTGTGTTCTGTTAATTCATCTCACAGAGTTACATCTGTACCTCGTGGATCTCTTTGCTAGCCTTATTTCTGTGGAATCTGAGAACAGATATTTCGGATCCCTTTGAAGACTATAGGGCCAAAGGAAATATCCTCCGATAACAAAGAGAAAGAAGCTTTCTGAGAAACTTCTTTGTGTTCTGTGAAATCATCTCACAGAGTTACAGCTTTCCCCTCAAGAAGCCTTTCGCTAAGACAGTTCTTCTGCAATTGGCAAAGTGATATTTGGAAGCCCATAGAGGACTCTGGTGAAAAAGGAAATATCCTCAGATGAAATCTGGAAAGAAGCTTTCTGAGAAACTGCTCAGTGTTCTTTTAATTCATCTCACAGAGTTACATCTCTATTTCGTGGATCTCTTTGCTAGCCTTATTTCTGTGGAATCTGAGAACAGATATTTCCGATCCCTTTGAAGACTATAGGGCCAAAGGAAATATCCTCCGATAACAAAGAGAAAGAAGCTTTATGAGAAACTTCTTTGTGTTCTGTGAAATCATCTCACAGAGTTTCAGCTTTCCCCTCAAGAAGCCTTTCTCTAAGACAGTTCTTGTGGAATTGGCAAAGTGATATTTGGAAGCCCTTAGAGGGCTATGGTGAAAAAGGAAATATCCTCAGTTGAAATTTCGAAAGAAGCTTTCTGAGAAACTGCTTAGTGTTCTGTTAATTCATCTCACAGAGTTACATCTGTATTTCGTGGATCTCTCTGCTAGCCTTTTTTCTGTGGAATCTGAGAACAGATATTTCGGATCCCTTTGAACACTGTAGGGCCAAAGGAAATATCCTCTGATAACAAAGAAAGAAGCTTTCTGTGAAACTCCTTTGTGTTCTGTGAAATCATCTCACAGAGTTACAGCTTTCCCCTCAAGAAGCCTTTCGCTAAGACAGTTCTTGTGGAATTGGCAAAGTTATATTTGGAAGCCCATAGAGGGCTATTGTGAAAAAGGAAATATCCTCAGATGAAATCTGGAAAGAAGCTTTCTGAGAAACTGCTTAGTGTTCTGTTAATTCATCTCACAGAGTTACATCTGTATTTCGTGGATCTCTTTGCTAGCCTTATTTCTGTGGAATCTGAGAACAGATATTTCGGATCCCTTTGAAGACAATAGGGCCAAAGAAATATCCTCCGATAACAAAGAGAAAGAAGCTTTCTGAGAAACTTCTTTGTGTTCTGTGAAATCATCTCACAGAGTTACAGCTTTCCCCTCAAGAAGCCTTTCGCTAAGACAGTTCTTGTGGAATTGGCAAGTGATATTTGGAAGCCCATAGAGGGCTCTAGTGAAAAAGGAAATATCCTAAGATGAAATCTGGAAAGAAGCTTTCTGAGAAACTACTCAGTGTTCTTTTAATTCATCTCACAGAGTTACATCTCTATTTCGTGGATCTCTTTGCTAGCCTTATTTCTGTGGAATCTGATAACAGATATTTCGGATCAGTTTGAAGACTATAGGGCCAAAGGAAATATCCTCCGATAACAAAGAGAAAGAAGCTTTCTGAGAAACTTCTTTGTGTTCTGTGAAATCATCTCACAGAGTTACAGCTTTCCCCTCAAGAAGCCTTTCGCTAAGACAGTTCTTGTGGAATTGGCAAAGTGATATTTCGAAGCCCATAGAGGGCTATTGTGAAAAAGGAAATATTCTCAGTTGAAATTTCGAAAGAAGCTTTCTGAGAAACTGCTTAGTGTTCTGTTAATTCATCTCACAGAGTTACATCTGTATTTCGTGGATCTCTTTGCTAGCCTTATTTCTGTGTAATCTGAGAACAGATATTTCGGATCCCTTTGAACACTATAGGGCAAAAGGAAATATCCTCCGATAACAAAGAGAAAGAAGCTTTCTGTGAAACTCCTTTGTGTTTTGTGAAATCATCTCACAGAGTTACAGCTTTCCCCTCAAGAATCCTTTCGCTAAGACAGTTCTTATGGAATTGGCAAAGTGATATTTGGATGCCCATAAAGGGCTATGGTGAAAAAGGAAATATCCTCAGATGAAATCTGGAAAGAAGCTTTCTGAGAAACTGCTCAGGGTTCTGTTAATTCATCTCACAGAGTTACATCTGTACCTCGTGGATCTCTTTGCTAGCCTTATTTCTGTGGAATCTGAGAACAGATATTTCGGATCCCTTTGAAGACTATAGGGCCAAAGGAAATATCCTCCGATAACAAAGAGAAAGAAGCTTTCTGAGAAACTTCTTTGTGTTCTGTGAAATCATCTCACAGAGTTACAGCTTTCCCCTCAAGAAGCCTTTCGCTAAGACAGTTCTTCTGGAATTGGCAAAGTGATATTTGGAAGCCCATAGAGGACTCTGGTGAAAAAGGAAATATCCTCAGATGAAATCTGGAAAGAAGCTTTCTGAGAAACTGCTCAGTGTTCTTTTAATTCATCTCACAGAGTTACATCTCTATTCCGTGGATCTCTTTGCTAGCCTTATTTCTGTGGAATCTGAGAACAGATATTTCCGATCCCTTTGAAGACTATAGGGCCAAAGGAAATATCCTCCGATAACAAAGAGAAAGAAGCTTTCTGAGAAACTTCTTTGTGTTCTGTGAAATCATCTCACAGAGTTTCAGCTTTCCCCTCAAGAAGCCTTTCTCTAAGACAGTTCTTGTGGAATTGGCAAAGTGATATTTGGAAGCCCTTAGAGGGCTATGGTGAAAAAGGAAATATCCTCAGTTGAAATTTCGAAAGAAGCTTTCTGAGAAACTGCTTAGTGTTCTGTTAATTCATCTCACAGAGTTACATCTGTATTTCGTGGATCTCTCTGCTAGCCTTTTTTCTGTGGAATCTGAGAACAGATATTTCGGATCCCTTTGAACACTATAGGGCCAAAGGAAATATCCTCTGATAACAAAGAAAGAAGCTTTCTGTGAAACTCCTTTGTGTTCTATGAAATCATCTCCCAGAGTTACAGCTTTCCCCTCAAGAAGCCTTTCGCTAAGACAGTTCTTGTGGAATTCGCAAAGTTATATTTGGAAGCCCATAGAGGGCTATGGTGAAAAAGGAAATATCCTCAGATGAAATCTGGAAAGAAGCTTTCTGAGAAACTGCTTAGTGTTCTGTTAATTCATCTCACAGAGTTACATCTGAATTTCGTGGATCTCTTTCCCAGCCTTATTTCTGTGGAATCTGAGAACAGATATTTCGGATCCCTTTGAAGACAATAGGGCCAAAGGAAATATCCTCCGATAACAAAGAGAAAGAAGTTTTCTGAGAAACTGCTTTGTGTTCTGTGAAATCATCTCACAGAGTTACAGCTTTCCCCTCAAGAAGCCTTTCGCTAAGACAGTTCTTGTGGAATTGGCAAGTGATATTTGGAAGCCCATAGAGGGCTCTAGTGAAAAAGGAAATATCCTAAGATGAAATCTGGAAAGAAGCTTTCTGAGAAACTACTCGGTGTTCTTTTAATTCATCTCACAGAGTTACATCTGTATTTCGTGGATCTCTTTGCTAGCCTTATTTCTGTGGAATCTGAGAACAGATATTTCTGATCCCTTTGAAGACTGTAGGGCCAAAGGAAATATCCTTCGATAACAAAGAGAAAGAAGCTTTCTGAGAAACTTCTTTGTGTTCTGAGAAATCATCTCACAGAGTTACAGCTTTCCCCTCAAGAAGCCTTTCTCTAAGACCGTTCTTGTGGAATTGGCAAAGTGATATTTGGAAACCCATAGAGGGCTATGGTGAAAAAGGAAATATCCTCAGTTGAAATTTCGAAAGAAGCTTTCTGAGAAACTGCTTAGTGTTCTGTTAATTCATCTCACAGAGTTACATCTGTATTTCGTGGATCTCTTTGCTAGCCTTATTTCTGTGGAATCTCAGAACAGATATTTCGGATCCCTTTGAAGACAATAGGGCCAAAGGAAATATCCTCCGATAACAAAGAGAAAGAAGCTTTCTGAGAAACTTCTTTGTGTTCTGTGAAATCATCTCACAGAGTTACAGCTTTCCCCTCAAGAAGCCTTTCGCTAAGACAGTTCTTGTGGAATTGGCAAGTGATATTTGGAAGCCCATAGAGGGATCTGGTGAAAAAGGAAATATCCTCAGATGGAATCTGGAAAGAAGCTTTCTGAGAAACTGCTTAGTGTTCTGTTAATTCATCTCACAGAGTTACATCTGTATTTCGTGGATCTCTTTGCTAGCCTTATTTCTGTGGAATCTGAGAACAGATATTTCGGATCCCTTTGAAGACTACAGGGCCGAAGGAAATATCCTCCGATAACAAAGAGAAGGAAGCTTTCTGAGAAACTTCTTTGTGTTCTGTGAAATCATCTCACAGAGTTACAGCTTGCTCCTCAAGAAGCCTTTCGCTAAGACAGTTCTTGTGGAATTGGAAAAGTGATATTTGGAAGCCCATAAAGGGCTATGGTGAAAAAGGAAATATCCTCAGATGAAATCTGGAAAGAAGATTTCTGACAAACTGCTCAGTGTTCTGTTAATTCATCTCACAGAGTTACATCTGTATTTCGTGGATCTCTTTGCTAGCCTTATTTCCGTGGAATCTGAGAACAGATATTTCGGATCCCTTTGAAGACTATAGGGCCAAAGGAAATATCCTCCGATAACAAATAGAAAGAAGCTTTCTGAGAAACTTCTTTGTGTTCTGTAAAATCATCTCACAGAGTTACAGCTTTCCCTTAAAGAAGCCTTTCGCTAAGACAGTTCTTGTGGAATTGGCAAAGTGATATTTGGAAGCCCATAGAAGGCCATGGTGAAAAAGGAAATATCCTCAGATGAAATATGGAAAGAAGCTTTCTGAGAAACTGCTTAGGGTTCTGTTAATTCATCTCACTGAGTTACATCTGTATTTCGAGGATCTCTTTCCTACCCTTATTTCTGTGGAATCTGAGAACAGATATTTCGGATCGCTTTGATGACTATAGGGCCAAAAGAAATATCCTCCGATAAAAAAGAGAAAGAAGCTTTCTGAGAAACTTCTTTGTGTTCTGTGAAATCATTTCACAGAGTTACAGCTTTCCCCTCAGGAAGCCTTTCGCTAAGACAGTTCTTGTGGAATTGGCAAAGTGATATTTGGAAGCCCATACAGGGCTATGGTGAAAAAGGAAATATCCTCAGATGAAATCTGGAAAGAAGCTTTCTGAGAAACTGCTCAGTGTTCTTTTAATTCATATCACAGAGTTACATCTCTATTTCGTGGATCTCTTTGCTAGCCTTATTTGTGTGGAATCCGAGAACAGATATTTCGGATCCCTTTGAAGACTATAGGGCCAAAGGAAATATCCTCCGATAACAAAGAGAAAGAAGCTTTCTGAGAAACTTCTTTGTGTTCTGTCAAATCATCTCACAGAGTTACAGCTTTCCCCTCAAGAAGCCTTTCTCTAAGACAGTTCTTGTGGAATTGACAAAGTGATATTTGGAAGCCCATAGAGGTCTATGGTGAAAAAGGAAATATCCTCAGTTGAAATTTTGAAAGAAGCTTTCTGAGAAACTGCTTAGTGTTCTGTTAATTCATCTCACAGAGTTACATCTGTATTTCGTGGATCTCTCTGCTAGCCTTATTTCTGTGGAATCTGAGAACAGATATTTCGGATCCCTTTGAACACTATAGTGCCAAAGGAAATATCGTCTGATAACAAAGAAAGAAGCTTTCCGTGAAAATCCTTTGTGTTCTGTGAAATCATCTCACAGAGTTACAGCTTTCCCCTCAAGAAGCCTTTCGCTAAGACAGTTCTTGTGGAATTGGCAAAGTGATATTTGGAAGCCCATACAGGGCTATGTTGAAAAAGGAAATATCCTCAGATTAAATCTGGAAAGAAGCTTTCTGAGAAACTACTTAGTGTTCTGTTAATTCATCTCACAGTGTTACATCTGTATTTCGTGGATCTTTTTGCTAGCCTTATTTCTGTGGAATCTGAGAACAGATATTTCGGATCCCTTTGAAGACTATAGGGCCAAGGGAAATATCCTCCGATAACAAAGAGAAAGAAGCTTTCTGTGAAACTCCTTTGTGTTCTGTGAAATCATCTCACTGAGTTACAGCTTTCCCCTGAAGAAGCCTTTCGCTAAGACAGTTCTTGTAAAATTGGCAAAGTGATATTTGGAAGCCCATAGATGGCTATGGTGAAAAAGGAAATATCCTCAGATGAAATCTGGAAAGAAGCTTTCTGACAAACTGCTCAGTGTTCTGTTAATTCATCTCACAGAGTTACATCTGTATTTCGTGGATCTCTTTGCTAGCCTTATTTCCGTGGAATCTGAGAACAGATATTTCGGATCCCTTTGAAGACTATAGGGCCAAAGGAAATATCCTCCGATAACAAATAGAAAGAAGCTTTCTGAGAAACTTCTTTGTGTTCTGTAAAATCATCTCACAGAGTTACAGCTTTCCCTTAAAGAAGCCTTTCGCTAAGACAGTTCTTGTGGAATTGGCAAAGTGATATTTGGAAGCCCATAGAAGGCCATGGTGAAAAAGGAAATATCCTCAGATGAAATATGGAAAGAAGCTTTCTGAGAAACTGCTTAGGGTTCTGTTAATTCATCTCACTGAGTTACATCTGTATTTCGAGGATCTCTTTCCTACCCTTATTTCTGTGGAATCTGAGAACAGATATTTCGGATCGCTTTGATGACTATAGGGCCAAAAGAAATATCCTCCGATAAAAAAGAGAAAGAAGCTTTCTGAGAAACTTCTTTGTGTTCTGTGAAATCATCTCACAGAGTTACAGCTTTCCCCTCAGGAAGCCTTTCGCTAAGACAGTTCTTGTGGAATTGGCAAAGTGATATTTGGAAGCCCATACAGGGCTATGGTGAAAAAGGAAATATCCTCAGATGAAATCTGGAAAGAAGCTTTCTGAGAAACTGCTCAGTGTTCTTTTAATTCATATCACAGAGTTACATCTCTATTTCGTGGATCTCTTTGCTAGCCTTATTTGTGTGGAATCCGAGAACAGATATTTCGGATCCCTTTGAAGACTATAGGGCCAAAGGAAATATCCTCCGATAACAAAGAGAAAGAAGCTTTATGAGAAACTTCTTTGTGTTCTGTGAAATCATCTCACAGAGTTACAGCTTTCCCCTCAAGAAGCCTTTCTCTAAGACAGTTCTTGTGGAATTGACAAAGTGATATTTGGAAGCCCATAGAGGTCTATGGTGAAAAAGGAAATATCCTCAGTTGAAATTTTGAAAGAAGCTTTCTGAGAAACTGCTTACTGTTCTGTTAATTCATCTCACAGAGTTACATCTGTATTTCGTGGATCTCTCTGCTAGCCTTATTTCTGTGGAATCTGAGAACAGATATTTCGGATCCCTTTGAACACTATAGTGCCAAAGGAAATATCGTCTGATAACAAAGAAAGAAGCTTTCTGTGAAAATCCTTTGTGTTCTGTGAAATCATCTCACAGAGTTACAGCTTTCCCCTCAAGAAGCCTTTCGCTAAGACAGTTCTTGTGGAATTGGCAAAGTGATATTTGGAAGCCCATACAGGGCTATGTTGAAAAAGGAAATATCCTCAGATTAAATCTGGAAAGAAGCTTTCTGAGAAACTACTTAGTGTTCTGTTAATTCATCTCACAGAGTTACATCTGTATTTCGTGGATCTCTTTGCTAGCCTTATTTCTGTGGAATCTGAGAACAGATATTTCGGATCCCTTTGAAGACTATAGGGCCAAGGGAAATATCCTCCGATAACAAAGAGAAAGAAGCTTTCTGTGAAACTCCTTTGTGTTCTGTGAAATCATCTCACTGAGTTACAGCTTTCCCCTGAAGAAGCCTTTCGCTAAGACAGTTCTTGTAAAATTGGCAAAGTGATATTTGGAAGCCCATAGATGGCTATGGTGAAAAAGGAAATATCCTCAGATGAAATCTGGAAAGAAGCTTTCTGAGAAACTGCTCAGTATTCTTTTAATTCATCTCACAGAGTTACATCTGTATTTCGTGGATCTCTTTGCTAGCCTTATTTCTGTGGAATCTGAGAACAGATATTTCGGATCCCTTTGAAGACTATAGGGCCAAAGGAAATATCTTCCGATAACAAAGAGAAAGAAGCTTTCTGAGAAACTTCTTTGTGTTCTGTGAAATCATCTCACAGAGTTACAGCTTCCCCCTCAAGAAGCCTTTCTCCAAGACAGTTCTTGTGGAATTGGCAAAGTGATATTTGGAAGCCCATAGAGGGCTATGGTGAAAAAGGAAATATCCTCAGTTGAAATTTCGAAAGAAGCTTTCTGAGAAACTGCTTAGTGTTCTGTTAGTTCATCTCACAGAGTTACATCTGTATTTCGTGGATCTCTCTGCTAGCCTTTTTTCTGTGGAATCTGAGAACAGATATTTCGGATCCCTTTGAACACTATAGGGCCAAAGGAAATATCCTCTGATAACAAAGAAAGAAGCTTTCTGTGAAACTCCTTTGTGTTCTGTGAAATCATCTCACAGAGTTACAGCTTTCCCCTCAAGAATCCTTTCGCTAAGACAGTTCTTGTGGAATTGGCAAAGTTATATTTGGAAGCCCATAGAGGGCTATGGTGAAAAAGGAAATATCCTCAGATGAAATCTGGAAAGAAGCTTTCTGAGAAACTGCTTAGTGTTCTGTTAATTCATCTCACAGAGTTACATCTGTATTTCGTGGATCTCTTTGCTAGCCTTATTTCTGTGGAATCTGAAAACAGATATTTCGAATCCCTTTGAAGACAATAGGGCCATAGGAAATATCCTCCGATAACAAAGAGAAAGAAGCTTTCTGAGAAACTTCTTTGTGTTCTGTGAAATCATCTCACAGAGTTACAGCTTTCCCCTCAAGAAGCCTTTCGCTAAGACAGTTCTTGTGGAATTGGCAAAGTGATATTTGGAAGCCCATAGAGGGCTATTGTGAAAAAGGAAATATTCTCAGTTGAAATTTTGAAAGAAGCGTTCTGATAAACTGCTTAGTGTTCTGTTAATTCATCTCACAGAGTTACATCTGTATTTCGTGGATATCTTTGCTAGCCTTTTTTCTGTGTAATGTGAGAACAGATATTTCGGATCCCTTTGAACACTATAGGGCCAAAGGAAATATCCTCCGATAACAAAGAGAAAGAAGCTTTCTGTGAATCTCCTTTGTGTTTTGTGAAATCATCTCACAGAGTTACAGCTTTCCCCTCAAGAAGCCTTTCGCTAAGACAGTTCTTGTGGAATTGGCAAAGTGATATTTGGAAGCCCATAGAGGGCTATGGTGAAAAAGGAAATATCCTCAGATGGAAACTGGAAAGAAGCTTTCTGAGAAACTGCTTAGTGTTCTGTTAATTCATCTCACAGAGTTACATCTGTATTTCGTGGATCTCTTTGCTAGCCTTATTTCTGTGGAATCTGAGAACAGATATTTCGGATCCCTTTGAAGACTATAGGGCCAAAGGAAATATCCTCCGATAACAAAGAGAAAGAAGCTTTCTGAGAAACTTCTTTGTGTTCTGTGAAATCATCTCACAGAGTTACAGCTTTCCCCTCAAGAAGCCTTTCGCTAAGACAGTTCTTGTGGAATTGGCAAAGTGATATTTGGATGCCCATAAAGGGCTATGGTGAAAAAGGAAATATCCTCAGATGAAATCTGGAAAGAAGCTTTCTGAGAAACTGCTCAGGGTTCTGTTAATTCATCTCACAGAGTTACATCTGTATTTCGTGGATCTCTTTGCTAGCCTTATTTCTGTGGAATCTGAGAACAGATATTTCGGATCCCTTTGAAGACTATAGGGCCAAAGGAAATATCCTCCGATAACAAAGAGATAGAAGCTTTCTGAGAAACTTCTTTGTGTTCTGTAAAATCATCTCACAGATTTACAGCTTTCCCTTCAAGAAGCCTTTCGCTAAGACAGTTCTTGTGGAATTGGCAAGTGATATTTGGAAGCCCATAGAGGCCTCTAGTGAAAAAGGAAATATCCTAAGATGAAATCTGGAAAGAAGCTTTCTGAGAAACTACTCAGTGTTCTTTTAATTCATCTCACAGTGTTACATCTCTATTTCGTGGATCTCTTTGCTAGCCTTATTTCTGTGGAATCTGAGAACAGATATTTCGGATCCCTTTGAAGACTATAGGGCCAAAGGAAATATCCTCCGATAACACAGAGAAAGAAGCTTTCTGAGAAACTTCTTTGTGTTCTGTGAAATCATCTCACAGAGTTACAGCTTTCCCCTCAAGAAGCTTTTCTCTAAGACAGTTCTTGTTGAATTGGCAAAATGATATTTGGAAGCCCATAGAGGGCTATGGTGAAAAAGGAAATATCCTCAGTTGAAATTTCGAAAGAAGCTTTCTGAGAAACTGCTTAGTGTTCTGTTAATTCATCTCACAGAGTTACATCTGTATTTCGTGGATCTCTCTGCTAGCCTTATTTCTGTGGAATCTGAGAACAGATATTTCGGATCCCTTTGAACACTATAGGGCCAAAGGAAATATCCTCTGATAACAAAGAAAGAAGCTTTCTGTGAAACTCCTTTGTGTTCTGTGAAATCATCTCACAGAGTTACAGCTTTCCCCTGAAGAAGCCTTTCGCTAAGACAGTTCTTGTGGAATTGGCAAAGTTATATTTGGAAGCCCATAGAGGGCTATGGTGAAAAAGGATATATCCTCAGATGAAATCTGGAAAGAAGCTTTCTGAGAAACTGCTTAGTGTTCTGTTAATTCATCTCACAGAGTTACATCTGTATTTCGTGGATCTCTTTGCTAGCCTTATTTCTGTGGAATCTGAGAACAGATATTGCGGATCTCTTTGAAGACTATAGGGCCAAAGGAAATATCCTCCGATAACAAAGAGAAAGAAGCTTTCTGAGAACCTTCTTTGTGTTCTGTGAAATCATCTCACAGAGTTAGAGCTTTCCCCTCAAGAAGCCTTTCGCTAAGACAGTTCTTGTGGAATTGGCAAGTGATATTTGGAAGCCCATAGAGGGCTCTAGTGAAAAAGGAAATATCCTAAGATGACATCTGGAAAGAAGCTTTCTGAGAAACTGCTCAGTGTTCTTTTAATTCATCTCACAGAGTTACATCTCTATTTCGTGGATTTCTTTGCTGGCCTGATTTCTGTGGAATCTGAAAACAGATATTTCGGATCAGTTTGCAGACTATAGGGCCAAAGGAAATATCCTCCGATAACAAAGAGAAAGAAGCTTTCTGAGAAACTTCTTTGTGTTCTGTGAAATCACCTCACAGAGTTACAGCTTTCCCCTCAAGAAGCCTTTCGCTAAGACAGTTCTTGTGGAATTGGCAAAGTGATATTTGGAAGCCCATAGAGGGCTATTGTGAAAAAGGAAATATTCTCAGTTGAAATTTCGAAAGAAGCTTCCTGAGAAACTGCTTAGTGTTCTGTTAATTCATCTCACAGAGTTACATCTGTATTTCATGGATGTCTTTGCTAGCCTTATTTCTGTGTAATCTGAGAACAGATATTTCGGATCACTTTGAACACTATAGGGCCAAAGGAAATATCCTCCGATAACAAGGAGAAAGAAGCTTTCTGAGAAACTTCTTTATGTTCTGGGAAATCATCTCACAGAGTTACAGCTTTCCTCTCAAGAAGCCTTTCGCTAAGATGGTTCTTGTGGAATTGGCAAAGTGATATTTGGAAGCCCATAGAGGGCTCTGGTGAAAAAGGAAATATCCTCAGATTAAATCTGGAAAGAAGCTTTCTGAGAAACTGCTCAGTATTCTTTTAATTCATCTCACAGAGTTACATCTGTATTTCGTGGATCTCTTTGCTAGCCTTATTTCTCTGGAATCTGAGAACAGATATTTCGGATCCCTTTGAACACTATAGGGCCAAAGGAAATATCCTCCGATAACAAGGAGAAAGAAGCTTTCTGAGAAACTTCTTTGTGTTCTGGGAAATCATCTCACAGAGTTACAGCTTTCCCCTCAAGAAGCCTTTCTCTAAGACAGTTCTTGTGGATATGGCAAAGTGATATTTGGAAGCCCATAGAGGGCTATGGTGAAGAAGGAAATATCCTCAGTTGAAATTTCGAAAGAAGCTCTCGGAGAAACTGCTTAGAGTTCTCTTAATTCATCTCACAGAGTTACATCTGTATTTCATTTATCTCTTTCCTAGCCTTATTTCTGTGAAATCTGAGAACAGATATTTCGGATCCCTTTGCACACTATAGGGCCATAGGAAATATCCTCCGATAACAAAGAGAAAGAAGCATTCTGTGAAACTTCTTTGTGTTCTGGGAAATCATCTCACAGAGTTACAGCTTTTCCCTCAAGAAGCCTTTCGCTAAGACAGTTCTTGTGGAATTGGCAAAGTGATATTTGGAAGCCCATAGAGGGCTAAGGTGAAAAAGGAAATATCCTCAGATGGAATCTGGAAAGAAGCTTTCTGAGAAACTGCTTAATGTTCTGTTAATTCATCTCATAGAGTTACATCTGTATTTCGTGGATCTCTTTGCTAGCCTTATTTCTGTGGAATCTGAGAACAGATATTTCGAATCCCTTTGAACATTATAGGACCAAAGGAAATATCCTCCGATAACAAAGAGAAAGAAGCTTTCTGAGAAACTTCTTTGTGTTCTGTGAAATTATCTCACAGAGTTACATCTTTCCCCTCAAGAAGCCTTTCGCTAAGACAGTTCATTTGGGATTGGCAAAGTGATATTTTTAAGCCCATAGAGGACTATGGTGAAAAAGGATATATCCTCAGTTGAAATTTGGAAAGAAGCTTTCTGAGAAACTGCTTAGTGTTCTGTTAATTCCTCTCACAGAGTTACATCTGTATTTCGTGGATCTCTTTGTTAGCCTTATTTCTGTGGAATCTGAGAACAGATATTTCGGATCCCTTTGAAGACTATAGGGCCAAGGGAAATATCCTCCGATAACAAAGAGAAAGAAGCTTTCTGTGAAACTCCTTTGTGTTCTGTGAAATCATCTCACAGAGTTACAGCTTTCCCCTCAAGAAGCCTTTCGCTAAGACAGTTCTTGTGGAATAGGCAAAGTGATACTTGGAAGCCCATAGAGGGCTATGGTGAAAAAGGAAATATCCTCAGTTGAAATTTCGAAAGAAGCTTTCTGAGAAACTGCTTAGTGTTCTGTTAATTCATCTCACAGAGTTACATCTGTATTTCGTGGATCTCTCTGCTAGCCTTTTTTCTGTGGAATCTCAGAACAGATATTTCGGATCCCTTTGAACACTATAGGGCCAAAGGAAATATCCTCTGATAACAAAGAAAGAAGCTTTCTGTGAAACTCCTTTGTGTTCTGTGAAATCATCTCACAGAGTTACAGCTTTCCCTTCAAGAAGCCTTTCGCTAAGACAGTTCTTGTGGAATTGGCAAAGTTATATTTGGAAGCCCATAGAGGGCTATGGTGAAAAAGGAAATATCCTCTGATGAAATCTGGAAAGAAGCTTTCTGAGAAACTGCTTAGTGTTCTGTTAATTCATCTCACAGAGTTACATCTGTATTTCGTGGATCTCTTTGCTAGCCTTATTTCTGTGGAATCTGAGAACAGATATTTCGAATCCCTTTGAAGACAATAGGGCCATAGGAAATATCCTCCGATAACAAAGAGAAAGAAGCTTTCTGAGAAACTTCTTCGTGTTCTGTGAAATCATCTCACAGAGTTACAGCTTTCCCCTCAAGAAGCCTTTCGCTAAGACAGTTCTTGTGGAATTGGCAAGTGATATTTGGAAGCCCATAGAGGCCTCTAGTGAAAAAGGAAATATCGTAAGATGAAATCTGGAAAGAAGCTTTCTGAGAAACTACTCAGTGTTCTTTTAATTCATCTCACAGTGTTACATCTCTATTTCTTGGATCTCTTTGCTAGCCTTATTTCTGTGGAATCTGAGAACAGATATTTCGGATCCCTTTGAAGACTATAGGGCCAAAGGAAATATCCTCCGATAACACAGAGAAAGAAGCTTTCTGAGAAACTTCTTTGTGTTCTGTGAAATCATCTCACAGAGTTACAGCTTTCCCCTCAAGAAGCCTTTCTCTAAGACAGTTCTTGTTGAATTGGCAAAATGATATTTGGAAGCCCATAGAGGGCTATGGTGAAAAAGGAAATATTCTCAGTTGAAATTTCGAAAGAAGCTTTCTCAGAAACTGCTTAGTGTTCTGTTAATTCATCTCACAGAGTTACATCTGTATTTCGTGGATCTCTTTGCTAGCCTTATTTCTGTGGAATCTGAGAACAAATATTTCCGATCCCTTTGAAGACTATAGGGCCAAAGGAAATATCCTCCGATAACAAATAGAAAGAAGCTTTCTGAGAAACTTCTTTGTGTTCTGTAAAATCGTCTCACAGATTTACAGCTTTCCCTTCAAGATGCCTTTCGCTAAGACAGTTATTGTGGAATTGGCAAAGTGATATTTGGAAGCCCATAGAGGGCTATGGTGAAAAAGGAAATATCCTCAGATGAAATCTGGAAAGAAGCTTTCTGAGAAACTGCTTAGGGTTCTCTTAATTCATCTCACTGAGTTACATCTGTATTTCGAGGATCTCTTTCCTACCCTTATTTCTGTGGAATCTGAGAACAGATATTTCGGATCGCTTTGAAGACTATAGGGCCAAAAGAAATATCCTCCGATAACACAGAGAAAGAAGCTTTCTGAGAAACTTCTTTGTGTTCTGTGAAATCCTCTCACAGAGTTACAGCTTTCCCCTCAAGAAGACTTTCGCTAAGACAGTTCTCGTGGAATTGGCAAAGTGATATTTGGAAGCCCATAGAGGGCTACTATGAAAAAGGAAATATTCTCAGTTGAAATTTCGAAAGAAGCTTTCTTGGAAACTGCTTAGTGTTCTGTTAATTCATCTCACAGAGTTACATCTGTATTTCATGGATGTCTTTGCTAGCCTTATTTCTGTGTAATCTGAGAACAGATATTTCGGATCACTTTGAACACTATAGGGCCAAAGGAAATATCCTCCGATAACAAGGAGAAAGAAGCTTTCTGAGAAACTTCTTTATGTTCTGGGAAATCATCTCACAGAGTTACAGCTTTCCTCTCAAGAAGCCTTTCGCTAAGATGGTTCTTGTGGAATTGGCAAAGTGATATTTGGAAGCCCATAGAGGGCTCTGGTGAAAAAGGAAATATCCTCAGATTAAATCTGGAAAGAAGCTTTCTGAGAAACTGCTCAGTATTCTTTTAATTCATCTCACAGAGTTACATCTGTATTTCGTGGATCTCTTTGCTAGCCTTATTTCTCTGGAATCTGAGAACAGATATTTCGGATCCCTTTGAACACTATAGGGCCAAAGGAAATATCCTCCGATAACAAGGAGAAAGAAGCTTTCTGAGAAACTTCTTTGTGTTCTGTGAAATCATCTCACTGAGTTACAGCTTTCCCCTCAAGAAGCCTTTCTCTAAGACAGTTCTTGTGGATATGGCAAAGTGATATTTGGAAGCCCATAGAGGGCTATGGTGAAGAAGGAAATATCCTCAGTTGAAATTTCGAAAGAAGCTCTCGGAGAAACTGCTTAGAGTTCTGTTAATTCATCTCACAGAGTTACATCTGTATTTCATTTATCTCTTTCCTAGCCTTATTTCTGTGAAATCTGAGAACAGATATTTCGGATCCCTTTGAACACTATAGGGCCATAGGAAATATCCTCCGATAACAAAGAGAAAGAAGCATTCTGTGAAACTTCTTTGTGTTCTGGGAAATCATCTCACAGAGTTACAGCTTTTCCCTCAAGAAGCCTTTCGCTAAGACAGTTCTTGTGGAATTGGCAAAGTGATATTTGGAAGCCCATAGAGGGCTAAGGTGAAAAAGGAAATATCCTCAGATGGAATCTGGAAAGAAGCTTTCTGAGAAACTGCTTAATGTTCTGTTAATTCATCTCACAGAGTTACATCTGTATTTCGTGGATCTCTTTGCTAGCCTTATTTCTGTGGAATCTGAGAACAGATATTTCGAATCCCTTTGAACATTATAGGACCAAAGGAAATATCCTCCGATAACAAAGAGAAAGAAGCTTTCTGAGAAACTTCTTTGTGTTCTGTGAAATTATCTCACAGAGTTACATCTTTCCCCTCAAGAAGCCTTTCGCTAAGACAGATCATTTGGGATTGGCAAAGTGATATTTTTAAGCCCATAGAGGACTATGGTGAAAAAGGATATATCCTCAGTTGAAATTTGGAAAGAAGCTTTCTGAGAAACTGCTTAGTGTTCTGTTAATTCCTCTCACAGAGTTACATCTGTATTTCGTGGATCTCTTTGTTAGCCTTATTTCTGTGGAATCTGAGAACAGATATTTCGGATCCCTTTGAAGACTATAGGGCCAAGGGAAATATCCTCCGATAACAAAGAGAAAGAAGCTTTCTGTGAAACTCCTTTGTGTTCTCTGAAATCATCTCACAGAGTTACAAATTTCCCCTCAAGAAGCCTTTCGCTAAGACAGTTCTTGTGGAATAGGCAAAGTGATACTTGGAAGCCCATAGAGGGCTATGGTGAAAAAGGAAATATCCTCAGTTGAAATTTCGAAAGAAGCTTTCTGAGAAACTGCTTAGTGTTCTGTTAATTCATCTCACAGAGTTACATCTGTATTTCGTGGATCTCTCTGCTAGCCTTTTTTCTGTGGAATCTGAGAACAGATATTTCGGATTCCTTTGAACACTATAGGGCCAAAGGAAATATCCTCTGATAACAAAGAAAGAAGCTTTCTGTGAAACTCCTTTGTGTTCTGTGAAATCATCACACAGAGTTACAGCTTTCCCTTCAAGAAGCCTTTCGCTAAGACAGTTCTTGTGGAATTGGCAAAGTTATATTTGGAAGCCCATAGAGGGCTATGGTGAAAAAGGAAATATCCTCAGATGAAATCTGGAAAGAAGCTTTCTGAGAAACTGCTTAGTGTTCTGTTAATTCATCTCACAGAGTTACATCTGTATTTCGTGGATCTCTTTGCTAGCCTTATTTCTGTGGAATCTGAGAACAGATATTTCGAATCCCTTTGAAGACAATAGGGCCATAGGAAATATCCTCCGATAACAAAGAGAAAGAAGCTTTCTGAGAAACTTCTTCGTGTTCTGTGAAATCATCTCACAGAGTTACAGCTTTCCCCTCAAGAAGCCTTTCGCTAAGACAGTTCTTGTGGAATTGGCAAGTGATATTTGGAAGCCCATAGAGGCCTCTAGTGAAAAAGGAAATATCCTAAGATGAAATCTGGAAAGAAGCTTTCTGAGAAACTACTCAGTGTTCTTTTAATTCATCTCACAGTGTTACATCTCTATTTCGTGGATCTCTTTGCTAGCCTTATTTCTGTGGAATCTGAGAACAGATATTTCGGATCCCTTTGAAGACTATAGGGCCAAAGGAAATATCCTCCGATAACACAGAGAAAGAAGCTTTCTGAGAAACTTCTTTGTGTTCTGTGAAATCATCTCACAGAGTTACAGCTTTCCCCTCAAGAAGCCTTTCTCTAAGACAGTTCTTGTTGAATTGGCAAAATGATATTTGGAAGCCCATAGAGGGCTATGGTGAAAAAGGAAATATCCTCAGTTGAAATTTCGAAAGAAGCTTTCTGAGAAACTGCTTAGTGTTCTGTTAATTCATCTCACAGAGTTACATCTGTATTTCGTGGATCTCTTTGCTAGCCTTATTTCTGTGGAATCTGAGAACAGATATTTCGGATCCCTTTGAAGACTACAGGGCCAAAGGAAATATCCTCCGATAACAAAGAGAAAGAAGCTTTCTGAGAAACTTCTTTGTGTTCTGTGAAATCATCTCACAGAGTTACAGCTTTCCCCTCAAGAAGCCTTTCGCTAAGACAGTTCTTGTGGAATTGGCAAAGTGATATTTGGAAGCCCCTAAAGGGCTATGGTGTAAAAGGAAATATCCTCAGATGAAATCTGGAAAGAAGCTTTCTGAGAAACTCCTCAGTGTTCTGTTAATTCATCTCACAGAGTTACATCTGTATTTCGTGGATCTCTTTGCTAGCCTTATTTCTGTGGAATCTGAGAACAGATATTTCGGATCCCTTTGAAGACTATAGGGCCAAAGGAAATATCCTCCGATAACAAATAGAAAGAAGCTTTCTGAGAAACTTCTTTGTGTTCTGTAAAATCGTCTCACAGATTTACAGCTTTCCCTTCAAGATGCCTTTCGCTAAGACAGTTATTGTGGAATTGGCAAAGTGATATTTGGAAGCCCATAGAGGGCTATGGTGAAAAAGGAAATATCCTCAGATGAAATCTGGAAAGAAGCTTTCTGAGAAACTGCTTAGGGTTCTCTTAATTCATCTCACTGAGTTACATCTGTATTTCGAGGATCTCTTTCCTACCCTTATTTCTGTGGAATCTGAGAACAGATATTTCGGATCGCTTTGAAGACTATAGGGCCAAAAGAAATATCCTCCGATAAAAAAGAATAAGAAGCTTTCTGAGAAACTTCTTTGTGTTCTGTGAAATCATCTCACAGAGTTACAGCTTTCGCCTCAGGAAGCCTTTCGCTAAGGCAGTTCTTGTGGAATTGGCAAAGTGATATTTGGAAGCCCATAGAGGGCTATGGTGAAAAAGGAAATATCCTCAGATGAAATCTGGAAAGAAGCTTTCTGAGAAACGACTCAGTGTTCTGTTAATTCATCTCACAGAGTTACATCTTTATATCGAGGATCTCTTTGCTAGCCTTATTTCTGCGGAATCTGAGACCAGATATTTCGGATCGCTTTGAAGACTATATCGCCAAAGGAAATATCCTCCGATAACAAAGAGAAAGAAGCTTTCTGAGAAACTTTTTTGTGTTCTGTGAAATCATCTCACAGAGTTACAGCTTTCCCTTCAAGAAGCCTTTCGCTAAGACAGTTCTTGTGGAACTGGCAAAGTGATATTTGGAAGCCCAGAGAGGGCTATGGTGAAAAAGAAAATATCCTCAGATGAAATCTGGAAAGAAGCTTTCTGAGAAACTGCTCAGTGTTCTTTTAATTCATCTCACAGAGTTACATCGGTATTTCGTGGATCTCTTTGCTAACCTTATTTCTGTGGAATATGAGAACAGATATTTCGGATCCCTTTGAAGACTATAGGGCCAAAGGAAATATCCTCCGATAACAAAGAGAAAGAAGCTTTCTGAGAAACTTCTTTGTGTTCTGTGAAATCCTCTCACAGAGTTACAGCTTTCCACTCAAGAAGACTTTCGCTAAGACAGTTCTCGTGGAATTGGCAAAGCGATATTTGGAAGCCCATAGAGGGCTACTATGAAAAAGGAAATATTCTCAGTTGAAATTTCGAAAGAAGCTTTCTTGGAAACTGCTTAGTGTTCTGTTAATTCATCTCACAGAGTTACATCTGTATTTCGTGGATGTCTTTGCTAGCCTTATTTCTGTGTAATCTGAGAACAGATATTTCGGATCTCTTTGAACACTATAGGTCCAAAGGAAATATCCTCCGCTAACAAGGAGAAAGAAGCTTTCTGAGAAACTTCTTTGTGTTCTGGGAAATCATCTCACAGAGTTACAGCTTTCCTCTCAAGAAGCCTTTCGCTAAGACAGTTCTTGTGGAATTGGCAAAGTGATATTTGGAAGCCCATAGAGGGCTCTGGTGAAAAAGGAAATATCCTCAGATTAAATCTGGAAAGAAGCTTTCTGAGAAACTGCTCAGTATTCTTTTAATTCATCTCACAGAGTTACATCTGTATTTCGTGGATCTCTTTGCTAGCCTTATTTCTCTGGAATCTGAGAACAGATATTTCGGATCCCTTTGAACACTATAGGGCCAAAGGAAATATCCTCCGATAACAAGGAGAAAGAAGCTTTCTGAGAAACTTCTTGGTGTTCTGTGAAATCATCTCACAGAGTTACAGCTTTCCCCTCAAGAAGCCTTTCTCTAAGACAGTTCTTGTGGATATGGCAAAGTGATATTTGGAAGCCCATAGAGGGCTATGGTGAAGAAGGAAATATCCTCAGTTGAAATTTCGAAAGAAGCTTTCGGAGAAACTGCTTAGTGTTCTGTTAATTCATCTCACAGAGTTACATCTGTATTTCATTTATCTCTTTCCTAGCCTTATTTCTGTGAAATCTGAGAACAGATATTTCGGATCCCTTTGAACACTATAGGGCCAAAGGAAATATCCTCCGATAACAAAGAGAAAGAAGCATTCTGTGAAACTTCTTTGTGTTCTGGGAAATCATCTCACAGAGTTACAGCTTTTCCCTCAAGAAGCCTTTCGCTAAGACAGTTCTTGTGGAATTGGCAAAGTGATATTTGGAAGCCCATAGAGGGCTAAGGTGAAAAAGGAAATATCCTCAGATGGAATCTGGAAAGAAGCTTTCTGAGAAACTGCTTAATGTTCTGTTAATTCATCTCACAGAGTTACATCTGTATTTCGTGGATCTCTTTGCTAGCCTTATTTCTGTGGAATCTGAGAACAGATATTTCGAATCCCTTTGAACATTATAGGACCAAAGGAAATATCCTCCGATAACAAAGAGAAAGAAGCTTTCTGAGAAACTTCTTTGTGTTCTGTGAAATTATCTCACAGAGTTACATCTTTCCCCTCAAGAAGCCTTTCGCTAAGACAGTTCATTTGGGATTGGCAAAGTGATATTTTTAAGCCCATAGAGGACTATGGTGAAAAAGGATATATCCTCAGTTGAAATTTGGAAAGAAGCTTTCTGAGAAACTGCTTAGTGTTCTGTTAATTCCTCTCACAGAGTTACATCTGTATTTCGTGGATCTCTTTGTTAGCCTTATTTCTGTGGAATCTGAGAACAGATATTTCGGATCCCTTTGAAGACTATAGGGCCAAGGGAAATATCCTCCGATAACAAAGAGAAAGAAGCTTTCTGTGAAACTCCTTTGTGTTCTGTGAAATCATCTCACTGAGTTACAGCTTTCCCCTCAAGAAGCCTTTCGCTAAGACAGTTCTTGTAAAATTGACAAAGTGATATTTGGAAGCCCATAGATGGCTATGGTGAAAAAGGAAATATCCTCAGATGAAATCTGGAAAGAAGCTTTCTGAGAAACTGCTCAGTATTCTTTTAATTCATCTCACAGAGTTACATCTGTATTTCGTGGATCTCTTTGCTAGCCTTATTTCTGTGGAATCTGAGAACAGATATTTCGGATCCCTTTGAACAATATAGGGACGAAGGAAATATCCTCCGATAACAAAGAGAAAGAAGCTTTCTGTGAAACTCCTTTGTGATCTGTGAAATCATCTCACAGAGTTACAGCTTTCCCCTCAAGAAGCCTTTCCCTAAGACAGTTCTTGTGGAATTGGCAAAGTGATATTTGGAAGCCCTTAGAGGGCTATGGTGAAAAAGGAAATATCCTCAGTTGAAATTTCGAAAGAAGCTTTCTGAGAAACTGCTTAGTGTTCTGTTAATTCATCTCACAGAGTTACATCTGTATTTCGTGGATTTCTTTGCTAGCCTTATTTCTGTGGAATCTGAGAACAGATATTTCGGATCCCTTTGAACACTATAGGGCCAAAGGAAATATCCTCCGATAACAAAGAGAAACAACCTTTCTGTGAAACTCCTTTGTGTTCTGTGAAATCATCTCAAAGAGTTACAGCTTTCCCCTAAAGAAGCCTTTCGCTAAGACAGTTCTTGTGGAATAGGCAAAGTGATATTTGGAAGCCCATAGAGGGCTATGTTGAAAAAGGAAATATCCTCAGATGAAATCTGGAAAGAAGCTTTCTGAGAAACTGCTTTGTGTTCTGTTAATTCATCTCATAGAGTTACATATGTACCTCGTGGTTCTCTTTGCTAGCCTTACTTCTGTGGAATCTGAGAACAGATATTTCGCATCCCTTTGAACACTATAGGGCCAAAGGAAATATCCTCCGATAACAAAGAGAAAGAAGCTTTCTGAGAAACTTCTTTGTGTTCTGTGAAATCATCTCACAGAGTTACAGCTTTCCCCTCAAGAAGACTTTCGCTAAGACAGTTCTTGTGGAATAGGCAAAGTGATATTTGGAAGCCCATAGAGGGCTATGGTGAAAAAGGAAATATCCTCAGTTGAAATTTCGAAAGAAGCTTTCTGAGAAACTGCTTAGTGTTCTGTTAATTCATCTCACAGAGTTACATCTGTATTTCGTGGATCTCTCTGCTAGCCTTTTTTCTGTGGAATCTGAGAACAGATATTTCGGATCCTTTGAACACTATAGGGCCAAAGGAAATATCCTCTGATAACAAAGAAAGAAGCTTTCTGTGAAACTCCTTTGTGTTCTGTGAAATCATCTCACAGAGTTACAGCATTCCCCTCAAGAAGCCTTTCGCTAAGACAGTTCTTGTGGAATTGGCAAAGTTATATTTGGAAGCCCATAGAGGGCTATGGTGAAAAAGGAAATATCCTCAGATGAAATCTGGAAAGAAGCTTTCTGAGAAACTGCTTAGTGTTCTGTTAATTCATCTCACAGAGTTACATCTGTATTTCGTGGATCTCTTTGCTAGCCTTATTTCTGTGGAATCTGAGAACAGATATTTCGAATCCCTTTGAAGACAATAGGGCCATAGGAAATATCCTCCGATAACAAACAGAAAGAAGCTTTCTGAGAAACTTGTTTGTGTTCTGTGAAATCATCTCACAGAGTTACAGCTTTCCCCTCAAGAAGCCTTTCGCTAAGACAGTTCTTGTGGAATTGGCAAGTGATATTTGGAAGCCCATAGAGGCCTCTAGTGAAAAAGGAAATATCCTAAGATGAAATCTGGAAAGAAGCTTTCTGAGAAACTACTCAGTGTTCTTTTAATTCATCTCACAGTGTTACATCGCTATTTCGTGGATCTCTTTGCTAGCCTTATTTCTGTGGAATCTGAGAACAGATATTTCGGATCCCTTTGAAGACTATAGGGCCAAAGGAAATATCCTCCGATAACACAGAGAAAGAAACTTTCTGAGAAACTTCTTTGTGTTCTGTGAAATCATCTCACAGAGTTACAGCTTTCCCCTCAAGAAGCCTTTCTCTAAGACAGTTCTTGTTGAATTGGCAAAATGATATTTGGAAGCCCATAGAGGGCTATGGTGAAAAAGGAAATATCCTCAGTTGAAATTTCGAAAGAAGCTTTCTGAGAAACTGCTTAGTGTTCTGTTAATTCATCTCACAGAGTTACATCTGTATTTCGTGGATCTCTCTGCTAGCCTTATTTCTGCGGAATCTGAGAACAGATATTTCGGATCCCTTTGAACACTATAGGGCCAAAGGAAATATCCTCTGATAACAAAGAAAGAAGCTTTCTGTGAAACTCCTTTGTGTTCTGTGAAATCATCTCACAGAGTTACAGCTTTCCCCTCAAGAAGCCTTTCGCTAAGACACTTCTTGTGGAATTGGCAAAGTTATATTTGGAAGCCCATAGAGGGCTATGGTGAAAAAGGAAATATCCTCAGATGAAATCTGGAAAGAAGCTTTCTGAGAAACTGCTTAGTGTTCTTTTAATTCATCTCACAGAGTTACATCTGTATATCGTGGATCTCTTTGCTAGCCTTATTTCTGTGGAATCTGAGAACACATATTTCGGATCTCTTTGAAGACTATAGGGTCAAAGGAAATATCCTCCGATAACAAAGAGAAAGAAGCTTTCTGAGAACCTTCTTTGTGTTCTGTGAAATCATCTCACAGAGTTAGAGCTTTCCCCTCAAGAAGCCTTTCGCTAAGACAGTTCTTGTGGAATTGGCAAGTGATATTTGGAAGCCCATAGAGGGCTCTAGTGAAAAAGGAAATATCCTAAGATGACATCTGGAAAGAAGCTTTCTGAGAAACTGCTCAGTGTTCTTTTAATTCATCTCACAGAGTTACATCTCTATTTCGTGGATCTCTTTGCTGGCCTGATTTCTGTGGAATCTGAAAACAGATATTTCGGATCAGTTTGAAGACTATAGGGCCAAAGGAAATATCCTCCGATAACAAAGAGAAAGAAGCTTTCTGAGAAACTTCTTTGTGTTCTGTGAAATCATCTCACAGAGTTACAGCTTTCCCCTCAAGAAGCCTTTCGCTAAGACAGTTCTTGTGGAATTGGCAAAGTGATATTTGGAAGCCCATAGAGGGCTATTGTGAAAAAGGAAATATTCTCAGTTGAAATTTCGAAAGAAGCTTTCTGAGAAACTGCTTAGTGTTCTGTTAATTCATCTCACAGAGTTACATCTGTATTTCGTGGATATCTTTGCTAGCCTTATTTCTGTGTAATCTGAGAACAGATATTTCGGATCCCTTTGAACACTATAGGGCCAAAGGAAATATCCTCCGATAACAAAGAGAAAGAAGCTTTCTGTGAAACTCCTTTGTGTTTTGTGAAATCATCTCACAGAGTTACAGCTTTCCCCTCAAGAAGCCTTTCGCTAAGACAGTTCTTGTGGAATTGGCAAAGTGATATTTGGAAGCCCATAGAGGGCAATGGTGAAAAAGGAAATATCCTCAGATGGAATCTGGAAAGTAGCTTTCTGAGAAACTGCTTAGTGTTCTGTTAAATCATCTCACAGAGTTACATCTGTATTTCGTGGATCTCTTTGCTAGCCGTATTTCTGTGGAATCTGAGAACAGATATTTCGGATCCCTTTGAAGACTACAGGGCCAAAGGAAATATCCTCCGATAACAAAGAGAAAGAAGCTTTCTGAGAAACTTCTTTGTGTTCTGGGAAATCATCTCACAGAGTTACAGCTTTCCCCTCAAGAAGCCTTTCGCTAAGACAGTTCTTGTGGAATTGGCAAAGTGATATTTGGAAGCCCATAGAGGGCTATGGTGAAAAAGGAAATATCCTCAGATGAAATCTGGAAAGAAGCTTTCTGAGAAACGACTCAATGTTCTGTTAATTCATCTCACAGAGTTACATCTTTATATCGAGGATCTCTTTGCTAGCCTTATTTCTGTGGAATCTGAGACCAGATATTTCGGATCGCTTTGAAGACTATATCGCCAAAGGAAATATCCTCCGATAACAAAGAGAAAGAAGCTTTCTGAGAAACTTTTTTGTGTTCTGTGAAATCATCTCACAGAGTTACAGCTTTCCCTTCAAGAAGCCTTTCGCTAAGACAGTTCTTGTGGAACTGGCAAAGTGATATTTGGAAGCCCAGAGAGGGCTATGGTGAAAAAGAAAATATCCTCAGATGAAATCTGGAAAGAAGCTTTCTGAGAAACTGCTCAGTGTTCTTTTAATTCATCTCACAGAGTTACATCGGTATTTCGTGGATCTCTTTGCTAACCTTATTTCTGTGGAATATGAGAACAGATATTTCGGATCCCTTTGAAGACTATAGGGCCAAAGGAAATATCCTCCGATAACAAAGAGAAAGAAGCTTTCTGAGAAACTTCTTTGTGTTCTGTGAAATCCTCTCACAGAGTTACAGCTTTCCCCTCAAGAAGACTTTCGCTAAGACAGTTCTCGTGGAATTGGCAAAGCGATATTTGGAAGCCCATAGAGGGCTACTATGAAAAAGGAAATATTCTCAGTTGAAATTTCGAAAGAAGCTTTCTTGGAAACTGCTTAGTGTTCTGTTAATTCATCTCACAGAGTTACATCTGTATTTCGTGGATGTCTTTGCTAGCCTTATTTCTGTGTAATCTGAGAACAGATATTTCGGATCTCTTTGAACACTATAGGGCCAAAGGAAATATCCTCCGATAACAAGGAGAAAGAAGCTTTCTGAGAAACTTCTTTGTGTTCTGGGAAATCATCTCACAGAGTTACACCTTTCCTCTCAAGAAGCCTTTCGCTAAGATGGTTCTTGTGGAATTGGCAAAGTGATATTTGGAAGCCCATAGAGGGCTCTGGTGAAAAAGGAAATATCCTCAGATTAAATCTGGAAAGAAGCTTTCTGAGAAACTGCTCAGTATTCTTTTAATTCATCTCACAGAGTTACATCTGTATTTCGTGGATCTCTTTGCTAGCCTTATTTCTCTGGAATCTGAGAACAGATATTTCGGATCCCTTTGAACACTATAGGGCCAAAGGAAATATCCTCCGATAACAAGGAGAAAGAAGCTTTCTGAGAAACTTCTTGGTGTTCTGTGAAATCATCTCACAGAGTTACAGCTTTCCCCTCAAGAAGCCTTTCTCTAAGACAGTTCTTGTGGATATGGCAAAGTGATATTTGGAAGCCCATAGAGGGCGATGGTGAAGAAGGAAATATCCTCAGTTGAAATTTCGAAAGAAGCTTTCGGAGAAACTGCTTAGTGTTCTGTTAATTCATCTCACAGAGTTACATCTGTATTTCATTTATCTCTTTCCTAGCCTTATTTCTGTGAAATCTGAGAACAGATATTTCGGATCCCTTTGAACACTATAGGGCCAAAGGAAATATCCTCCGATAACAAAGAGAAAGAAGCATTCTGTGAAACTTCTTTGTGTTCTGGGAAATCATCTCACAGAGTTACAGCTTTTCCCTCAAGAAGCCTTTCGCTAAGACAGTTCTTGTGGAATTGGCAAAGTGATATTTGGAAGCCCATAGAGGGCTAAGGTGAAAAAGGAAATATCCTCAGATAGAATCTGGAAAGAAGCTTTCTGAGAAACTGCTTAATGTTCTGTTAATTCATCTCACAGAGTTACATCTGTATTTCGTGGATCTCTTTGCTAGCCTTATTTCTGTGGAATCTGAGAACAGATATTTCGAATCCCTTTGAACATTATAGGACCAAAGGAAATATCCTCCGATAACAAAGAGAAAGAAGCTTTCTGAGAAACTTCTTTGTGTTCTGTGAAATTATCTCACAGAGTTACATCTTTCCCCTCAAGAAGCCTTTCGCTAAGACAGTTCATTTGGGATTGGCAAAGTGATATTTTTAAGCCCATAGAGGACTATGGTGAAAAAGGATATATCCTCAGTTGAAATTTGGAAAGAAGCTTTCTGAGAAACTGCTTAGTGTTCTGTTAATTCCTCTCACAGAGTTACATCTGTATTTCGTGGATCTCTTTGTTAGCCTTATTTCTGTGGAATCTGAGAACAGATATTTCGGATCCCTTTGAAGACTATAGGGCCAAGGGAAATATCCTCCGATAACAAAGAGAAAGAAGCTTTCTGTGAAACTCCTTTGTGTTCTGTGAAATCATCTCACTGAGTTACAGCTTTCCCCTCAAGAAGCCTTTCGCTAAGACAGTTCTTGTAAAATTGACAAAGTGATATTTGGAAGCCCATAGATGGCTATGGTGAAAAAGGAAATATCCTCAGATGAAATCTGGAAAGAAGCTTTCTGAGAAACTGCTCAGTATTCTTTTAATTCATCTCACAGAGTTACATCTGTATTTCGTGGATCTCTTTGCTAGCCTTATTTCTGTGGAATCTGAGAACAGATATTTCGGATCCCTTTGAACAATATAGGGACGAAGGAAATATCCTCCGATAACAAAGAGAAAGAAGCTTTCTGTGAAACTCCTTTGTGATCTGTGAAATCATCTCACAGAGTTACAGCTTTCCCCTCAAGAAGCCTTTCCCTAAGACAGTTCTTGTGGAATTGGCAAAGTGATATTTGGAAGCCCTTAGAGGGCTATGGTGAAAAAGGAAATATCCTCAGTTGAAATTTCGAAAGAAGCTTTCTGAGAAACTGCTTAGTGTTCTGTTAATTCATCTCACAGAGTTACATCTGTATTTCGTGGATTTCTTTGCTAGCCTTATTTCTGTGGAATCTGAGAACAGATATTTCGGATCCCTTTGAACACTATAGGGCCAAAGGAAATATCCTCCGATAACAAAGAGAAACAACCTTTCTGTGAAACTCCTTTGTGTTCTGTGAAATCATCTCAAAGAGTTACAGCTTTCCCCTAAAGAAGCCTTTCGCTAAGACAGTTCTTGTGGAATAGGCAAAGTGATATTTGGAAGCCCATAGAGGGCTATGTTGAAAAAGGAAATATCCTCAGATGAAATCTGGAAAGAAGCTTTCTGAGAAACTGCTTTGTGTTCTGTTAATTCATCTCATAGAGTTACATATGTACCTCGTGGATCTCTTTGCTAGCCTTACTTCTGTGGAATCTGAGAACAGATATTTCGCATCCCTTTGAACACTATAGGGCCAAAGGAAATATCCTCCGATAACAAAGAGAAAGAAGCTTTCTGAGAAACTTCTTTGTGTTCTGTGAAATCATCTCACAGAGTTACAGCTTTCCCCTCAAGAAGACTTTCGCTAAGACAGTTCTTGTGGAATAGGCAAAGTGATATTTGGAAGCCCATAGAGGGCTATGGTGAAAAAGGAAATATCCTCAGTTGAAATTTCGAAAGAAGCTTTCTGAGAAACTGCTTAGTGTTCTGTTAATTCATCTCACAGAGTTACATCTGTATTTCGTGGATCTCTCTGCTAGCCTTTTTTCTGTGGAATCTGAGAACAGATATTTCGGATCCTTTGAACACTATAGGGCCAAAGGAAATATCCTCTGATAACAAAGAAAGAAGCTTTCTGTGAAACTCCTTTGTGTTCTGTGAAATCATCTCACAGAGTTACAGCTTTCCCCTCAAGAAGCCTTTCGCTAAGACAGTTCTTGTGGAATTGGCAAAGTTATATTTGGAAGCCCATAGAGGGCTATGGTGAAAAAGGAAATATCCTCAGATGAAATCTGGAAAGAAGCTTTCTGAGAAACTGCTTAGTGTTCTGTTAATTCATCTCACAGAGTTACATCTGTATTTCGTGGATCTCTTTGCTAGCCTTATTTCTGTGGAATCTGAGAACAGATATTTCGAATCCCTTTGAAGACAATAGGGCCATAGGAAATATCCTCCGATAACAAACAGAAAGAAGCTTTCTGAGAAACTTGTTTGTGTTCTGTGAAATCATCTCACAGAGTTACAGCTTTCCCCTCAAGAAGCCTTTCGCTAAGACAGTTCTTGTGGAATTGGCAAGTGATATTTGGAAGCCCATAGAGGCCTCTAGTGAAAAAGGAAATATCCTAAGATGAAATCTGGAAAGAAGCTTTCTGAGAAACTACTCAGTGTTCTTTTAATTCATCTCACAGTGTTACATCGCTATTTCGTGGATCTCTTTGCTAGCCTTATTTCTGTGGAATCTGAGAACAGATATTTCGGATCCCTTTGAAGACTATAGGGCCAAAGGAAATATCCTCCGATAACACAGAGAAAGAAACTTTCTGAGAAACTTCTTTGTGTTCTGTGAAATCATCTCACAGAGTTACAGCTTTCCCCTCAAGAAGCCTTTCTCTAAGACAGTTCTTGTTGAATTGGCAAAATGATATTTGGAAACCCATAGAGGGCTATGGTGAAAAAGGAAATATCCTCAGTTGAAATTTCGAAAGAAGCTTTCTGAGAAACTGCTTAGTGTTCTGTTAATTCATCTCACAGAGTTACATCTGTATTTCGTGGATCTCTCTGCTAGCCTTATTTCTGTGGAATCTGAGAACAGATATTTCGGATCCCTTTGAACACTATAGGGCCAAAGGAAATATCCTCTGATAACAAAGAAAGAAGCTTTCTGTGAAACTCCTTTGTGTTCTGTGAAATCATCTCACAGAGTTACAGCTTTCCCCTCAAGAAGCCTTTCGCTAAGACACTTCTTGTGGAATTGGCAAAGTTATATTTGGAAGCCCATAGAGGGCTATGGTGAAAAAGGAAATATCCTCAGATGAAATCTGGAAAGAAGCTTTCTGAGAAACTGCTTAGTGTTCTTTTAATTCATCTCACAGAGTTACATCTGTATTTCGTGGATCTCTTTGCTAGCCTTATTTCTGTGGAATCTGAGAACACATATTTCGGATCTCTTTGAAGACTATAGGGTCAAAGGAAATATCCTCCGATAACAAAGAGAAAGAAGCTTTCTGAGAACCTTCTTTGTGTTCTGTGAAATCATCTCACAGAGTTAGAGCTTTCCCCTCAAGAAGCCTTTCGCTAAGACAGTTCTTGTGGAATTGGCAAGTGATATTTGGAAGCCCATAGAGGGCTCTAGTGAAAAAGGAAATATCCTAAGATGACATCTGGAAAGAAGCTTTCTGAGAAACTGCTCAGTGTTCTTTTAATTCATCTCACAGAGTTACATCTCTATTTCGTGGATCTCTTTGCTGGCCTGATTTCTGTGGAATCTGAAAACAGATATTTCGGATCAGTTTGAAGACTATAGGGCCAAAGGAAATATCCTCCGATAACAAAGAGAAAGAAGCTTTCTGAGAAACTTCTTTGTGTTCTGTGAAATCATCTCACAGAGTTACAGCTTTCCCCTCAAGAAGCCTTTCGCTAAGACAGTTCTTGTGGAATTGGCAAAGTGATATTTGGAAGCCCATAGAGGGCTATTGTGAAAAAGGAAATATTCTCAGTTGAAATTTCGAAAGAAGCTTTCTGAGAAACTGCTTAGTGTTCTGTTAATTCATCTCACAGAGTTACATCTGTATTTCGTGGATATCTTTGCTAGCCTTATTTCTGTGTAATCTGAGAACAGATATTTCGGATCCCTTTGAACACTATAGGGCCAAAGGAAATATCCTCCGATAACAAAGAGAAAGAAGCTTTCTGTGAAACTCCTTTGTGTTTTGTGAAATCATCTCACAGAGTTACAGCTTTCCCCTCAAGAAGCCTTTCGCTAAGACAGTTCTTGTGGAATTGGCAAAGTGATATTTGGAAGCCCATAGAGGGCAATGGTGAAAAAGGAAATATCCTCAGATGGAATCTGGAAAGTAGCTTTCTGAGAAACTGCTTAGTGTTCTGTTAATTCATCTCACAGAGTTACATCTGTATTTCGTGGATCTCTTTGCTAGCCGTATTTCTGTGGAATCTGAGAACAGATATTTCGGATCCCTTTGAAGACTACAGGGCCAAAGGAAATATCCTCCGATAACAAAGAGAAAGAAGCTTTCTGAGAAACTTCTTTGTGTTCTGGGAAATCATCTCACAGAGTTACAGCTTTCCCCTCAAGAAGCCTTTCGCTAAGACAGTTCTTGTGGAATTGGCAAAGTGATATTTGGAAGCCCCTAAAGGGCTATGGTGAAAAAGGAAATATCCTCAGATGAAATGTGGAAAGAAGCTTTCTGAGAAACTGCTCAGTGTTCTGTTAATTCATCTCACAGAGTTACATCTGTATTTCGTGGATCTCTTTGCTAGCCTTATTTCTGTGGAATCTGAGAACAGATATTTCGGATCCCTTTGAAGACTATAGGGCCAAAGGAAATATCCTCCGATAACAAATAGAAAGAAGCTTTCTGAGAAACTTCTTTGTGTTCTGTAAAATCGTCTCACAGATTTACAGCTTTCCCTTCAAGATGCCTTTCGCTAAGACAGTTATTGTGGAATTGGCAAAGTGATATTTGGAAGCCCATAGAGGGCTATGGTGAAAAAGGAAATATCCTCAGATGAAATCTGGAAAGAAGCTTTCTGAGAAACTGCTTAGGGTTCTCTTAATTCATCTCACTGAGTTACATCTGTATTTCGAGGATCTCTTTCCTACCCTTATTTCTGTGGAATCTGAGAACAGATATTTCGGATCGCTTTGAAGACTATAGGGCCAAAAGAAATATCCTCCGATAAAAAAGAATAAGAAGCTTTCTGAGAATCTTGTTTGTGTTCTGTGAAATCATCTCACAGAGTTACAGCTTTCGCCTCAGGAAGCCTTTCGCTAAGGCAGTTCTTGTGGAATTGGCAAAGTGATATTTGGAAGCCTATAGAGGGCTACGGTGAAAAAGGAAATATCCTCAGATGAAATCTGGAAAGAAGCTTTCTGAGAAACGACTCAGTGTTCTGTTAATTCATCTCACAGAGTTACATCTTTATATCGAGGATCTCTTTGCTAGCCTTATTTCTGCGGAATCTGAGACCAGATATTTCGGATCGCTTTGAAGACTATATCGCCAAAGGAAATATCCTCCGATAACAAAGAGAAAGAAGCTTTCTGAGAAACTTGTTTGTGTTCTGTGAAATCATCTCACAGAGTTACAGCTTTCCCTTCAAGAAGCCTTTCGCTAAGACAGTTCTTGTGGAATTGGCAAAGTGATATTTGGAAGCCCAGAGAGGGCTATGGTGAAAAATGAAATATCCTCAGATGAAATCTGGAAAGAAGCTTTCTGAGAATCTGCTCAGTGTTCTTTTAATTCATTTCACAGAGTTACATCGGTATTTCGTGGATCTCTTTGCTAACCTTATTTCTGTGGAATATGAGAACAGATATTTCGGATCCCATTGAAGACTATAGGGCCAAAGGAAATATCCTCCGATAACAAAGAGAAAGAAGCTTTCTGAGAAACTTCTTTGTGTTCTGTGAAATCCTCTCACAGAGTTACAGCTTTCCCCTCAAGAAGACTTTCGCTAAGACAGTTCTCGTGGAATTGGCAAAGTGATATTTGGAAGCCCATAGAGGGCTACTATGAAAAAGGAAATATTCTCAGTTGAAATTTCGAAAGAAGCTTTCTTGGAAACTGCTTAGTGTTCTGTTAATTCATCTCACAGAGTTACATCTGTATTTCGTGGATGTCTTTGCTAGACTCTTTTCTGTGTAATCTGAGAACAGATATTTCAGATCACTTTGAACACTATAGGGCCAAAGGAAATATCCTCCGATAACAAGGAGAAAGAAGCTTTCTGAGAAACTTCTTTGTGTTCTGGGAAATCATCTCACAGAGTTACAGCTTTCCTCTCAAGAAGCCTTTCGCTAAGATGGTTCTTGTGGAATTGGCAAAGTGATATTTGGAAGCCCATAGAGGGCTCTGGTGAAAAAGGAAATATCCTCAGATTAAATCTGGAAAGAAGCTTTCTGAGAAACTGCTCAGTATTCTTTTAATTCATCTCACAGAGTTACATCTGTATTTCGTGGATCTCTTTGCTAGCCTTATTTCTCTGGAATGTGAGAACAGATATTTCGGATCCCTTTGAACACTATAGGGCCAAAAGAAATATCCTCCGATAACAAGGAGAAAGAAGCTTTCTGAGAAACTTCTTTGTGTTCTGTGAAATCATCTCACAGAGTTACAGCTTTCCCCTCAAGAAGCCTTTCTCTAAGACAGTTCTTGTGGATATGGCAAAGTGATATTTGGAAGCCCATAGAGGGCTATGGTGAAGAAGGAAATATCCTCAGTTGAAATTTCGAAAGAAGCTTTCGGAGAAACTGCTTAGTGTTCTGTTAATTCATCTCACAGAGTTACATCTGTATTTCATTTATCTCTTTCCTAGCCTTATTTCTGTGAAATCTGACAACAGATATTTCGGATCCCTTTGAACACTATAGGGCCAAAGGAAATATCCTCCGATAACAAAGAGAAAGAAGCATTCTGTGAAACTTCTTTGTGTTCTGGGAAATCATCTCACAGAGTTACAGCTTTTCCCTCAAGAAGCCTTTCGCTAAGACAGTTCTTGTGGAATTGGCAAAGTGATATTTGGAAGCCCATAGAGGGCTAAGGTGAAAAAGGAAATATCCTCAGATGGAATATGGAAAGAAGCTTTCTGAGAAACTGCTTAATGTTCTGTTAATTCATCTCACAGAGTTACATCTGTATTTCGTGGATCTCTTTGCTAGCCTTATTTCTGTTTAATCTGAGAACAGATATTTCCAATCCCTTTGAACATTATAGGACCAAAGGAAATATCCTCCGATAACAAAGAGAAAGAAGCTTTCTGAGAAACTTCTTTGTGTTCTGTGAAATTATCTCACAGAGTTACATCTTTCCCCTCAAGAAGCCTTTCGCTAAGACAGTTCATTTGGGATTGGCAAAGTGATATTTTTAAGCCCATAGAGGACTATGGTGAAAAAGGATATATCCTCAGTTGAAATTTGGAAAGAAGCTTTCTGAGAAACTGCTTAGTGTTCTGTTAATTCCTCTCACAGAGTTACATCTGTATTTCGTGGATCTCTTTGTTAGCCTTATTTCTGTGGAATCTGAGAACAGATATTTCGGATCCCTTTGAACAATATAGGGACGAAGGAAATATCCTCCGATAACAAAGAGAAAGAAGCTTTCTGTGAAACTCCTTTGTGTTCTGTGAAATCATCTCACAGAGTTACAGCTTTCCCCTCAAGAAGCCTTTCCCTAAGACAGTTCTTGTGGAATTGGCAAAGTGATATTTGGAAGCCCTTAGAGGGCTATGGTGAAAAAGGAAATATCCTCAGTTGAAATTTCGAAAGAAGCTTTCTGAGAAACTGCTTAGTGTTCTGTTAATTCATCTCACAGAGTTACATCTGTATTTCGTGGATTTCTTTGCTAGCCTTATTTCTGTGGAATCTGAGAACAGATATTTCGGATCACTTTGAACACTATAGGGCCAAAGGAAATATCCTCCGATAACAAAGAGAAACAACCTTTCTGTGAAACTCCTTTGTGTTCTGTGAAATCATCTCACAGAGTTACAGCTTTCCCCTCAAGAAGCCTTTCGCTAAGACAGTTCTTGTGTAATTGGCAAAGTGATATTTGGAAACCCATATAGGGCTATGGTGAAAAAGGAAATATCCTCAGATGAAATCTGGAAAGAAGCTTTCTGAGAAACTGCTTAGTGTTCTGTTAATTCATCTCACAGAGTTACATCTGTATTTCGTGGATCTCTTTGCTAGACTTATTTCTGTGGAATCTGAGAACAGATATTTCGGATCCCTTTGAAGACTATAGGGCCAAAGGAAATATCCTCCGATAACAAAGAGAAAGAAGCTTTCTGAGAAACTTCTTTGTGTTCTGTAAAATCATCTCACAGATTTACAGCTTTCCCTTCAGGAAGCCTTTCGCTAAGACAGTTCTTGTGGATTTGGGAAAGTGATATTTGGAAGCCCATAGAGGGCTATGGTGAAAAAGGAAATATCCTCAGATGAAATCTGGAAAGAAGCTTTCTGAGAAACTGCTTAGGGTTCTGTTAATTCATCTCACTGAGTTACATCTATATTTCGAGGATCTCTTTCCTACCCTTATTTCTGTGGAATCTGAGAACAGATATTTCGGATCGCTTTGAAGACTATAGGGCCAAAAGAAATATCCTCCGATAAAAAGAATAAGAAGCTTTCTGAGAAACTTCTTTGTGTTCTGTGAAATCATCTCACAGAGTTACAGCTTTCCCCTCAGGAAGCCTTTCGCTAAGACAGTTCTTGTGGAATTGGCAAAGTGATATTTGGAAGCCCATACAGGGCTATGGTGAAAAAGGAAATATCCTCAGATGAAATCTGGAAAGAAGCTTTCTGAGAAACTACTCAGTGTTCTGTTAATTCATCTCACAGAGTTACATCTTTATTTCGAGGATCTCTTTGCTAGCCTTATTTCTGCGGAATCTGAGACCAGATATTTCGGAACGCTTTGAAGACTATATCGCCAAAGGAAATATCCTCCGATAACAAAGAGAAAGAAGCTTTCTGAGAAACTTTTTTGTGTTCTGTGAAATCATCGCACAGAGTTACAGCTTTGCCCTCAAGAAGCCTTTCGCTAAGACAGTTCTTGTGGAATTGGCAAAGTGATTTTTGGAAGCCCATAGGGCTAGGTTGAAAAAGGAAATATCCTCAGATGAAATCTGGAAAGAAGCTTTCTGAGAAACTGCTTTGTGTTCTGTTAATTCATCTCACAGAGTTACATATGTACCTCGTGGATCTCTTTGCTAGCCTTACTTCTGTGGAATCTGAGAACAGATATTTCGGATCCCTTTGAACACTATAGGGCCAAAGGAAATATCCTCCGATAACACAGAGAAAGAAGCTTTCTGAGAAACTTCTTTGTGTTCTGTGAAATCATCTCCAGAGTTACAGCTTTCCCCTCAAGAAGCCTTTCTCTAAGACAGTTCTTGTTGAATTGGCAAAATGATATTTGGAAGCCCATAGAGGGCTATGGTGAAAAGGAAATATCCTCAGTTGAAATTTCGAAAGAAGCTTTCTGAGAAACTGCTTAGTGTTCTGTTAATTCATCTCACAGAGTTACATCTGTATTTCGTGGATCTCTCTGCTAGCCTTATTTCTGTGGAATCTGAGAACAGATATTTCGGATCCCTTTGAACACTATAGGGCCAAAGGAAATATCCTCTGATAACAAAGAAAGAAGCTTTCTGTGAAACTCCTTTGTGTTCTGTGAAATCATCTCACAGATTTACAGCTTTCCCCTCAAGAAGCCTTTCGCTAAGACAGTTCTTGTGGAATTGGCAAAGTTATATTTGGAAGCCCATAGAGGGCTATGGTGAAAAAGGAAATATCCTCAGATGAAATCTGGAAAGAAGCTTTCTGAGAAACTGCTTAGTGTTCTGTTAATTCATCTCACAGAGTTACATCTGTATTTCGTGGATCTCTTTGCTAGCCTTATTTCTGTGGAATCTGAGAACAGATATTTCGGATCTCTTTGAAGACTATAGGGCCAAAGGAAATATCCTCCGATAACAAAGAGAAAGAAGCTTTCTGAGAACCTTCTTTGTGTTCTGTGAAATCATCTCACAGAGTTAGAGCTTTCCCCTCAAGAAGCCTTTCGCTAAGACAGTTCTTGTGGAATTGGCAAAGTTATATTTGGAAGCCCATAGAGGGCTATGGTGAAAAAGGAAATATCCTCAGATGAAATCTGGAAAGAAGCTTTCTGAGAAACTGCTTAGTGTTCTGTTAATTCATCTCATAGAGTTACATCTCTATTTCGTGGATCTCTTTGCTGGCCTGATTTCTGTGGAATCTGAAAACAGATATTTCGGATCAGTTTGAAGACTATAGGGCCAAAGGAAATATCCTCCGATAACAAAGAGAAAGAAGCTTTCTGAGAAACTTCTTTGTGTTCTGTGAAATCATGTCACAGAGTTACTGCTTTCCCCTCAAGAAGCCTTCCGCTAAGACAGTTCTTGTGGAATTGGCAAAGTGATATTTGGAAGCCCATAGAGGGCTATTGTGAAAAAGGAAATATTCTCAGTTGAAATTTCGAAAGAAGCTTTCTGAGAAACTGCTTGGTGTTCTGTTAATTCATCTCACAGAGTTACATCTGTATTTCGAGGATATCTTTGCTAGCCTTATTTCTGTGCAATCTGAGAACAGATATTTCGGATCCCTTTGAACACTATAGGGCCAAAGGAAATATCCTCCGATAACAAAGAGAAAGAAGCTTTCTGTGAAACTCCTTTGTGTTTTGTGAAATCATCTCACAGAGTTACAGCTTTCCCCTCAAGAAGCCTTTCGCTAAGACAGTTCTTGTGGAATTGGCAAAGTGATATTTGGAAGCCCATAGAGGGCTATGGTGAAAAAGGAAATATCCTCAGATGGAATCTGGAAAGTAGCTTTCTGAGAAACTGCTTAGTGTTCTGTTAATTCATCTCACAGAGTTACATCTGTATTTCGTGGATCTCTTTGCTAGCCTTATTTCTGTGGAATCTGAGAACAGATATTTCGGATCCCTTTGAAGACTACAGGGCCAAAGGAAATATCCTCCGATAACAAAGAGAAAGAAGCTTTCTGAGAAACTTCTTTGTGTTCTGTGAAATCATCTCACAGAGTTACAGCTTTCCCCTCAAGAAGCCTTTCGCTAAGACAGTTCTTGTGGAATTGGCAAAGTGATATTTGGAAGCCCCTAAAGGGCTATGGTGAAAAAGGAAATATCCTCAGATGAAATCTGGAAAGAAGCTTTCTGAGAAACTGCTCAGTGTTCTGTTAATTCATCTCACAGAGTTACATCTGTATTTCGTGGATCTCTTTGCTAGCCTTATTTCTGTGGAATCTGAGAACAGATATTTCGGATCCCTTTGAAGACTATACGGCCAAAGGAAATATCCTCCGATAACAAATAGAAAGAAGCTTTCTGAGAAACTTCTTTGTGTTCTGTAAAATCGTCTCACAGATTTACAGCTTTCCCTTCAAGATGCCTTTCGCTAAGACAGTTATTGTGGAATTGGCAAAGTGATATTTGGAAGCCCCTAGAGGGCTATGGTGAAAAAGGAAATATCCTCAGATGAAATCTGGAAAGAAGCTTTCTGAGAAACTGCTTAGGGTTCTCTTAATTCATCTCACTGAGTTACATCTGTATTTCGAGGATCTCTTTCCTACCCTTATTTCTGTGGAATCTGAGAACAGATATTTCGGATCGCTTTGAAGACTATAGGGCCAAAAGAAATATCCTCCGATAAAAAAGAATAAGAAGCTTTCTGAGAAACTTCTTTGTGTTCTGTGAAATAATCTCACAGAGTTACAGCTTTCGCCTCAGGAAGCCTTTTGCTAAGGCAGTTCTTGTGGAATTGGCAAAGTGATATTTGGAAGCCCATAGAGGGCTATGGTGAAAAAGGAAATATCCTCAGATGAAATCTGGAAAGAAGCTTTCTGAGAAACGACTCAGTGTTCTGTTAATTCATCTCACAGAGTTACATCTTTATATCGAGGATCTCTTTGCTAGCCTTATTTCTGCAGAATCTGAGACCAGATATTTCGGATCGCTTTGAAGACTATATCGCCAAAGGAAATATCCTCCGATAACAAAGAGAAAGAAGCTTTCTGAGAAACTTTTTTGTGTTCTGTGAAATCATCTCACAGAGTTACAGCTTTCCCTTCAAGAAGCCTTTCGCTAAGACAGTTCTTGTGGAATTGGCAAAGTGATATTTGGAAGGCCAGAGAGGGCTATGGTGAAAAAGGAAATATCCTCAGATGAAATCTGGAAAGAAGCTTTCTGAGAAACTGCTCAGTGTTCTTTTAATTCATCTCACAGAGTTACATCGGTATTTCGTGGATCTCTTTGCTAGCCTTATTTCTGTGGAATATGAGAACAGATATTTCGGATCCCTTTGAAGACTATAGGGCCAAAGGAAATATCCTCCGATAACAAAGAGAAAGAAGCTTTCTGAGAAACTTCTTTGTGTTCTGTGAAATCCTCTCACAGAGTTACAGTTTTCCCCTCAAGAAGACTTTCGCTAAGACAGTTCTCGTGGAATTGGCAAAGTGATATTTGGAAGCCCATAGAGGGCTACTATGAAAAAGGAAATATTCTCAGTTGAAATTTCGAAAGAAGCTTTCTTGGAAACTGCTTAGTGTTCTGTTAATTCATCTCACAGAGTTACATCTGTATTTCGTGGATGTCTTTGCTAGCCTTATTTCTGTGTAATCTGAGAACAGATATTTCGGATCACTTTGAACACTATAGGGCCAAAGGAAATATCCTCCGATAACAAGGAGAAAGAAGCTTTCTGAGAAACTGCTTAGTGTTCTGTTAATTCATCTCACAGAGTTACATCTGTATTTCGTGGATCTCTCTGCTAGCCTTATTTCTGTGGAATCTGAGAACAGATATTTCGGATCCCTTTGAACACTATAGGGCCAAAGGAAATATCCTCTGATAACAAAGAAAGAAGCTTTCTGTGAAACTCCTTTGTGTTCTGTGAAATCATCTCACAGATTTACAGCTTTCCCCTCAAGAAGCCTTTCGCTAAGACAGTTCTTGTGGAATTGGCAAAGTTATATTTGGAAGCCCATAGAGGGCTATGGTGAAAAAGGAAATATCCTCAGATGAAATCTGGAAAGAAGCTTTCTGAGAAACTGCTTAGTGTTCTGTTAATTCATCTCACAGAGTTACATCTGTATTTCGTGGATCTCTTTGCTAGCCTTATTTCTGTGGAATCTGAGAACAGATATTTCGGATCTCTTTGAAGACTATAGGGCCAAAGGAAATATCCTCCGATAACAAAGAGAAAGAAGCTTTCTGAGAACCTTCTTTGTGTTCCGTGAAATCATCTCACAGAGTTAGAGCTTTCCCCTCAAGAAGCCTTTCGCTAAGACAGTTCTTGTGGAATTGGCAAAGTGATATTTGGAAGCCCATAGAGGGCTATGTTGAAAAAGGAAATATCCTCAGATGAAATCTGGAAAGAGGCTTTCTGAGAAACTGCTTAGTGTTCTGTTAATTCATCTCACAGAGTTACATCTGTATTTCGTGGATCTCTTTGCTAGCCTTATTTCTGTGGAATCTGAGAACAGATATTTCGGATCCCTTTGAAGACTACAGGGCCAAAGGAAATATCCTCCGATAACAAAGAGAAAGAAACTTTCTGAGAAACTTCTTTGTGTTCTGTGAAATCATCTCACAGAGTTAGAGCTTTCCCCTCAAGAAGCCTTTCGCTAAGACAGTTCTTGTGGAATTGGCAAGTAATATTTGGAAGCCCATAGAGGGCTCCAGTGAAAAAGGAAATATCCTCAGATGGAATCTGGAAAGAAGCTTTCTGAGAAACTGCTCAGTGTTCTTTTAATTCATCTCACAGAGTTACATCTCTATTTCGTGGATCTCTTTGCTGGCCTGATTTCTGTGGAATCTGAAAACAGATATTTCGGATCAGTTTGAAGACTATAGGGCCAAAGGAAATATCCTCCGATAACAAAGAGAAAGAAGCTTTCTGAGAAACTTCTTTGTGTTCTGTGAAATCATGTCACAGAGTTACTGCTTTCCCCTCAAGAAGCCTTTCGCTAAGACAGTTCTTGTGGAATTGGCAAAGTGATATTTGGAAGCCCATAGAGGGCTATTGTGAAAAAGGAAATATTCTCAGTTGAAATTTCGAAAGAAGCTTTCTGAGAAACTGCTTGGTGTTCTGTTAATTCATCTCACAGAGTTACATCTGTATTTCGTGGATATCTTTGCTAGCCTTATTTCTGTGTAATCTGAGAACAGATATTTCGGATCCCTTTGAACACTATAGGGCCAAAGGAAATATCCTCCGATAACAAAGAGAAAGAAGCTTTCTGTGAAACTCCTTTGTGTTTTGTGAAATCATCTCACAGAGTTACAGCTTTCCCCTCAAGAAGCCTTTCGCTAAGACAGTTCTTGTGGAATTGGCAAAGTGATATTTGGAAGCCCATAGAGGGCTATGGTGAAAAAGGAAATATCCTCAGATGGAATCTGGAAAGTAGCTTTCTGAGAAACTGCTTAGTGTTCTGTTAATTCATCTCACAGAGTTACATCTGTATTTCGTGGATCTCTTTGCTAGCCTTATTTCTGTGGAATCTGAGAACAGATATTTCGGATCACTTTGAAGACTACAGGGCCAAAGGAAATATCCTCCGATAACAAAGAGAAAGAAGCTTTCTGAGAAACTTCTTTGTGTTCTGTGAAATCATCTCACAGAGTTACAGCTTTCCCCTCAAGAAGCCTTTCGCTAAGACAGTTCTTGTGGAATTGGCAAAGTGATATTTGGAAGCCCCTAAAGGGCTATGGTGAAAAATGAAATATCCTCAGATGAAATCTGGAAAGAAGCTTTCTGAGAAACTGCTCAGTGTTCTGTTAATTCATCTCACAGAGTTACATCTGTATTTCGTGGATCTCTTTGCTAGCCTTATTTCTGTGGAATCTGAGAACAGATATTTCGGATCCCTTTGAAGACTATAGGGCCAAAGGAAATATCCTCCGATAACAAATAGAAAGAAGCTTTCTGAGAAACTTCTTTGTGTTCTGTAAAATCGTCTCACAGATTTACAGCTTTCCCTTCAAGATGCCTTTCGCTAAGACAGTTATTGTGGAATTGGCAAAGTGATATTTGGAAGCCCATAGAGGGCTATGGTGAAAAAGGGAATATCCTCAGATGAAATCTGGAAAGAAGCTTTCTGAGAAACTGCTTAGGGTTCTCTTAATTCATCTCACTGAGTTACATCTGTATTTCGAGGATCTCTTTCCTACCCTTATTTCTGTGGAATCTGAGAACAGATATTTCGGATCGCTTTGAAGACTATAGGGCCAAAAGAAATATCCTCCGATAAAAAAGAATAAGAAGCTTTCTGAGAAACTTCTTTGTGTTCTGTGAAATCATCTCACAGAGTTACAGCTTTCGCCTCAGGAAGCCTTTCGCTAAGGCAGTTCTTGTGGAATTGGCAAAGTGATATTTGGAAGCCCATAGAGGGCTATGGTGAAAAAGGAAATATCCTCAGATGAAATCTGGAAAGAAGCTTTCTGAGAAACGACTCAGTGTTCTGTTAATTCATCTCACAGAGTTACATCTTTATATCGAGGATCTCTTTGCTAGCCTTATTTCTGCGGAATCTGAGACCAGATATTTCGGATCGCTTTGAAGACTATATCGCCAAAGGAAATATCCTCCGATAACAAAGAGAAAGAAGCTTTCTGAGAAACTTTTTTGTGTTCTGTGAAATCATCTCACAGAGTTACAGCTTTCCCTTCAAGAAGCCTTTCGCTAAGACAGTTCTTGTGGAATTGGCAAAGTGATATTTGGAAGGCCAGAGAGGGCTATGGTGAAAAAGGAAATATCCTCAGATGAAATCTGGAAAGAAGCTTTCTGAGAAACTGCTCAGTGTTCTTTTAATTCATCTCACAGAGTTACATCGGTATTTCGTGGATCTCTTTGCTAGCCTTATTTCTGTGGAATATGAGAACAGATATTTCGGATCCCTTTGAAGACTATAGGGCCAAAGGAAATATCCTCCGATAACAAAGAGAAAGAAGCTTTCTGAGAAACTTCTTTGTGTTCTGTGAAATCCTCTCACAGAGTTACAGCTTTCCCCTCAAGAAGACTTTCGCTAAGACAGTTCTCGTGGAATTGGCAAAGTGATATTTGGAAGCCCATAGAGGGCTACTATGAAAAAGGAAATATTCTCAGTTGAAATTTCGAAAGAAGCTTTCTTGGAAACTGCTTAGTGTTCTGTTAATTCATCTCACAGAGTTACATCTGTATTTCGTGGATGTCTTTGCTAGCCTTATTTCTGTGTAATCTGAGAACAGATATTTCGTATCACTTTGAACACTATAGGGCCAAAGGAAATATCCTCCGATAACAAGGAGAAAGAAGCTTTCTGAGAAACTTCTTTGTGTTCTGGGAAATCATCTCACAGAGTTACAGCTTTCCTCTCAAGAAGCCTTTCGCTAAGATGGTTCTTGTGGAATTGGCAAAGTGATATTTGGAAGCCTATAGAGGGCTCTGGTGAAAAAGGAAATATCCTCAGATTAAATCTGGAAAGAAGCTTTCTGAGAAACTGCTCAGTATTCTTTTAATTCATCTCACAGAGTTACATCTGTATTTCGTGGATCTCTTTGCTAGCCTTATTTCTCTGGAATCTGAGAACAGATATTTCGGATCCCTTTGAACACTATAGGGCCAATGGAAATATCCTCCGATGACAAAGAGAAAGAAGCATTCTGTGAAACTTCTTTGTGTTCTGGGAAATCATCTCACAGAGTTACAGCTTTTCCCTCAAGAAGCCTTTCGCTAAGACAGTTCTTGTGGAATTGGCAAAGTGATATTTGGAAGCCCATAGAGGGCTAAGGTGAAAAAGGAAATATCCTCAGATGGAATCTGGAAAGAAGCTTTCTGAGAAACTGCTTAATGTTCTGTTAATTCATCTCACAGAGTTACATCTGTATTTCGTGGATCTCTTTGCTAGCCTTATTTCTGTGGAATCTGAGAACAGATATTTCGAATCCCTTTGAATATTATAGGACCAAAGGAAATATCCTCCGATAACAAAGAGAAAGAAGCTTTCTGAGAAACTTCTTTGTGTTCTGTGAAATTATCTCACAGAGTTACATCTTTCCCCTCAAGAAGCCTTTCGCTAAGACAGTTCATTTGGGATTGGCAAAGTGATATTTTTAATCCCATAGAGGACTATGGTGAAAAAGGATATATCCTCAGTTTAAATTTGGAAAGAAGCTTTCTGAGAAACTGCTTAGTGTTCTGTTAATTCCTCTCACAGAGTTACATCTGTATTTCGTGGATCTCTTTGTTAGCCTTATTTCTGTGGAATCTGAGAACAGATATTTCGGATTCCTTTGAAGACTATAGGGCCAAGGGAAATATCCTCCGATAACAAAGAGAAAGAAGCTTTCTGTGAAACTCCTTTGTGTTCTGTGAAATCATCTCACTGAGTTACAGCTTTCCCATCAAGAAGCCTTTCGCTAAGACAGTTCTTGTAAAATTGGCAAAGTGATATTTGGAAGCCCATAGATGGCTATGGTGAAAAAGGAAATATCCTCAGATGAAATCTGGAAAGAAGCTTTCTGAGAAACTGCTCAGTATTCTTTTAATTCATCTCACAGAGTTACATCTGTATTTCGTGGATCTCTTTGCTAGCCTTATTTCTGTGGAATCTGAGAACAGATATTTCGGATCCCTTTGAACAATATAGGGACGAAGGAAATATCCTCCGATAACAAAGAGAAAGAAGCTTTCTGTGAAACTCCTTTGTGTTCTGTGAAATCATCTCACAGAGTTACAGTTTTCCCCTCAAGAAGCCTTTGGCTAAGACAGCTCTTGTGGAATTGGCAAAGTGATATTTGGAAGCCCATAGAGGGCTATGGTGAAAAAGGAAATATCCTCAGATGAAATCTGGAAAGAAGCTTTCTGAGAAACTGCTTAGTGTTCTGTTAATTCATCTCACAGAGTTACATCTGTATTTTGTGGATCTCTTTGCTAGCTTTATTTCTGTGGAATCTGAGAACAGATATTTCGGATCCCTTTGAAGACTATAGGGCCAAAGGAAATATCCTCCGATAACAAAGAGAAAGAAGCTTTCTGAGAAACTTCTTTGTGTTCTGTGAAATCATCTCACAGAGTTACAGCTTTCCCCTCAAGAAGCCTTTCGCTAAGACAGTTCTTGTGGAATTGGCAAGCGATATTTGGAAGCCCATAGAGGGCTCTAGTGAAAAAGGAAATATCCAAAGATGAAATCTGGAAAGAAGCTTTCTGAGAAACTACTCAGTGTTCTTTTAATTCATCTCACAGAGTTACATCTCTATTTCGTGGATCTCTTTGCTAGCCTTATTTCTGTGGAATCTGAAAACAGATATTTCGGATCAGTTTGAAGACTATAGGGCCAAAGGAAATATCCTCCGATAACAAAGAGAAAGAAGCTTTCTGAGAAACTTCTTTGTGTTCTGTGAAATCATCTCACAGAGGTACAGCTTTCCCGTCAAGAAGCCTTTCACTAAGACAGTTCTTGTGGAATTGGCAAAGTGATATTTGGAAGCCCATAGAGGGCTATTGTGAAAAAGGAAATATTCTCAGTTGAAATTTCGAAAGAAGCTTTCTGAGAAACTGCTTCGTGTTCTGTTAATTCATCTCACAGAGTTACATCTGTAATTCGTGGATGTCTTTGCTAGCCTTATTTCTGTGTAATCTGAGAACAGATATTTCGGATCCCTTTGAACACTATAGGGCCAAAGGAAATATCCTCCGATAACAAAGAGAAAGAAGCTTTCTGTGAAACTCCTTTGTGTTCTGTGAAATTATCTCACAGAGTTACATCTTTCCCCTCAAGAAGCCTTTCGCTAAGACAGTTCATTTGGGATTGGCAAAGTGATATTTTTAATCCCATAGAGGACTATGGTGAAAAAGGATATATCCTCAGTTTAAATTTGGAAAGAAGCTTTCTGAGAAACTGCTTAGTGTTCTGTTAATTCCTCTCACAGAGTTACATCTGTATTTCGTGGATCTCTTTGTTAGCCTTATTTCTGTGGAATCTGAGAACAGATATTTCGGATCCCTTTGAAGACTATAGGGCCAAGGGAAATATCCTCCGATAACAAAGAGAAAGAAGCTTTCTGTGAAACTCCTTTGTGTTCTGTGAAATCATCTCACTGAGTTACAGCTTTCCCATCAAGAAGCCTTTCGCTAAGACAGTTCTTGTAAAATTGGCAAAGTGATATTTGGAAGCCCATAGATGGCTATGGTGAAAAAGGAAATATCCTCAGATGAAATCTGGAAAGAAGCTTTCTGAGAAACTGCTCAGTATTCTTTTAATTCATCTCACAGAGTTACATCTGTATTTCGTGGATCTCTTTGCTAGCCTTATTTCTGTGGAATCTGAGAACAGATATTTCGGATCCCTTTGAACAATATAGGGACGAAGGAAATATCCTCCGATAACAAAGAGAAAGAAGCTTTCTGTGAAACTCCTTTGTGTTCTGTGAAATCATCTCACAGAGTTACAGTTTTCCCCTCAAGAAGCCTTTGGCTAAGACAGCTCTTGTGGAATTGGCAAAGTGATATTTGTAAGCCCATAGAGGGCTATGGTGAAAAAGGAAATATCCTCAGATGAAATCTGGAAAGAAGCTTTCTGAGAAACTGCTTAGTGTTCTGTTAATTCATCTCACAGAGTTACATCTGTATTTTGTGGATCTCTTTGCTAGCTTTATTTCTGTGGAATCTGAGAACAGATATTTCGGATCCCTTTGAAGACTATAGGGCCAAAGGAAATATCCTCCGATAACAAAGAGAAAGAAGCTTTCTGAGAAACTTCTTTGTGTTCTGTGAAATCATCTCACAGAGTTACAGCTTTCCCCTCAAGAAGCCTTTCGCTAAGACAGTTCTTGTGGAATTGGCAAGCGATATTTGGAAGCCCATAGAGGGCTCTAGTGAAAAAGGAAATATCCAAAGATGAAATCTGGAAAGAAGCTTTCTGAGAAACTGCTAAGTGTTCTGTTAATTCATCTCACAGAGTTACATCTGTATTTCGTGGATCTCTTTGCTAGCCTTATTTCTGTGGAATCTGTGAACAGATATTTCGGATCCCTTTGAAGACTACAGGGCCAAAGGAAATATCCTCCGATAACAAAGAGAAAGAAGCTTTTGAGAAACTTCTTTGTGTTCTGTGAAATCATCTCACAGAGTTACAGCTTTCCCCTCAAGAAGCCTTTCGCTAAGACAGTTCTTGTGGAATTGTCAAAGTGATATTTGGAAGCCCATAGAGGGCTATGTTGAAAAAGAGTATTCTCAGATGAAATCTGGAAAGAGGTTTTCTGAGAAACTGCTTAGTGTTCTGTTAATTCATCTCACAGAGTTACATCTGTATTTCGTGGATCTCTTTGCTGGCCTTATTTCTCTGGAATCTGAGAACAGATATTTCGGATCCCTTTGAAGACTATAGGGCCAAAGGAAATATCCTCCGATAACAGAGAGAAAGAAGCTTTCTGAGAAACTTCTTTGTGTTCTGTGAAATCATCTCACAGAGTTACAGTTTTCCCCTGAAAAAGCCTTTCGCTAAGACTGTTCCTGTGGAATTGGCAAAGTGATATTTGGAAGCCCATAGAGGGCTATGTTGAAAAAGGAAATATCCTCAGATGAAATCTGGAAAGAGGCTTTCTGAGAAACTGCTTAGTGTTCTGTTAATTCATCTCACAGAGTTACATCTGTATTTCGTGGATCTCTTTGCTAGCCTTATTTCTGTGGAATCTGAGAACAGATATTTCGGATCCCTTTGAACACTATAGGGCCAAAGGAAATATCCTCCGATAACAAAGAGAAAGAAGCTTTCTGAGAAACTTCTTTGTGTTCTGTGAAATCATCTCACAGAGTTACAGCTTTCCCCTCAAGAAGCCTTTCGCTAAGACAGTTCTTGTGGAATTGGCAAGCGATATTTGGAAGCCCATAGAGGGCTCTAGTGAAAAAGGAAATATCCCAAAATGAAATCTGGAAGGAAGCTTTCTGAGAAACTACTCAGTGTTCTTTTAATTCATCTCACAGAGTTACATCTCTATTTCGTGGATCTCTTTGCTAGCCTTATTTCTGTGGAATCTGAAAACAGATATTTCGGATCAGTTTGAAGACTATAGGGCCAAAGGAAATATCCTCACATAACAAAGAGAAAGAAGCTTTCTGAGAAACTTCTTTGTGTTCTGTGAAATCATCTCACAGAGTTACAGCTTTCCCGTCAAGAAGCCTTTCGCTAAGACAGTTCTTGTGGAATTGGCAAAGTGATATTTGGAAGCCCATAGAGGGCTATTGTGAAAAAGGAAATATTCTCAGTTGAAATTTCGAAAGAAGCTTTCTGAGAAACTGCTTAGTGTTCTGTTAATTCATCTCACAGAGTTACATCTGTAATTCGTGGATGTCTTTGCTAGCCTTATTTCTGTGTAATCTGAGAACAGATATTTCGGATCCCTTTGAACACTATAGGGCCAAAGGAAATATCCTCCGATAACAAAGAGAAAGAAGCTTTCTGTGAAACTCCTTTGTGTTTTGTGAAATCATCTCACAGAGTTACAGCTTTCCCCTCAAGAAACCTTTCGCTAAGACAGTTCTTGTGGAATTGGCAAAGTGATATTTGGAAGCCAATAGAGGGCTATGGTGAAAAAGGAAATATCCTCAGATGGAATCTGGAAAGAAGCTTTCTGAGAAACTGCTTAGTGTTCTGTTAATTCATCTCACAGAGTTACATCTGTATTTCGTGGATCTCTTTGCTAGCCTTATTTCTGTGGAATCTGAGAACAGATATTTCGGATCCCTTTGAAGACTACAGTGCCAAAGGAAATATCCTCCGATAACAAAGAGAAAGAAGCTTTCTGAGAAACTTCTTTGTGTTCTGTGAAATCATCTCACAGAGTTACAGCTTTCCCCTCAAGAAGCCTTTCGCTAAGACAGTTCTTGTGGAATTGGAAAAGTGATATTTGGAAGCCCATACAGGGCTATGTTGAAAAAGGAAATATCCTCAGATGAAATCTGGAAAGAAGCTTTCTGAGATACTGCTCAGTGTTCTTTTAATTCATATCACAGAGTTACATCTCTATTTCGTGGATCTCTTTGCTAGCCTTATTTCTGTGGAATCCGAGAACAGATATTTCGGATCCCTTTGAAGATTATAGGGCCAAAGGAAATATCCTCCGATAACAAAGAGAAAGAAGCTTTCTGAGAAACTTCTTTGTGTTCTGTGAAATCATCTCACAGAGTTACAGCTTTCCCCTCAAGAAGCCTTTCGCTAAGACAGTTCTTGTGGAATTGGCAAAGTGATATTTGGAAGCCCATAGAGGGCTATGGTGAAAAAGGAAATATCCTCAGATGGAATCTGGAAAGAAGCTTTCTGAGAAACTGCTTAGTGTTCTGTTAATTCATCTCACAGAGTTACATCTGTATTTCGTGGATCTCTTTGCTAGCCTTATTTCTGTGGAATCTGAGAACAGATATTTCGGATCCCTTTGAAGACTACAGGGCCAAAGGAAATATCCTCCGATAACGAAGAGAAAGAATCTTTTGAGAAACTTCTTTGTGTTCTGTGAAATCATCTCACAGAGTTACAGCTTTCCCCTCAAGAAGCCTTTCGCTAAGACAGTTCTTGTGGAATTGTCAAAGTGATATTTGGAAGCCCATAGAGGGCTATGTTGAAAAAGAGAGTATTCTCAGATGAAATCTGGAAAGAGGTTTTCTGAGAAACTGCTTAGTGTTCTGTTAATTCATCTCACAGAGTTACATCTGTATTTCGTGGATCTCTTTGCTGGCCTTATTTCTCTGGAATCTGAGAACAGATATTTCGGATCCCTTTGAAGACTATAGGGCCAAAGGAAATATCCTCCGATAACAGAGAGAAAGAAGCTTTCTGAGAAACTTCTTTGTGTTCTGTGAAATCATCTCACAGAGTTACAGTTTTCCCCTGAAAAAGCCTTTCGCTAAGACTGTTCTTGTGGAATTGGCAAAGTGATATTTGGAAGCCCATAGATAACTATGGTGAAAAAAGAAATATCCTGAGATGAAATCTGGAAAGAAGCTTTCTGAGAAACTGCTCAATGTTCTTTTAATTCATTTCACAGAGTTACATCTGTATTTCGTGGATCCCTTTGCTAGCCTTATTTCTGTGGAATCTGAGAACAGATATTTCGGATCCCTTTGAACACTATAGGGCCAAAGGAATTATCCTCCGATAACAAAGAGAAAGACGCTTTCTGAGAAACTTCTTTGTGTCCTGTGAAATCGTCTCACAGAGTTACAGCTTTCTCTTCAAAAGCCTTTCCCTTAGACAGTTCTTGTGGAATTGGCAAAGTAATATTTGGAAGCCCATAGAGGGCTATGGTGAAAAAGGAAATATCCTCAGATGAAATCTGGAAAGAAGCTTTCTGAAAAACTGCTTAGTGTTCTGTTAATTCATCTCAAAGAGTTACATCTGTATTTCCTGGATCTCTTTGCTAGCCTTATTTCTGTGGAATCTGAGAACAGATATTTCGGATCGCTTTGAAGACTATCGGGCCAAAGGAAATATCCTCCGATAACAAAGAGAAAGAAGCTTTCTGAGAAACTTCTTTGTGTTCTGTGAAATCATCTCACAGAGTTACAGCTTTCCCCTCAAGAAGCCTTTCGCTAAGACAGTTCTTGTGGAATTGGCAAAGTGATATTTGGAAGCCCATAGAGGGCTATGTTGAAAAAGGAAATATCCTCAGATGAAATCTGGAAAGAGGCTTTCTGAGAAACTGCTTAGTGTTCTGTTAATTCATCTCACAGAGTTACATCTGTATTTCGTGGATCTCTTTGCTAGCCTTATTTCTGTGGAATCTGAGAACAGATATTTCGGATCCCTTTGAACACTATAGGGCCAAAGGAAATATCCTCCGATAACAAAGAGAAAGAAGCTTTCTGAGAAACTTCTTTGTGTTCTGTGAAATCATCTCACAGAGTTACAGCTTTCCACTGAAAAAGCCTTTCGCTAAGACAGTTCTTGTGGAATTGGCAAAGTGATATTTGGAAGCCCATAGATTGCCATGGTGAAAAAAGAAATATCCTCAGATGAAATCTGGAAAGAAGCTTTCTGAGAAACTGCTCAATGTTCTTTTAATTCATTTCACAGAGTTACATCTGTATTTCGTGGATCTCTTTGGTATCCTTATTTCTGTGGAATCTGAGAACAGATATTTCGGATCGCTTTGAAGACTATCGGGCCAAAGGAAATATCCTCCGATAACAAAGAGAAAGAAGCCTTCTGAGAAACTTCTTTGTGTTCTGTGAAATCATCTCACAGAGTTACAGCTTTCCCCTCAAGAAGCCTTTCGCTAAGACAGTTCTTGTGGAATTGGCAAAGTGATATTTGGAAGCCCATAGATTGCTATGGTGAAAAAAGAAATATCCTCAGATGAAATCTGGAAAGAAGCTTTCTGAGAAACTGCTCAATGTTCTTTTAATTCATCTCACAGAGTTACATCTGTATTTCGTGGATCTCTTTGCTAGCCTTATTTCTGTGGAATCTGAGAACAGATATTTCGGATCCTTTTGAACACTATAGGGCCAAAGGAAATATCCTCCGATAACAAAGAGAAAGAAGCTTTCTGCGAAACTTCTTTGTGTTCTGTGAAATCATCTCACAGAGTTACAGCTTTCCCCTCAGGAAGCCTTTCGCTAAGACAGTTCTTGTGGAATTGGCAAAGTGATATTCGGAAGCCCATAGAGGGCTATAGTGAAAAAGGAAATATCCTCAGATGAAATCTGGAAAAAAGATTTCTGAGAAACTGCTCAATGTTCTGTTAATTCATCTCACAGAGTTACATCTGTATTTCGAGGATCTCTTTGCTAGCCTTATTTCTGTGGAATGTGAAAACAGATATTTCGGATCGCTTTGAAGACTATAGCGCGAAAAGAAATATCCTCTGATAACAAAGAGAAAGAAGCTTTCTGAGAAACTTCTTTGTGTTTTGTGAAATCATCTCACAGAGTTACAACTTTCCCCTCAAGAAGCCTTTCGCTAAGACAGTTCTTGTGGAATTGGCAAAGTGATATTTGGAAGCCCATAGAGGGCTATGGTGAAAAAGGAAATATCCTCAGTTGAAATTTCGAAAGAAGCTTTCTGAGAAACTGCTTAGTGTTCTGTTAATTCATCTCACAGAGTTACATCTATATTTGGTGGATCTCTTTGATAGCCTTATTTCTGTGGAATCTGAGAACAGATATTTCGGATCCCTTTGAACACTATAGGGCCAAAGGAAATATCCTCCGATAAGAAAGAGAAAGAAGCTTTCTGAGAAACTTCTTTGTGTTCTGTGAAATCATCTCACAGAGTTACAGCTTTCCCTTCAAGAATGCTTTCGCTAAGATAGTTCTTGTGGAATTGGGAAAGTGATATTTGGAAGCCCTTAGAGGGCTATGGTGAAAAAGGAAATATCCTCAGATGAAATCTGGAAAGAAGCTTCCTGAGAAACTGCTTAGTGTTCTGTTAATTCATCTCACAGAGTTATATCTGTATTTCGTGGATCTCTTTGATAGCTTTATTTCTGTGGAATCTGAGAACAGATATTTCGGATCCCTTTGAAGACTATAGGGCCAAAGGAAATATCCTCCGATAACCTAGAGAACGAAGCTTTCTGAGAAACTTCTTTGTGTTCTGTGAAATCATCTCACAGAGGTACAGCTTTCCCCTCAAGAAGCCTTTCGCTAAGACAGTTCTTGTGGAATTGGTAAAGAGATATTTCGAAGCCCATAGAGGGCTATGGTGAAAAAGGAAATATCCTCAGATGAAATCTGGAAAGAAGCTTTCTGAGAAACTGCTCACTGTTCTGTTAATTCATCTAACAGAGTTACATCTGTATTTCGATGATCTCATTGCTAGCCTTATTTCTGTGGAACCTGAGAACAGATATTTCGGATCGCTTTGAAGACTATAGGGCCAAAGGAAATATCCTCCGATAACAAAGAGAAAGAAGATTTCTGAGAAACTTCTTTGTGTTCTGTGAAATCATCTCACAGAGTTACAGCTTTCCCATCAAGAAGCCTTTCGCTAAGACAGTTCTTGTGGAATTGGCAAAGTGATATTTGGAAGCCCAGAGAGGGCTATGGTGAAAAAGGAAATATCCTCAGATGAAATCTGGAAAAAAGCTTTCTGAGAAACTGCTTAGTGTTCTGTTATTTCACCTCACAGAGTTACATCTGTATTTCGAGGATCTCTTTGCTAGCCTTATTTCTGTGGAATCTGAGAACAGATATTTCCGATCGCTTTGAAGACTATAGGGCCAAAGGAAATATCCTCCGATAACATAGAGAACGAAGCTTTCTGAGAAACTTCTTTGTGTTCTGTGAAATCATCTCACAGAGGTACAGCTTTCCTCTCAGGAAGCCGTTCGCTAAGACAGTTCTTGTGGAATTGGCAAAGTTATATTTGGAAGCCCTTAGAGGGCTATGGTGAAAAAGAAAATATCCTCAGATGAAATCTGGAAAGAAGCTTTCTGAGAAACTGCGACTGTTCTGTTAATTCACCTCACAGAGTTATATCTTTATTTCGTGGATCTCTTTGCTAGCCTTATTTCTGTGGAATCTGAGAACAGATATTTCGGATCCCTTTGAACACTATAGGGCCAAAGGAAATATCCTCCGATAACAAAGAGAAAGAAGCTTTCTGAGAAACTTCTTTGTGTTCTGTGAAATCATCTCACAGAGTTACAGCTTTCCCTTCAAGAAGGCTTTCGCTAAGACAGTTCTTGTGGAATTGGGAAAGTGATATTAGGAAGCCCATAGAGGGATAAGGTGAAAAAGGAAATATCCTCAGATGAAATCTGGAAAGAAGCTTTCTGAGAAACTGATTAGTGTTCTGTTAATTCATCTCACAGAGTTACATCTGTATTTCGAGGATCTCTTTGCTAGCCTTATTTCTGTGGAATCTGAGAACCGATATTTCGGATCGCTTTGAAGACTATAGGGCCAAAGGAAATATCCTCCGATAACAAAGAGAAAGAAGCTTTCTGAGAAACTTCTTTGTGTTCTGTGAAATCATCTCACAGAGTTACAGCTTTCCCATCAAGAAGCCTTTCGCTAACACAGTTCTTGTGGAATTGGCAAAGTGATATTTGGAAGCCAAGAGAGGGCTATGGTGAAAAAGGAAATATCCTCAGATGAAATCTGGAAAGAAGCTTTCTGAGAAACTGCTCAGTGTTCTGTTAATTCATCTCACAGAGTTACATCTTTATTTCGAGGATCACTTTCCTAGCCTTTTTTCTGTGGAATCTGAGAAAAGATATTTCGGATCGCTTTGAAGACTATAGAGCCAAAAGAAATATCCTCCGATAACAAAGAGAACGAAGCTTTCTGAGAAAATTCTTTGTGTTCTGTGAAATCATCTCACAGAGTTACAGCTTTCCCCTCAAGAAGCCTGTCGCTAAGACAGTTCTTGTGGAAATGGCAAACTGATATTAGGAAGCCCATAGAGGGCTAAGGTGAAAAAGGAAATATCCTCAGATGAAATCTGGAAAGAAGCTTTCTGAGAAACTGCTTAGTGTTCTGTTAATTCATCTCACAGAGTTACATCTGTATTTCGAGGATCTCTTTGCTAGCCTTATTTCTGTGGAATCTGAGAACAGATATTTCTGATCGCTTTGAAGACTATATGGCCAAAGGAAATATCCTCCGATAACAAAGAGAAAGAAGATTTCTGAGAAACTTCTTTGTGTTCTGGGAAATCATCTCACAGAGTTACAGATTTCCCCTCAGGAAGCCTTTCGCTAAGACAGTTCTTGTGAAATTGGCAAAGTGATATTTGGAAGCCCATAGAGGGCTATGGTGAAAAAGGAAATATCCTCAGATGAAATCTGGAGAATAGCTTTCTGAGAAACTGCTCAGTGTTCTGTTAATTCATCTCACAGGGTTACATCTGTATTTCGTGGATCTCTTTGCTAGCCTTATTTCTGTGGAATCTGAGAACAGATATTTCGGATCGCTTTGAAGACTATAGGGCCAAAGGAAATATCCTCCGATAACAAAGAGAAAGAAGCTTTCTGAGAAACTTCTTTGTGTTCTGTGAAATCATCTCACAGAGTTACAGCGTTCGCCTCAAGAAGCCTTTCGCTAACACAGTTCTTGTGGAATTGGCAAAGTGATATTTGGAAGCCCTTAGAGGGCTATGGTGAAAAAGGAAATATCCTCAGATGAAATCTGCAAAGAAGCTTTCTGAGAAACTGCTTAGTGTTCTGTTAATTCATCTCACAGAGTTACATCTGTATTTCGAGGATCTCTTTGCTAGCCTTATTTCTGTGGAATCTGAGAACAGATATTTCGGATCGCTTTGAAGACTATAGGGCCAAAGGAAATATCCTCCGATAACAAAGAGAACGAAGCTCTCTGAGAAACTTCTTGGTGTTCTGTGAAATCATCCCACAGAGTTACAGCTTTCCTCGCAGGAAGCCTTTCGCTAAGCCAGTTCTTGTGGAATTGGCAAAGTGATATTTGGAAGCCCTTAGAGGTCTATGGTGAAAATGAAAATATCCTCAGATGAAATCTGGAAAGAAGCTTTCTGAGAAACTGCGACTGTTCTGTTAATTCATCTCACAGAGTTACATCTGTATTTCGTGGATCTCTTTGCTAGCCTTATTTCTGTGGAGTCTGAGAACAGATATTTCTGATCGCTTTGAAGACTACAGGGCCATAGGAAATATCCTCCGATAACAAAGAGAAAGAAGCTTTCTGAGAAACTTCTTTGTGTTCTGGGAAATCATCTCACAGAGTTACAGATTTTCCCTCTGGAAGCCTTTCGCTAAGACAGTTCTTGTGTAATTGGCAAAGTGATATTTGGAAGCCCTTAGAGGGCTATGGTGAAAATGGAAATATCCTCAGATGAAATCTGGAAAGAAGCTTTCTGAGAAACTGCTTAGTGTTCTGTTAATTCACCTCACAGAGTTACATCTGTATTTCGAGGATCTCTTTGCTAGCCTTATTTCTGTGGAATCTGAGAACAGATATTTCCGATCGCTTTGAAGACTATAGGGCCAAAGGAAATATCCTCCGATAACATAGAGAACGAAGCTTTCTGAGAAACTTCTTTGTGTTCTGTGAAATTATCTCACAGAGTTACAGCTTTCCCCTGAAGAAGCCTTTCGCTAAGACAGTTCTTGTGGAATTGGCAAAGTGATATTTGGAAGCCCAGAGAGGGCTATGGTGAAAAAGGAAATATCCTCAGATGAAATCTGGAAAGAAGCTTTCTGAGAAACTGCTCAGTGTTCTGTTAATTCATCTCACAGAGTTACATCTTTATTTCGAGGATCACTTTCCTAGCCTTTTTTCTGTGGAATCTGAGAAAAGATATTTCGGATCGCTTTGAAGACTATAGAGCCAAAAGAAATATCCTCCGATAACAAAGAGAACGAAGCTTTCTGAGAAAATTCTTTGTGTTCTGTGAAATCATCTCACAGAGTTACAGCTTTCCCCTCAAGAAGCCTGTCGCTAAGACAGTTCTTGTGGAAATGGCAAACTGATATTAGGAAGCCCATAGAGGGCTAAGGTGAAAAAGGAAATATCCTCAGATGAAATCTGGAAAGAAGCTTTCTGAGAAACTGCTTAGTGTTCTGTTAATTCATCTCACAGAGTTACATCTGTATTTCGAGGATCTCTTTGCTAGCCTTATTTCTGTGGAATCTGAGAACAGATATTTCTGATCGCTTTGAAGACTATATGGCCAAAGGAAATATCCTCCGATAACAAAGAGAAAGAAGATTTCTGAGAAACTTCTTTGTGTTCTGGGAAATCATCTCACAGAGTTACAGATTTCCCCTCAGGAAGCCTTTCGCTAAGACAGTTCTTGTGAAATTGGCAAAGTGATATTTGGAAGCCCATAGAGGGCTATGGTGAAAAAGGAAATATCCTCAGATGAAATCTGGAGAATAGCTTTCTGAGAAACTGCTCAGTGTTCTGTTAATTCATCTCACAGGGTTACATCTGTATTTCGTGGATCTCTTTGCTAGCCTTATTTCTGTGGAATCTGAGAACAGATATTTCGGATCGCTTTGAAGACTATAGGGCCAAAGGAAATATCCTCCGATAACAAAGAGAAAGAAGCTTTCTGAGAAACTTCTTTGTGTTCTGTGAAATCATCTCACAGAGTTACAGCGTTCGCCTCAAGAAGCCTTTCGCTAACACAGTTCTTGTGGAATTGGCAAAGTGATATTTGGAAGCCCTTAGAGGGCTATGGTGAAAAAGGAAATATCCTCAGATGAAATCTGCAAAGAAGCTTTCTGAGAAACTGCTTAGTGTTCTGTTAATTCATCTCACAGAGTTACATCTGTATTTCGAGGATCTCTTTGCTAGCCTTATTTCTGTGGAATCTGAGAACAGATATTTCGGATCGCTTTGAAGACTATAGGGCCAAAGGAAATATCCTCCGATAACAAAGAGAACGAAGCTCTCTGAGAAACTTCTTGGTGTTCTGTGAAATCATCTCACAGAGTTACAGCTTTCCTCGCAGGAAGCCTTTCGCTAAGCCAGTTCTTGTGGAATTGGCAAAGTGATATTTGGAAGCCCTTAGAGGTCTATGGTGAAAATGAAAATATCCTCAGATGAAATCTGGAAAGAAGCTTTCTGAGAAACTGCGACTGTTCTGTTAATTCATCTCACAGAGTTACATCTGTATTTCGTGGATCTCTTTGCTAGCCTTATTTCTGTGGAGTCTGAGAACAGATATTTCTGATCGCTTTGAAGACTACAGGGCCATAGGAAATATCCTCCGATAACAAAGAGAAAGAAGCTTTCTGAGAAACTTCTTTGTGTTCTGGGAAATCATCTCACAGAGTTACAGATTTTCCCTCTGGAAGCCTTTCGCTAAGACAGTTCTTGTGAAATTGGCAAAGTGATATTTGGAAGCCCTTAGAGGGCTATGGTTAAAATGGAAATATCCTCAGATGAAATCTGGAAAGAAGCTTTCTGAGAAACTGCTTAGTGTTCTGTTAATTCACCTCACAGAGTTACATCTGTATTTCGAGGATCTCTTTGCTAGCCTTATTTCTGTGGAATCTGAGAACAGATATTTCCGATCGCTTTGAAGACTATAGGGCCAAAGGAAATATCCTCCGATAACATAGAGAACGAAGCTTTCTGAGAAACTTCTTTGTGTTCTGTGAAATCATCTCACAGAGTTACAGCTTTCCCCTCAAGAAGCCTTTCGCTAAGACAGTTCTTGTGGAATTGGCAAAGTGATATTTGGAAGCCCAGAGAGGGCTATGGTGAAAAAGGAAATATCCTCAGATGAAATCTGGAAAGAAGCTTTCTGAGAAACTGCTTAGTGTTCTGTTAATTCATCTCACAGAGTTACATCTTTATTTCGAGGATCACTTTCCTAGCCTTTTTTCTGTGGAATCTGAGAAAAGATATTTCGGATCGCTTTGAAGACTATAGGGCCAAAAGAAATATCCTCCGATAACAAAGAGAACGAAGCTTTCTGAGAAACTTCTTTGTGTTCTGTGAAATCATCTCACAGAGTTACAGCTTTCCCCTCAAGAAGCCTGTCGCTAAGACAGTTCTTGTGGAAATGGCAAACTGATATTAGGAAGCCCATAGAGGGCTAAGGTGAAAAAGGAAATATCCTATGATGAAATCTGGAAAGAAGCTTTCTGAGAAACTGCTTAGTGTTCTGTTAATTCATCTCACAGAGTTACATCTGTATTTCGAGGATCTCTTTGCTAGCCTTATTTCTGTGGAATCTGAGAACAGATATTTCTGATCGCTTTGAAGACTATAGGGCCAAAGGAAATATCCTCCGATAACAAAGAGAAAAAAGCTTTCTGAGAAACTTCTTTGTGTTCTGGGAAATTATCTCACAGAGTTACAGATTTCCCCTCAGGAAGCCTTTCGCTAAGACAGTTCTTGTGAAATTGGCAAAGTGATATTTGGAAGCCCATAGAGGGCTATGGTGAAAAAGGCAATATCCTCAGATGAAATCTGGAAAATAGCTTTCTGAGAAACTGCTCAGTGTTCTGTTAATTCATCTGATAGGGTTACATCTGTATTTCGTGGATCTCTTTGCTAGCCTTATTTCTGTGGAATCTGAGAACAGATATTTCGGATCGCTTTGAAGACTATAGGGCCAAAGGAAATATCCTCCGATAACAAAGAGAAAGAAGCTTTCTGAGAAACTTCTTTGTGTTCTGTGAAATCATCTCACAGAGTTACAGCTTTCCCTTCAAGAAGCCTTTCGCTAAGACAGTTCTTGTGGAATTGGCAAAGTGATATTTGGAAGCCCATAGAGGTCTATGGTGAAAAAGGAAATATCCTCAGATGAAATATGGAAAGAAGCTTTCTGAGAAACTGATTAGTGTTCTTTTAATTCATCTCACAGAGTTACATCTGTATTTCGAGGATCTCTTTTCTAGCCTTATTTCTGTGGAATCTGAGAACAGATATTTCGGATCCCTTTGAAGACTATAGGGCCAAAGGAAATATCCTCCGATAACAAAGAGAAAGAAGATTTCTGAGAAACTTCTTTGTGTTCTGTGAAATCATCTAACAGAGTTACAGCTTTCCCTTCAAGAAGCCTTTCGCTAAGACAGTTCTTGTGGAATTGGCAAAGTGATATTTCGAAGCCCAGAGAGGGCTATGTTGAAAATGGAAATATCCTCAGATGAAATCTGGAAAGAAGCTTTCTGAGAAACTGCTTAGTGTTCTGTTAATTCATCTCACAGAGTTACATCTTTATTTCGAGGATCACTTTCCTAGCATTTTTTCTGTGGAATCTGAGAACAGATATTTCGGATCGCTTTGAAGACTATAGGGCCAAAAGAAATATCCTCCGATAACAAAGAGAAAGAAGCTTTCTGAGAAACTTCTTTGTGTTCTGTGAAATCATCTCACAGAGTTACAGCTTTCCCCTCAAGAAGCCTTTCCCTAAGACAGTTCTTGTGGAATTGGCAAACTGATATTAGGAAGCCCATAGAGGGCTAAGGTGAAAAAGGAAATATCCTCAGATGAAATCTGGAAAGAAGCTTTCTGAGAAACTGCTTAGTGTTCTGTTAATTCATCTCACAGAGTTACATCTGTATTTCGAGGATCTCTTTGCTAGCCTTTTTTCTGTGGAATCTGAGAACAGATATTTCTGATCGCTTTGAAGACTATAGGGCCAAAGGAAATATCCTCTGATAACAAAGAGAAAGAAGGTTTCTGAGAAACTTCTTTGTGTTCTACGAAATCATCTCACAGAGTTACAGCGTTCGCCTCAAGAAGCCTTTCGCTAACACAGTTCTTGTGGAATTGGCAAAGTGATATTTGGAAGCCCTTAGAGGGCTATGGTGAAAAAGGAAATATCCTCAGTTGAAATCTGCAAAGAAGCTTTCTGAGAAACTGCTTAGTGTTCTGTTAATTCATCTCACAGAGTTACATCTGTATTTCGAGGATCTCTTTGCTAGCCTTATTTCTGAGGAATCTGAGGACAGATATTTCGGATCGCTTTGAAGACTATAGGGCCAAAGGAAATATCCTCCGATAACAAAGAGAAAGAAGCTTTCTGAGAAACTTCTTTGTGTTCTGTGAAATCAGCTCACAGAGTTACAGCTTTCCCTTCAAGAAGGCTTTCGCTAAGACAGTTCTTGTGGAATTGGGAAAGTGATATTTGGAAGCCCTTAGAGGGCTATGGTGAAAAAGGAAATATCCTCAGATGAAATCTGGAAAGAAGCTTTCTGAGAAACTGCTTAGTGTTCTGTTAATTCATCTCACAGAGTTATATCTGTATTTCGTGGATCTCTTTGATAGCTTTATTTCTGTGGAATCTGAGAACAGATATTTCGGATCCCTTTGAAGACTATAGGGCCAAAGGAAATATCCTCCGTTAAAAAGAGAAAGAAGCTTTCTGAGAAACTTCTTTGTGTTCTACGAAATCATCTCACAGAGTTACAGCGTTCGCCTCAAGAAGCCTTTCGCTAACACAGTTCTTGTGGAATTGGCAAAGTGATATTTCGAAGCCCTTAGAGGGCTATGGTGAAAAAGGAAATATCCTCAGATGAAATCTGGAAAGAAGCTTTCTGAGAAACTGCTTAGTGTTCTGTTAATTCATCTCACAGAGTTACATCTGTATTTCGAGGATCTCTTTGCTAGCCTTATTTCTGTGGAATCTGAGAACAGATATTTCGGATCCCTTTGAAGACTATAGGGCCAAAGGAAATATCCTCCGATAACAAAGAGAAAGAAGCTTTCTGAGAAACTTTTTTGTGTTCTGGGAAATCATCTCACAGAGTTACAGATTTCCCCTCTGGAAGCCTTTCGCTAAGACAGTTCTTGTGAAATTGGAAAAGTGATATTTGGAAGCCCTTGGAGGGCTATGGTGAAAAAGGAAATATCCTCAGATGAAATCTGGAAAGAAGCTTTCTGAGAAACTGCTTAGTGTTCTGTTAATTCATCTCACAGAGTTACATCTTTATTTCGAGGATCTCTTTGCTTGCCTTATTTCTGTAGAATCTGAGATCCGATATTTCGCATCGCTTTGAAGACTATAGGGCCAAAGGAAATATCCCCCAATAACAAAGAGAAAGAAGCTTTCTGAGAAACTTCTTTGTGTTCTGTGAAATCATCTCACAGAGTTACAGCTTTCCCCTCAAGAAGCCTTTCGCTAAGACAGTTCTTGTGGAATTGGCAAAGTGATATTTCGAAGCCCTTAGAGGGTTATGGTGAAAAAGGAAATATCCTCAGATGAAATCTGGGAAGAAGCTTTCTGAGAAACTGCTCACTGTTCTTTTAATTCATCTCACAGAGTTACATCTGTATTTCGATGATCTCTTTGCTAGCCTTATTTCTGTGGAATCTGAGAACAGATATTTCGGATCGCTTTGAAGACTATAGGGCCAAAGGAAATATCCTCCGATAAAAAAGAGAAAGAAGATTTTGAGAAACTTCTTTGTGTTCTGTGAAATCATCTCACAGAGTTACAGCTTTCCCATCAAGAAGCCTTTCGCTAAGACAGTTCTTGTGGAATTGGCAAAGTGATATTTGGAAGCCCAGAGAGGGCTATGGTGAAAAAGGAAATATCCTCAGATGAAATCTGGAAAGAAGCTTTCTGAGAAACTGCTTAGTGTTCTGTTAATTCATCTCACAGAGTTACATCTGTATTTCGAGGATCTCTTTGCTAGCCTTATTTCTGTGGAATCTGAGAACAGATATTTCTGATCGCTTTGAAGACTATAGGGCCAAAGGAAATATCCTCCGATAACAAAGAGAAAGAAGCTTTCTGAGAAACTTCTTTGTGTTCTGGGAAATCATCTCACAGAGTTACAGATTTCCCCTCAGGAAGCCTTTCGCTAAGACAGTTCTTGTGAAATTGGCAAAGTGATATTTGGAAGCCCATAGAGGGCTATGGTGAAAAAGGAAATATCCTCAGATGAAATCTGGAAAGAAGCTTTCTGAGAAACTGCTTAGTGTTCCGTTAATTCATCTCACAGAGTTACATCTGTATTTCGAGGATCTCTTTGCTAGCCTTTTTTCTGTGGAATCTGAGAACAGATATTTCTGATCGCTTTGAAGACTATAGGGCCAAAGGAAATATCCTCTGATAACAAAGAGAAAGAAGGTTTCTGAGAAACTTCTTTGTGTTCTACGAAATCATCTCACAGAGTTACAGCGTTCGCCTCAAGAAGCCTTTCGCTAACACAGTTCTTGTGGAATTGGCAAAGTGATATTTGGAAGCCCTTAGAGGACTATGGTGAAAAAGGAAATATCCTCAGTTGAAATCTGCAAAGAAGCTTTCTGAGAAACTGCTTAGTGTTGTGTTAATTCATCTCACAGAGTTACATCTGTATTTCGAGGATCTCTTTGCTAGCCTTATTTCTGTGGAATCTGAGAACAGATATTTCGGATCGCTTTGAAGACTATAGGGCCAAAGGAAATATCCTCCGATAACAAAGAGAACGAAGCTCTCTGAGAAACTTCTTGCTGTTCTGTGAAATCATCTCACAGAGTTACAGCTTTCCTCGCAGGAAGCCTTTCGCTAAGCCAGTTCTTGTGGAATTGGCAAAGTGATATTTGGAAGCCCTTAGAGGTCTATGGTGAAAATGAAAATATCCTCAGATGATATCTGGAAAGAAGCTTTCTGAGAAACTGCGACTGTTCTGTTAATTCATCTCACAGAGTTACATCTGTATTTCGTGGATCTCTTTGCTAGCCTTATTTCTGTGGAGTCTGAGAACAGATATTTCTGATCGCTTTGAAGACTACAGGGCCATAGGAAATATCCTCCGATAACAAAGAGAAAGAAGCTTTCTGAGAAACTTCTTTGTGTTCTGGGAAATCATCTCACAGAGTTACAGATTTTCCCTCTGGAAGCCTTTCGCTAAGACAGTTCTTGTGAAATTGGCAAAGTGATATTTGGAAGCCCTTAGAGGGCTATGGTGAAAATGGAAATATCCTCAGATGAAATCTGGAAAGAAGCTTTCTGAGAAACTGCTTAGTGTTCTGTTAATTCACCTCACAGAGTTACATCTGTATTTCGAGGATCTCTTTGGTAGCCTTATTTCTGTGGAATCTGAGAACAGATATTTCCGATCGCTTTGAAGACTATAGGGCCAAAGGAAATATCCTCCGATAACATAGAGAACGAAGCTTTCTGAGAAACTTCTTTGTGTTCTGTGAAATCATCTCACAGAGTTACAGCTTTCCCCTCAAGAAGCCTTTCGCTAAGACAGTTCTTGTGGAATTGGCAAAGTGATATTTCGAAGCCCATAGAGGGCTATGGTGAAAAAGGAAATATCCTCAGATGAAATCTGGAAAGAAGCTTTCTGAGAAACTGATTAGTGTTCTGTTAACTCATCTCACAGAGTTACATCTGTATTTCGAGGATCTCTTGGTAGCCTTATTTCTGTGGAATCTGAGAACAGATATTTCGGATCGCTTTGAAGACTATAGGGCCAAAGGAAATATCCTCCGATAACAAAGAGAAAGAAGATTTCTGAGAAACTTCTTTGTGTTCTGTGAAATCATCTCACAGAGTTACAGCTTTCCCATCAAGAAGCCTTTCGCTAACACAGTTCTTGTGGAATTGGCAAAGTGATATTTGGAAGCCCAGAGAGGGCTATGGTGAAAAAGGAAATATCCTCAGATGAAATCTGGAAAGAAGCTTTCTGAGAAACTGCTTAGTGTTCTGTTAATTCATCTCACAGAGTTACATCTTTATTTCGAGGATCACTTTCCTAGCCTTTTTTCTGTGGAATCTGAGAAAAGATATTTCGGATCGCTTTGAAGACTATAGGGCCAAAAGAAATATCCTCCGATAACAAAGAGAACGAAGCTTTCTGAGAAACTTCTTTGTGTTCTCTGAAATCATCTCACTGAGTTACAGCTTTCCCCTCAAGAAGCCTGTCGCTAAGACAGTTCTTGTGGAAATGGCAAACTGATATTAGGAAGCCCATAGAGGGCTAAGGTGAAAAAGGAAATATCCTCTGATGAAATCTGGAAAGAAGCTTTCTGAGAAACTGCTTAGTGTTCTGTTAATTCATCTCACAGAGTTACATCTGTATTTCGAGGATCTCTTTGCTAGCCTTATTTCTGTGGAATCTGAGAACAGATATTTCTGATCGCTTTGAAGACTATAGGGCCAAAGGAAATATCCTCCGATAACAAAGAGAAAGAAGCTTTCTGAGAAACTTCTTTGTGTTCTGGGAAATCATCTCACTGAGTTACAGATTTCCCCTCAGGAAGCCTTTCGCTAAGACAGTTCTTGTGAAATTGGCAAAGTGATATTTGGAAGCCCATAGAGGGCTATGGTGAAAAAGGAAATATCCTCAGATGAAATCTGGAAAATAGCTTTCTGAGAAACTGCTCAGTGTTCTGTTAATTCATCTGATAGGGTTACATCTGTATTTCGTGGATCTCTTTGCTAGCCTTATTTCTGTGGAATCTGAGAACAGATATTTCGGATCGCTTTGAAGACTATAGGGCCAAAGGAAATATCCTCCGATAACAAAGAGAAAGAAGCTTTCTGAGAAACTTCTTTGTGTTCTGTGAAATCATCTCACAGAGTTACAGCTTTCCCTTCAAGAAGCCTTTCGCTAAGACAGTTCTTGTGGAATTGGCAAAGTGATATTTGGAAGCCCATAGAGGTCTATGGTGAAAAAGGAAATATCCTCAGATGAAATATGGAAAGAAGCTTTCTGAGAAACTGATTAGTGTTCTTTTAATTCATCTCACAGAGTTACATCTGTATTTCGAGGATCTCTTTGCTAGCCTTATTTCTGTGGAATCTGAGAACAGATATTTCGGATCCCTTTGAAGACTATAGGGCCAAAGGAAATATCCTCCGATAACAAAGAGAAAGTAGATTTCTGAGAAACTTCTTTGTGTTCTGTGAAATCATCTCACAGAGGTACAGCTTTCCTCTCAGGAAGCCTTTCGCTAAGACAGTTCTTGTGGAATTGGCAAAGTTATATTTGGAAGCCCTTAGAGGGCTATGGTGAAAAAGAAAATATCCTCAGATGAAATCTGGAAAGAAGCTTTCTGAGAAACTGTGACTGTTCTGTTAATTCATCTCACAGAGTTATATCTGTATTTCGTGGATCTCTTTGCTAGCCTTATTTCTGTGGAATCTGAGAACAGATATTTCGGATCCCTTTGAACACTATAGGGCCAAAGGAAATATCCTCCGATAACAAAGAGAAAGAAGCTTTCTGAGAAACTTCTTTGTGTTCTGTGAAATCATCTCACAGAGTTACAGCTTTCCCTTCAAGAAGGCTTTCGCTAAGACAGTTCTTGTGGAATTGGGAAAGTGATATTTGGAAGCCCTTAGAGGGCTATGGTGAAAAAGGAAATATCCTCAGATGAAATCTGGAAAGAAGCTTTCTGAGAAACTGCTTAGTGTTCTGTTAATTCATCTCACAGAGTTATATCTGTATTTCGTGGATCTCTTTGATAGCTTTATTTCTGTGGAATCTGAGAACAGATATTTCGGATCCCTTTGAAGACTATAGGGCCAAAGGAAATATCCTCCGATAAAAAGAGAAAGAAGCTTTCTGAGAAACTTCTTTGTGTTCTACGAAATCATCTCACAGAGTTACAGCGTTCGCCTCAAGAAGCCTTTCGCTAACACAGTTCTTGTGGAATTGGCAAAGTGATATTTGGAAGCCCTTAGAGGGCTATGGTGAAAAAGGAAATATCCTCAGTTGAAATCTGCAAAGAAGCTTTCTGAGAAACTGCTTAGTGTTCTGTTAATTCATCTCACAGAGTTACATCTGTATTTCGAGGATCTCTTTGCTAGCCTTATTTCTGTGGAATCTGAGAACAGATATTTCGGATCGCTTTGAAGACTATAGGGCCAAAGGAAATATCCTCCGATAACAAAGAGAACGAAGCTCTCTGAGAAACTTCTTGGTGTTCTGTGAAATCATCTCACAGAGTTACTGCTTTCCTCGCAGGAAGCCTTTCGCTAAGCCAGTTCTTGTGGAATTGGCAAAGTGATATTTGGAAGCCCTTAGAGGTCTATGGTGAAAATGAAAATATCCTCAGATGATATCTGGAAAGAAGCTTTCTGAGAAACTGCGACTGTTCTGTTAATTCATCTCACAGAGTTACATCTGTATTTCGTGGATCTCTTTGCTAGCCTTATTTCTGTGGAATCTGAGAACAGATATTTCTGATCGCTTTGAAGACTACAGGGCCAAAGGAAATATCCTCCGATAACAAAGAGAAAGAAGCTTTCTGAGAAACTTCTTTGTGTTCTGGGAAATCATCTCACAGAGTTACAGATTTCCCCTCTGGAAGCCTTTCGCTAAGACAGTTCTTGTGAAATTGGCAAAGTGATATTTGGAAGCCCTTAGAGGGCTATGGTGAAAATGGAAATATCCTCAGATGAAATCTGGAAAGAAGCTTTCTGAGAAACTGCTTAGTGTTCTGTTAATTCACCTCACAGAGTTACATCTGTATTTCGAGGATCTCTTTGCTAGCCTTATTTCTGTGGAATCTGAGAACAGATATTTCCGATCGCTTTGAAGACTATAGGGCCAAAGGAAATATCCTCCGATAACATAGAGAACGAAGCTTTCTGAGAAACTTCTTTGTGTTCTGTGAAATCATCTCACAGAGGTACAGCTTTCCTCTCAGGAAGCCTTTCGCTAAGACAGTTCTTGTGGAATTGGCAAAGTTATATTTGGAAGCCCTTAGAGGGCTATGGTGAAAAAGAAAATATCCTCAGATGAAATCTGGAAAGAAGCTTTCTGAGAAACTGCGACTGTTCTGTTAATTCATCTCACAGAGTTATATCTGTATTTCGTGGATCTCTTTGCTAGCCTTATTTCTGTGGAATCTGAGAACAGATATTTCGGATCCCTTTGAACACTATAGGGCCAAAGGAAATATCCTCCGATAACAAAGAGAAAGAAGCTTTCTGAGAAACTTCTTTGTGTTCTGTGAAATAATCTCACAGAGTTACAGCTTTCCCCTCTGGAAGCCTTTCGCTAAGACAGTTCTTGTGAAATTGGCAAAGTGATATTTGGAAGCTCTTGGAGGGCTATGGTGAAAAAGGAAATATCCTCAGATGAAATCTGGAAAGAAGCTTTCTGAGAAACTGCTTAGTGTTCTGTTAATTCACCTCACAGAGTTACATCTGTATTTCGAGGATCTCTTTGCTATCCTTATTTCTGTGGAATCTGAGAACAGATATTTCGGATCGCTTTGAAGACTATAGGGCCAAAGGAAATATCCTCCGATAACAAAGAGAAAGAAGATTTCTGAGAAACTTCTTTGTGTTCTGTGAATTCATCTCACAGAGTTACAGCTTTCCCCTCAAGAAGCGTTTCGCTAACACACTTCTTGTGGAATTGGCAAAGTGATATTTGGAAGCCCATAGAGGGCTATGGTGAAAAAGGAAATATCCTCAGATGAAATCTGGAAAGAAGCTTTCTGAGAAACTGCTTAGTGTTCTGTTAATTCATCTCACAGAGTTACATCTTTATTTCGAGGATCTCTTTGCTTGCCTTATTTCTGTAGAATCTGAGATCCGATATTTCGCATCGCTTTGAAGACAATAGGGCCAAAGGAAATATCCTCCAATAACAAAGAGAAAGAAGCTTTCTGAGAAACTTCTTTGTGTTCTGTGAAATCATCTCACAGAGTTACAGCTTTCCCCTCAAGAAGCCTTTCGCTAAGACAGTTCTTGTGGAATTGGCAAAGTGATATTTCGAAGCCCATATAGGGCTATGGTGAAAAAGGAAATATCCTCAGATGAAATCTGGAAAGAAGCTTTCTGAGAAACTGCTCACTGTTCTGTTAATTCATCTACCAGAGTTACATCTGTATTTCGATGATCTCTTTGCTAGCCTTATTTCTGTGGAATCTGAGAACAGATATTTCGGATCGCTTTGAAGACTATAGGGCCAAAGGAAATATCCTCCGATAACAAAGAGAAAGAAGATTTCTGAGAAACTTCTTTGTGTTCTGTGAAATCATCTCACAGAGTTACAGCTTTCCCATCAAGAAGCCTTTCGCTAAGACAGTTCTTGTGGAATTGGCAAAGTGATATTTGGAAGCCCAGAGAGGGCTATGGTGAAAAAGGAAATATCCTCAGATGAAATCTGGAAAGAAGCTTTCTGAGAAACTGCTTAGTGTTCTGTTAATTCATCTCACAGAGTTACATCTGTATTTCGAGGATCTCTTTGCTAGCCTTATTTCTGTGGAATCTGAGAACAGATATTTCTGATCGCTTTGAAGACTATAGGGCCAAAGGTAATATCCTCCGATAACAAAGAGAAAGAAGCTTTCTGAGAAACTTCTTTGTGTTCTGGGAAATCATCTCACAGAGTTACAGATTTCCCCTCAGGAAGCCTTTCTCTAAGACAGTTCTTGTGAAATTGGCAAAGTGATATTTGGAAGCCCATAGAGGGCTATGGTGAAAAAGGAAATATCCTCAGATGAAATCTGGAAAATAGCTTTCTGAGAAAATGCTCAGTGTTCTGTTAATTCATCTCACAGGGTTACATCTGTATTTCGTGGATCTCTTTGCTAGCCTTATTTCTGTGGAATCTGAGAACAGATATTTCGGATCGCTTTGAAGACTATCGGGCCAAAGGAAATATCCTCCGATAACAAAGAGAAAGAAGCTTTTGAGAAACTTCTTTGTGTTCTGTGAAATCATCTCACAGAGTTACAGCTTTCATTTCAAGAAGCCTTTCGCTAAGACAGTTCTTGTGGAATTGGCAAAGTGATATTTGGAAGCCCATAGAGGGCTATGGTGAAAAAGGAAATATCCTCAGATGAAATATGGAAAGAAGCTTTCTGAGAAACTGATTAGTGTTCTTTTAATTCATCTCACAGAGTTACATCTGTATTTCGAGGATCTCTTTGCTAGCCTTATTTCTGTGGAATCTGAGAACAGATATTTCGGATCCCTTTGAAGACTATAGGGCCAAAGGAAATATCCTCCGATAACAAAGAGAAAGAAGATTTCTGAGAAACTTCTTTGTGTTCTGTGAAATCATCTCACAGAGTTACAGCTTTCCCTTCAAGAAGCCTTTCGCTAACACAGTTCTTGTGGAATTGGCAAAGTGATATTTCGAAGCCCAGAGAGGGCTATGGTGAAAATTGAAATATCCTCAGATGAAATCTGGAAAGAAGCTTTCTGAGAAACTGCTTAGTGTTCTGTTAATTCATCTCACAGAGTTACATCTTTATTTCGAGGATCACTTTCCTAGCATTTTTTCTGTGGAATCTGAGAACAGATATTTCGGATCGCTTTGAAGACTATAGGGCCAAAAGAAATATCCTCCGATAACAAAGAGAAAGAAGCTTTCTGAGAAACTTCTTTGTGTTCTGTGAAATCATCTCACAGAGTTACAGCTTTCCCCTCAAGAAGCCTTTCGCTAAGACAGTTCTTGTGGAAATGGCAAACTGATATTAAGAAGCCCTTAGAGGGCTAAGGTGAAAAAGGAAATATCTTCAGATGAAATCTGGAAAGAAGCTTTCTGAGAAACTGCTTAGTGTTCTGTTAATTCATCTCACAGAGTTACATCTGTATTTCGAGGATCTCCTTGCTAGCCTTTTTTCTGTGGAATCTGAGATCAGATATTTCTGATCGCTTTGAAGACTATAGGGCCAAAGGAAATATCCTCCGATAACAAAGAGAAAGAAGCTTTCTGAGAAACTTCTTTGTGTTCTACGAAATCATCTCACAGAGTTACAGCGTTCGCCTCAAGAAGCCTTTCGCTAACACAGTTCTTGTGGAACTGGCAAAGTGATATTTGGAAGCCCTTAGTGGGCTATGGTGAAAAAGGAAATATCCTCCGATGAAATCTGCAAAGAAGCTTTCTGAGAAACTGCTTAGTGTTCTGTTAATTCATCTCACAGAGTTACATCTGTATTTCGAGGATCTCTTTGCTAGCCTTATTTCTGTGGAATCTGAGAACAGATATTTCGGATCGCTTTGAAGACTATAGGGCCAAAGGAAATATCCTCCGATAACAAAGAGAACGAAGCTTTCTGAGAAACTTCTTGGTGTTCTGTGAAATCATCTCACAGAGTTACAGCTTTCCTCGAAGGAAGCCTTTCGATAAGCCAGTTCTTGTGGAATTGGCAAAGTGATATTTGGAAGCCCTTAGAGGTCTATGGTGAAAATGAAAATATCCTCAGATGAAATCTGGAAAGAAGCTTTCTGAGAAACTGCTTAGTGTTCTGTTAATTCATCTCACAGAGTTACATCTGTATTTCGTGGATCTCTTTGCTAGCCTTATTTCTGTGGAGTCTGAGAACAGATATTTCTGATCGCTTTGAAGACTACAGGGCCAAAGGAAATATCCTCCGATAACAAAGAGAAAGAAGCTTTCTGAGAAACTTCTTTGTGTTCTGGGAAATCATCTCACAGAGTTACAGATTTCCCCTCTGGAAGCCTTTCGCTAAGACAGTTCTTGTGGAATTGGCAAAGTTATATTTGGAAGCCCTTAGAGGGCTATGGTGAAAAAGAAAATATCCTCAGATGAAATCTGGAAAGAAGCTTTCTGAGAAACTGCGACTGTTCTGTTAATTCATCTCACAGAGTTATATCTGTATTTCCTGGATCTCTTTGCTAGCCTGATTTCTGTGGAATCTGAGAACAGATATTTCGGATCCCTTTGAACACTATAGGGCCAAAGGAAATATCCTCCGATAACAAAGAGAAAGAAGCTTTCTGAGAAACTTCTTTGTGTTCTGGGAAATCATCTCACACAGTTACAGATTTCCCCTCTGGAAGCCTTTCGCTAAGACAGTTCTTGTGAAATTGGCAAAGTGATATTTGGAAGCCCTTGGAGGGCTATGGTGAAAAAGGAAATATCCTCAGATGAAATCTGGAAAGAAGCTTTCTGAGAAACTGCTTAGTGTTCTGTTAATTCACCTCACAGAGTTACATCTGTATTTCGAGGATCTCTTTGCTAGCCTTATTTCTGTGGAATCTGAGAACAGATATTTCGGATCCCTTTGAACACTATAGGGCCAAAGGAAATATCCTACGATAACAAAGAGAAAGAAGCTTTCTGAGAAACGTCTTTGTGTTCTGTGAAATCATCTCACAGAGTTACAGCTTTCCCTTCAAGAAGGCCTTCGCTAAGACAGTTCTTGTGGAATTGGGAAAGTGATATTTGGAAGCCCATAGAGGGCTATGGTGAAAAAGGAAATATCCTCAGATGAAATCTGGAAAGAAGCTTTCTGAGAAACTGCTTAGTGTTCTGTTAATTCATCGCACAGAGTTACATCTGTATTTCGTGGATCTCTTTGATAGCTTTATTTCTGTGGAATCTGAGAACAGATATTTCGGATCCCTTTGAAGACTATAGGGCCAAAGGAAATATCCTCCGATAAAAAGAGAAAGAAGCTTTCTGAGAAACTTCTTTGTGTTCTACGAAATCATCTCACAGAGTTACAGCGTTCGCCTCAAGAAGCCTTTCGCTAACACAGTTCTTGTGGAATTGGCAAAGTGATATTTGGAAGCCCTTAGAGGGCTATGGTGAAAAAGGAAATATCCTCAGATGAAATCTGGAAAGAAGCTTTCTGAGAAACTGCTTAGTGTTCTGTTAATTCATCTCACAGAGTTACATCTGTATTTCGAGGATCTCTTTGCTAGCCTTATTTCTGTGGAATCTGAGAACAGATATTTCGGATCGCTTTGAAGACTATAGGGCCAAAGGAAATATCCTCCGATAACAAAGAGAACGAAGCTTTCTGAGAAACTTCTTGGTGTTCTGTGAAATCATCTCACAGAGTTACAGCTTTCCCCGCAGGAAGCCTTTCGCTAAGCCAGTTCTTGTGGAATTGGCAAAGTGATATTTGGAAGCCCTTAGAGGGCTATGGTGAAAAAGAAAATATCCTCAGATGAAATCTGGAAAGAAGCTTTCTGAGAAACTGCGACTGTTCTGTTAATTCAACTCACAGAGTTATATCTGTATTTCGTGGATCTCTTTGCTAGCCTTATTTCTGTGGAATCTGAGAACAGATATTTCGGATCCCTTTGAAGACTATAGGGCCAAAGGAAATATCCTCCGATAACAAAGAGAAAGAAGCTTTCTGAGAAACTTCTTTGTGTTCTGTGAAATCATCTCACAGAGTTACAGCTTTCCCCTCAAGAAGCCTTTCGCTAACACAGTTCTTGTGGAATTGGCAAAGTGATATTTGGAAGCCCATAGAGGGCTATGGTGAAAAAGGAAATATCCTCAGATGAAATCTGGAAAGAAGCTTTCTGAGAAACTGCTTAGTGTTCTGTTAATTCATCTCACAGAGTTACATCTTTATTTCGAGGATCTCTTTGCTAGCCTTATTTCTGTAGAATCTGAGAACCAATATTTCGCATCGCTTTGAAGACTATAGGGCCAAAGGAAATATCCTCCATTAACAAAGAGAAAGAAGCTTTCTGAGAAACTTCTTCGTGTTCTGTGAAATCATCTCACAGAGTTACAGCTTTCCCCTCAAGAAGCCTTTCGCTAAGACAGTTCTTGTGGAATTGGCAAAGTGATATTTCGAAGCCCAGAGAGGGCTATGGTGAAAAAGGAAATATCCTCAGATGAAATCTGGAAAGAAGCTTTCTGAGAAACTGATTAGTGTTCTGTTAATTCATCTCACAGAGTTACATCTGTATTTCGAGGATCTCTTTGCTAGCCATATTTCTGTGGAATCTGAGAACCGATATTTCGGATCGCTTTGAAGACTATAGGGCCAAAGGAAATATCCTCCGATAACAAAGAGAAAGAAGCTTTCTGAGAAACTTCTTTGTGTTCTGTGAAATCATCTCACAGAGTTACAGCTTTCACCTCAAGAAGCCTTTCGCTAACACAGTTCTTGTGGAATTGGCAAAGTGATATTTGGAAGCCCAGAGAGGGCTATGGTGAAAAAGGAAATATCCTCAGATGAAATCTGGAAAGAAGCTTTCTGAGAAACTGCTTAGTGTTCTGTTAATTCATCTCACAGAGATACATCTTTATTTCGAGGATCACTTTCCTAGCCTTTTTTCTGTGGAATCTGAGAAAAGATATTTCGGATCGCTTTGAAGATTATAGGGGCAAAAGAAATATCCTCCGATAACAAAGAGAACGAAGCTTTCTGAGAAACTTCTTTGTGTTCTGTGAAATCATCTCACAGAGATACAGCTTTCTTCTAAAGAAGCCTTTCGCTAAGACAGTTCTTGTGGAAATGGCAAACTGATATTAGGAAGCCCATAGAGGGCTAAGGTGAAAAAGGAAATATCCTCAGATGAAATCTGGAAAGAAGCTTTCTGAGAAACTGCTTAGTGTTCTGTTAATTCATCTCACAGAGTTACATCTGTATTTCGAGGATCTCTTTGCTAGCCTTATTTCTGTGGAATCTGAGAACAGATATTTCTGATCGCTTTGAAGACTATAGGGCCAAAGGAAATATCCTCCGATAACAAAGAGAAAGAAGCTTTCTGAGAAACTTCTTTGTGTTCTGGGAAATCATCTCACAGAGTTACAGATTTCCCCTCAGGAAGCCTTTCGCTAAGACAGTTCTTGTGAAATTGGAAAGTGATATTTGGAAGCCCATAGAGGGCTATGGTGAAAAAGGAAATATCCTCAGATGAAATCTGAAAGAAGCTTTCTGAGAAACTGCTCAGTGTTCTGTTAATTCATCTCACAGGGTTACATCTGTATTTCGTGGATCTCTTTGCTAGCCTGATTTCTGTGGAATCTGAGAACAGATATTTCGGATCGCTTTGAAGACTATCGGGCCAAAGGAAATATCCTCCGATAACAAAGAGAAAGAAGCTTTCTGAGAAACTTCTTTGTGTTCTGTGAAATCATCTCACAGAGTTACAGCTTTCACCTCAAGAAGCCTTTCGCTAACACAGTTCTTGTGGAATTGGCAAAGTGATATTTGGAAGCCCATAGAGGGCTATGGTGAAAAAGGAAATATCCTCAGATGAAATCTGGAAAGAAGCTTTCTGAGAAACTGATAAGTGTTCTGTTAATTCATCTCACAGAGTTACATCTTTATTTCGAGGATCTCTTTGCTAGCCTTATTTCTGTAGAATCTGAGAACCCATATTTCGCATCGCTTTGAAGACTATAGGGCCAAAGGAAATATCCTCCAATAACAAAGAGAAAGAAGCTTTCTGAGAAACTTCTTTGTGTTCTGTGAAATCATCTCACAGAGTTACAGCTTTCCCCTCAAGAAGCCTTTCGCTAAGACAGTTCTTGTGGAATTGGCAAAGTGATATTTCGAAGCCCATAGACGGCTATGGTGAAAAAGGAAATATCCTCAGATGAAATCTGGAAAGAAGCTTTCTGAGAAACTGCTTAGTGTTCTGTTAATTCATCTCACAGAGTTACATCTGTATTTCGTGGATCTCTTTGATAGCTTTATTTCTGTGGAATCTGAGAACAGATATTTCGGATCACTTTGAAGACTATAGGGCCAAAGGAAATATCCTCCGATAAAAAGAGAAAGAAGCTTTCTGAGAAACTTCTTTGTGTTCTACGAAATCATCTCACAGAGTTACAGCGTTCGCCTCAAGAAGCCTTTCGCTAACACAGTTCTTGTGGAATTGGCAAAGTGATATTTGGAAGCCCTTAGAGGGCTATGGTGAAAAAGGAAATATCCTCAGATGAAATCTGGAAAGAAGCTTTCTGAGAAACTGCTTAGTGTTCTGTTAATTCATCTCACAGAGATACATCTTTATTTCGAGGATCACTTTCCTAGCCTTTTTTCTGTGGAATCTGAGAAAAGATATTTCGGATCGCTTTGAAGACTATAGGGCCAAAAGAAATATCCTCCGATAACAAAGAGAACGAAGCTTTCTGAGAAACTTCTTTGTGTTCTGTGAAATCATCTCACAGAGTTACAGCTTTCTTCTAAAGAAGCCTTTCGCTAAGACAGTTCTTGTTGAAATGGCAAACTGATATTAGGAAGCCCATAGAGGGTTAAGGTGAAAAAGGAAATATCCTCAGATGAAATCTGGAAAGAAGCTTTCTGAGAAACTGCTTAGTGTTCTGTTAATTCATCTCACAGAGTTACATCTGTATTTCGAGGATCTCTTTGCTAGCCTTATTTCTGTGGAATCTGAGAACAGATATTTCTGATCGCTTTGAAGACTATAGGGCCAAAGGAAATATCCTCCGATAACAAAGAGAAAGAAGCTTTCTGAGAAACTTCTTTGTGTTCTGGGAAATCATCTCACAGAGTTACAGATTTCCCCTCAGGAAGCCTTTCGCTAAGACAGTTCTTGTGAAATTGGCAAAGTGATATTTGGAAGCCCATAGAGGGCTATGGTGAAAAAGGAAATATCCTCAGATGAAATCTGGAAAGAAGCTTTCTGAGAAACTGCTCAGTGTTCTGTTAATTCATCTCACAGGGTTACATCTGTATTTCGTGGATCTCTTTGCTAGCCTTATTTCTGTGGAATCTGAGAACAGATATTTCGGATCGCTTTGAAGACTATCGGGCCAAAGGAAATATCCTCCGATAACAAAGAGAAAGAAGCTTTCTGAGAAACTTCTTTGTGTTCTGTGAAATCATCTCACAGCGTTACAGCTTTCACCTCAAGAAGCCTTTCGCTAACACAGTTCTTGTGGAATTGGCAAAGTGATATTTGGAAGCCCATAGAGGGCTATGTTGAAAAAGGAAATATCCTCAGATGAAATCTGGAAAGAGGCTTTCTGAGAAACTGCTTAGTGTTCTGTTAATTCATCTCACAGAGTTACATCTGTATTTCGTGGATCTCTTTGCTAGCCTTATTTCTGTGGAATCTGAGAACACATATTTCTGATCGCTTTGAAGACTACAGGGCCAAAGGAAATATCCTCCGATAACAAAGAGAAAGAAGCTTTCTGAGAAACTTCTTTGTGTTCTGGGAAATCATCTCACAGAGTTACAGATTTCCCCTCTGGAAGCCTTTCGCTAAGACAGTTCTTGTGAAATTGGCAAAGTGATATTTGGAAGCCCTTGGAGGGCTATGGTGAAAAAGGAAATATCCTCAGATGAAATCTGGAAAGAAGCTTTCTGAGAAACTGCTTAGTGTTCTGTTAATTCACCTCACAGAGTTACATCTGTATTTCGAGGATCTTTTTGCTAGCCTTATTTCTGTGGAATCTGAGAACAGATATTTCGGATCCCTTTGAACACTATAGGGCCAAAGGAAATATCCTCCGATAACAAAGAGAAAGAAGCTTTCTGAGAAACGTCTTTGTGTTCTGTGAAATCATCTCACAGAGTTACAGCTTTCCCTTCAAGAAGGCTTTCGCTAAGACAGTTCTTGTGGAATTGGGAAAGTGATATTTGGAAGCCCATAGAGGGCTATGGTGAAAAAGGAAATATCCTCAGATGAAATCTGGAAAGAAGCTTTCTGAGAAACTGCTTAGTGTTCTGTTAATTCATCTCACAGAGTTACATCTGTATTTCGTGGATCTCTTTGATAGCTTTATTTCTGTGGAATCTGAGAACAGATATTTCGGATCCCTTTGAAGACTATAGGGCCAAAGGAAATATCCTCCGATAAAAAGAGAAAGAAGCTTTCTGAGAAACTTCTTTGTGTTCTACGAAATCATCTCACAGAGTTACAGCGTTCGCCTCAAGAAGCCTTTCGCTAACACAGTTCTTGTGGAATTGGCAAAGTGATATTTGGAAGCCCATAGAGGGCTATGGTGAAAAAGGAAATATCCTCAGATGAAATCTGGAAAGAAGCTTTCTGAGAAACTGCTTAGTGTTCTGTTAATTCATCTCACAGAGTTACATCTGTATTTCGAGGATCTCTTTGCTAGCCTTATTTCTGTGGAATCTGAGAACAGATATTTCGGATCGCTTTGAAGACTATAGGGCCAAAGGAAATATCCTCCGATAACAAAGAGAACGAAGCTTTCTGAGAAACTTCTTGGTGTTCTGTGAAATCATCTCACAGAGTTACAGCTTTCCCCTCAAGAACCCTTTCGCTAACACAGTTCTTGTGGAATTGGCAAAGTGATATTTGGAAGCCCTTAGAGGGCTATGGTGAAAAAGGAAATATCCTCAGATGAAATCTGGAAAGAAGCTTTCTGAGAAACTGCTTAGTGTTCTGTTAATTCATCTCACAGAGTTACATCTTTATTTCGAGGATCTCTTTGCTAGCCTTATTTCTGTAGAATCTGAGAACCGATATTTCACATCGCTTTGAAGACTATAGGGCCAAAGGAAATATCCTCCAATAACAAAGAGAAAGAAGCTTTCTGAAAAACTTCTTTGTGTTCTGTGAAATCATCTCACAGAGTTACAGCTTTCCCCTCAAGAAGCCTTTCGCTAAGACAGTTCTTGTGGAATTGGCAAAGTGATATTTCGAAGCCCATAGAGGGCTATGGTGAAAAAGGAAATATCCTCAGATGAAATCTGGAAAGAAGCTTTCTGAGAAACTGCTTAGTGTTCTGTTAATTCATCTCACAGAGTTACATCTGTATTTCGTGGATCTCTTTGATAGCTTTATTTCTGTGGAATCTGAGAACAGATATTTCGGATCACTTTGATGACTATAGGGCCAAAGGAAATATCCTCCGATAAAAAGACAAAGAAGCTTTCTGAGAAACTTCTTTGTTTTCTACGAAATCATCTCACAGAGTTACAGCGTTCACCTCAAGAAGCCTTTCGCTAACACAGTTCTTGTGGAATTGGCAAAGTGATATTTGGAAGCCCTTAGAGGGCTATGGTGAAAAAGGAAATATCCTCAGATGAAATCTGGAAAGAAGCTTTCTGAGAAACTGCTTAGTGTTCTGTTAATTCATCTCACAGAGTTACATCTGTATTTCGAGGATCTCTTTGCTAGCCTTATTTCTGTGGAATCTGAGAACAGATATTTCGGTTCGCTTTGAAGACTATAGGGCCAAAGGAAATATCCTCCGATAACAAAGAGAATGAAGCTTTCTGAGAAACTTCTTGGTGTTCTGAGAAATCATCTCACAGAGTTACAGATTTCCCCGCAGGAAGCCTTTCACTAAGCCAGTTCTTGTGGAATTGGCAAAGTGATATTTGGAAGCCCTTAGAGGGCTATGGTGAAAAAGAAAATATCCTCAGATGAAATCTGGAAAGAAGCTTTCTGAGAAACTGCGACTGTTCTGTTAATTCATCTCACAGTGTTATATCTGTATTTCGTGGATCTCTTTGCTAGCCTTATTTCTGTGGAATCTGAGAACAGATATTTCGGATCCCTTTGAAGACTATAGGGCCAAAGGAAATATCCTCCGATAACAAAGAGAAAGAAGCTTTCTGAGAAACTTCTTTGTGTTCTGTGAAATCATCTCACAGAGTTACAGCTTTCCCCTCAAGAAGCCTTTCGCTAACACAGTTCTTGTGGAATTGGCAAAGTGATATTTGGAAGCCCATAGAGGGCTATGGTGAAAAAGGAAATATCCTCCGATGAAATCTGGAAAGAAGCTTTCTGAGAAACTGCTTAGTGTTCTGTTAATTCATCTCACAGAGTTACATCTTTATTTCGAGGATCTCTTTGCTAGCCTTATTTCTGTAGAATCTGAGAACCGATATTTCGCATCGCTTTGAAGACTACAGGGCCAAAGGAAATATCCTCAAATAACAAAGAGAAAGAAGCTTTCTGAGAAACTTCTTTGTGTTCTGTGAAATCATCTCACAGAGTTACAGCTTTCGCCTCAAGAAGCCTTTCGCTAAGACAGTTCTTGTGGAATTGGCAAAGTGATATTTGGAAGCCCATAGAGGGCTATGGTGAAAAAGGAAATATCCTCAGATGAAATCTGGAAAGAAGCTTTCTGAGAAACTGATTAGTGTTCTGTTAATTCATCTCACAGAGTTACATCTGTATTTCGAGGATCTCTTTGCTAGCCATATTTCTGTGGAATCTGAGAACAGATATTTCGGATCGCTTTGAAGACTCTAGGGCCAAAGGAAATATCCTCCGATAACAAAGAGAAAGAAGCTTTCTGAGAAACTTCTTTGTGTTCTGTGAAATCATCTCACAGAGTTACAGCTTTCCCTTCAAGAAGCCTTTCGCTAACACAGTTCTTGTGGAATTGGCAAAGTGATATTTGGAAGCCCAGAGAGGGCTATGGTGAAAAAGGAAATATCCTCAGATGAAATCTGGAAAGAAGCTTTCTGAGAAACTGCTTAGTGTTCTGTTAATTCATCTCACAGAGATACATCTTTATTTCGAGGATCACTTTCCGAGCCTTTTTTCTGTGGAATCTGAGAAAAGATATTTCGGATCGCTTTGAAGATATAGGGCCAAAAGAAATATCCTCCGATAACAAAGAGAACGAAGCTTTCTGAGAAACTTCTTTGTGTTCTGTGAAATCATCTCACAGAGTTACAGATTTCCCCTCAGGAATCCTTTCGCTAAGACAGTTCTTGTGAAATTGGCAAAGTGATATTTGGAAGCCCATAGAGGGCTATGGTGAAAAAGGAAATATCCTCAGATGAAATCTGGAAAGAAGCTTTCTGAGAAACTGCTCAGTGTTCTGTTAATTCATCTCACAGGGTTACATCTGTATTTCGTGGATCTCTTTGCTAGCCTTATTTCTGTGGAATCTGAGAACAGATATTTCGGATCGCTTTGAAGACTATCGGGCCAAAGGAAATATCCTCCGATAACAAAGAGAAAGAAGCTTTCTGAGAAACTTCTTTGTGTTCTGTGAAATCATCTCACAGAGTTACAGCTTTCACCTCAAGAAGCCTTTCGCTAACACAGTTCTTGTGGAATTGGCAAAGTGATATTTGGAAGCCCATAGAGGGCTATGTTGAAAAAGGAAATATCCTCAGATGAAATCTGGAAAGAGGCTTTCTGAGAAACTGCTTAGTGTTCTGTTAATTCATCTCACAGAATTACATCTGTATTTCGTGGATCTCTTTGCTAGCCTTATTTCTGTGGAATCTGAGAACACATATTTCGGATCGCTTTGAAGACTACAGGGCCAAAGGAAATATCCTCCGATAACAAAGAGAAAGAAGCTTTCTGAGAAACTTCTTTGTGTTCTGGGAAATCATCTCACAGAGTTACAGATTTCCCCTCTGGAAGCCTTTCGCTAAGACAGTTCTTGTGAAATTGGCAAAGTGATATTTGGAAGCCCTTGGAGGGCTATGGTGAAAAAGGAAATATCCTCAGATGAAATCTGGAAAGAAGCTTTCTGAGAAACTGCTTAGTGTTCTGTTAATTCACCTCACAGAGTTACATCTGTATTTCGAGGATCTCTTTGCTAGCCTTATTTCTGTGGAATCTGAGAACAGATATTTCGGATCCCTTTGAACACTATAGGGCCAAAGGAAATATCCTCCGATAACAAAGAGAAAGAAGCTTTCTGAGAAACGTCTTTGTGTTCTGTGAAATCATCTCACAGAGTTACAGCTTTCCCTTCAAGAAGGCTTTCGCTAAGACACTTCTTGTGGAATTGGGAAAGTGATATTTGGAAGCCCATAGAGGGCTATGGTGAAAAAGGAAATATCCTCAGATGAAATCTGGAAAGAAGCTTTCTGAGAAACTGCTTAGTGTTCTGTTAATTCATCTCACAGAGTTACATCTGTATTTCGTGGATCTCTTTGATAGCCTTATTTCTGTGGAATCTGAGAACAGATATTTCGGATCCCTTTGAAGACTATAGGGCCAAAGGAAATATCCTCCGATAAAAAGAGAAAGAAGCTTTCTGAGAAACTTCTTTGTGTTCTACGAAATCATCTCACAGAGTTACAGCGTTCGCCTCAAGAAGCCTTTCGCTAACACAGTTCTTGTGGAATTGGCAAAGTGATATTTGGAAGCCCTTAGAGGGCTATGGTGAAAAAGGAAATATCCTCAGATGAAATCTGGAAAGAAGCTTTCTGAGAAACTGCTTAGTGTTCTGTTAATTCATCTCACAGAGTTACATCTGTATTTCGAGGATCTCTTTGCTAGCCTTATTTCTGTGGAATCTGAGAATAGATATTTCGGATCGCTTTGAAGACTATAGGGCCAAAGGAAATATCCTCCGATAACAAAGAGAACGAAGCTTTCGGAGAAACTTCTTGGTGTTCTGTGAAATCATCTCACAGAGTTACAGCTTTCCCCGCAGGAAGCCTTTCGCTAAGCCAGTTCTTGTGGAATTGGCAAAGTGATATTTGGAAGCCCTTAGAGGGCTATGGTGAAAAAGAAAATATCCTCAGATGAAATCTGGAAAGAAGCTTTCTGAGAAACTGCTTAGTGTTCTGTTAATTCATCTCACAGAGTTATATCTGTATTTCGTGGATCTCTTTGCTAGCCTTATTTCTGTGGAATCTGAGAACAGATATTTCGGATCCCTTTGAAGACTATAGGGCCAAAGGAAATATCCTCCGATAACAAAGAGAAAGAAGCTTTCTGAGAAACTTCTTTGTGTTCTGTGAAATCATCTCACAGAGTTACAGCTTTCCCCTCAAGAAGCCTTTCGCTAACACAGTTCTTGTGGAATTGGCAAAGTGATATTTGGAAGCCCATAGAGGGCTATGGTGAAAAAGGAAATATCCTCAGATGAAATCTGGAAAGAAGCTTTCTGAGAAACTGCTTAGTGTTCTGTTAATTCATCTCACAGAGTTACATCTTTATTTCGAGGATCTCTTTGCTAGCCTTATTTCTGTAGAATCTGAGAACCAATATTTCGCATCGCTTTGAAGACTATAGGGCCAAAGGAAATATCCTCCAATAACAAAGAGAAAGCAGCTTTCTGAGAAACTTCTTTGTGTTCTGTGAAATCATCTCACAGAGTTACAGCTTTCCCCTCAAGAAGCCTTTGGCTAAGACAGTTCTTGTGGAATTGGCAAAGTGATATTTCGAAGCCCAGAGAGGGCTATGGTGAAAAAGGAAATATCCTCAGATGAAATCTGGAAAGAAGATTTCTGAGAAACTGCTTAGTGTTCTGTTAATTCATCTCACAGAGTTACATCTATATTTCGTGGATCTCTTTGCTAGCCTTATTTCTGTGGAATCTGAGAACAGATATTTCGGATCCCTTGGAAGACTATAGGGCCAAAGAAAATATCCTCCGATAACAAAGAGAAAGAAGCTTTCTGAGAAAATTCTTTGTGTTCTAGGAAATCATCTCACAGAGTTACAGCGTTCGCCTCACGATGCCTTTCGCTAACACAGTTCTTGTGGAATTGGCAAAGTGATATTTGGAAGCCCTTAGAGGGCTATGGTGAAAAAGGAAATATCCTCAGATGAAATCTGGAAAGAAGCTTTCTGAGAAACTGCTTAGTGTTCTGTTAATTCATCTCACAGAGTTACATCTGTATTTCGAGGATCTCTTTGCTAGCCTTATTTCTGTGGAATCTGAGAACAGATATTTCGGATCGCTTTGAAGACAATAGGGCCAAAGGAAATATCCTCCGATAACAAAGAGAACGAAGCTTTCTGAGAAACTTCTTGGTGTTCTGTGAAATCATCTCACAGAGTTACAGCTTTCCTCGCAGGAAGCCTTTCGCTAAGCCAGTTCTTGTGGAATTGGCAAAGTGATAGTTGGAAGCCCTTAGACGGCTATGGTGAAAAAGGAAATATCCTCAGATGAAATCTGGAAAGAAGCTTTCTGAGAAACTGATTAGTGTTCTGTTAATTCATCTCACAGAGTTACATCTGTATTTCGAGGATCTCTTTGCTAGCCTTATTTCTGTGGAATCTGAGAACAGATATTTCGGATCGCTTTGAAGACTATAGGGCCAAAGGAAATATCCTCCGATAACAAAGAGAAAGAAGCTTTCTGAGAAACTTCTTTGTGTTCTGTGAAATCATCTCACAGAGTTACAGCTTTCCCTTCAAGAAGCCTTTCGCTAACACAGTTCTTGTGGAATTGGCAAAGTGATATTTGGAAGCCCAGAGAGGGCTATGGTGAAAAAGGAAATATCCTCAGATGAAATCTGGAAAGAAGCTTTCTGAGAAACTGCTTAGTGTTCTGTTAATTCATCTCACAGAGATACATCTTTATTTCGAGGATCACTTTCCTAGCCTTTTTTCTGTGGAATCTGAGAAAAGATATTTCGGATCGCTTTGAAGACTATAGGGCCAAAAGAAATATCCTCCGATAACAAAGAGAACGAAGCTTTCTGAGAAACTTCTTTGTGTTCTGTGAAATCATCTCACAGAGTTACAGCTTTCCCCTCAAGAAGCCTGTCGCTAAGACAGTTCTTGTGGAAATGGCAAACTGATATTAGGAAGCCCATAGAGGGCTAAGGTGAAAAAGGAAATATCCTCAGATGAATTCTGGAAAGAAGCTTTCTGAGAAACTGCTTAGTGTTCTGTTAATTCATCTCACAGAGTTACATCTGTATTTCGAGGATCTCTTTGCTAGCCTTATTTCTGCGGAATCTGAGAACAGATATTTCTGATCGCTTTGAAGACTATAGGGCCAAAGGAAATATCCTCCGATAACAAAGAGAAAGAAGCTTTCTGAGAAACTTCTTGGTGTTGTGGGAAATCATCTCACAGAGTTACAGATTTCCCCTCAGGAAGCCTTTCGCTAAGATGGTTCTTGTGAAATTGGCAAAGTGATATTTGGAAGCCCATAGAGGGCTATGGTGAAAAAGGAAATATCCTCAGATGAAATCTGAAAAACAGCTTTCTGAGAAACTGCTCAGTGTTCTGTTAATTCATCTCACAGGGTTCCATCTGTATTTCGTGGATCTCTTTGCTAGCCTTATTTCTGTGGAATCTGAGAACAGATATTTCGGATCGCTTTGAAGACTATAGGGCCAAAGGAAATATCCTCCGATAACAAAGAGAAAGAAGCTTTCTGAGAAACTTCTTTGTGTTCTGTGAAATCATCTCACAGAGTTACAGCTTTCCCTTCAAGAAGCCTTTCGCTAAGACAGTTCTTGTGGAATTGGCAAAGTGATATTTGGAAGCCCAGAGAGGTCTATGGTGAAAAAGGAAATATACTCAAATGAAATATGGAAAGAAGCTTTCTGAGAAACTGATTAGTGTTCTTTTAATTCATCTCACAGAGTTACATCTGTATTTCGAGGATCTCTTTGCAAGCCTTATTTCTGTGGAATCTGAGAACAGATATTTTGGATCCCTTTGAAGACTATAGGGCCAAAGGAAATATCCTCCGATAACAAAGAGAAAGAAGATTTCTGAGAAACTTCTTTGTGTTCTGTGAAATCATCTCACAGAGTTACAGCTTTCCTCGCAGGAAGCCTTTCGCTAAGCCAGTACTTGTGGAATTGGCAAAGTGATAGTTGGAAGCCCTTAGACGGCTATGGTGAAAAAGGAAATATCCTCAGATGAAATCTGGAAAGAAGCTTTTTGAGAAACTGATTAGTGTTCTGTTAATTCATCTCACAGAGTTACATCTGTATTTCGAGGATCTCTTTGCTAGCCTTATTTCTGTGGAATCTGAGAACAGATATTTCGGATCGCTTTGAAGACTATAGGGCCAAAGGAAATATCCTCCGATAACAAAGAGAAAGAAGCTTTCTGAGAAACTTCTTTGTGTTCTGTGAAATCATCTCACAGAGTTACAGCTTTCCCTTCAAGAAGCCTTTCGCTAACACAGTTCTTGTGGAATTGGCAAAGTGATATTTGGAAGCCCAGAGAGGGCTATGGTGAAAAAGGAAATATCCTCAGATGAAATCTGGAAAGGAGCTTTCTGAGAAACTGCTTAGTGTTCTGTTAATTCATCTCACAGAGATACATCTTTATTTCGAGGATCACTTTCCTAGCCTTTTTTCTGTGGAATCTGAGAAAAGATATTTCGGATCGCTTTGAAGACTATAGGGCCAAAAGAAATATCCTCCGATAACAAAGAGAACGAAGCTTTCTGAGAAACTTCTTTGTGTTCTGTGAAATCATCTCACAGAGTTACAGCTTTCCCCTCAAGAAGCCTGTCGCTAAGACAGTTCTTGTGGAAATGGCAAACTGATATTAGGAAGCCCATAGAGGGCTAAGGTGAAAAAGGAAATATCCTCAGATGAAATCTGGAAAGAAGCTTTCTGAGAAACTGCTTAGTGTTCTGTTAATTCATCTCACAGAGTTACATCTGTATTTCGAGGATCTCTTTGCTAGCCTTATTTCTGCGGAATCTGAGAACAGATATTTCGGATCCCTTTGAAGACTATAGGGCCAAAGGAAATATCCTCCGATAACAAAGAGAAAGAAGCTTTCTGAGAAACTTCTTGGTGTTCTGGGAAATCATCTCACAGAGTTACAGATTTCCCCTCAGGAAGCCTTTCGCTAAGACGGTTCTTGTGAAATTGGCAAAGTGATATTTGGAAGCCCATAGAGGGCTATGGTGAAAAAGGAAATATCCTCAGATGAAATCTGAAAAACAGCTTTCTGAGAAACTGCTCAGTGTTCTGTTAATTCATCTCACAGGGTTCCATCTGTATTTCGTGGATCTCTTTGCTAGCCTTATTTCTGTGGAATCTGAGAACAGATATTTCGGATCGCTTTGAAGACTATAGGGCCAAAGGAAATATCCTCCGATAACAAAGAGAAAGAAGCTTTCTGAGAAACTTCTTTGTGTTCTGTGAAATCATCTCACAGAGTTACAGCTTTCCTCGCAGGAAGCCTTTCGCTAAGCCAGTTCTTGTGGAATTGGCAAAGTGATAGTTGGAAGCCCTTAGACGGCTATGGTGAAAAAGGAAATATCCTCAGATGAAATCTGGAAAGAAGCTTTCTGAGAAACTGATTAGTGTTCTGTTAATTCATCTCACAGAGTTACATCTGTATTTCGAGGATCTCTTTGCTAGCCTTATTTCTGTGGAATCTGAGAACAGATATTTCGGATCGCTTTGAAGACTATAGGGCCAAAGGAAATATCCTCCGATAACAAAGAGAAAGAAGCTTTCTGAGAAACTTCTTTGTGTTCTGTGAAATCATCTCACAGAGTTACAGCTTTCCCTTCAAGAAGCCTTTCGCTAACACAGTTCTTGTGGAATTGGCAAAGTGATATTTGGAAGCCCAGAGAGGGCTATGGTGAAAAAGGAAATATCCTCAGATGAAATCTGGAAAGAAGCTTTCTGAGAAACTGCTTAGTGTTCTGTTAATTCATCTCACAGAGATACATCTTTATTTCGAGGATCACTTTCCTAGCCTTTTTTCTGTGGAATCTGAGAAAAGATATTTCGGATCGCTTTGAAGACTATAGGGCCAAAAGAAATATCCTCCGATAACAAAGAGAACGAAGCTTTCTGAGAAACTTCTTTGTGTTCTGTGAAATCATCTCACAGAGTTACAGCTTTCCCCTCAAGAAGCCTGTCGCTAAGACAGTTCTTGTGGAAATGGCAAACTGATATTAGGAAGCCCATAGAGGGCTAAGGTGAAAAAGGAAATATCCTCAGATGAATTCTGGAAAGAAGCTTTCTGAGAAACTGCTTAGTGTTCTGTTAATTCATCTCACAGAGTTACATCTGTATTTCGAGGATCTCTTTGCTAGCCTTATTTCTGCGGAATCTGAGAACAGATATTTCTGATCGCTTTGAAGACTATAGGGCCAAAGGAAATATCCTCCGATAACAAAGAGAAAGAAGCTTTCTGAGAAACTTCTTGGTGTTGTGGGAAATCATCTCACAGAGTTACAGATTTCCCCTCAGGAAGCCTTTCGCTAAGATGGTTCTTGTGAAATTGGCAAAGTGATATTTGGAAGCCCATAGAGGGCTATGGTGAAAAAGGAAATATCCTCAGATGAAATCTGAAAAACAGCTTTCTGAGAAACTGCTCAGTGTTCTGTTAATTCATCTCACAGGGTTCCATCTGTATTTCGTGGATCTCTTTGCTAGCCTTATTTCTGTGGAATCTGAGAACAGATATTTCGGATCGCTTTGAAGACTATAGGGCCAAAGGAAATATCCTCCGATAACAAAGAGAAAGAAGCTTTCTGAGAAACTTCTTTGTGTTCTGTGAAATCATCTCACAGAGTTACAGCTTTCCCTTCAAGAAGCCTTTCGCTAAGACAGTTCTTGTGGAATTGGCAAAGTGATATTTGGAAGCCCAGAGAGGTCTATGGTGAAAAAGGAAATATACTCAAATGAAATATGGAAAGAAGCTTTCTGAGAAACTGATTAGTGTTCTTTTAATTCATCTCACAGAGTTACATCTGTATTTCGAGGATCTCTTTGCAAGCCTTATTTCTGTGGAATCTGAGAACAGATATTTTGGATCCCTTTGAAGACTATAGGGCCAAAGGAAATATCCTCCGATAACAAAGAGAAAGAAGATTTCTGAGAAACTTCTTTGTGTTCTGTGAAATCATCTCACAGAGTTACAGCTTTCCTCGCAGGAAGCCTTTCGCTAAGCCAGTACTTGTGGAATTGGCAAAGTGATAGTTGGAAGCCCTTAGACGGCTATGGTGAAAAAGGAAATATCCTCAGATGAAATCTGGAAAGAAGCTTTTTGAGAAACTGATTAGTGTTCTGTTAATTCATCTCACAGAGTTACATCTGTATTTCGAGGATCTCTTTGCTAGCCTTATTTCTGTGGAATCTGAGAACAGATATTTCGGATCGCTTTGAAGACTATAGGGCCAAAGGAAATATCCTCCGATAACAAAGAGAAAGAAGCTTTCTGAGAAACTTCTTTGTGTTCTGTGAAATCATCTCACAGAGTTACAGCTTTCCCTTCAAGAAGCCTTTCGCTAACACAGTTCTTGTGGAATTGGCAAAGTGATATTTGGAAGCCCAGAGAGGGCTATGGTGAAAAAGGAAATATCCTCAGATGAAATCTGGAAAGGAGCTTTCTGAGAAACTGCTTAGTGTTCTGTTAATTCATCTCACAGAGATACATCTTTATTTCGAGGATCACTTTCCTAGCCTTTTTTCTGTGGAATCTGAGAAAAGATATTTCGGATCGCTTTGAAGACTATAGGGCCAAAAGAAATATCCTCCGATAACAAAGAGAACGAAGCTTTCTGAGAAACTTCTTTGTGTTCTGTGAAATCATCTCACAGAGTTACAGCTTTCCCCTCAAGAAGCCTGTCGCTAAGACAGTTCTTGTGGAAATGGCAAACTGATATTAGGAAGCCCATAGAGGGCTAAGGTGAAAAAGGAAATATCCTCAGATGAAATCTGGAAAGAAGCTTTCTGAGAAACTGCTTAGTGTTCTGTTAATTCATCTCACAGAGTTACATCTGTATTTCGAGGATCTCTTTGCTAGCCTTATTTCTGCGGAATCTGAGAACAGATATTTCGGATCCCTTTGAAGACTATAGGGCCAAAGGAAATATCCTCCGATAACAAAGAGAAAGAAGCTTTCTGAGAAACTTCTTGGTGTTCTGGGAAATCATCTCACAGAGTTACAGATTTCCCCTCAGGAAGCCTTTCGCTAAGACGGTTCTTGTGAAATTGGCAAAGTGATATTTGGAAGCCCATAGAGGGCTATGGTGAAAAAGGAAATATCCTCAGATGAAATCTGAAAAACAGCTTTCTGAGAAACTGCTCAGTGTTCTGTTAATTCATCTCACAGGGTTCCATCTGTATTTCGTGGATCTCTTTGCTAGCCTTATTTCTGTGGAATCTGAGAACAGATATTTCGGATCGCTTTGAAGACTATAGGGCCAAAGGAAATATCCTCCGATAACAAAGAGAAAGAAGCTTTCTGAGAAACTTCTTTGTGTTCTGTGAAATCATCTCACAGAGTTACAGCTTTCCCTTCAAGAAGCCTTTCGCTAAGACAGTTCTTGTGGAATTGGCAAAGTGATATTTGGAAGCCCAGAGAGGGCTATGGTGAAAAAGGAAATATACTCAGATGAAATATGGAAAGAAGCTTTCTGAGAAACTGATTAGTGTTCTTTTAATTCATCTCACAGAGTTACATCTGTATTTCGAGGATCTCTTTGCAAGCCTTATTTCTGTGGAATCTGAGAACAGATATTTTGGATCCCTTTGAAGACTATAGGGCCAAAGGAAATATCCTCCGATAACAAAGAGAAAGAAGATTTCTGAGAAACTTCTTTGTGTTCTGTGAAATCATCTCACAGAGTTACAGCTTTCCCTTCAAGAAGCCTTTCGCTAACACAGTTCTTGTGGAATTGGCAAAGTGATATTTCGAAGCCCAGAGAGGGCTATGGTGAAAATGGAAATATCCTCAGATGAAATCTGGAAAGAATCTTTCTGAGAAACTGCTTAGTGTTCTGTTAATTCATCTCACAGAGTTACATCTTTATTTCGAGGATCACTTTCCTAGCATTTTTTCTGTGGAATCTGAGAACAGATATTTCGGATCGCTTTGAAGACTATAGGGCCAAAAGAAATATCCTCCGATAACAAAGGGAAAGAAGCTTTCTGAGAAACTTCTTTGTGTTCTGTGAAATCATCTCACAGAGTTACAGCTTTCCCCTCAAGAAGCCTTTCGCTAAGACAGTTCTTGTGGAATTGGCAAAGTGATATTTGGAAGCCCATAGAGGGCTAAGGTGAAAAAGGAAATATCCTCAGATGAAATCTGGAAAGAAGCTTTCTGAGAAGCTGCTTAGTGTTCTGTTAATTCATCTCACAGAGTTACATCTGTATTTCGAGGATCTCTTTGCTAGCCTTATTTCTGTGGAATCTGAGAACAGATATTTCGGATCGCTTTGAAGACTATAGGGCCAAAGGAAATATCCTCCGATAACAAAGAGAACGAACCTTTCTGAGAAACTTCTTGGTGTTCTGTGAAATCATCTCACAGAGTTACAGCTTTCCCCGCAGGAAGCCTTTCGCTAAGCCAGTTCTTGTGGAATTGGCAAAGTGATATTTGGAAGCCCTTAGAGGGCTATGGTGAAAAAGAAAATATCCTCAGATGAAATCTGGAAAGAAGCTTTCTGTGAAACTGCGAATGTTCTGTTAATTCATCTCACAGAGTTATATCTGTATTTCGTGGATCTCTTTGCTAGCCTTATTTCTGTGGAATCTGAGAACAGATATTTCGGATCCCTTTGAAGACTATAGGGCCAAAGGAAATATCCTCCGATAACAAAGAGAAAGAAGCTTTCTGAGAAACTTCTTTGTGTTCTGTGAAATCATCTCACAGAGTTACAGCTTTCCCCTCAAGAACCCTTTCGCTAACACAGTTCTTGTGGAATTGGCAAAGTGATGTTTGGAAGCCCATAGAGGGCTATGGTGAAAAAGGAAATATCCTCAGATGAAATCTGGAAAGAAGCTTTCTGAGAAACTGCTTAGTGTTCTGTTAATTCATCTCACAGAGTTACATCTTTATTTTGAGGATCTCTTTGCTAGCCTTATTTCTGTAGAATCTGAGAACCGATATTTCGCATCGCTTTGAACACTATAGGGCCAAAGGAAATATCCTCCAATAACAAAGAGAAAGAAGCTTTCTGAGAAACTTCTTTGCGTTCTGTGAAATCATCTCACAGAGTTACAGCTTTCCCCTCAAGAAGCCTTTTGCTAAGACAGTTCTTGTGGAATTGGCAAAGTGATATTTCGAAGCCCATAGAAAGCTATGGTGAAAAAGGAAATATCCTCAGATGAAATCTGGAAAGAAGCTTTCTGAGAAACTGCTTAGTGTTCTGTTAATTCATCTCACAGAGTTACATCTGTATTTCGTGGATCTCTTTGCTAGCCTTATTTCTGTGGAATCTGAGAACAGATATTTCGGATCACTTTGAAGACTCTAGGGCCAAAGGAAATATCCTCCGATAAAAAGAGAAAGAAGCTTTCTGAGAAACTTCTTTGTGTTCTACGAAATCATCTCACAGAGTTACAGCGTTCGCCTCAAGAAGCCTTTCGCTAACACAGTTCTTGTGGAATTGGCAAAGTGATATTTGGAAGCCCTTAGAGGGCTATGGTGAAAAAGGAAATATCCTCAGATGAAATCTGGAAAGAAGCTTTCTGAGAAACTGCTTAGTGTTCTGTTAATTCATCTCACAGAGTTACATCTGTATTTCGAGGATCTCTTTGCTAGCCTTATTTCTGTGGAATCTGAGAACAGATATTTCGGTTCGCTTTGAAGACTATAGGGCCAAAGGAAATATCCTCCGATAACAAAGAGAGCGAAGCTTTCTGAGAAACTTCTTGGTGTTCTGTGAAATCATCTCACAGAGTTACAGATTTCCCCGCAGGAAGCCTTTCGCTAAGCCAGTTCTTGTGGAATTGGCAAAGTGATATCTGGAAGCACTTAGAGGGCTATGGTGAAAAAGAAAATATCCTCAGATGAAATCTGGAAAGAAGCTTTCTGAGAAACTGCGACTGTTCTGTTAATTCATCTCACAGAGTTATATCTGTATTTCGTGGATCTCTTTGCTAGCCTTATTTCTGTGGAATCTGAGAACAGATATTTCGGATCGCTTTGAAGACTATAGGGCCAAAGGAAATATCCTCCGATAACAAAGAGAAAGAAGCTTTCTGAGAAACTTCTTTGTGTTCTGTGAAATCATCTCACAGAGTTACAGCTTTCCCCTCAAGAAGCCTTTCGCTAACACAGTTCTTGTGGAATTGGCAAAGTGATATTTGGAAGCCAATAGAGGGCTATGGTGAAAAAGGAAATATCCTCAGATGAAATCTGGAAAGAAGCTTTCTGAGAAACTGCTTAGTGTTCTGTTAATTCATCTCACAGAGTTACATCTTTATTTCGAGGATCTCTTTGCTAGCCTTATTTCTGTAGAATCTGAGAACCGATATTTCTCATCGCTTTGAAGACTATAGGGCCAAAAGAAATATCCTCCAATAACAAAGAGAAAGAAGCTTTCTGAGAAACTTCCTTGTGTTCTGGGAAATCATCTCACAGAGTTACAGCTTTCCCCTCAAGAAGCCTTTCGCTAAGACAGTTCTTGTGGAATTGGCAAAGTGATATTTCGAAGCCCATAGAGGGCTATGGTGAAAAAGGAAATATCCTCAGATGAAATCTGGAAAGAAGCTTTCTGAGAAACTGATTAGTGTTCTGTTAATTCATCTCACAGAGTTACATCTGTATTTCGAGGATCTCTTTGCTAGCCATATTTCTGTGGAATCTGAGAACAGATATTTCTGATCGCTTTGAAGACTATAGGGCCAAAGGAAATATCCTCCGATAACAAAGAGAAAGAAGCTTTCTGAGAAACTTCTTTGTGTTCTGTGAAATCATCTCACAGAGTTACAGCTTTCCCTTCAAGAAGCCTTTCGCTAACACAGTTCTTGTGGAATTGGCAAAGTGATATTTGGAAGCCCAGAGAGGGCTATGGTGAAAAAGGAAATATCCTCAGATGAAATCTGGAAAGAAGCTTTCTGAGAAACTGCTTAGTGTTCTGTTAATTCATCTCACAGAGATACATCTTTATTTCGAGGATCACTTTCCTAGCCTTTTTTCTGTGGAATCTGAGAAAAGATATTTCGGATCGCTTTGAAGACTATAGGGCCAAAAGAAATATTCTCCGATAACAAAGAGAACGAAGCTTTCTGAGAAACTTCTTTGTGTTCTGTGAAATCATCTCACAGAGTTACAGCTTTCTTCTAAAGAAGCCTTTCGCTAAGACAGTTCTTGTTAAAATGGCAAACTGATATTAGGAAGCCCATAGAGGGCTAAGGTGAAAAAGGAAATATCCTCAGATGAAATCTGGAAAGAAGCTTTCTGAGAAACTGCTTAGTGTTCTGTTAATTCATCTCACAGAGTTACATCTGTATTTCGAGGATCTCTTTGCTAGCCTTATTTCTGTGGAATCTGAGAACAGATATTTCTGATCGCTTTGAAGACTATAGGGCCAAAGGAAATATCCTCCGATAACAAAGAGAAAGAAGCTTTCTGAGAAACTTCTTTGTGTTCTGGGAAATCATCTCACAGAGTTACAGATTTCCCCTCAGGAAGCCTTTCGCTAAGACAGTTCTTGTGAAATTGGCAAAGTGATATTTGGAAGCCCATAGAGGGCTATGGTGAAAAAGGAAATATCCTCAGATGAAATCTGGAAAGAAGCTTTCTGAGAAACTGCTCAGTGTTCTGTTAATTCATCTCACAGGGTTACATCTGTATTTCGTGGATCTCTTTGCTAGCCTTATTTCTGTGGAATCTGAGAACAGATATTTCGGATCGCTTTGAAGACTATAGGGCCAAAGGAAATATCCTCCGATAACAAAGAGAAAGAACCTTTCTGAGAAACTTCTTTGTGTTCTGTGAAATCATCTCACAGAGTTACAGCTTTCACCTCAAGAAGCCTTTCGCTTACACAGTTCTTGTGGAATTGGCAAAGTGATATTTGGAAGCCCATAGAGGGCTATGTTGAAAAAGGAAATATCCTCAGATGAAATCTGGAAAGAGGCTTTCTGAGAAACTGCTTAGTGTTCTGTTAATTCATCTCACAGTGTTACATCTGTATTTCGTGGACCTCTTTGCTAGCCTTATTTCTGTGGAATCTGAGAACACATATTTCTGATCGCTTTGAAGACTACAGGGCCAAAGGAAATATCCTCCGATAACAAAGAGAAAGAAGCTTTCTGAGAAACTTCTTTGTGTTCTGGGAAATCATCTCACAGAGTTACAGATTTCCCCTCTGGAAGCCTTTCGCTAAGACAGTTCTTGTGAAATTGGCAAAGTGATATTTGAAAGCCCTTGGAGGGCTATGGTGAAAAAGGAAATATCCTCAGATGAAATCTGGAAAGAAGCTTTCTGAGAAACTGCTTAGTGTTCTGTTAATTCACCTCACAGAGTTACATCTGTATTTCGAGGATCTCTTTGCTAGCCTTATTTCTGTGGAATGAGAACAGATATTTCGGATCACTTTGAAGACTATAGGGCCAAAGGAAATATCCTCCGATAACATAGAGAACGAAGCTTTCTGAGAAACTTCTTTGTGTTCTGTGAAATCATCTCACAGAGGTACAGCTTTCCTCTCAGGAAGCCTTTCGCTAAGACAGTTCTTGTGGAATTGGCAAAGTGATATTTGGAAGCCCTTAGAGGGCTATGGTGAAAAAGAAAATATCCTCAGATGAAATCTGGAAAGAAGCTTTCTGAGAAACTGCGACTGTTCTGTTAATTCATCTCACAGAGTTATATCTGTATTTCGTGGATCTCTTTGCTAGCCTTATTTCTGTGGAATCTGAGAACAGATATTTCGGATCCCTTTGAACACTATAGGGCCAAAGGAAATATCCTCCGATAAAAAAGAGAAAGAAGCTTTCTGAGAAACTTCTTTGTGTTCTGTGAAATCATCTCACAGAGTTACAGCTTTTCCTTCAAGAAGCCTTTCGCTAAGACAGTTCTTGTGGAATTGGCAAAGTGATATTTGATAGCCCATAGAGGGCTTTGGTGAAAAAGGAAATATCCTCAGATGAAATCTGGAAAGAAGCTTTGTGAGAAACTGCTTAGTGTTCTGTTAATTCATCTCACAGAGTTACATCTGTATTTCGTGGATCTCTTTGCTAGCCTTATTTCTGTGGAATCTGAGAACAGATATTTCGGATCCCTTTGAAGACTATAGGGCCAAAGGAAATGTCCTCCGATAACAAAGAGAAAGAAGCTTTCTGAGAAACTTCTTTGTGTTCTACGAAATCATCTCACAGAGTTACAGCGTTCGCCTCAAGAAGCCTTTCGCTAACACAGTTCTTGTGGAATTGGCAAAGTGATATTTGGAAGCCCTTAGAGGGCTATGGTGAAAAAGGAAATATCCTCAGATGAAATCTGGAAAGAAGCTTTCTGAGAAACTGCTCAGTGTTCTCTAAGTCATCTCACAGAGTTACATCTGTATTTCGTGGATCTCTTGCTAGCCTTATTTCTGTGGAACCTGAGAACAGATATTTCGGATCGCTTTGAAGACTATAGGGCCAAAGGAAATATCCTCCGATAACAAAGAGAAAGAAGCTTTCTGAGAAACTTCTTTGTGTTCTGTGAAACCACCTCACAGAGTTACAGCTTTCCTCTCAGGAAGCCTTTCGCTAAGACAGTTTTTGAGAATCGGCAAAGTGATATTTGGAAGCCCTTAGAGGGCTATGGTGAAAAAGAAAATATCCTCAGATGAAATCTGGAAAGAAGCTTTCTGAGAAACTGCTTAGTGTTCTGTTAATTCATCTCACAGAGTTACATCTGTATTTCGAGGATCTCTTTGCTAGCCTTATTTCTGTGTAATCTGAGAACAGATATTTCGGATCGCTTTGAAGACTATAGGGCCAAAGGAAATATCCTCCGATAACAAAGAGAAAGAAGCTTTCTGAGAAACTTCTTTGTGTTCTGTGAAATCATCTCACAGAGTTACAGCTTTCCCCTCAAGAAGCCTTTCGCTAACACAGTTCTTGTGGAATTGGCAAAGTGATATTTGGAAGCCCAGAGAGGGCTACGGTGAAAAAGGATATATCCTCAGATGAAATCTGGAAAGAAGCTTTCTGAGAAACTGCTTAGTGTTCTGTTAATTCATCTCACAGAGTTACATCTTTATTTCGAGGATCACTTTCCTAGCCTTATTTCTGTGGAATCTGAGAACTGATATTTCGGATCGCTTTGAAGAGTATAGGGCCTAAGGAAATATCCTCCGATAACAAAGAGAAAGAAGCTTTCTGAGAAACTTCTTTGTGTTCTGTGAAATCATCTCACAGAGTTACAGCTTTCCCCTCAAGAACCCTTTCGCTAACACAGTTCTTGTGGAATTGGCAAAGTGATATTAGGAAGCCCATAGAGGGCTAAGGTGAAAAAGGAAATATCCTCAGATGAAATCTGGAAAGAAGCTTTCTGAGAAACTGCTTAGTGTTCTGTTAATTCATCTCACAGAGTTACATCTGTATTTCGAGGATCTCTTTGCTAGCCTTATTTCTGTGGAATCTGAGAAAAAGATATTTCTGACCGCTTTGAAGACTATAGGTCCAAAGGAAATATCCTCCGATAACAAAGATAAAGAAGCTTTCTGAGAAACTTCTATGTGTTCTGGGAAATCATCTCACAGAGTTACAGATTTCCCCTCAGGAAGCCTTTCGCTAAGACAGTTCTTGTAAAATTGGCAAAGTGATATTTGGAAGCCCATAGAGGGCTATGGTGAAAAAGGAAATATCCTCAGATGAAATCTGGAAAGAAGCTTTCTGAGAAACTGCTCAGTGTTCTGTTAATTCATCTCACAGAGTTACATCTGTATTTCGTGGATCTCTTTGTTAGCCTTATTTCTGTGGAATCTGAGAACAGATATTTCGGATCGCTTTGAAGACTATAGGGCCAAAGGAAATATCCTCCGATAACAAAGAGAAAGAAGCTTTCTGAGAAACTTCTTTGTGTTCTGTGAAATCATCTCACAGAGTTACAGCTTTCCCTTGAAGAAGTCTTTCGCTAAGACACTTCTTGTGGAATTGGCAAAGTGATATTTGGAAGCCCTTAGAAGGCTATGGTGAAAAAGGAAATATCCTCAGATGAAATCTGGAAAGAAGCTTTCTGAGAAACTGCTTAGTGTTCTGTTAATTCATCTCACAGAGTTACATCTGTATTTCGTGGATCTCTTTGCTAGCCTTATTTCTGTGGAATCTGAGAACAGATATTTCGGATCGCTTTGAAGACTATAGGGCCAAAGGAAATATCCTCCGATAACAAAGAGAAAGAAGCTTTCTGAGAAACTTCTTTGTGTTCTGTGAAATCATCTCACAGAGTTACAGCTTTCCCCTCAAGAAGCCTTTCGCTAAGACAGTTCTTGTGGAATTGGCAAAGTGATATTTCGAAGCCCATAGAGGGCTATGGTGAAAAAGCAAATATCCTCAGATGAAATCTGGAAAGAAGCTTTCTGAGAAACTGCTTACTGTTCTGTTAATTCATCTCTACAGAGTTACATCTGTATTTCGAGGATCTCTTTGCTAGCCTTATTTCTGTGTAATCTGAGAACAGATATTTCGGATCCCTTTGAAGACTATAGGGCCAAAGGAAATATCCTCCGATAACAAAGGGAAAGAAGATTTCTGAGAAACTTCTTTGTGTTCTGTGAAATAATCTCACAGAGTTACAGCTTTCCCCTCAAGAAGCCTTTCGCTAAGACAGTTCTTGTGGAATTGGCAAAGTGATATTTCGAAGCCCATAGAGGGCTTTGGTGAAAAAGGAAATATCCTCAGATGAAATCTGGAAAGAAGCTTTCTGAGAAACTGCTTAGTGTTCTGTTAATTCATCCCACAGAGTTACATCTGTATTTCGAGGATCTCTTTGCTAGCCTTATTTCTGTGTAATCTGAGAACAGATATTTCGGATCGCTTTGAAGACTATAGGGCCAAAGGAAATATACTCCGATAACAAAGAGAAAGAAGCTTTCTGAGAAACTTCTTTGTGTTCTGTGAAATCATCTCACAGAGTTACAGCTTTCCCCTCAAGAAGCCTTTCGCTAACACAGTTCTTGTGGAATTGGCAAAGTGATATTTGGAAGCCCAGAGAGGGCTACGGTGAAAAAGGAAATATCCTCAGATGAAATCTGGAAAGAAGCTTTCTGAGAAACTGCTTAGTGTTCTGTTAATTCATCTCACAGAGTTACATCTTTATTTCGAGGATCACTTTCCTAGCCTTTTTTCTGTGGAATCTGAGAACTGATATTTCGGATCTCTTTGAAGAGTATAGGGCCAAAGGAAATATCCTCCGATAACAAAGAGAAAGAAGCTTTCTGAGAAACTTCTTTGTGTTCTGTGAAATCATCTCACAGAGTTACAGCTTTCCCCTCAAGACGCCTTTCGCTAAGACAGTTCTTGTGGAATTGGCAAAGTGATATTAGGAAGCCCATAGAGGGCTAAGGTGAAAAAGGAAATATCCTCAGATGAAATCTGGAAAGAAGCTTTCTGAGAAACTGCTTAGTGTTCTGTTAATTCATCTCACAGAGTTACATCTGTATTTCGAGGATCTCTTTGCTAGCCATATTTCTGTGGAATCTCAGAAAAAGATATTTCTGACCGCGTTGAAGACTATAGGTCGAAAGGAAATATCCTCCGATAACAAAGATAAAGAAGCTTTCTGAGAAATTTCTTTGTGTTCTGGGAAATCATCTCACAGAGTTACAGATTTCCCCTCAGGAAGCCTTTCGCTAAGACAGTTCTTGTGAAATTGGCAAAGTGATATTTGGAAGCCCATAGAGGGCTATGGTGAAAAAGGAAATATCCTCAGATGAAATCTGGAAAGAAGCTTTCTGAGAAACTGCTCAGTGTTCTGTTAATTCATCTCACAGAGTTACATCTGTATTTCGTGGATCTCTTTGTTAGCCTTATTTCTGTGGAATCTGAGAACAGATATTTCGGATCGCTTTGAAGACTATAGGGCCAAAGGAAATATCCTCCGATAACAAAGAGAAAGAAGCTTTCTGAGAAACTTCTTTGTGTTCTGTGAAATCATCTCACAGAGTTACAGCTTTCGCCTCAAGAAGCCTTTCGCTAAGACAGTTCTTGTGGAATTGGCAAAGTGATATTTGGAAGCCCTTAGAGGTCTATGGTGAAAAAGGAAATATCCTCAGATGAAATCTGAAAAGAAGCTTTCTGAGAAACTGATTAGTGTTCTGTTAATTCATCTCAGAGTTAAATCTGTATTTCGAGGATCTCTTTGCTAGCCTTATTTCTGTGGAATCTGAGAACAGATATTTCGGATCTCTTTGAAGACTACAGGGCCAAAGGAAATATCCTCCGATAACAAAGAGAAAGAAGATTTCTGAGAAACTTCTTTGTCTTCTGTGAAATCATCTCACAGAGTTACAGCTTTCCCCTCAAGAAGCCTTTCCCTAACACAGTTCTTGTGGAATTGGCAAAGTGATATTTGGAAGCCCAGAGAGGGCTATGGTGATAAAGGAAATATCCTCAGATGAAATCTGGAAAGAAGCTTTCTGAGAAACTGCTTAGTGTTCTGTTAATTCATCTCACAGAGTTACATCTTTATTTCGAGGATCACTTTCCTAGCCTTTTTTCTGTGGAATCTGAGAACAGATATTTCGGATCGCTTTGAAGACTATAGGGCCAAAGGAAATGTCCTCCGATAACAAAGAGAAAGAAGCTTTCTGAGAAACTTTTTGGGTTCTGTGACATCATCTCACAGAGTTACAGCTTTCCCCTCAAGAAGCCTTTCGCTAAGACAGTTCTTGTGGAATTTGCAAAGTGATATTAGGAAGCCCATAGAGGGCTAAGGTGAAAAAGGAAATATCCTCAGATGAAATCTGGAAAGAAGCCTTCTGAGAAACTGCTTAGTGTTCTGTTAATTCATCTCACAGAGTTACATCTGTATTTCGAGGATCTCTTTGCTAGCCTTATTTCTGTGGAATCTGAGAACAGATATTTCTGATCGCTTTGAAGACTATAGGGCCAAAGGAAATATCCTCCGATAACAAAGAGAACGAAGCTTTCTGAGAAACTTCTTTGTGTTCTGTGAAATCATATCACAGAGTTACAGCTTTCCTCTCAGGAAGCCTTTCGCTAAGACAGTTCTTGTGGAATTGGCAAAGTGATATTTGGAAGCCCACAGAGGGCTATGGTGAAAAAGAAAATATCCTCAGATGAAATCTGGAAAGAAGCTTTCTGAGAAACTGCGACTGTTCTGTTAATTCATCTCACAGAGTTATATCTGTATTTCGTGGATCTCTTTGCTGGCCTTATTTCTGTGGAATCTGAGAACAGATATTTCGGATCCCTTTGAAGACTATAGGGCCAAAGGAAATATCCTCTGATAACAAAGAGAAAGAAGCTTTCTGAGAAACTTCTTTGTGTTCTGTGAAATCATCTCACAGAGTTACAGCATTCGCCTCAAGAAGCCTTTCGCTAAGACAGTTCTTGTGGAATTGGCAAAGTGATATTTGGAAGCCCATAGAGGGCTATGGTGAAAAAGGAAATATCCTCAGATGAAATCTGGAAACAAGCTTTCTGAGAAACTGCTTAGTGTTCTGTTAATTCATCTCACAGAGTTACATCTGTATTTCGTGGATCTCTTTGCTAGCCTTCTTTCTGTGGAATCTGAGAACAGATATTTCGGATCCCTTTGAAGACTATAGGGCCAAAGGAAATATCCTCCGATAACAAAGAGAAAGAAGCTTTCTGAGAAACTTCTTTGTGTTCTGTGAAATCATCTCACAGAGTTACAGCTTTCCCCTCAAGAAGCCTTTCACTAACACAGTTCTTGTGGAATTGGCAAAGTGATATTTGGAAGCCCACAGAGGGCTTCGGAGAAAAAGGAAATAACCTCAGATGAAATCTGGAAAGAAGCTTTCTGAGAAACTGCTTAGTGTTCTCTTAATTCTTCTCACAGAGTTACATCTTTATTTCAGAGATCTCTTTCCTAACCTTATTTCTGTGGAATCTGAGAACCGATATTTCGCATCGCTTTGAAGACTATGGGGCCAAAGGAAATATCCTCCGATAACAAAGAGAAAGAAGCTTTCTGAGAAACTTCTTTGTGTTCTGTGAAATCATCTCACAGAGTTACAGCTTTCCCCTCAAGGAACCTTTCTATAAGACAGTTCTTGTGGAATTGGCAACGTGATATTTGGAAGCCCATAGAGGGCTATGGTGAAAAAGGAAATATCCTCAGATGAAATCTGGAAAGAAGCTTTCTGAGAAACTGCTTAGTGTTCTTTTAATTCATCTCACAGAGTTACATCTGTATTTCGAGGATCTCTTTGCTAGCCTTATTTCTGTGGAATCTGAGAACAGATATTTCGGATCTCTTTGAAGACTATAGGGCCAAAGGAAATATCCTCCGATAACAAAGAGAAAGAAGCTTTCTGAGAAACTTCTTTGTGTTCTGTGAAATCATATCACAGAGTTACAGCTTTCCCCTCAAGAAGCCTTTCGCTAAGACAGTTCTTGTAGAATTGGCAAAGTGATATTTCGAAGCCCATAGAGGGCTACGGTGAAAAAGGAAATATCCTCAGATGAAATCTGGGAAGAAGCTTTCTGAGAAACTGTTTAGTGTTCTGTTAATTCATCTCACAGAGTTACATCTGTATTTCGAGGATCTCTTTGCTAGCCTTATTTCTGTGGAATCTGAGAACAGATATTTCGGATCGCTTTGAAGACTATAGGGCCAAAGGAAATATCCTCCGATAACAAAGAGAAAGAAGCTTTCTGAGAAACTTCTTTGTGTTCTACGAAATCATCTCACAGAGTTACAGCGTTCGCCTCAAGAAGCCTTTCGCTAACACAGTTCTTGTGGAATTGGCAAAGTGATATTTGGAAGCCCATAGAGGGCTATGGTGAAAAAGATAATATCCTCAGATGAAATCTGGAAAGAAGCTTTCTGAGAAACTGCTTAGTGTTCTGTTAATTCATCTCACAGAGTTACATCTGTATTTCGAGGATCTCTTTGCTAGCCTTATTTCTTTAGAATCTGAGAACAGATATTTCGGATCGCTTTGAAGACTATAGGGCCAAAGGAAATATCCTCCGATAACAAAGAGAACGAAGCTTTCTGAGAAACTTCTTTGTGTTCTGTGAAATCATATCACAGAGTTACAGCTTTCCTCTCAGGAAGCCTTTCGCTAAGATAGTTCTTGTGGAATTGGCAAAGTGATATTTGGAAGCCCACAGAGGGCCATGGTGAAAAAGAAAATATCCTCAGATGAAATCTGGAAAGAAGCTTTCTGAGAAACTGCGACTGTTCTGTTAATTCATCTCACAGAGTTATATCTGTATTTCGTGGATCTCTTTGCTAGCCTTATTTCTGTGGAATCTGAGAACAGATATTTCGGATCCCTTTGAAGACTATAGGGCCAAAGGAAATATCCTCCGATAACAAAGAGAAAGAAGCTTTCTGAGAAACTTCTTTGTGTTCTGTGAAATCATCTCACAGAGTTACAGCTTTCCCCTCAAGAAGCCTTTCACTAACACAGTTCTTGTGGAATTAGCAAAGTGATATTTGGAAGCCCACAGAGGGCTACGGAGAAAAAGGAAATATCCTCAGATGAAATCTGTAAAGAAGCTTTCTGAGAAACTGCTTAGTGTTCTGTTAATTCATCTCACAGAGTTACATCTTTATTTCGAAGATCTCTTTGCTAGCCTTATTTCTGTGGAATCTGAGAACCGATATTTCGCATCACTTTGAAGACTATGGGGCCAAAGGAAATATCCTCCGATAACAAAGAGAAAGAAGCTTTCTGAGAAACTTCTTTGTGTTCTGTGAAATCATCTCACAGAGTTACAGCTTTCCCCTCAAGGAACCTTTCTATAAGACAGTTCTTGTGGAATTGGCAAAGTGATATTTGGAACCCCATAGAGGTCTATGGTGAAAAAGGAAATATCCTCAGATGAAATCTGGAAAGAAGCTTTCTGAGAAACTGATTAGTGTTCTGTTAATTCATCTCAGAGTTACATCTGTATTTCGAGGATCTCTTTGCTAGCCTTATTTCTGTGGAATCTGAGAACAGATATTTCGGATCTCTTTGAAGACTACAGGGCCAAAGGAAATATCCTCCGATAACAAAGAGAAAGAAGATTTCTGAGAAACTTCTTTGTCTTCTGTGAAATCATCTCACAGAGTTACAGCTTTTCCCTCAAGAAGCCTTTCTCTAACACAGTTCTTCTGGAATTGGCAAAGTGATATTTGGAAGCCCAGAGAGGGCTATGGTGAAAAAGGAAATATCCTCAGATGAAATCTGGAAAGAAGCTTTCTGAGAAACTGCTTAGTGTTCTGTTAATTCATCTCACAGAGTTACATCTTTATTTCGAGGATCACTTTCCTAGCCTTTTTTCTGTGGAATCTGAGAACAGATATTTCGGATAGCTTTGAAGACTATAGGGCCAAAGGAAATGTCCTCCGATAACAAAGAGAAAGAAGCTTTCTGAGAAACTTTTTGGGTTCTGTGACATCATCTCACAGAGTTACAGCTTTCCCCTCAAGAAGCCTTTCGCTAAGACAGCTCTTGTGGAATTTGCAAAGTGATATTAGGAAGCCCATAGAGGGCTAAGGTGAAAAAGGAAATATCCTCAGATGAAATCTGGAAAGAAGCTTTCTGAGAAACTGCTTAGTGTTCTGTTAATTCATCTCACAGAGTTACATCTGTATTTCGAGGATCTCTTTGCTAGCCTTATTTCTGTGGAATCTGAGAACAGATATTTCTGATCGCTTTGAAGACTATAGGGCCAAAGGAAATATCCTCCGATAACAAAGAGAACGAAGCTTTCTGAGAAACTTCTTTGTGTTCTGTGAAATCATCTCACAGAGTTACAGCTTTCCTCTCAGGAAGCCTTTCGCTAAGACAGTTCTTGTGGAATTGGCAAAGTGATATTTGGAAGCCCTTAGAGGGCTATGGTGAAAAAGAAAATATCCTCAGATGAAATCAGGAAAGAAGCTTTCTGAGAAACTGCTCACTGTTCTGTTAATTCATCTCATAGAGTTATATCTGTATTTCGTGGATCTCTTTGCTAGCCTTATTTCTGTGGAATCTGAGAACAGATATTTCGGATCCCTTTGAAGACTATATTGCCAAAGGAAATATCCTCCTATAACAAAGAGAAGAAGCTTTCTGAGAAACTACTTTGTGTTCTGTGAAAACATCTCACAGAGTTACAGCTTTCGCCTCAAGAACCCTATCGCTAAGACAGTTCTTGTGAAATTGGCAAAGTGATATTTGGAAGCCCTTAGAGGGCTACGGTGAAAAAGGAAATATCCTCAGATGAAATCTGGAAAGAAGCTTTCTGAGAAACTGCGTAGTGTTCTGTTAATTCATCTCACAGAGTTACATCTGTATTTCGTGGATCTCTTTGCTAGCCTTATTTCTGTGGAATCTGAGAACAGATATTTCGGATCCCTTTGAAGACGATAGGGCCAAAGGAAATATCCTCCGATAACAAAGAGAAAGAAGCTTTCTGAGAAACTTCTTTGTGTTCTGTGAAATCATCTCACAGAGTTACAGCTTTCCCCTCAAGAAGCCTTTCGCTTACACAGTTCTTGTGGAATTGGCAAAGTGATATTTGGAAGCCCATAGAGGGCTATGGTGAAAAAGGAAATATCCTCAGATGAAATCTGGAAAGAAGATTTCTGAGAAACTGCTTAGTGTTCTGTTAATTCATCTCACAGTGTTACATCTTTACTTCGAGGATCTCTTTGCAAGCCTTATTTTTGTGGAATTTGAGAACCGATATTTCGCATCGCTTTGAAGCTATAGGGCCAAAGGAAATATCCTCCGATAACAAAGAGAAAGAAGCTTTCTGAGAAACTTCTTTGTGTTCTGTGAAATCATTTCACAGAGTTACAACTTTGCCCTCAAGAAGCCTTTCGCTAACACAGTTCTTGTGGAATTGGCAAAGTGATATTTGGAAGCCCATAGAGGGCTATGGTGAAAAAGGAAATATCCTCAGATGAAATCTGGAAAGAAGCTTTCTGAGAAACTGATTAGTGTTCTGTTAATTCATCTCACAGAGTTACATCTGTATTTCGAGGATCTCTTTGCTAGCCTTTTTTCTGTGGAATCAGAGAACAGATATTTCGGATCGCTTTGAAGACTATAGGGCCAAATGAAATATCCTCCGATAACAAAGAGAAAGAAGCTTTCTGAGAAACTTCTTTGTGTTCTGGGAAATCATATCACAGAGTTACAGCTTTCCCCTCATGAAGAATTTCGCTAAGACAGTTCTTGTGGAATTGGCAAAGTGATATTAGGAATCCCATAGAGGGCTATGGTGAAAAAGGAAATATCCTCAGATGAAATCTGGGAAGAAGCTTTCTGAGTAACTGTTTAGTGTTCTGTTAATTCATCTCACAGAGTTACATCTGTATTTCGAGGATCTCTTTGCTAGCCTTATTTCTGTAGAATCTGAGAACAGATATTTCTGATCGCTTTGAAGGCTATAGGGCCAAAGGAAATATCTTCCGATAACAAAGAGGAAGAAGCTTTCTGAGAAACTTCTTTGTGTTCTACGAAATCATCTCACAGAGTTACAGCGTTCGCCTCAAGAAGCCTTTCGCTAACACAGTTCTTGTGGAATTGGCAAAGTGATATTTGGAAGCCCATAGAGGGCTATGGTGAAAAAGGTAATATCCTCAGATGAAATCTGGAAAGAAGCTTTTAGAGAAACTGCTTACTGTTCTGTTAATTCATGTCACAGAGTTACATCTGTATTTCGAGGATCTCTTTGCTAGCCTTATCTCTTTGGAATCTGAGAACAGATATTTCGGATCGCTTCGAAGACTATAGGGCCAAAGGAAATATCCTCCGATAACAAAGAGAACGAAGCTTTCTGAGAAACTTCTTTGTGTTCTGTGAAATCATATCACAGAGTTACAGCTTTCCTCTCAGGAAGCCTTTCGCTAAGACAGTTCTTGTGGATTTGGCAAAGTGATATTTGGAAGCCCACAGAGGGCTATGGTGAAAAAGAAAATATCCTCAGATGAAATCTGGAAAGAAGCTTTCTGAGAAACTGCGACTGTTCTGTTAATTCATCTCACAGAGTTATATCTGTATTTCGTGGATCTCTTTGCTGGCCTTATTTCTGTGGAATCTGAGAACAGATATTTCGGATCCCTTTGAAGACTATAGGGCCAAAGGAAATATCCTCCGATAACAAAGAGAAAGAAGCTTTCTGAGAAACTTCTTTGTGTTCTGTGAAATCATCTCACAGAGTTACAGCATTCGCCTCAAGAAGCCTTTCGCTAAGACAGTTCTTGTGGAATTGGCAAAGTGATATTTGGAAGCCCATAGAGGGCTATGGTGAAAAAGGAAATATCCTCAGATGAAATCTGGAAACAAGCTTTCTGAGAAACTGCTTAGTGTTCTGTTAATTCATCTCACAGAGTTACATCTGTATTTCGTGGATCTCTTTGCTAGCCTTCTTTCTGTGGAATCTGAGAACAGATATTTCGGATCCCTTTGAAGACTATAGGGCCAAAGGAAATATCCTCCGATAACAAAGAGAAAGAAGCTTTCTGAGAAACTTCTTTGTGTTCTGTGAAATCATCTCACAGAGTTACAGCTTTCCCCTCAAGAAGCCTTTCACTAACACAGTTCTTGTGGAATTGGCAAAGTGATATTTGGAAGCCCACCGAGGGCTTCGGAGAAAAAGGAAATAACCTCAGATGAAATCTGGAAAGAAGTTTTCTGAGAAACTGCTTAGTGTTCTCTTAATTCTTCTCACAGAGTTACATCTTTATTTCGGAGATCTCTTTGCTAACCTTATTTCTGTGGAATCTGAGAACCGATATTTCGCATCGCTTTGAAGACTATGGGGCCAAAGGAAATATCCTCCGATAACAAAGAGAAAGAAGCTTTCTGAGAAACTTCTTTGTGTTCTGTGAAATCATCTCACAGAGTTACAGCATTCCCCTCAAGGAACCTTTGTATAAGACAGTTCTTGTGGAATTGGCAACGTGATATTTGGAAGCCCATAGAGGGCTATGGTGAAAAAGGAAATATCCTCAGATGAAATCTGGAAAGAAGCTTTCTGGAAACTGCTTAGTGTTCTGTTAATTCATCTCACAGAGTTACATCTGTATTTCGAGGATCTCTTTGCTAGCCTTATTTCTGTGGAATCTGAGAACAGATATTTCGGATCTCTTTGAAGACTATAGGGCCAAAGGAAATATCCTCCGATAACAAAGAGAAAGAAGCTTTCTGAGAAACTTCTTTGTGTTCTGTGAAATCATATCACAGAGTTACAGCTTTCCCCTCAAGAAGCCTTTCGCTAAGACAGTTCTTGTAGAATTGGCAAAGTGATATTTCGAAGCCCATAGAGGGCTACGGTGAAAAAGGAAATATCCTCAGATGAAATCTGGGAAGAAGCTTTCTGAGAAACTGTTTAGTGTTCTGTTAATTCATCTCACAGAGTTACATCTGTATTTTGAGGATCTCTTTGCTAGCCTTATTTCTGTGGAATCTGAGAACAGATATTTCGGATCGCTTTGAAGACTATAGGGCCAAAGGAAATATCCTCCGATAACAAAGAGAAAGAAGCTTTCTGAGAAACTTCTTTGTGTTCTACGAAATCATCTCACAGAGTTACAGCGTTCGCCTCAAGAAGCCTTTTGCTAACACAGTTCTTGTGGAATTGACAAAGTGATATTTGGAAGCCCATAGAGGGCTATGGTGAAAAAGGTAATATCCTCAGATGAAATCTGGAAAGAAGCTTTCTGAGAAACTGCTTAGTGTTCTGTTAATTCATCTCACAGAGTTACATCTGTATTTCGAGGATCTCTTTGCTAGCCTTATTTCTTTAGAATCTGAGAACAGATATTTCGGATCGCTTTGAAGACTATAGGGCCAAAGGAAATATCCTCCGATAACAAAGAGAACGAAGCTTTCTGAGAAACTTCTTTGTGTTCTGTGAAATCATATCACAGAGTTACAGCTTTCCTCTCAGGAAGCCTTTCGCTAAGACAGTTCTTGTGGAATTGGCAAAGTGATATTTGGAAGCCCACAGAGGGCCACGGTGAAAAAGAAAATATCCTCAGATGAAATCTGGAAAGAAGCTTTCTGAGAAACTGCGACTGTTCTGTTAATTCATCTCACAGAGTTATATCTGTATTTCGTGGATCTCTTTGCTAGCCTTATTTCTGTGGAATCTGAGAACAGATATTTCGGATCCCTTTGAAGACTATAGGGCCAAAGGAAATATCCTCCGATAACAAAGAGAAAGAAGCTTTCTGAGAAACTTCTTTGTGTTCTGTGAAATCATCTCACAGAGTTACAGCTTTCCCCTCAAGAAGCCTTTCACTAACACAGTTCTTGTGGAATTGGCAAAGTGATATTTGGAAGCCCACAGAGGTCTACGGAGAAAAAGGAAATATCCTCAGATGAAATCTGTAAAGAAGCTTTCTGAGAAACTGCTTAGTGTTCTGTTAATTCATCTCACAGAGTTACATCTTTATTTCGAAGATCTCTTTGCTAGCCTTATTTCTGTGGAATCTGAGAACCGATATTTCGCATCACTTTGAAGACTATGGGGCCAAAGGAAATATCCTCCGATAACAAAGAGAAAGAAGCTTTCTGAGAAACTTCTTTGTGTTCTGTGAAATCATCTCACAGAGTTACAGCTTTCCCCTCAAGGAACCTTTCTATAAGACAGTTCTTGTGGAATTGGCAAAGTGATATTTGGAACCCCATAGAGGTCTATGGTGAAAAAGGAAATATCCTCAGATGAAATCTGGAAAGAAGCTTTCTGAGAAACTGCTTAGAGTTCTGTTAATTCATCTCACAGAGTTACATCTGTATTTCGAGGATCTCTTTGCTAGCCTTATTTCTGTGGAATCTGAGAACAGATATTTCGGATCTCTTTGAAGACTATAGGGCCAAAGGAAATATCCTCCGATAACAAAGAGAACGAAGCTTTCTGAGAAACTTCTTTGTGTTCTGTGAAATCATCTCACAGAGTTACAGCTTTCCTCTCAGGAAGCCTTTCGCTAAGACAGTTCTTGTGGATGTGGCAAAGTGATATTTGGAAGCCCTTAGAGGGCTACGGTGAAAATGAAAATATCCTCAGATGAAATGTGGAAAGAAGCTTTCTGAGAAACTGCTCACTGTTCTGTTAATTCATCTCACAGAGTTATATCTGTATTTCGTGGATCTCTTTGCTAGCCTTATTTCTGTGGAATCTGAGAATAGATATTTCGGATCCCTTTGAAGACTATAGGGCCAAAGGAAATATCCTCCGATAACAAATAGAAAGAAGCTTTCTGAGAAACTTCTTTGTGTTCTGTGAAAACATCTCACAGAGTTACAGCTTTCGCCTCAAGAACCCTTTCGCTAAGACAGTTCCTGTGGAATTGCAAAGTGATATTTGGAAGCCCATAGAGGGCTACGGTGAAAAAGGAAATATCCTCAGATGAAATCTGGAAAGAAGCTTTCTGAGAAACTGCTTAGTGTTCTGTTAATTCATCTCACAGAGTTACATCTGTATTTCGTGGATCTCTTTGCTAGCCTTATTTCTGTGGAATCTGAGAACAGATATTTCGGATCCCTTTTAAGACTATAGGGCCAAAGGAAATATCCTCCGATAACAAAGAGAAAGAAGCTTTCTGAGAAACTGCTTTGTGTTCTGTGAAATCATCTCACAGATTTACAGCTTTCCCCTCAAGAAGCCTTTCGCTAACACAGTTCTTGTGGAATTGGCAAAGTGATATTTGGAAGCCCATAGAGGGCTATGGTGAAAAAGGAAATATCCTCAGATGAAATCTGGAAAGAAGCTTTCTGAGAAACTGATTAGTGTTCTGTTAATTCATCTCACAGAGTTACATCTGTATTTCGAGGATCTCTTTGCTAGCCTTTTTTCTGTGGAATCAGAGAACAGATATTTCGGATCGCTTTAAAGACTATAGGGCCAAAGGAAATATCCTCCGATAACAAAGAGAAAGAAGCTTTCTGAGAAACTTCTTTGTGTTCTGTGAAATCATCTCACAGAGTTACAGCTTTCCTCTCCAGAAGCCTTTCGCTAAGACAGTTCTTGTGGAATTGGCAAAGTGATATTAGGAAGCCCATAGAGGGCTATGGTGAAAAAGGAAATATCCTCAGATGAAATCTGGGAAGAAGCTTTCTGAGAAACTGTTTAGTGTTCTGTTAATTCATCTCACAGAGTTACATCTGTATTTCGAGGATCTCTTTGCTAGCCTTATTTCTGTGGAATCTGAGAACAGATATTTCTGATCGCTTTGAAGACTATAGGGCCAAAGGAAATATCCTCCGATAACAAAGAGAAAGAAGCTTTCGGAGAAACTTCTTTGTGTTCTACGAAATCATCTCACAGAGTTACAGCGTTCGCCTCAAGAAGACTTTCGCTAACAGAGTTCTTCTGGAATTGGCAAAGTGATATTTGGAAGCCCATAGAGGGCTATGGTGAAAAAGTTAATATCCTCAGATGAAATCTGGAAAGAAGCTTTTTGAGAAACTGCTTACTGTTCTGTTAATTCATCTCACAGAGTTACATCTGTATTTCGAGGATCTCTCTGATAGCCTTATTTCTTTGGAATCTGAGAACAGATATTTCGGATCGCTTTGAAGACTATAGGGCCAAAGGAAATATTCTCCGATAACAAAGAGAACGAAGCTTTCCGAGAAACTTCTTTGTGTTCTGTGAAATCATCTCACAGAGTTACAGCTTTCGCCTCAAGAAGCCTTTCGCTAAGACAGTTCTTGTGGAATTGGCAAAGTGATATTTGGAAGCCCATAGAGGGCTATGGTGAAAAAGGAAATATCGTGAGATGAAATCTGGAAAGAAGCTTTCTGAGAAAGTGCTTAGTGTTCTGTTAATTCATCTCACAGAGTTACATCTGTATTTCGTAGATCTCTTTGCTAGCCTTATTTCTGTGGAATCTGAGAACAGATATTTCGGATCCCGTTGAAGACTATAGGGCCAAAGGAAATATCCTCCGATAACAAAGAGAAAGAAGCTTTCTGAGAAACTTCTTTGTGTTCTGTGAAATCATCTCACAGAGTTACAGCTTTCCCCTCAAGAAGCCTTTCAATAACACAGTTCTTGTGGAATTGGCAAAGTGATATTTGGAAGCCCATACAGGGCTACGGTGAAAAAGGAAATATCCTCAGATGAACTCTGGAAAGAAGCTTTCTGAGAAACTGCTTAATGTTCTGTTAATTCATCTCACAGAGTTACATCTTTTTTTCTAGGATATCTTTGCTAGCCTTATTTCTGTGGAATCTGAGAAGCGATATTTTGCATCGCTTTGAAGACTATAGCTCCAAAGGAAATATCCTCCGATAACAAAGAGAAAGAAGCTTTCTGAGAAACTTCTTTGTGTTCTGTGAAATCATCTCACAGAGTTACAGCTTTCCCCTCAAGGAACCTTTCTCTAAGACAGTTCTTGTGGAATTGGCAAAGTGATATTAGGAAGCCCATAGAGGGCTATGGTGAAAAAGGAAATATCTTCAGTTGAAATTTCGAAAGAAGCTTTCTGAGAACCTGCTTAGTGTTCTGTTAATTCACCTCCCTGAGTTACATCTGTATTTCGTGGATCTCTTTCCTAGCCTTATTTCTGTGGAATCTGAGAACAGATATTTCGGATCCCTTTGAACACTATAGGGCCAAAGGATATATCCTCTGATAACAAAGAGAAAGAAGCTTTCTGTTAAACTGCTTTGTGTTCTGTGAAATCATCTCACAGAGTAAGAGCTTTTCCCTCAAGAAGCCTTTCGCTAAGACGGTTCTTGTGGAATTGGCAAAGTGATATTTGGAAGCCCATAGAGGGCTATGGTGAAAAAGGAAATATCCTCAGATGGAATCTGGAAAGAAGGTTTCTGAGAAACTGCTTAGTGTTCTGTTAATTCATCTCACAGAGTTACACCTGCATTTCGTGGATCTGTTTGCTAGCCTTATTTCTGTGGAATCTGAGAACAGATATTTCGGATCGCTTTGAAGACAATCGGGCCAAAGGAAATATCCTCCGATAACAAAGAGAAAGAAGCTTTCTGAGAAACTTCTTTGTGTTCTGTGAAATCATCTCACAGAGTTACAGCTTTCCCCTCAGGAAGGCTTTCGCTAAGACAGTTCTTGTGGAATTGGCAAAGTGATATTTGGAAGCCCATAGAGGGCTATGTTGAAAAAGGAAATATCCTCTGATGAAATCTGGAAAGAAGCTTTCTGAGAAACTGCTCAGTGTTCTGTTAATTCATCTCACAGAGTTACATCTGTATTTCGTGGATCTCTTTGCTAGCCTTATTTCTGTGGAATCTGAGAACAGATATTTCGGATCCCTTTGAACACTATAGGGCCAAAGGAAATATCCTCCGATAACAAAGAGAAAGAAGCTTTCTGAGAAACTTCTTTGTGTTCCGTGAAATCATCTCACAGAATTACAGCTTTCCCCTCAAGAAGCCTTTCGCTAACACAGTTCTTGTGGAATTGGCAAAGTGATATTTGGAAGCCCATAGAGGGCTATGTTGAAAAAGGAAATATCCTCAGATGAAATCTGGAAAGAAGCTTTCTGAGAAACTGCTTAGTGTTCTGTTAATTCATCTCACAGAGTTACATCTGTATTTTGAGGATCTCTTTGCTAGCCTTATTTCTGTGGAATCTGAGAACCGATATTTCGCATCGCTTTGAAGACTATAGGGCCAAAGGAAATATCCTCCGATAACAAAGAGAAAGAAGCGTTCTGAGAAACTTCTTTGTGTTCTGTGAAATCATTTCACAGAGTTACAACTTTGCCCTCAAGAAGCCTTTCGCTAACACAGTTCTTGTGGAATTGGCAAAGTGATATTTGGAAGCCCATAGAGGGCTATGGTGAAAAAGGAAATATCCTCAGATGAAATCTGGAAAGAAGCTTTCTGAGAAACTGATTAGTGTTCTGTTAATTCATCTCACAGAGTTACATCTGTATTTCGAGGATCTCTTTGCTAGCCTTTTTTCTGTGGAATCAGAGAACAGATATTTCGGATCGCTTTGAAGACTATAGGGCCAAAGGAAATATCCTCCGATAACAAAGATAAAGAAGCTTTCTGAGAAACTTCTTTGTGTTCTGTGAAATCATCTCACAGAGTTATAGCTTTCCCCTCAAGAAGCCTTTCGCTAAGACAGTTCTTGTGAAATTGGCAAAGTGATATTAGGAAGCCCATAGAGGGCTATGGTGAAAAAGGAAATATCCTCAGATGAAATCTGGGAAGAAGCTTTCTGAGAAGCTGTTTAGTGTTCTATTAATTCATCTCACAGAGTTACATCTGTATTTCGAGGATCTCTTTGCTAGCCTTATTTCTGTGGAATGTGAGAACAGATATTTCTGATCGCTTTGAAGACTATAGGGCGAAAGGAAATATCCTCCTATAACAAAGAGAAAGAAGCTTTCTGAGAAACTTCTTTGTGTTCTACGAAATCATCTCACAGAGTTACAGCGTTCGCCTCAAGAAGCCTTTCGCTAACACAGTTCTTGTGGAATTGGCAAAGTGATATTTGGAAGCCCATAGAGGGCTATGGTGAAAAAGGTAATATCCTCAGATGAAATCTGGAAAGAAGCTTTTTGAGAAACTGCTTACTGTTCTGTTAGTTCATCTCACAGAGTTACATCTGTATTTCGAGGATCTCTTTGCTAGCCTTATTTCTTTGGAATCTGAGAACAGATATTTCGGATCGCCTTGAAGACTATAGGGCCAAAGGAAATATCCTCCGATAACAAAGAGAACGAAGCTTTCTGAGAAACTTCTTTGTGTTCTGTGAAATCATCTCACAGAGTTACAGCTTTCCCCTCAGGAAGCCTTTCGCTAAGACAGTTCTTGTGGAATTGGCAAAGTGATATTTGGAACCCCATAGAGGGCTATGGTGAAAAAGAAAATATCCTCAGATGAAATCTGGAAAGAAGCTTTCTGAGAAACTGCTCAGTCTTCTTTTAATTCATCTCGCAGAGTTACATCTGTATTTCCTGGATCTCTTTGCTAGCCTTATTTCTGTGGAATTTGAGAACAGATATTGCGGATCCCTTTGAAGACTATAGGGCCAAAGGAAATATCCTCCGATAACAAAGAGGAAGAAGCTTTCGGAGAAACTTCTTTGTGTTCTGTGAAATCATCTCACAGAGATACAGCTTTCCCTACAAGAAGTCTTTCGCTAAGACAGTTCTTGTGGAATTGGCAAAGTGATATTAGGAAGCCCATAGAGGTCTATGGTGAAAAAGGAAATATTCTCAGATGAAATCTGGAAGGAAGCTTTCTGAGAAACTGCTCAGTGTTCTTTTAATTCATCTCACAGAGTTACATCTGTATTTCGTGGACCTCTTTGCTATCCTTATTTCTGTGGAATCTGAGAACAGATATTTCGGATCCCTTTGAAGACTATAGGGCCAAAGGAGATATCCTCCGATAACAAAGAGAAAGAAGCTTTCTGAGAAACTTCTTTGTGTTCTGGGAAATCATCTCACAGAGTTACAGCTTTCCCCTCAAGAAGCCTTTCGCTAAGAGAGTTCTTGTGGAATTGGCACAGTGATATTTCGAAGCCCATAGAGGGCTATGGTGAAAAAGGAAATATCCTCCGATGAAATCTGGAAAGAAGCTTTCTGAGAAACTGCTCAGTGTTCTGTTAATTCATCTCACAGAGTTACATCTGTATTTCGTGGATCTCTTTGCTAGCCTTATTTCTGTGGAATCTGAGAACAGATATTTCGGATCCTTTTGAACACTATATGGCCAAAGGAAATATCCTCCGATAACAAAGAGAAAGAAGCTTTCTGAGAAACTTCTTTGTGTTCTGTGAAATCATCTCACAGAGTTACAGCTTTCCCCTCAAGAAGCTTTTCGCTAAGACAGTTCATGTGGAATTGGCAAAGTGATATTTGGAAACTCATAGAGGGCTATGGTGAAAAAGGAAATATCCTCAGATGAAATCTGGAAAGAAGCATTCTGAGAAACTGCTTAGTGTTCCGTTAATTCATCTCACAGAGTTACATCTGTTCGAGGATCTCTTTGCTAGCCTTATTTCTGTGGAGTCTGAGAACAGATATTTCTGATCGCTTTGAAGACTATAGGGCCAAAGGAAATATCCTCCGATAACAAAGAGAAAGAAGCTTTCTGAGAAACTTCTTTGTGTTCTGTGAAATCATCTCACAGAGTTACAAATTTTCCCTCAAGAAGCCTTTCGCTAAGACAGTTCTTGTGGATTTGGCAAAGTGATATTTGGAAGCCCAAAGAGGGCTATGGTGAAAAAGGAAATATCTTCAGTTGAAATTTTGAAAGAAGCTTTCTGAGAAACTGCTTAGTGTTCTGTTAATTCATCTCACAGAGTTACATCTATATTTCGTGGATCTCTTTCCTAGCCTTATTTCTGTGGAATCTGAGAACAGATATTTCGGATCCCTTTGAACACTATAGGGCCAAAGGATATATCCTCCGATAACAAAGAGAAAGAAGCTTTCTGTGAAACTGATTTGTGTTCTGTGAAATCATCTCACAGAGTAACAGCGTTTCCCTCAAGAAGCTTTTCGCTAAGACGGTTCTTGTGGAATTGGCACAGTGATATTTGGAAGCCCATTGAGGGCTATGGTGAAAAAGGAAATATCCTCAGATGGAATCTGGAAAGAAGCTTTCTGAGAAACTGCTTAGTGTTCTGTTAATTCATCTCACAGAGTTACATCTGTATTTCGTGGATCTCTTTGCTAGCCTTATTTCTGTGGAATCTGAGAACAGATATTTCGGATCGCTTTGAAGACAATCAGGCCAAAGGAAATATCCTCCGATAACAAAGAGAAAGAAGCTTTCTGAGAAACTTCTTTGTGTTCTGTGAAATCATCTCACAGAGTTACTGCTTTCCCCTCAAGAAGCCTTTCGATAAGAAAGTTCTTGTGGAATTGGCAAAGTGATATTTGGAAGCCCATAGAGGTCTATGGTGAACAAGGATATATCCTCAGATGAAATTTCGAAAGAAGCTTTCTGAGAAACTTCTTAGTGTTCTCCTAATTCATCTCACAGAGTTACATCTGTATTTCGTGGATCTCTTTGCTTGCCTTATTTCTGTGGAATCTGAGAACAGATATTTCTGATCCCTTTGAACACTATAGGGCCAAAGGAAATATCCTCCGATAACAAAGAGAAAGAAGATTTCTGTGAAACTGCTTTGTGTTCTGTGAAATCATCTCACAGAGTTACAGCTTTCCCCTCAAGAAGCCTTTCGCTAAGACAGTTCTTGTGGAATTGGCACAGTGATATTTGGAAGCCCATAGAGGGCTATGGTGAAAAACGAAATATCCTCAGATGAAATCTGGAAAGAAGCTTTCTGAGAAACTGCTCAGTGTTCTTTTAATTCATCTCACAGAGTTACATCTGTATTTCCTGGATCTCTTTGCTAGCCTTATTTCTGTGGAATTTGAGAACAGATATTGCGGATCCCTTTGAAGACTATAGGGCCAAAGGAAATATCCTCCGATAACAAAGAGAAAGAAGATTTCTGTGAAACTGCTTTGTGTTCTGTGAAATCATCTCACAGAGTTACAGCTTTCCCCTCAAGAAGCCTTTCGCTAAGACAGTTCTTGTGGAATTCGCAAACTAATATTTGGAAGCCCGTAGAGGGCTATGGTGAAAAAGGAAATATCCTCAGATGAAATCTGGAAAGAAGCTTTCTGAGAAACTGCTCAGTGTTCTATTAATTCATCTCACAGAGTTACATCTGTATTTCGTGGATCTCTTTGCTAGCCTTATTTCTGTGGAATCTGAGAACAGATATTTCGGATCCCTTTGAAGACTATAGGGCCAAAGGAAATATCCTCCGATAACAAAGAGAAAGAAGCTTTCTGAGAAACTTCTTTGTGTTCTGTGAAATCATCTCACAGAATTACAGCTTTCCCCTCAAGAAGCCTTTCGCTAACACAGTTCTTGTGGAATTGGCAAAGTTATATTTGGAAGCCCATAGAGGGCTATGTTGAAAAAGGAAATATCCTCAGATGAAATCTGGAAAGAAGCTTTCTGAGAAACTGCTTAGTGTTCTGTTAATTCATCTCACAGAGTTACATCTGTATTTTGAGGATCTCTTTGCTAGCCTTATTTCTGTGGAATCTGAGAACCGATATTTCGCATCGCTTTGAAGACTATAGGGCCAAAGGAAATATCCTCCGATAACAAAGAGAAAGAAGCTTTCTGAGAAACTTCTTTGTGTTCTGTGAAATCATTTCACAGAGTTACAACTTTGCCCTCAAGAAGCCTTTCGCTAAGACAGTTCTTGTGGAATTGGCACAGTGATATTTGGAAGCCCATAGAGGGCTATGGTGAAAAAGGAAATATCCTCAGATGAAATCTGGAAAGAAGCTTTCTGAGAAACTGCTTAGTGTTCTGTTAATTCATCTCACAGAGTTACATCTGTATTTCGTGGATCTCTTTGCTAGCCTTATTTCTGTGGAATCTGAGAACAGATATTTCGGATCCCTTTGAAGACTATAGGGCCAAAGGAAATATCCTCCGATAACAAAGAGAAAGAAGCTTTCTGAGAAACTTCTTTGTGTTCTGTGAAATCATCTCACAGAGTTACAACTTTCCCCTCAAGAAGCCTTTCAATAACACAGTTCTTGTGGAATTGGCAAAGTGATATTTGGAAGCCCATAGAGGGCTATGGTGAAAAAGGAAATATCCTCAGATGGAATCTGGAAAGAAGCTTTCTGAGAAACTGCTTAGTGTTCTGTTAATTAATCTCACAGAGTTACATCTGTATTTCGAGGATCTCTTTGCTAGCTTTTTTCTCTGGAATCTGAGAACAGATATTTCGGATCTCTTTGAAGACTATAGGGCCAAAGGAAATATCCTCCGATAACAAAGAGAAAGAAGCTTTCTGAGAAACTTCTTTGTGTTCTGTGAAATCATTTCACAGAGTTACAGCTTTGCCTCAAGAAGCCTTTCGCTAAGACAGTTCTTGTGGAATTGGCAAAGTGATATTTGGAAGCCCAGAGAGGGCTATGGGGAAAAGGAAATATCCTCAGATGAAATCTGGAAAGAGGCTTTCTGAGAAATTGCTTAGTGTTCTGTTAATTCATCTCACAGAGATACATTTGTATTTCGTGGATCTCTTTCCTAGCCTTATTTCTGTGGAATCTGAAAACAGATATTTCGGATACCTTTGAACACTATAGGGCCAAAGTATATATCCTCCGATAACAAAGAGAAAGAAGCTTTCTGTGAAACTGCTTTGTGTTCTGTGAAATCATCGCACAGAGTAACAGCTTTTCCCTCAAGAAGCCTTTCGCTAAGACGGTTCTTGTGGAATTGGCAAAGTGATATTTGGAAGCCCATAGAGGGCTATGGTGAAAAAGGAAATATCCTCAGATGGAATCTGGAAAGAAGCTTTCTGAGAAACTGCTTAGTGTTCTGTGAATTCATCTCACAGAGTTACATCTGTATTTCGTGGATCTCTTTGCTAGCCTTATTTCTGTGGAATCTGAGAAGAGATATTTCGGATCGCTTTGAAGACAATCGGGCCAAAGGAAATATCCTCCGATAACAAAGAGAAATAAGCTTTCTGAGAAACTTCTTTGTGTTCTGTGAAATCATCTCACAGAGTTACAGCTTTCCCCTCAAGAAGCCTTTCGCTAAGACAGTTCTTGTGGAATTGGCAAAGTGATATTTGGAAGCCAATAGAGGTCTTTGGTGAACAAGGATATATCCTCAGATGAAATTTCGAAAGAAGCTTTCTGAGAAACTGCTTAGTGTTCTGTTAATTCATCTCACAGAGTTACATCTGTATTTCGTGGATCTCTTTGCTAGCCTTATTTCTGGGGAATCTGGGAACAGATATTTCGGATCCCTTTGAACACTATAGGGCCAAAGGAAATATCCTCCGATAACAAAGAGAAAGAAGATTTCTGTGAAACTGCTTTGTGTTCTGTGAAATCATCTCACAGAGTTACAGCTTTCCCCTCAAGAAGCCTTTCGCTGAGACAGTTCTTGTGGAATTGGCAAAGTGATATTTGGAAGCCCATAGAGGGCTATGGTGAAAAAGGAAATATCCTCAGATGAAATCTGGAAAGAAGCTTTCTGAGAAACTGCTTAGTGTTCTGTTAATTCATCTCACAGAGTTACATCTGTATTTCGAGGATCTCTTTGCTAGCCTTTTTTCTGTGGAATCAGAGAACAGATATTTCGGATCGCTTTGAAGACTATGGGGCCAAAGGAAATATCCTCCGATAACAAAGAGAAAGAAGCTTTCTGAGAAACTTCTTTGTGTTCTGTGAAATCATCTCACAGAGTTACAGCTTTCCCCTCAAGAAGCCTTTCGCTAAGACAGTTCTTGTGGAATTGGCAAAGTGATATTAGGAAGCCCATAGAGGGCTATGGTGAAAAAGGAAATATCCTCAGATGAAATCTGGGAAGAAGTTTCTGAGAAACTGTTTAGTGTTCTGTTAATTCATCTCACAGAGTTACATCTGTATTTCGAGGATCTCTTTGCTAGCCTTATTTCTTTGGAATCTGAGAACAGATATTTCTGATCGCTTTGAAGACTATAGGGCCAAAGGAAATATCCTCCGATAACAAAGAGAAAGAAGCTTTCTGAGAAACTTCTTTGTGTTCTACGAAATCATCTCACAGAGTTACAGCGTTCGCCTCAAGAAGCCTTTCGCTAACACAGTTCTTGTGGAATTGGCAAAGTGATATTTGGAAGCCCATAGAGGGCTATGGTGAAAAAGGTAATATCCTCAGATGAAATCTGGAAAGAAGCTTTTTGAGAAACTGCTTACTGTTCTGTTAATTCATCTCACAGAGTTACATCTGTATTTCGAGGATCTCTTTGCTAGCCTTATTTCTTTGGAATCTGAGAACAGATATTTCGGATCGCTTTGAAGACTATAGGGCCAAAGGAAATATCCTCCGATAACAAAGAGAACGAAGCTTTCTGAGAAACTTCTTTGTGTTCTGTGAAATCATATCACAGAGTTACAGCTTTCCTCTCAGGAAGCCTTTCGCTCAGACAGTTCTTGTGGAAATGGCAAAGTGATATTTGGAAGCCCATAGAGGGCAATGGTGAAAAAGAAAATATCCTCAGATGAAATCTGGAAAGAAGCTTTCTGAGAAACTGCGACTGTTCTGTTAATTCATCTCACAGAGTTATATCTGTATTTCGTGTATCTCTTTGCTAGCCTTATTTCTGTGGAATCTGAGAACAGATATTTCGGATCCCTTTGAAGACTATAGGGCCAAAGGAAATATCCTCCGATAACAAAGAGAAAGAAGCTTTCTGAGAAACTTCTTTGTGTTCTGTGAAATCATCTCACAGAGTTACAGCTTTCGCCTCAAGAAGCCTTTCGCTAAGACAGTTCTTGTGGAATTGGCAAAGTGATATTTGGAAGCCCATAGAGGGCTATGGTGAAAAAGGAAATATCCTCAGATGAAATCTGGAAAGAAGCTTTCTGAGAAACTGCTTAGTGTTCTGTTAATTCATCTCACAGAGTTACATATGTATTTCGTGGATCTCTTTGCTAGCCTTATTTCTGTGGAATCTGAGAACAGATATTTCGGATCCCTTTGAAGACTATAGGGCCAAAGGAAATATCCTCCGATAACAAAGAGAAAGAAGCTTTCTGAGAAACTTCTTTGTGTTCTGTGAAATCATCTCACAGAGTTACAGCTTTCCCCTCAAGAAGCCTTTCGCTAAGACAGTTCTTGTGGAATTGGCAAAGTGATATTTGGAAGCCCATAGAGGGCTACGGTGAAAAAGGAATTATCCTCCGATAACAAAGAGAAGGAAGCTTTCTGAGAAACTGCTTAGTGTTCTGTTAATTCATCTCACAGTGTTACATCTGTATTTCGTGCATCTCTTTGGCAGCCTTATTTCTGTGGAATCTGAGAACAGATATTTCGGATCCCTTTGAACACTATAAGGCCAAAGGAAATATCCTCCGATAACAAAGAGAAAGAAGCTTTCTGAGAAACTTTTTTGTGTTCTGTGAAATCATCTCACAGAGTTATAGCTTTCCCCTCAAGAAGCCTTTCGCTAAGACAGTTCTTGTGGAATTGGCAAAGTGATATTTGGAAGCCCATAGAGGGCTATGGTGAAAAAGGAAATATCCTCAGATGAAATCTGGAAAGAGGCTTTCTGAGACACTGCTTAGTTTTCTGTTAATTCATCTCACAAAGTTACATCTTTATTTCGAAGATCTCTTTGCTAGCCTTATTTCTGTGGAATCCGAGAACCGATATTTCGCATCACTTTGAAGACTATGGGGCCAAAGGAAATATCCTCCGATAACAAAGAGAAAGAAGCTTTCTGAGAAACTTCTTTGTGTTCTGTGAAATCATCTCTCAGAGTTACAGCTTTCCCCTCAAGGAACCTTTCTCTAAGACAGTTCTTGTGGAATTGGCAACGTGATATTTGGGAGCCCATAGAGGTCTATGGTGAAAAAGGAAATATCCTCAGATGAAATCTGGAAGGAAGCTTTCTGAGAAACTGCTCAGTGTTCTTTTAATTCATCTCACAGAGTTACATCTGTATTTCGTGGATCTCTTTGCTATCCTTATTTCTGTGGAATTTGAGAACAGATATTTCGGATCCCTATGAAGACTATAGGGCCAAAGGAAATATCCTCCGATAACAAAGAGAAAGAAGCTTTCTGAGAAACTTCTTTGTGTTCTGCGAAATCATCTCACAGAGTTACAGCTTTCCCCTCAAGAAGCCTTTCGCTAAGAGAGTTCTTGTGGAATTGGCACAGTGATATTTGGAAGCCCATAGAGGGCTATGGTGAAAAAGGAAATATCCTCCGATAACAAAGAGAAAGAAGCTTTCTGATAAACTGCTTAGTGTTCTGTTAATTCATCTCACAGAGTTACATCTGTATTTCGTGGATCTCTTGGCTAGCCTTATTTCTGTGGAATCTGAGAACAGATATTTCGGATCCCTTTGAACACTATAGGGCCAAAGGAAATATCTTCCGATAACAAAGAGAAAGAAGATTTCTGTGAAACTGCTTTGTGTTCTGTGAAATCATCTCACAGAGTTACAACTTTGCCCTCAAGAAGCCTTTCGCTAAGACAGTTCTTGTGGAATTGGCACAGTGATATTTGGAAGCCCATAGAGGGCTATGGTGAAAAAGGAAATATCCTCAGATGAAATCTGGAAAGAAGCTTTCTGAGAAACTGCTTAGTGTTCTGTTAATTCATCTCACAGAGTTACATCTGTATTTCGTGGATCTCTTTGCTAGCCTTATTTCTGTGGAATCTGAGAACAGATATTTCGGATCCCTTTGAAGACTATAGGGCCAAAGGAAATATCCTCCGATAACAAAGAGAAAGAAGCTTTCTGAGAAACTTCTTTGTGTTCTGTGAAATCATCTCACAGAGTTACAACTTTCCCCTCAAGAAGCCTTTCAATAACACAGTTCTTGTGGAATTGGCAAAGTGATATTTGGAAGCCCATAGAGGGCTATGGTGAAAAAGGAAATATCCTCAGATGGAATCTGGAAAGAAGCTTTCTGAGAAACTGCTTAGTGTTCTGTTAATTAATCTCACAGAGTTACATCTGTATTTCGAGGATCTCTTTGCTAGCCTTATTTCTGTGGAATCTGAGAACAGATATTTCGGATCCCTTTGAACACTATAGGGCCAAAGGAAATATCCTCCGATAACAAAGAGAAAGAAGCTTTCTGAGAAACTTCTTTGTGTTCTGTGAAATCATCTCACAGAGTTTCAGCTTTCCCCTCAAGAAGCCTTTCGCTAACACAGTTCTTGTGGAATTGGCAAAGTGATATTTGGAAGCCCATAGAGGGCTAGGGTGAAAAAGGAAATATCCTCAGATGAAATCTGGAAAGAAGCTTTCTGAGAAACTGCTTAGTGTTCTGTTAATTCATCTCACAGAGTTACATCTGTATTTCGAGGATCTCTTTGCTAGCCTTATTTCAGTGGAATCTGAGAACCGATATTTCGCATCGCTTTGAAGACTATAGGGCCAAAGGAAATATCCTCCGATAACAAAGAGAAAGAAGCTTTCTGAGAAACTTCTTTGGGTTCTGTGAAATTATTTCACAGAGTTACAACTTTGCCCTCAAGAAGCCTTTCGCTAACACAGTTCTTGTGGAATTGGCAAAGTGATATTTGGAAGCCCATAGAGGTCTATGGTGAAAAAGGAAATATCCTCAGATGAAATCTGGAAAGAAGCTTTCTGAGAAACTGATTAGTGTTCTGTTAATTCATCTCACAGAGTTACATCTGTATTTCGAGGATCTCTTTGCTAGCCTTTTTTCTGTGGAATCAGAGAACAGATATTTCGGATCGCTTTGAAGACTATAGGGCCAAAGGAAATATCCTCCGATAACAAAGAGAAAGAAGCTTTCTGAGAAACTTCTCTGTGTTCTGTGAAATCATCTCACAGAGTTACAGCTTTCCGCTCAAGAAGCCTTTCGCTAAGAGAGTTCTTGTGGAATTGGCACAGTGATATTTGGAAGCCCATAGAGGGATATGGTGAAAAAGGAAATATCCTTCGATAACAAAGAGAAAGAAGCTTTCTGAGAAACTGCTTAGTGGTCTGTTAATTCATCTCACAGAGTTACATCTGTATTTCGTGGATCTCTTTGCTAGCCTTATTTCTGTGGAATCTGAGAACAGATATTTCGGATCGCTTTGAAGAGTGTCGTGCCAAAGGAAATATCCTCCGATAACAAAGAGAAAGAAGCTTTCTGAGAAAATTCTTTGTGTTCTGTGAAATCATCTCACAGAGTTACAGCTTTCCCCTCAAGAAGCCTTTCGCTAAGACAGTTCTTGTGGAATTGGCCAAGTTGTATTAGGAAGCCCAGAGAGGGCTATGGTGAAAAAGGAAATATCCTCAGTTGAAATCTGGAAAGAAGCTTTCTGAGAAACTGCTTAGTGTTCCGTTAATTCATCTCACAGAGATACATTTGTATTTCGTGGATCTCTTTCCTAGCCTTATTTCTGTGGAATCTGAGAACAGATATTTCGGATCCCTTTGAACACTATAGGGCCAAAGTATATATCCTCCGATAACAAAGAGAAAGAAGCTTTCTGTGAAACTGCTTTGTGTTCTGTGAAATCATCGCACAGAGTAACAGCTTTTCCCTCAAGAAGCCTTTCGCTAAGACGGTTCTTGTGGAATTGGCAAAGTGATATTTGGAAGCCCATAGAGGGCTATGGTGAAAAAGGAAATATCCTCAGATGGAATCTGGAAAGAAGCTTTCTGAGAAACTGCTTAGTGTTCTGTTAATTCATCTCACAGAGTTACATCTGTATTTCGTGGATCTCTTTGCTAGCCTTATTTCTGTGGAATCTGAGAAGAGATATTTCGGATCGCTTTGAAGACAATCGGGCCAAAGGAAATATCCTCCGATAACAAAGAGAAAGAAGCTTTCTGAGAAACTTCTTTGTGTTCTGTGAAATCATCTCACAGAGTTACAGCTTTCCCCTCAAGAAGCCTTTCGCTAAGACAGTTCTTGTGGAATTGGCAAAGTGATATTTGGAAGCCAATAGAGGTCTTTGGTGAACAAGGATATATCCTCAGATGAAATTTCGAAAGAAGCTTTCTGAGAAACTGCTTAGTGTTCTGTTAATTCATCTCACAGAGTTACATCTGTATTTCGTGGATCTCTTTGCTAGCCTTATTTCTGGGGAATCTGGGAACAGATATTTCGGATCCCTTTGAACACTATAGGGCCAAAGGAAATATCCTCCGATAACAAAGAGAAAGAAGATTTCTGTGAAACTGCTTTGTGTTCTGTGAAATCATCTCACAGAGTTACAGCTTTCCCCTCAAGAAGCCTTTCGCTGAGACAGTTCTTGTGGAATTGGCAAAGTGATATTTGGAAGCCCATAGAGGGCTATGGTGAAAAAGGAAATATCCTCAGATGAAATCTGGAAAGAAGCTTTCTGAGAAACTGCTTAGTGTTCTGTTAATTCATCTCACAGAGTTACATCTGTATTTCGAGGATCTCTTTGCTAGCCTTTTTTCTGTGGAATCAGAGAACAGATATTTCGGATCGCTTTGAAGACTATGGGGCCAAAGGAAATATCCTCCGATAACAAAGAGAAAGAAGCTTTCTGAGAAACTTCTTTGTGTTCTGTGAAATCATCTCACAGAGTTACAGCTTTCCCCTCAAGAAGCCTTTCGCTAAGACAGTTCTTGTGGAATTGGCAAAGTGATATTAGGAAGCCCATAGAGGGCTATGGTGAAAAAGGAAATATCCTCAGATGAAATCTGGGAAGAAGTTTCTGAGAAACTGTTTAGTGTTCTGTTAATTCATCTCACAGAGTTACATCTGTATTTCGAGGATCTCTTTGCTACCCTTATTTCTTTGGAATCTGAGAACAGATATTTCTGATCGCTTTGAAGACTATAGGGCCAAAGGAAATATCCTCCGATAACAAAGAGAAAGAAGCTTTCTGAGAAACTTCTTTGTGTTCTACGAAATCATCTCACAGAGTTACAGCGTTCGCCTCAAGAAGCCTTTCGCTAACACAGTTCTTGTGGAATTGGCAAAGTGATATTTGGAAGCCCATAGAGGGCTATGGTGAAAAAGGTAATATCCTCAGATGAAATCTGGAAAGAAGCTTTCTGAGAAACTGCGACTGTTCTGTTAATTCATCTCACAGAGTTATATCTGTATTTCGTGTATCTCTTTGCTAGCCTTATTTCTGTGGAATCTGAGAACAGATATTTCGGATCCCTTTGAAGACTATAGGGCCAAAGGAAATATCCTCCGATAACAAAGAGAAAGAAGCTTTCTGAGAAACTTCTTTGTGTTCTGTGAAATCATCTCACAGAGTTACAGCTTTCGCCTCAAGAAGCCTTTCGCTAAGACAGTTCTTGTGGAATTGGCAAAGTGATATTTGGAAGCCCATAGAGGGCTATGGTGAAAAAGGAAATATCCTCAGATGAAATCTGGAAAGAAGCTTTCTGAGAAACTGCTTAGTGTTCTGTTAATTCATCTCACAGAGTTACATCTGTATTTCGTGGATCTCTTTGCTAGCCTTATTTCTGTGGAATCTGAGAACAGATATTTCGGATCCCTTTGAAGACTATAGGGCCAAAGGAAATATCCTCCGATAACAAAGAGAAAGAAGCTTTCTGAGAAACTTCTTTGTGTTCTGTGAAATCATCTCACAGAGTTACAGCTTTCCCCTCAAGAAGCCTTTCGCTAAGACAGTTCTTGTGGAATTGGCAAAGTGATATTTGGAAGCCCATAGAGGGCTACGGTGAAAAAGGAAATATCCTCAGATGAAATCTGGAAAGAAGCTTTCTGAAAAACTGCTTAGTGTTCTGTTAATTCATCTCACAGAGTTACATCTTTATTTCGAGGATCTCTTTGCTAGCCTTATTTCTGTGGAATCTGAGAACAGATATTTCGCATCGCTTTGAAGACTATAGGGCCAAAGGAAATATCCTCCGATAACAAAGAGAAAGAAGCTTTCTGAGAAACTTCTTTGTGTTCTGTGAAATCATCTCACAGAGTTACAGCTTTCCCCTCAAGGAACCTTTCTCTAAGACAGTTCTTGTGGAATTGGCAAAGTGATATTTGGAAGCCCATAGAGGGCTATGGTGAAAAAGGAAATATCCTCAGATGAAATGTGGAAAGAAGCTTTCTGAGAAACTGCTTAGTGTTCTGTTAATTCATCTCACAGAGTTACATCTGTATTTCGAGGATCTCTTTGCTAGCCTTATTTCTGTGGAATCTGAGAACAGATATTTCGGATCTCTTTGAAGACTATAGGGCCAAAGGAAATATCCTCCGATAACAAAGAGAAAGAAGCTTTCTGAGAAACTTCTTTGTGTTCTGTGAAATCATTTCACAGAGTTACAGCTTTGCCTCAAGAAGCCTTTCGCTAAGACAGTTCTTGTGGAATTGGCAAAGTGATATTTGGAAGCCCAGAGAGGGCTATGGTGAAAAAGGAAATATCCTCAGATGAAATCTGGAAAGAAGCTTTTTGAGAAACTGCTTACTGTTCTGTTAATTCATCTCACAGAGTTACATCTGTATTTCGAGGATCTCTTTGCTAGCCTTATTTCTTTGGAATCTGAGAACAGATATTTCGGATCGTTTTGAAGATTATAGGGCCAAAGGAAATATCCTCCGATAACAAAGAGAACGAAGCTTTCTGAGAAACTTCTTTGTGTTCTGTGAAATCATATCACAGAGTTACAGCTTTCCTCTCAGGAAGTCTTTCGCTCAGACAGTTCTTGTGGAATTGGCAAAGTGATATTTGGAAGCCCATAGAGGGCAATGGTGAAAAAGAAAATATCCTCAGATGAAATCTGGAAAGAAGCTTTCTGAGAAACTGCGACTGTTCTGTTAATTCATCTCACAGAGTTATATCTGTATTTCGTGGATCTCTTTGCTAGCCTTATTTCTGTGGAATCTGAGAACAGATATTTCGGATCCCTTTGAAGACTATAGGGCCAAAGGAAATATCCTCCGATAACAAAGAGAAAGAAGGTGTCTGAGAAACTTCTTTGTGTTCTGTGAAATCATCTCACAGAGTTACAGCTTTCCCCTCAAGAAGCCTTTCGCTAAGACAGTTCTTGTGGAATTGGCAAAGTGATATTTGGAAGCCCATAGAGGGCTACGGTGAAAAAGGAAATATCCTCAGATGAAATCTGGAAAGAAGCTTTCTGAGAAACTGCTTAGTGTTCTGTTAATTCATCTCACAGAGTTACATCTGTATTTCGAGGATCTCTTTGCTAGCCTTATTTCAGTGGAATCTGAGAACCGATATTTCGCATCGCTTTGAAGACTATAGGGCCAAAGGAAATATCCTCCGATAACAAAGAGAAAGAAGCTTTCTGAGAAACTTCTTTGGGTTCTGTGAAATTATTTCACAGAGTTACAACTTTGCCCTCAAGAAGCCTTTCGCTAACACAGTTCTTGTGGAATTGGCAAAGTGATATTTGGAAGCCCATAGAGGTCTATGGTGAAAAAGGAAATATCCTCAGATGAAATCTGGAAAGAAGCTTTCTGAGAAACTGATTAGTGTTCTGTTAATTCATCTCACAGAGTTACATCTGTATTTCGAGGATCTCTTTGCTAGCCTTTTTTCTGTGGAATCAGAGAACAGATATTTCGGATCGCTTTGAAGACTATAGGGCCAAAGGAAATATCCTCCGATAACAAAGAGAAAGAAGCTTTCTGAGAAACTTCTTTGTGTTCTGTGAAATCATCTCACAGAGTTACAGCTTTCCCCTCAAGAAGCCTTTCGCTAAGACAGTTCTTGTGGAATGGGCAAAGTGATATTAGGAAGCCCATAGAGGGCTATTTTGAAAAAGGAAATATCCTCAGATGAAATCTGGGAAGAAGTTTCTGAGAAACTGTTTAGTGTTCTGTTAATTCATCTCACAGAGTTACATCTGTATTTCGAGGATCTCTTTGCTAGCCTTATTTCTTTGGAATCTGAGAACAGATTTTTCTGATCGCTTTGAAGACTATAAGGCCAAAGGAAATATCCTCCGATAAAAAGAGAAAGAAGCTTTCTGAGAAACTTCTTGGTGTTCTACGAAATCATCTCACAGAGTTACAGCGTTCGCCTCAAGAAGCCTTTCGCTAACACAGTTCTTGTGGAATTGGCAAAGTGATATTTGGAAGCCCATAGAGGGCTATGGTGAAAAAGCTAATATCCTCAGATGAAATCTGGAAAGAAGCTTTTTGAGAAACTGCTTACTGTTCTGTTAATTCATCTCACAGAGTTACATCTGTATTTCGAGGATCTCTTTGCTAGCCTTATTTCTTTGGAATCTGAGAACAGATATTTCGGATCGCTTTGAAGACTATAGGGCCAAAGGAAATATCCTCCGATAACAAAGAGAACGAAGCTTTCTGAGAAACTTCTTTGTGTTCTGTGAAATCATATCACAGAGTTACAGCTTTCCTCTCAGGAAGCCTTTCGCTCAGACATTTCTTTTGGAATTGGCAAAGTGATATTTGGAAGCCCATAGAGGGCAATGGTGAAAAAGAAAATATCCTCAGATGAAATCTGGAAAGAAGCTTTCTGAGAAACTGCGACTGTTCTGTTAATTCATCTCACAGAGTTATATCTGTATTTCGTGGATCTCTTTGCTAGCCTTATTTCTGTGGAATCTGAGAACAGATATTTCGGATCCCTTTGAACACTATAGGGCCAAAGGAAATATCCTCCGATAACAAAGAGAAATAAGCTTTCTGAGAAACTTCTTTGTGTTCTGTGAAATCATCTCACAGAGTTACAGCTTTCTCCTCAAGAACCCTTTCGCTAAGACAGTTCTTGTGGAATTGGCAAAGTGATATTTGGAAGCCCATAGAGGGCTATGGTGAAAAAGGAAATATGCTCAGATGAAATCTGGAAAGAAGCTTTCTGAGAAACTGCTTAGTGTTCTGTTAATTCATCTCACAGAGTTACATCTGTATTTCGTGGATCTCTTTGCTAGCCTTATTTCTGTGGAATCTGAGAACAGATATTTCGGATCCCTTTGAAGACTATAGGGCCAAAGGAAATATCCTCCGATAACAAAGAGAAAGAAGCTTTCTGAGAAACTTCTTTGTGTTCTGTGAAATCATCTCACAGAGTTACAGCTTTCCCCTCAAGAAGCCTTTCGCTAAGACAGTTCTTGTGGAATTGGCAAAGTGATATTTGGAAGCCCATAGAGGGCTACGGTGAAAAAGGAAATATCCTCAGATGAAATCTGGAAAGAAGCTTTCTGAGAAACTGCTTAGTGTTCGGTTAATTCATCTCACAGAGTTACATCTTTATTTCGAGGATCTCTTTGCTAGCCTTATTTCTGTGGAATCTGAGAACAGATATTTCGCATCGCTTTGAAGACTATAGGGCCAAAGGAAATATCCTCCGATAACAAAGAGAAAGAAGCTTTCTGAGAAACTTCTTTGTGTTCTGTGAAATCATCTCACAGAGTTACAGCTTTCCCCTCAAGAAGCCTTTCGCTAAGAGAGTTCTTGTGGAATTGGCACAGTGATATTTGGAAGCCCATAGACGGCTATGGTGAAAAAGGAAATATCCTCCGATAACAAAGAGAAAGAAGCTTTCTGAGAAACTGCTTAGTGGTCTGTTAATTCATCTCACAGAGTTACATCTGTATTTCGTGGATCTCTTTGCTAGCCTTATTTCTGTGGAATCTGAGAACAAATATTTCGGATCCCTTTGAAGACTATAGGGCCAAAGGAAATATCCTCCGATAACAAAGAGAAAGAAGCTTTCTGAGAAACTTCTTTGTGTTCTGTGAAATCATTTCACAGAGTTACACCTTTCCCCTCAAGAAGCCTTTCGCTAAGACAGTTCTTGTGGAATTGGCAAAGTGATATTTGGAAGCCCATAGAGGGCTAGGGTGAAAAAGGAAATATCCTCAGATGAAATCTGGAAAGAAGCTTTCTGAGAAACTGCTCAGTGTTCTTTCAATTCATCGCACAGAGTTACATCTGTATTTCGTGGATCTCTTTGCTCCCTTATTTCTGTGGAATCCGAGAAGAGATATTTCAGATCCCTTTCAAGACTATAGGGCCAAAGGAAATATCCTCCGATAACAAAGAGAAAGAAGCTTTCTGAGAAACTTCTTTGTGTTCGGTGAAATCATCTCACAGAGTTACTGCTTTCCCCTCAAGAAGCCTTTCGCTAAGAGAGTTCTTGTGGAATTGGCAGAGTGATAATTGGAAGCCCATAGAGGGCTATGGTGAAAAAGGAAATATCCTCCGATAACAAAGAGAAAGAAGCTTTCTGAGAAACTGCTTAGTGTTCTGTTAATTCATCTCACCGAGTTACATCTGTATTTCGTGCATCTCTTTGGCAGCCTTATTTCTGTGGAATCTGAGAACAGATATTTCGGATCCCTTTGAACACTATAGGGCCAAAGGAAATATCCTCCGATAACAAAGATAAAGAAGCTTTCTGAGAAACTTCTTTGTGTTCTGTGAAATCATCTCACAGAGTTACAGCTTTCCCTTCAAGAAGTCTTTTGCTAAGACAGTTCTTGTGGAATTGGCAAAGTGATATTTGGAAGCCCATAGAGGTCTATGGTGAAAAAGGAAATATCCTCAGATGAAATCTGGAAGGAAGCTTTCTGAGAAACTACTCAGTGTTCTTTTAATTCATCTCACAGAGTTACATCTGTATTTCGTGGATCTCTTTGCTATCCTTATTTCTGTGGAGTTTGAGAACAGATATTTCGGATCCCTAAGAAGACTATAGGGCCAAAGGAAATATCCTCCGATAACAAAGAGAAAGAAGCTTTCTGAGAAACTTATTTGTGTTCTGTGAAATCATCTCACAGACTTACAGCTTTCCCCTCAAGAAGCCTTTCGCTAAGAGAGTTCTTGTGGAATTGGCACAGTGATATTTGGAAGCCCATAGAGGGCTATGGTGAAAAAGGAAATATCCTCCGATGAAATCTGGAAAGAAGCTTTCTGAGAAACGGCTCAGTGTTCTTTTAATTCATCACACAGAGTTACATCTGTATTTCGTGGATCTCTTTGCTAGCCTTATTTCTGTGAAATCTGAGAACAGATATTTCGGATCCCTTTGAACAGTATAGGGTCAAAGGAAATATCCTCCGATAACAAAGAGAAAGAAGCTTTCTGGGAAACATCTTTGTGTTCTATGAAACATCTCACAGAGTTACAGGTTTCCCCTCAAGATGCCTTTCGCTAAGAAAGTTCTTGTGGAATTGGCAAAGTGATATTTGGAAGCCCATAGAGGGCTATGGTGAACAAGGATATATCCTCAGATGAAATTTCGAAAGAAGCTTTCTGAGAAACTGCTTAGTGTTCTGTTAATTCATCTCACAGAGTTACATCTGTATTTCGTGGATCTCTTTGCTAGTCTTATTTCTGTGGAATCTGAGAACAGATATTTCGGATCCCTTTGAACACTATAGGGAAAAAGGAAATATCATCCGATAACAAATAGAAAGAAGATTTCTGTGAAACTGCTTTGTGTTCTGTGAAATCATCTCACAGATTTACAGCTTTCCCCTCAAGAAGCCTTTCGCTAAGGCAGTTCTTGTGGAATTGGCAAAGTGATATTTGGAAGCCCCTAGAGGGCTATGGTGAAAAAGGATATATACTCAGATGAAATCTGGAAAGAAGCTTTCTGAGAAACTGCTTAGTGTTCTGTTAATTCAACTCACAGAGTTACATCTGTATTTCGTGGATCTCTTTGCTAGCGTTATTCCTGTGGAATCATAGAACAGATATTTCGGATCCCTTTGAACACTATAGGGCCAAAGGAAATATCCTCCGATAACAAAGAGAAAGAAGCTTTCTGAGAAACTTCTTTGTGTTCTGTGAAATCATCTCACAGAGTTACAGCTTTCCCCTCAAGAAGCCTTTCGCTAAGACAGTTCTTGTGGAATTGGCAAAGTGATATTTGGAAGCCCATAGAGGGCTATGGTGAAAAAGGAAATATCCTCATATGAAATCTGGAAAGAAGCTTTCTGAGAAACTGCTTAGTGTTCTGTTAATTCATCTCACAGAGTTACATCTGTATTTCGTGGATCTCTTTGCTAGCCTTATTTCTGTGGAATCTGAGAACAGATATTTCGGATCCCTTTGAAGACTATAGGGCCAAAGGAAATATCCTCCGATAACAAAGAGAAAGAAGCTTTCTGAGAAACTTCTTTGTGTTCTGTGAAATCACTTCACAGAGTTACACCTTTCCCCTCAAGAAGCCTTTCGCTAAGACAGTTCTTGTGGAATTGGCAAAGTGATATTTGGAAGCCCACAGAGGGCTAGGGTGAAAAAGGAAATATCCTCAGATGAAATCTGGAAAGAAGCTTTCTGAGAAACTGCTCAGTGTTCTTTTAATTCATCGCACAGAGTTACATCTGTATTTCGTGGATCTCTTTGCTCCCTTATTTCTGTGGAATCCGAGAACAGATATTTCGGATCCCTTTGAAGACTATAGGGCCAAAGGAAATATCCTCCGATAACAAAGAGAAAGAAGCTTTCTGAGAAACTTCTTTGTGTTCTGTGAAATCATCTCACAGAGTTACTTCTTTCCCCTCAAGAAGCCTTTCGCTAGGAGAGTTCTTGTGGAATTGGCAAAGTGATATTTGGAAGCCCATAGAGGGCTATGGTGAAAAAGGAAATATCCTCCGATAACAAAGAGAAAGAAGCTTTCTGAGAAATTGCTTAGTGTTCTGTTAATTCATCTCACAGAGTTACATCTGTATTTCGTGCATCTCTTTTCAGCCTGATTTCTGTGGAATCTGAGAACAGATATTTCGGATCTCTTTGAAGAATATAGGGCCAAAGAAAATATCCTCCGATAACAAAGAGAAAGAAGCTTTCTGAGAAACTTTTTTGTGTTCTGTGAAATCATCTCACAGAGTTATAGCTTTCCCCTCAAGAAGCCTTTCGCTAAGACAGTTCTTGTGGAATTGGCAAAGTGATATTTGGAAGCCCATAGAGGGCTATGGTGAAAAAGGAAATATCCTCAGATGAAATCTGGAAAGAGGCTTTCTGAGACACTGCTTAGTGTTCTGTTAATTCATCTCACAGAGTTACATCTGTATTTCGTGGATGTGTTTGCTTGCTTATTTCTGTGGAATCTGAGAACAGATATTTCGGATCCCTTTGAACACTATAGGGCCAAAGGAAATATCCTCCGATAACAAAGGAAAAGAAGATTTCTGAGAAACTTTTTTGTGTTCTGTGAAATCATCTCACAGAGTTATAGCTTTCCCCTTAAGAAGCCTTTCGCTAAGACAGTTCTTGTGGAATTGGCAAAGTGATATTTGGAAGGCCATAGAGGGCTATGGTGAAAAAGGAAATATCCTCAGATGAAATCTGGAAAGACGCTTTCTGAGACACTGCTTAGTGTTCTGTTAATTCATCTCACAGAGTTACATCTGTATTTCGTGGATCTCTTTGCTTGCCTTATTTCTGTGGAATCTGAGAACAGATATTTCGGATCCCTTTGAAGACTATAGGGCCAAAGGAAATATCCTCCGATAACAAAGAGAAAGAAGCTTTCAGAGAAACATCTTTGTGTTCTGTGAAATCATCTCACAGAGTTGCAGCTTTCCCCTCAAGAAGCCTTTCGCTAAGATAGTTCTTGCGGAATTAGCAAAGTGATATTTGGAAGCCCATAGAGGGCAATGGTGAAACCGGAAATATCCTCAGATGAAATCTGGAAAGAAGCTTTCTGAGAAAATGCTTAGTGTTCTGTTAAATCATCTTACTGAGTTACATCTGTATTTCGAGTATCTCTTTGCTAGTCTTATTTCTGTGGAATCTGAGAACAGATATTTCGGATCCCTTTGAAGACTATAGGGCCAAAGGAAATATCCTCCGATAACAAAGAGAAAGAAGCTTTCTGAGAAACTTCTTTGTGTTCTGTGAAATCATCTCACAGAGTTACAGCTTTCCCCTCAAGAAGCCTTTCGCTAAGACAGTTCTTGTGGAATTGGCAAAGTGATATTTGGAAGCCCATGGAGGGCTATGGTGAAAAAGGAAATATCCTCCGATGAAATCTGGAAAGAAGCTTTCTGAGAAACGGCTCAGTGTTCTTTTAGTTCATCTCACAGAGTTACATCTGTATTTCGTGGATCTCTTTGCTAGCCTTGTTTCCGTGAAATCTGAGAACAGATATTTCGGATCCCTTTGAACACTATAGGGTCAAAGGAAATATCCTCTGATAACAAAGAGAGAGAAGCTTTCCGGGAAACTTCTTTGTGTTCTGTGAAACATCTCACAGAGTTACAGCTTTCCCCTCAAGAAGCCTTTCGCTAAGACAGTTCTTGTGGAATTGGCAAAGTGATATTTGGAAGCTCATAGAGGACTATGGTGAACAAGGATATATCCTCAGATGAAATTTCGAAAGAAGCTTTCTGAGAAACTGCTTAGTGTTCTGTTAATTCATCTCACAGAGTTACATCTGTATTTCGTGGATCTCTTTGCTAGCCTTATTTCTGTGGAATCTGAGAACAGATATTTCGGATCCCTTTGAACACTATAGGGAAAAAGGAAATATCATCCGATAACAAAGAGAAAGAAGATTTCTGTGAAACTGCTTTGTGTTCTGTGAAATCATCTCACAGAGTTACAGCTTTCCCCTCAAGAAGCCTTTCGCTAAGGCAGTTCTTGTGGAATTGGCAAAGTGATATTTCAAAGCCCCTAGAGGGCTATGGTGAAAAAGGATATATACTCAGATGAAATCTGGAAAGAAGCTTTCTGAGAAACTGCTTAGTATTCTGTTCATTCATCTCACATATTTACATCTATATTTCATGGATCTCTTTGCTAGCGTTATTCCTGTGGAATCATAGAACAGATATTTCGGATCCCTTTGAACACTATAGGGCCAAAGGAAATATCCTCCGATAACAAAGAAAAAGAAGCTTTCTGAGAAACTGCTTAGTGTTCTGTTAATTCATCTCACAGAGTTACATCTGTATTTCGTGGATCTCTTCCCTAGCCTTATTTCTGTGGAAACTGAGAACAGATATTTCGGATCCCTTTGAACACTATAGGGCCGAAGGAAATATCCTCCGATAACAAAGAGAAAGAAGCTTTCTGTGAAACTACTTTGTGTTCTGTGAAATCATCTCACAGAGTTACAGCTTTCGCCTCAAGAAGCCTTTCGCTAACACATTTCTTTTGGAATTGGCAAAGTGATATTTGGAAGCCCATAGAGGGCTATGGTGAAAAAGGAAATATCCTCAGATGAAATCTGGAAAGAAGCTTTCTGAGAAACTGCTTAGTGTTCTGTTAATTCAACTCACAGTGTTACATCTTTATTTCGAGGATCTCTTTGCTAGCCTTCTTTGTGTGGAATCTGAGAACAGATATTTCGGATCCCTTTGAAGACTACAGGGCCAAAGGAAATATCCTCCGATAACAAAGAGAAAGAAGCTTTCTGAGAAACTTCTTTGTGTTCTGTGAAATCATCTCACAGAGTTACAGCTTTCGCCTCAAGAAGCCTTTCGCTAACACATTTCTTGTGGAATTGGCAAAGTGATATTTGGAAGCCCTTAGAGGGCTATGGTGAAAAAGGAAATATCCTCAGATGAAATCTGGAAAGAAGCTTTCTGAGAAACTGCTTAGTGTTCTGTTAATTCATCTCACAGATTTACATCTGTATTTCGAGGATGTCTTTGCTAGCCTTATTTCTGTGGAATCTGAGAACAGATATTTATGATCGCTTTGAAGACTATAGGGTCAAAGGAAATATCCTCTGATAACAAAGAGAACGAAGCTTTCTGAGAAACTTCTTTGTGTTCTGTGAAATCATCTCACAGAGTTACAGCTTTCCTCTCAGGAAGCCTTTCGCTAACACAGTTCTTGTGGAATTGGCAAAGTGATATTTGGAAGCCCTAAGAGGGCTATGGTGAAAAAGAAAATATCCTCAGATGAAATCTGGAAAGAAGCTTTCTGAGAAACTGCTCACTGTTCTGTAAATTCATCTCACAGAGATACATCTGAATTTCGTGGATCTCTTTGATACCCTTATTTCTGTGGAATCTGAGAACATATATTTCGGATCGCTTTGAAGACTATAGGGCCAAAGGAAATATCCTCCGATAACAAAGAGAAAGAGGCTTTCTGAGAAACTTGTTTGTGTTCTGTGAAATCATCTCACAGAGTTACAGCTTTCCCTTCAAGAAGCCTTTCGCTAAGACAGTTCTTGTGGAATTGGCAAAGTGATATTTGGAAGCCCATAGAGGGCTATGTTGAAAAAGGAAATATCCTCAGATGAAATCTGGAAAGAAGCTTTCTGAGAAACTGCTTAGTGTTCTGTTAATTCATCTCACACAGTTACATCTGTATTTCGTGGATCTCTTTGCTAGCCTTATTTCTGTGGAATCTGAGAACAGATATTTCCGATCCCTTTGAAGACTATAGGGCCAAAGGAAATATCCTCCGATAACAAAGAGAAAGAAGCTTTCTGAGAAACTTCTTTGTGTTCTGTGAAATCATCTCACAGAGTTACAGCTTTCCCTTCAAGACGCCATTCGCTAAGACAGCTCTTTTGGAATTGGCAAAGTGATATTTGGAAGCCCATAGAGGGCTATGGTGAAAAAGGAAATATCCTCAGATGAAATCTGGAAAGAAGCTTTCTGAGAAACTGCTTAGTGTTCTGTTAAGTCATCTCATAGAGTTACATCTGTATTTCGTGGATCTCTTTGTTAGCCTTATTTCTGTGGAATCTGAGAACAGATATTTCGGATCCCTTTGAACACTATAGGGCGAAAGGAAATATCCTCCGATAACAAAGAGAAAGAAGCTTTCAGAGAAACTTCTTTGTGTTCTGTAAAATCATCTCACAGAGTTACAGCTTTCGCCTCAAGAAGCCTTTCGCTAACACATTTCTTTTGGAATTGGCAAAGTGATATATGGAAGCCCATAGAGGGCTATGGTGAAAAAGGAAATATCCTCAGATGAAATCTGGAAAGAAGCTTTCTGAGAAACCGCTTAGTGTTCTGTTAATTCATCTCACAGAGTTACATCTGTATTTCGTGGATCTCTTTGCTAGCCTTATTTCTGTGGAATCTGAGAACAGATATTTCGGATCGCTTTGAAGACTATAGGGCCAAAGGAAATATCCTCCGATAACAAAGAGAAAGAAGATTTCTGAGAAACTTCTTTGTGTTCTGTGAAATCATCTCACAGAGTTACAGCTTTCCCCTCAAGAAGCCTTTCGCTAAGACAGTTCTTGTGGAATCGGCAAAGTGATATTTCGAAGCCCATAGAGGGCTATGGTGAAAAAGGAAATATCCTCAGATGAAATCTGGAAAGAAGCTTTCTGAGAAACTGATTAGTGTTCTGTTAATTCATCTCACAGAGTTACATCTGTATTTCGAGGATCTCTTTGCTAGCCTCATTTCTGTGGAATCTGAGAACAGATATTTCGGATCGCTTTGAAGACTATAGGGCCAAAGGAAATATCCTCCGATAACAAAGAGAAAGAAGATTTCTGAGAAACTTCTTTGTGTTCTGTGAAATCATCTCACAGAGTTACAGCTTTCACCTCAAGAAGCCTTTCGCTAAGACAGTTCTTGTGGAATTGGCAAAGTGATATTTGGAAGCTCTTAGAGGGCTATGGTGAAAAAGGAAATATCCTCAGATGAAATCTGGAAAGAAGCTTTCTGAGAAACTGCTTAGTGTTCTGTTAATTCATCTCACAGATTTACATTTGTATTTCGAGGATCTCTTTGCTTGCCTTATTTCTGTGGAATCTGAGAACAGATATTTCGGATCGCTTTGAAGACTATAGGGCCAAAGGAAATATCCTCCGATAACAAAGAGAACGAAGCTTTCTGAGAAACTTCTTTGTGTTCTGTGAAATCATCTCACAGAGTTACAGCTTTCCTCTCAGGAAGCCTTTCGCTAAGACATTTCTTGTGGAATTGGCAAAGTGATATTTGGATGCCCTTAGAGGGCTATGGTGAAAAAGAAAATATCCTCAGATGAAATCTGGAAAGAAGCTTTCTGAGAAACTGCTCACTGTTCTGTTAATTCAACTCACAGAGTTATATCTGTATTTCATGGATCTGTTTGCTAGCCTTATTTCTGTGGAATCTGAGAACGGATATTTCGGATCCCTTTGAAGACTATAGGGCCAAAGGAAATATCCTCCGATAACAAAGAGAAAGAAGCTTTCTGAGAAACTTCTTTGTGTTCTGTGAAATCATCTCACAGAGTTTCAGCTTTCCCTTGAAGAAGCCTTTCGCTAAGACTGTTCTTGTGGAATTGGCAAAGTGATATTTGGAAGCCCATAGAGGGCTATGGTGAAAAAGGAAATATCCTCAGATGAAATCTGTAAAGAAGCTTTCTGAGAAACTGCTTAGTGTTCTGTTAATTCATCTCACAGAGTTACATCTGTATTTCGTGGATCTCTTTGCTAGCCTTATTTCTGTGGAATCTGAGAACAGATATTTCGGATCGCTTTGAAGACTATAGGGCCAAAGGAAATATCCTCCGATAACAAAGAGAAAGAAGCTTTCTGAGAAACTTCTTTGTGTTCTGTGAAATCATCTCACAGAGTTACAGCTTTCGCCTCAAGAAGCCTTTCGCTAAGACAGTTCATGTGGAATTGGCAAAGTGATATTTGGAAGCCCTTAGAGGGCTATGGTTAAAAAGGAAATATCCTCAGATGAAATCTGGAAAGAATCTTTCTGTGAAACTGCTCACTGTTCTGTTAATTCATCTCACAGAGTTACATCTGTATTTCGTGGATCTCGTTGCTAGCCTTATTTCTGTGGAATCTGAGAACATATATTTCGGATCGCTTTGAAGACTATACGGCCAAAGGAAATATCCTCCGATAACAAAGAGAAAGAAGCTTTCTGAGAAACTTCTTTGTGTTCTGTGAAATCATCTCACAGAGTTACAGCTTTCGCCTCAAGAAGCCTTTCACTAACACAGTTCTTGTGGAATTGGCAAAGTGATATTTGGAAGCCCTTAGAGGGCTATGGAGAAAAAGGAAATATCCTCAGATGAAATCTGGAAAAAAGCTTTCTGAGAAACTGCTTAGTCTTCTGTTAATTCATCTCACAGATTTACATCTGTATTTCGAGGATCTCTTTGCTAGCCTTATTTCTGCGGAATCTGAGAACAGATATTTCGGATCACTTTGAAGACTATAGGGCCAAAGGAAATATCCTCCGATAGCAAAGAGAACGAAGCTTTCTGAGAAACTTCTTTGTGTTCTGTGAAATCATCTCAAAGAGTTACAGCTTTCCTCTCAGGAAGCCTTTCGCTAAGACAGTTCTTGTGGAGTTGGCAAAGTGATACTTGGAAGCCCTTAGAGGGCTATGGTGAAAAAGAAAATATCCTCAGATGAAATCTGGAAAGAAGCTTTCTGAGAAACTGCTCACTGTTCTGTAAATTCATCTCACAGAGTTACATCTGTATTTCGTGGATCTCTTTGCTAGCCTTATTTCTGTGGAATCTGAGAACAGATATTTCGGATCCCTTTGAAGACTATCGGGACAAGGGAAATATCCTCCGATAAAAAATAGAAAGAAGCTTTATGAGAAACTTCTTTGTGTTCTGTGAAATCATCTCACAGAGTTACAGCTTTCCCCTCAGGAAGCCTTTCGCTAAGACAGTTCTTGTGGAAATGGCAAAGTGATATTTGGAAGCCCTTAGAGGGCTACGGTGAAAAAGGAAATTTCCTCAGATGAAATCTGGAAAGAATCTTTCTGAGAAACTGCTTAGTGTTCTGTTAATTCATCTCACAGAGTTACATCTGTATTTCGTGGATCTCTTTGCTAGCCTTATTTCTTTGGAATCTGAGAACAGATATTTCGGATCCCTTTGAAGACTATAGGGCCAAAGGAAATATCCTCCGATAACAAAGAGAAAGAAGCTTTCTGAGAAACTTCTTTGTGTTCTGTGAAATCATCTCACAGAGTTACAGCTTTCGCCTCAAGAAGCCTTTCGCTAACACAGTTCTTGTGGAATTGGCAAAGTGATATTTGGAAGCCCTTAGAGGGCTATGGTGAAAAAGGAAATATCCTCAGATGAAATCTGGAAAGAAGCTTTGTGAGAAACTGCTTAGTGTTCTGTTAATTCATCTCACAGAGTTACATCTGTATTTCGTGGATCTCTTTGCTAGCCTTATTTCTGTGGAATCTGAGAACAGATATTTCGGATCCCTTTGAAGACTATAGGGCCAAAGGAAATATCCTCCGATAACAAAGAGAAAGAAGCTTTCTGAGAAACTTCTTTGTGTTCTGTGAAATCATCTCACAGAGTTACAGCTTTCGCCTCAAGAAGCCTTTCGCTAACTCATTTCTTGTGGAATTGGCAAAGTGATATTTGGAAGCCCAAAGAGGGCTATGGTGAAAAAGGAAATATCCTCAGATGAAATCTGGAAAGAAGCTTTCTGAGAAACTGCTTAGTGTTCTGTTAATTCAACTCACAGTGTTACAACTTTATTTCGAGGATCTCTTTGCTAGCCTTATTTCTGTGGAATCTGAGAACAGATATTTCGGATCGCTTTGAAGACTATAGGGCCAAAGGAAATATCCTCCAATAACAAAGAGAAAGAAGCTTTCTGAGAAACTTCTTTGTGTTCTGGGAAATCATCTCACAGAGTTACAGATTTCCCCTCAGGAAGCCTTTCGCTAAGACAGTTCTTGTGAAATTGTCAAAGTGATATTTGGAAGCCCATAAAGGGCTATGGTGAAAAAGGAAATATCCTGAGATGAAATCTGGAAAGAAGCTTTCTGAGAAACTGCTCAGTGTTCTGTAAATTAATCTCACAGAGTTACATCTGTATTTCGTGGATCTCTTTGCTAGCCTTATTTCTGTGGAATCTGAGAACAGATATTTCGGATCGCTTTGAAGACTATTGGGCCAAAGGAAATATCCTCCGGTAACAAAAAGTTACAGCTTTCCCTTCAAGAAGACTTTCGCTAAGACAGTTCTTGTGGAATTGGCAAAGTGATATTTGGAAGCCCACAGAGGGCTATGGTGAAAAAGGAAATATCCTCAGATGAAATCTGGAAAGAAGCTTTCTGAGAAACTGCTTAGTGTTCTGTTAAGTCATCTCATAGAGTTACATCTGTATTTCGTGGATCTCTTTGTTAGCCTTATTTCTGTGGAATCTGAGAACAGATATTTCGGATCCCTTTGAACACTATAGGGCGAAAGGAAATATCCTCCGATAACAAAGAGAAAGAAGCTTTCTGAGAAACTTCTTTGTGTTCTGTAAAATCATCTCACAGAGTTACAGCTTTCGCCTCAAGAAGCCTTTCGCTAACACATTTATTTTGGAATTGGCAAAGTGATATATGGAAGCCCATAGAGGGCTATGGTGAAAAAGGAAATATCCACAGATGAAATCTGGAAAGAAGCTTTCTGAGAAACTGCTTAGTGTTCTGTTAATTCAACTCACAGTGTTACATCTTTATTTCGAGGATATCTTTGCTAGCCTTATTTCTGTGGAATCTGAGAACAGATATTTCGGATCGCTTTGAAGACTATAGGGCCAAAGGAAATATCCTCCGATAACAAAGAGAAAGAAGCTTTCTGAGAAACTTCTTTGTGTTCTGTGAAATCATCTCACAGAGTTACAGCTTTCGCCTCAAGAAGCCTTTCGCTAACACATTTCTTGTGGAATTGGCAAAGTGATATTTGGAAGAACATAGAGGGCTATGGTGAAAAAGGAAATATCCTCAGATGAAATCTGGAAAGAAGCTTTCTGAGAAACTTCTTAGTGTTCTGTTAATTCAACTCACAGTGTTACATCTTTATTTCGAGGATTTCTTTGCTAGCCTTATTTCTGTGGAATCTGAGAACAGATATTTCGGATCGCTTTGAAGACTATAGGGCCAAAGGAAATATCCTCCGAATATAAAGAGAAAGAAGCTTTCTGAGAAACTTCTTTGTGTTCTGTGAAATCATCTCACAGAGTTACAGCTTTCCGCTCAGGAAGCCTTTCGCTAAGACAGTTCTTGTGGAATTGGCAAAGTGATATTTGGAAGCCCTTAGAGGGCTATGGTGAAAAAGGAAATATCCTCAGATGAAATCTGGAAAGAATCTTTCTGAGAAACTGCTACTGTTCTGTAAATTCATCTCACAGAGTTACATCGGTATTTCGTGGATCTCTTTGCTAGCCTTTTTTCTGTGGAATCTGAGAACAGATATTTCGGATCCCTTTGAAGACTATTGGGCCAAAGGAAATATCCTCCGATAACAAAGAGAAAGAAGCTTTCTGAGAAACTTCTTTGTGTTCTGTGAAATCGTCTCACAGAGTTACAGCTTTCGCCTCAAGAAGCCTTTCGCTAACACAGTTCTTGTGGAATTGGCAAAGTGATATTTGGAAGCCCTTAGAGGGCTATGGTGAAAAAGGAAATATCCTCAGATGAAATCTGGAAAGAATCTTTCTGAGAAACTGCTCACTGTTCTGTTAATTCATCTCACAGAGTTACATCTGTATTTCGTGGATCTCTTTGCTAGCCTTATTTCTGTGGAATCTGAGAACAGATATTTCGGATACCTTTGAAGACTATAGGGCCAAAGGAAATATCTTCGGATAACAAAGAGAAAGAAGCTTTCTGAGAAACTTCTTTGTTCTGTGAAATCTTCTCACAGAGTTACAGCTTTCCCTTCAATAAGCCTTTCGCTAAGACCGTTCTTGTGGAATTGGCAAAGTGATATTTGGAAGCCCATAGAGGGCTCTGGTGAAAAAGGAAATATCCTCAGATGAAATCTGGAAATAAGCTTTCTGAGAAACCCCTTAGTGTTCTGTTAATTCATCTCACAGAGTTACATCTGTATTTCGTGGATCTCTTTGCTAGCCTTATTTCTGTGGAATCTGAGAACCGATATTTCGGATTGCTTTGAAGACTATAGGGCCAAAGGAAATATCCTTCGATAACAAAGAGAAAGAAGCTTTCTGAGAAACTTCTTTGTGTTCTGTGAAATCATCTCACAGAGTTACAGCTTTCCCCTCAAGAAGCCTTTCGCTAAGACAGTTCTTGTGGAATTGGCAAAGTGATATTTCGAAGCCCTTAGAGGGCTATGGTGAAAAAGGAAATATCCTCAGATGAAATCTGGAAAGAAGCTTTCTGAGAAACTGATTAGTGTTCTGTTAATTCATCTCACAGAGTTACATCTGTATTTCGAGGATCTCTTTGCTAGCCTCATTTCTGTGGAATCTGAGAACAGATATTTCGGATTGCTTTGAAGACTATAGGGCCAAAGGAAATATCCTCCGATAACAAAGAGAAAGAAGATTTCTGAGAAACTTCTTTGTGTTCTGTGAAATCATCTCACAGAGTTACAGCTTTCACCTCAAGAAGCCTTTCGCTAAGACAGTTCTTGTGGAATTGGCAAAGTGATATTTGGAAGCTCTTAGAGGGCTATGGTGAAAAAGAAAATATCCTCAGATGAAATCTGGAAAGAAGCTTTCTGAGAAACTGCTCACTGTTCTGTTAATTCAACTCACAGAGTTATATCTGTATTTCATGGATCTGTTTGCTAGCCTTATTTCTGTGGAATCTGAGAACGGATATTTCGGATCCCTTTGAAGACTATAGGGCCAAAGGAAATATCCTCCGATAACAAAGAGAAAGAAGCTTTCTGAGAAACTTCTTTGTGTTCTGTGAAATCATCTCACAGAGTTACAGCTTTCCCTTCAAGAAGCCTTTCGCTAAGACCGTTCTTGTGGAATTGGCAAAGTGATATTTGGAAGCCCATAGAGGGCTATGGTGAAAAAGGAAATATCCTCAGATGAAATCTGTAAAGAAGCTTTCTGAGAAACTGCTTAGTGTTCTGTTAATTCATCTCACAGAGTTACATCTGTATTTCGAGGATCTCTTTGCTAGCCTTATTTCTGTGGAATCTGAGAACAGATATTTCGGATCTCTTTGAAGACTATAGGGCCAAAGGAAATATCCTCCGATAACAAAGAGAAAGAAGCTTTCTGAGAAACTTCTTTGTGTTCTGTGAAATCATTTCACAGAGTTACAGCTTTGCCTCAAGAAGCCTTTCGCTAAGACAGTTCTTGTGGAATTGGCAAAGTGATATTTGGAAGCCCAGAGAGGGCTATGGTGAAAAAGGAAATATCCTCAGATGAAATCTGGAAAGAAGCTTTTTGAGAAACTGCTTACTGTTCTGTTAATTCATCTCACAGAGTTACATCTGTATTTCGAGGATCTCTTTGCTAGCCTTATTTCTTTGGAATCTGAGAACAGATATTTCGGATCGTTTTGAAGATTATAGGGCCAAAGGAAATATCCTCCGATAACAAAGAGAACGAAGCTTTCTGAGAAACTTCTTTGTGTTCTGTGAAATCATATCACAGAGTTACAGCTTTCCTCTCAGGAAGTCTTTCGCTCAGACAGTTCTTGTGGAATTGGCAAAGTGATATTTGGAAGCCCATAGAGGGCAATGGTGAAAAAGAAAATATCCTCAGATGAAATCTGGAAAGAAGCTTTCTGAGAAACTGCGACTGTTCTGTTAATTCATCTCACAGAGTTATATCTGTATTTCGTGGATCTCTTTGCTAGCCTTATTTCTGTGGAATCTGAGAACAGATATTTCGGATCCCTTTGAAGACTATAGGGCCAAAGGAAATATCCTCCGATAACAAAGAGAAAGAAGGTTTCTGAGAAACTTCTTTGTGTTCTGTGAAATCATCTCACAGAGTTACAGCTTTCCCCTCAAGAAGCCTTTCGCTAAGACAGTTCTTGTGGAATTGGCAAAGTGATATTTGGAAGCCCATAGAGGGCTACGGTGAAAAAGGAAATATCCTCAGATGAAATCTGGAAAGAAGCTTTCTGAGAAACTGCTTAGTGTTCTGTTAATTCATCTCACAGAGTTACATCTGTATTTCGAGGATCTCTTTGCTAGCCTTATTTCAGTGGAATCTGAGAACCGATATTTCGCATCGCTTTGAAGACTATAGGGCCAAAGGAAATATCCTCCGATAACAAAGAGAAAGAAGCTTTCTGAGAAACTTCTTTGGGTTCTGTGAAATTATTTCACAGAGTTACAACTTTGCCCTCAAGAAGCCTTTCGCTAACACAGTTCTTGTGGAATTGGCAAAGTGATATTTGGAAGCCCATAGAGGTCTATGGTGAAAAAGGAAATATCCTCAGATGAAATCTGGAAAGAAGCTTTCTGAGAAACTGATTAGTGTTCTGTTAATTCATCTCACAGAGTTACATCTGTATTTCGAGTATCTCTTTGCTAGCCTTTTTTCTGTGGAATCAGAGAACAGATATTTCGGATCGCTTTGAAGACTATAGGGCCAAAGGAAATATCCTCCGATAACAAAGAGAAAGAAGCTTTCTGAGAAACTTCTTTGTGTTCTGTGAAATCATCTCACAGAGTTACAGCTTTCCCCTCAAGAAGCCTTTCGCTAAGACAGTTCTTGTGGAATGGGCAAAGTGATATTAGGAAGCCCATAGAGGGCTATGGTGAAAAAGGAAATATCCTCAGATGAAATCTGGGAAGAAGTTTCTGAGAAACTGTTTAGTGTTCTGTTAATTCATCTCACAGAGTTACATCTGTATTTCGAGGATCTCTTTGCTAGCCTTATTTCTTTGGAATCTGAGAACAGATTTTTCTGATCGCTTTGAAGACTATAAGGCCAAAGGAAATATCCTCCGATAAAAAGAGAAAGAAGCTTTCTGAGAAACTTCTTGGTGTTCTACGAAATCATCTCACAGAGTTACAGCGTTCGCCTCAAGAAGCCTTTCGCTAACACAGTTCTTGTCTAATTGGCAAAGTGATATTTGGAAGCCCATAGAGGGCTATGGTGAAAAAGGTAATATCCTCAGATGAAATCTGGAAAGAAGCTTTTTGAGAAACTGCTTACTGTTCTGTTAATTCATCTCACAGAGTTACATCTGTATTTCGAGGATCTCTTTGCTAGCCTTATTTCTTTGGAATCTGAGAACAGATATTTCGGATCGCTTTGAAGACTATAGGGCCAAAGGAAATATCCTCCGATAACAAAGAGAACGAAGCTTTCTGAGAAACTTCTTTGTGTTCTGTGAAATCATATCACAGAGTTACAGCTTTCCTCTCAGGAAGCCTTTCGCTCAGACATTTCTTTTGGAATTGGCAAAGTGATATTTGGAAGCCCATAGAGGGCAATGGTGAAAAAGAAAATATCCTCAGATGAAATCTGGAAAGAAGCTTTCTGAGAAACTGCGACTGTTCTGTTAATTCATCTCACAGAGTTATATCTGTATTTCGTGGATCTCTTTGCTAGCCTTATTTCTGTGGAATCTGAGAACAGATATTTCGGATCCCTTTGAACACTATAGGGCCAAAGGAAATATCCTCCGATAACAAAGAGAAATAAGCTTTCTGAGAAACTTCTTTGTGTTCTGTGAAATCATCTCACAGAGTTACAGCTTTCTCCTCAAGAACCCTTTCGCTAAGACAGTTCTTGTGGAATTGGCAAAGTGATATTTGGAAGCCCATAGAGGGCTATGGTGAAAAAGGAAATATGCTCAGATGAAATCTGGAAAGAAGCTTTCTGAGAAACTGCTTAGTGTTCTGTTAATTCATCTCACAGAGTTACATCTGTATTTCGTGGATCTCTTTGCTAGCCTTATTTCTGTGGAATCTGAGAACAGATATTTCGGATCCCTTTGAAGACTATAGGGCCAAAGGAAATATCCTCCGATAACAAAGAGAAAGAAGCTTTCTGAGAAACTTCTTTGTGTTCTGTGAAATCATCTCACAGAGTTACAGCTTTCCCCTCAAGAAGCCTTTCGCTAAGACAGTTCTTGTGGAATTGGCAAAGTGATATTTGGAAGCCCATAGAGGGCTACGGTGAAAAAGGAAATATCCTCAGATGAAATCTGGAAAGAAGCTTTCTGAGAAACTGCTTAGTGTTCGGTTAATTCATCTCACAGAGTTACATCTTTATTTCGAGGATCTCTTTGCTAGCCTTATTTCTGTGGAATCTGAGAACAGATATTTCGCATCGCTTTGAAGACTATAGGGCCAAAGGAAATATCCTCCGATAACAAAGAGAAAGAAGCTTTCTGAGAAACTTCTTTGTGTTCTGTGAAATCATCTCACAGAGTTACAGCTTTCCCCTCAAGAAGCCTTTCGCTAAGAGAGTTCTTGTGGAATTGGCACAGTGATATTTGGAAGCCCATAGAGGGCTATGGTGAAAAAGGAAATATCCTCCGATAACAAAGAGAAAGAAGCTTTCTGAGAAACTGCTTAGTGGTCTGTTAATTCATCTCACAGAGTTACATCTGTATTTCGTGGATCTCTTTGCTAGCCTTATTTCTGTGGAATCTGAGAACAGATATTTCGGATCCCTTTGAAGACTATAGGGCCAAAGGAAATATCCTCCGATAACAAAGAGAAAGAAGCTTTCTGAGAAACTTCTTTGTGTTCTGTGAAATCATTTCACAGAGTTACACCTTTCCCCTCAAGAAGCCTTTCGCTAAGACAGTTCTTGTGGAATTGGCAAAGTGATATTTGGAAGCCCACAGAGGGCTAGGGTGAAAAAGGAAATATCCTCAGATGAAATCTGGAAAGAAGCTTTCTGAGAAACTGCTCAGTGTTCTTTCAATTCATCGCACAGAGTTACATCTGTATTTCGTGGATCTCTTTGCTCCCTTATTTCTGTGGAATCCGAGAAGAGATATTTCAGATCCCTTTCAAGACTATAGGGCCAAAGGAAATATCCTCCGATAACAAAGAGAAAGAAGCTTTCTGAGAAACTTCTTTGTGTTCGGTGAAATCATCTCACAGAGTTACTGCTTTCCCCTCAAGAAGCCTTTCGCTAAGAGAGTTCTTGTGGAATTGGCAAAGTGATAATTGGAAGCCCATAGTGGGCTATGGTGAAAAAGGAAATATCCTCCGATAACAAAGAGAAAGAAGCTTTCTGAGAAACTGCTTAGTGTTCTGTTAATTCATCTCACCGAGTTACATCTGTATTTCGTGCATCTCTTTGGCAGCCTTATTTCTGTGGAATCTGAGAACAGATATTTCGGATCCCTTTGAACACTATAGGGCCAAAGGAAATATCCTCCGATAACAAAGATAAAGAAGCTTTCTGAGAAACTTCTTTGTGTTCTGTGAAATCATCTCACAGAGTTACAGCTTTCCCTTCAAGAAGTCTTTCGCTAAGACAGTTCTTGTGGAATTGGCAAAGTGATATTTGGAAGCCCATAGAGGTCTATGGTGAAAAAGGAAATATCCTCAGATGAAATCTGGAAGGAAGCTTTCTGAGAAACTACTCAGTGTTCTTTTAATTCATCTCACAGAGTTACATCTGTATTTCGTGGATCTCTTTGCTAGCCTTATTTCTGTGAAATCTGAGAACAGATATTTCGGATCCCTTTGAACAGTATAGGGTCAAAGGAAATATCCTCCGATAACAAAGAGAGAAAGAAGCTTTCTGGGAAACATCTTTGTGTTCTATGAAACATCTCACAGAGTTACAGGTTTCCCCTCAAGATGCCTTTCGCTAAGAAAGTTCTTGTGGAATTGGCAAAGTGATATTTGGAAGCCCATAGAGGGCTATGGTGAACAAGGATATATCCTCAGATGAAATTTCGAAAGAAGCTTTCTGAGAAACTGCTTAGTGTTCTGTTAATTCATCTCACAGAGTTACATCTGTATTTCGTGGATCTCTTTGCTAGTCTTATTTCTGTGGAATCTGAGAACAGATATTTCGGATCCCTTTGAACACTATAGGGAAAAAGGAAATATCATCCGATAACAAATAGAAAGAAGATTTCTGTGAAACTGCTTTGTGTTCTGTGAAATCATCTCACAGATTTACAGCTTTCCCCTCAAGAAGCCTTTCGCTAAGGCAGTTCTTGTGGAATTGGCAAAGTGATATTTGGAAGCCCCTAGAGGGCTATGGTGAAAAAGGATATATACTCAGATGAAATCTGGAAAGAAGCTTTCTGAGAAACTGCTTAGTGTTCTGTTAATTCAACTCACAGAGTTACATCTGTATTTCGTGGATCTCTTTGCTAGCGTTATTCCTGTGGAATCATAGAACAGATATTTCGGATCCCTTTGAACACTATAGGGCCAAAGGAAATATCCTCCGATAACAAAGAGAAAGAAGCTTTCTGAGAAACTTCTTTGTGTTCTGTGAAATCATCTCACAGAGTTACAGCTTTCCCCTCAAGAAGCCTTTCGCTAAGACAGTTCTTGTGGAATTGGCAAAGTGATATTTGGAAGCCCATAGAGGGCTATGGTGAAAAAGGAAATATCCTCATATGAAATCTGGAAAGAAGCTTTCTGAGAAACTGCTTAGTGTTCTGTTAATTCATCTCACAGAGTTACATCTGTATTTCGTGGATCTCTTTGCTAGCCTTATTTCTGTGGAATCTGAGAACAGATATTTCGGATCCCTTTGAAGACTATAGGGCCAAAGGAAATATCCTCCGATAACAAAGAGAAAGAAGCTTTCTGAGAAACTTCTTTGTGTTCTGTGAAATCACTTCACAGAGTTACACCTTTCCCCTCAAGAAGCCTTTCGCTAAGACAGTTCTTGTGGAATTGGCAAAGTGATATTTGGAAGACCACAGAGGGCTAGGGTGAAAAAGGAAATATCCTCAGATGAAATCTGGAAAGAAGCTTTCTGAGAAACTGCTCAGTGTTCTTTTAATTCATCGCACAGAGTTACATCTGTATTTCGTGGATCTCTTTGCTCCCTTATTTCTGTGGAATCCGAGAACAGATATTTCGGATCCCTTTGAAGACTATAGGGCCAAAGGAAATATCCTCCGATAACAAAGAGAAAGAAGCTTTCTGAGAAACTTCTTTGTGTTCTGTGAAATCATCTCACAGAGTTACAGCTTTCCCTTCAAGAAGTCTTTCGCTAAGACAGTTCTTGTGGAATTGGCAAAGTGATATTTGGAAGCCCATAGAGGTCTATGGTGAAAAAGGAAATATCCTCAGATGAAATCTGGAAGGAAGCTTTCTGAGAAACTACTCAGTGTTCTTTTAATTCATCTCACAGAGTTACATCTGTATTTCGTGGATCTCTTTGCTAGCCTTATTTCTGTGAAATCTGAGAACAGATATTTCGGATCCCTTTGAACAGTATAGGGTCAAAGGAAATATCCTCCGATAACAAAGAGAGAAAGAAGCTTTCTGGGAAACATCTTTGTGTTCTATGAAACATCTCACAGAGTTACAGGTTTCCCCTCAAGATGCCTTTCGCTAAGAAAGTTCTTGTGGAATTGGCAAAGTGATATTTGGAAGCCCATAGAGGGCTATGGTGAACAAGGATATATCCTCAGATGAAATTTCGAAAGAAGCTTTCTGAGAAACTGCTTAGTGTTCTGTTAATTCATCTCACAGAGTTACATCTGTATTTCGTGGATCTCTTTGCTAGTCTTATTTCTGTGGAATCTGAGAACAGATATTTCGGATCCCTTTGAACACTATAGGGAAAAAGGAAATATCATCCGATAACAAATAGAAAGAAGATTTCTGTGAAACTGCTTTGTGTTCTGTGAAATCATCTCACAGATTTACAGCTTTCCCCTCAAGAAGCCTTTCGCTAAGGCAGTTCTTGTGGAATTGGCAAAGTGATATTTGTAAGGCCATAGAGGGCTATGGTGAAAAAGGAAATATCCTCAGATGAAATCTGGAAAGACGCTTTCTGAGACACTGCTTAGTGTTCTGTTAATTCATCTCACAGAGTTACATCTGTATTTCGTGGATCTCTTTGCTTGCCTTATTTCTGTGGAATCTGAGAACAGATATTTCGGATCCCTTTGAAGACTATAGGGCCAAAGGAAATATCCTCCGATAACAAAGAGAAAGAAGCTTTCAGAGAAACATCTTTGTGTTCTGTGAAATCATCTCACAGAGTTGCAGCTTTCCCCTCAAGAAGCCTTTCGCTAAGATAGTTCTTGCGGAATTAGCAAAGTGATATTTGGAAGCCCATAGAGGGCAATGGTGAAACCGGAAATATCCTCAGATGAAATCTGGAAAGAAGCTTTCTGAGAAAATGCTTAGTGTTCTGTTAAATCATCTTACTGAGTTACATCTGTATTTCGAGTATCTCTTTGCTAGTCTTATTTCTGTGGAATCTGAGAACAGATATTTCGGATCCCTTTGAAGACTATAGGGCCAAAGGAAATATCCTCCGATAACAAAGAGAAAGAAGCTTTCTGAGAAACTTCTTTGTGTTCTGTGAAATCATCTCACAGAGTTACAGCTTTCCCCTCAAGAAGCCTTTCGCTAAGACAGTTCTTGTGGAATTGGCAAAGTGATATTTGGAAGCCCATGGAGGGCTATGGTGAAAAAGGAAATATCCTCCGATGAAATCTGGAAAGAAGCTTTCTGAGAAACGGCTCAGTGTTCTTTTAGTTCATCTCACAGAGTTACATCTGTATTTCGTGGATCTCTTTGCTAGCCTTGTTTCCGTGAAATCTGAGAACAGATATTTCGGATCCCTTTGAACACTATAGGGTCAAAGGAAATATCCTCTGATAACAAAGAGAGAGAAGCTTTCCGGGAAACTTCTTTGTGTTCTGTGAAACATCTCACAGAGTTACAGCTTTCCCCTCAAGAAGCCTTTCGCTAAGACAGTTCTTGTGGAATTGGCAAAGTGATATTTGGAAGCTCATAGAGGACTATGGTGAACAAGGATATATCCTCAGATGAAATTTCGAAAGAAGCTTTCTGAGAAACTCCTTAGTGTTCTGTTAATTCATCTCACAGAGTTACATCTGTATTTCGTGGATCTCTTTGCTAGCCTTATTTCTGTGGAATCTGAGAACAGATATTTCGGATCCCTTTGAACACTATAGGGAAAAAGGAAATATCATCCGATAACAAAGAGAAAGAAGATTTCTGTGAAACTGCTTTGTGTTCTGTGAAATCATCTCACAGAGTTACAGCTTTCCCCTCAAGAAGCCTTTCGCTAAGGCAGTTCTTGTGGAATTGGCAAAGTGATATTTCAAAGCCCCTAGAGGGCTATGGTGAAAAAGGATATATACTCAGATGAAATCTGGAAAGAAGCTTTCTGAGAAACTGCTTAGTATTCTGTTCATTCATCTCACATATTTACATCTATATTTCATGGATCTCTTTGCTAGCGTTATTCCTGTGGAATCATAGAACAGATATTTCGGATCCCTTTGAACACTATAGGGCCAAAGGAAATATCCTCCGATAACAAAGAAAAAGAAGCTTTCTGAGAAACTGCTTAGTGTTCTGTTAATTCATCTCACAGAGTTACATCTGTATTTCGTGGATCTCTTCCCTAGCCTTATTTCTGTGGAAACTGAGAACAGATATTTCGGATCCCTTTGAACACTATAGGGCCGAAGGAAATATCCTCCGATAACAAAGAGAAAGAAGCTTTCTGTGAAACTACTTTGTGTTCTGTGAAATCATCTCACAGAGTTACAGCTTTCGCCTCAAGAAGCCTTTCGCTAACACATTTCTTTTGGAATTGGCAAAGTGATATTTGGAAGCCCATAGAGGGCTATGGTGAAAAAGGAAATATCCTCAGATGAAATCTGGAAAGAAGCTTTCTGAGAAACTGCTTAGTGTTCTGTTAATTCAACTCACAGTGTTACATCTTTATTTCGAGGATCTCTTTGCTAGCCTTCTTTGTGTGGAATCTGAGAACAGATATTTCGGATCCCTTTGAAGACTACAGGGCCAAAGGAAATATCCTCCGATAACAAAGAGAAAGAAGCTTTCTGAGAAACTTCTTTGTGTTCTGTGAAATCATCTCACAGAGTTACAGCTTTCGCCTCAAGAAGCCTTTCGCTAACACATTTCTTGTGGAATTGGCAAAGTGATATTTGGAAGCCCTTAGAGGGCTATGGTGAAAAAGGAAATATCCTCAGATGAAATCTGGAAAGAAGCTTTCTGAGAAACTGCTTAGTGTTCTGTTAATTCATCTCACAGATTTACATCTGTATTTCGAGGATGTCTTTGCTAGCCTTATTTCTGTGGAATCTGAGAACAGATATTTATGATCGCTTTGAAGACTATAGGGTCAAAGGAAATATCCTCTGATAACAAAGAGAACGAAGCTTTCTGAGAAACTTCTTTGTGTTCTGTGAAATCATCTCACAGAGTTACAGCTTTCCTCTCAGGAAGCCTTTCGCTAACACAGTTCTTGTGGAATTGGCAAAGTGATATTTGGAAGCCCTAAGAGGGCTATGGTGAAAAAGAAAATATCCTCAGATGAAATCTGGAAAGAAGCTTTCTGAGAAACTGCTCACTGTTCTGTAAATTCATCTCACAGAGATACATCTGAATTTCGTGGATCTCTTTGATACCCTTATTTCTGTGGAATCTGAGAACATATATTTCGGATCGCTTTGAAGACTATAGGGCCAAAGGAAATATCCTCCGATAACAAAGAGAAAGAGGCTTTCTGAGAAACTTGTTTGTGTTCTGTGAAATCATCTCACAGAGTTACAGCTTTCCCTTCAAGAAGCCTTTCGCTAAGACAGTTCTTGTGGAATTGGCAAAGTGATATTTGGAAGCCCATAGAGGGCTATGTTGAAAAAGGAAATATCCTCAGATGAAATCTGGAAAGAAACTTTCTGAGAAACTGCTTAGTGTTCTGTTAATTCATCTCACACAGTTACATCTGTATTTCGTGGATCTCTTTGCTAGCCTTATTTCTGTGGAATCTGAGAACAGATATTTCCGATCCCTTTGAAGACTATAGGGCCAAAGGAAATATCCTCCGATAACAAAGAGAAAGAAGCTTTCTGAGAAACTTCTTTGTGTTCTGTGAAATCATCTCACAGAGTTACAGCTTTCCCTTCAAGACGCCATTCGCTAAGACAGCTCTTTTGGAATTGGCAAAGTGATATTTGGAAGCCCATAGAGGGCTATGGTGAAAAAGGAAATATCCTCAGATGAAATCTGGAAAGAAGCTTTCTGAGAAACTGCTTAGTGTTCTGTTAAGTCATCTCATAGAGTTACATCTGTATTTCGTGGATCTCTTTGTTAGCCTTATTTCTGTGGAATCTGAGAGCAGATATTTCGGATCCCTTTGAACACTATAGGGCGAAAGGAAATATCCTCCGATAACAAAGAGAAAGAAGCTTTCAGAGAAACTTCTTTGTGTTCTGTAAAATCATCTCACAGAGTTACAGCTTTCGCCTCAAGAAGCCTTTCGCTAACACATTTCTTTTGGAATTGGCAAAGTGATATATGGAAGCCCATAGAGGGCTATGGTGAAAAAGGAAATATCCTCAGATGAAATCTGGAAAGAAGCTTTCTGAGAAACCGCTTAGTGTTCTGTTAATTCATCTCACAGAGTTACATCTGTATTTCGTGGATCTCTTTGCTAGCCTTATTTCTGTGGAATCTGAGAACCGATATTTCGGATTGCTTTGAAGACTATAGGGCCAAAGGAAATATCCTTCGATAACAAAGAGAAAGAAGCTTTCTGAGAAACTTCTTTGTGTTCTGTGAAATCATCTCACAGAGTTACAGCTTTCCCCTCAAGAAGCCTTTCGCTAAGACAGTTCTTGTGGAATCGGCAAAGTGATATTTCGAAGCCCATAGAGGGCTATGGTGAAAAAGGAAATATCCTCAGATGAAATCTGGAAAGAAGCTTTCTGAGAAACTGATTAGTGTTCTGTTAATTCATCTCACAGAGTTACATCTGTATTTCGAGGATCTCTTTGCTAGCCTCATTTCTGTGGAATCTGAGAACAGATATTTCGGATCGCTTTGAAGACTATAGGGCCAAAGGAAATATCCTCCGATAACAAAGAGAAAGAAGATTTCTGAGAAACTTCTTTGTGTTCTGTGAAATCATCTCACAGAGTTACAGCTTTCACCTCAAGAAGCCTTTCGCTAAGACAGTTCTTGTGGAATTGGCAAAGTGATATTTGGAAGCTCTTAGAGGGCTATGGTGAAAAAGGAAATATCCTCAGATGAAATCTGGAAAGAAGCTTTCTGAGAAACTGCTTAGTGTTCTGTTAATTCATCTCACAGATTTACATTTGTATTTCGAGGATCTCTTTGCTTGCCTTATTTCTGTGGAATCTGAGAACAGATATTTCGGATCGCTTTGAAGACTATAGGGCCAAAGGAAATATCCTCCGATAACAAAGAGAACGAAGCTTTCTGAGAAACTTCTTTGTGTTCTGTGAAATCATCTCACAGAGTTACAGCTTTCCTCTCAGGAAGCCTTTCGCTAAGACATTTCTTGTGGAATTGGCAAAGTGATATTTGGATGCCCTTAGAGGGCTATGGTGAAAAAGAAAATATCCTCAGATGAAATCTGGAAAGAAGCTTTCTGAGAAACTGCTCACTGTTCTGTTAATTCAACTCACAGAGTTATATCTGTATTTCATGGATCTGTTTGCTAGCCTTATTTCTGTGGAATCTGAGAACGGATATTTCGGATCCCTTTGAAGACTATAGGGCCAAAGGAAATATCCTCCGATAACAAAGAGAAAGAAGCTTTCTGAGAAACTTCTTTGTGTTCTGTGAAATCATCTCACAGAGTTTCAGCTTTCCCTTGAAGAAGCCTTTCGCTAAGACTGTTCTTGTGGAATTGGCAAAGTGATATTTGGAAGCCCATAGAGGGCTATGGTGAAAAAGGAAATATCCTCAGATGAAATCTGTAAAGAAGCTTTCTGAGAAACTGCTTAGTGTTCTGTTAATTCATCTCACAGAGTTACATCTGTATTTCGTGGATCTCTTTGCTAGCCTTATTTCTGTGGAATCTGAGAACAGATATTTCGGATCGCTTTGAAGACTATAGGGCCAAAGGAAATATCCTCCGATAACAAAGAGAAAGAAGCTTTCTGAGAAACTTCTTTGTGTTCTGTGAAATCATCTCACAGAGTTACAGCTTTCGCCTCAAGAAGCCTTTCGCTAAGACAGTTCTTGTGGAATTGGCAAAGTGATATTTGGAAGCCCTTAGAGGGCTATGGTTAAAAAGGAAATATCCTCAGATGAAATCTGGAAAGAATCTTTCTGTGAAACTGCTCACTGTTCTGTTAATTCATCTCACAGAGTTACATCTGTATTTCGTGGATCTCGTTGCTAGCCTTATTTCTGTGGAATCTGAGAACATATATTTCGGATCGCTTTGAAGACTATACGGCCAAAGGAAATATCCTCCGATAACAAAGAGAAAGAAGCTTTCTGAGAAACTTCTTTGTGTTCTGTGAAATCATCTCACAGAGTTACAGCTTTCGCCTCAAGAAGCCTTTCACTAACACAGTTCTTGTGGAATTGGCAAAGTGATATTTGGAAGCCCTTAGAGGGCTATGGAGAAAAAGGAAATATCCTCAGATGAAATCTGGAAAAAAGCTTTCTGAGAAACTGCTTAGTCTTCTGTTAATTCATCTCACAGATTTACATCTGTATTTCGAGGATCTCTTTGCTAGCCTTATTTCTGCGGAATCTGAGAACAGATATTTCGGATCACTTTGAAGACTATAGGGCCAAAGGAAATATCCTCCGATAGCAAAGAGAACGAAGCTTTCTGAGAAACTTCTTTGTGTTCTGTGAAATCATCTCAAAGAGTTACAGCTTTCCTCTCAGGAAGCCTTTCGCTAAGACAGTTCTTGTGGAGTTGGCAAAGTGATACTTGGAAGCCCTTAGAGGGCTATGGTGAAAAAGAAAATATCCTCAGATGAAATCTGGAAAGAAGCTTTCTGAGAAACTGCTCACTGTTCTGTAAATTCATCTCACAGAGTTACATCTGTATTTCGTGGATCTCTTTGCTAGCCTTATTTCTGTGGAATCTGAGAACAGATATTTCGGATCCCTTTGAAGACTATCGGGACAAGGGAAATATCCTCCGATAAAAAATAGAAAGAAGCTTTATGAGAAACTTCTTTGTGTTCTGTGAAATCATCTCACAGAGTTACAGCTTTCCCCTCAGGAAGCCTTTCGCTAAGACAGTTCTTGTGGAAATGGCAAAGTGATATTTGGAAGCCCTTAGAGGGCTACGGTGAAAAAGGAAATTTCCTCAGATGAAATCTGGAAAGAATCTTTCTGAGAAACTGCTTAGTGTTCTGTTAATTCATCTCACAGAGTTACATCTGTATTTCGTGGATCTCTTTGCTAGCCTTATTTCTTTGGAATCTGAGAACAGATATTTCGGATCCCTTTGAAGACTATAGGGCCAAAGGAAATATCCTCCGATAACAAAGAGAAAGAAGCTTTCTGAGAAACTTCTTTGTGTTCTGTGAAATCATCTCACAGAGTTACAGCTTTCGCCTCAAGAAGCCTTTCGCTAACACAGTTCTTGTGGAATTGGCAAAGTGATATTTGGAAGCCCTTAGAGGGCTATGGTGAAAAAGGAAATATCCTCAGATGAAATCTGGAAAGAAGCTTTGTGAGAAACTGCTTAGTGTTCTGTTAATTCATCTCACAGAGTTACATCTGTATTTCGTGGATCTCTTTGCTAGCCTTATTTCTGTGGAATCTGAGAACAGATATTTCGGATCCCTTTGAAGACTATAGGGCCAAAGGAAATATCCTCCGATAACAAAGAGAAAGAAGCTTTCTGAGAAACTTCTTTGTGTTCTGTGAAATCATCTCACAGAGTTACAGCTTTCGCCTCAAGAAGCCTTTCGCTAACACATTTCTTGTGGAATTGGCAAAGTGATATTTGGAAGCCCAAAGAGGGCTATGGTGAAAAAGGAAATATCCTCAGATGAAATCTGGAAAGAAGCTTTCTGAGAAACTGCTTAGTGTTCTGTTAATTCAACTCACAGTGTTACAACTTTATTTCGAGGATCTCTTTGCTAGCCTTATTTCTGTGGAATCTGAGAACAGATATTTCGGATCGCTTTGAAGACTATAGGGCCAAAGGAAATATCCTCCAATAACAAAGAGAAAGAAGCTTTCTGAGAAACTTCTTTGTGTTCTGGGAAATCATCTCACAGAGTTACAGATTTCCCCTCAGGAAGCCTTTCGCTAAGACAGTTCTTGTGAAATTGTCAAAGTGATATTTGGAAGCCCATAAAGGGCTATGGTGAAAAAGGAAATATCCTGAGATGAAATCTGGAAAGAAGCTTTCTGAGAAACTGCTCAGTGTTCTGTAAATTAATCTCACAGAGTTACATCTGTATTTCGTGGATCTCTTTGCTAGCCTTATTTCTGTGGAATCTGAGAACAGATATTTCGGATCGCTTTGAAGACTATTGGGCCAAAGGAAATATCCTCCGGTAACAAAAAGTTACAGCTTTCCCTTCAAGAACCCTTTCGCTAAGACAGTTCTTGTGGAATTGGCAAAGTGATATTTGGAAGCCCACAGAGGGCTATGGTGAAAAAGGAAATATCCTCAGATGAAATCTGGAAAGAAGCTTTCTGAGAAACTGCTTAGTGTTCTGTTAAGTCATCTCATAGAGTTACATCTGTATTTCGTGGATCTCTTTGTTAGCCTTATTTCTGTGGAATCTGAGAACAGATATTTCGGATCCCTTTGAACACTATAGGGCGAAAGGAAATATCCTCCGATAACAAAGAGAAAGAAGCTTTCTGAGAAACTTCTTTGTGTTCTGTAAAATCATCTCACAGAGTTACAGCTTTCGCCTCAAGAAGCCTTTCGCTAACACATTTATTTTGGAATTGGCAAAGTGATATATGGAAGCCCATAGAGGGCTATGGTGAAAAAGGAAATATCCACAGATGAAATCTGGAAAGAAGCTTTCTGAGAAACTGCTTAGTGTTCTGTTAATTCAACTCACAGTGTTACATCTTTATTTCGAGGATATCTTTGCTAGCCTTATTTCTGTGGAATCTGAGAACAGATATTTCGGATCGCTTTGAAGACTATAGGGCCAAAGGAAATATCCTCCGATAACAAAGAGAAAGAAGCTTTCTGAGAAACTTCTTTGTGTTCTGTGAAATCATCTCACAGAGTTACAGCTTTCGCCTCAAGAAGCCTTTCGCTAACACATTTCTTGTGGAATTGGCAAAGTGATATTTGGAAGAACATAGAGGGCTATGGTGAAAAAGGAAATATCCTCAGATGAAATCTGGAAAGAAGCTTTCTGAGAAACTTCTTAGTGTTCTGTTAATTCAACTCACAGTGTTACATCTTTATTTCGAGGATTTCTTTGCTAGCCTTATTTCTGTGGAATCTGAGAACAGATATTTCGGATCGCTTTGAAGACTATAGGGCCAAAGGAAATATCCTCCGAATATAAAGAGAAAGAAGCTTTCTGAGAAACTTCTTTGTGTTCTGTGAAATCATCTCACAGAGTTACAGCTTTCCGCTCAGGAAGCCTTTCGCTAAGACAGTTCTTGTGGAATTGGCAAAGTGATATTTGGAAGCCCTTAGAGGGCTATGGTGAAAAAGGAAATATCCTCAGATGAAATCTGGAAAGAATCTTTCTGAGAAACTGCTACTGTTCTGTAAATTCATCTCACAGAGTTACATCGGTATTTCGTGGATCTCTTTGCTAGCCTTTTTTCTGTGGAATCTGAGAACAGATATTTCGGATCCCTTTGAAGACTATTGGGCCAAAGGAAATATCCTCCGATAACAAAGAGAAAGAAGCTTTCTGAGAAACTTCTTTGTGTTCTGTGAAATCGTCTCACAGAGTTACAGCTTTCGCCTCAAGAAGCCTTTCGCTAACACAGTTCTTGTGGAATTGGCAAAGTGATATTTGGAAGCCCTTAGAGGGCTATGGTGAAAAAGGAAATATCCTCAGATGAAATCTGGAAAGAATCTTTCTGAGAAACTGCTCACTGTTCTGTTAATTCATCTCACAGAGTTACATCTGTATTTCGTGGATCTCTTTGCTAGCCTTATTTCTGTGGAATCTGAGAACAGATATTTCGGATACCTTTGAAGACTATAGGGCCAAAGGAAATATCTTCGGATAACAAAGAGAAAGAAGCTTTCTGAGAAACTTCTTTGTTCTGTGAAATCTTCTCACAGAGTTACAGCTTTCCCTTCAATAAGCCTTTCGCTAAGACCGTTCTTGTGGAATTGGCAAAGTGATATTTGGAAGCCCATAGAGGGCTCTGGTGAAAAAGGAAATATCCTCAGATGAAATCTGGAAATAAGCTTTCTGAGAAACCCCTTAGTGTTCTGTTAATTCATCTCACAGAGTTACATCTGTATTTCGTGGATCTCTTTGCTAGCCTTATTTCTGTGGAATCTGAGAACCGATATTTCGGATTGCTTTGAAGACTATAGGGCCAAAGGAAATATCCTTCGATAACAAAGAGAAAGAAGCTTTCTGAGAAACTTCTTTGTGTTCTGTGAAATCATCTCACAGAGTTACAGCTTTCCCCTCAAGAAGCCTTTCGCTAAGACAGTTCTTGTGGAATTGGCAAAGTGATATTTCGAAGCCCTTAGAGGGCTATGGTGAAAAAGGAAATATCCTCAGATGAAATCTGGAAAGAAGCTTTCTGAGAAACTGATTAGTGTTCTGTTAATTCATCTCACAGAGTTACATCTGTATTTCGAGGATCTCTTTGCTAGCCTCATTTCTGTGGAATCTGAGAACAGATATTTCGGATTGCTTTGAAGACTATAGGGCCAAAGGAAATATCCTCCGATAACAAAGAGAAAGAAGATTTCTGAGAAACTTCTTTGTGTTCTGTGAAATCATCTCACAGAGTTACAGCTTTCACCTCAAGAAGTCTTTCGCTAAGACAGTTCTTGTGGAATTGGCAAAGTGATATTTGGAAGCTCTTAGAGGGCTATGGTGAAAAAGAAAATATCCTCAGATGAAATCTGGAAAGAAGCTTTCTGAGAAACTGCTCACTGTTCTGTTAATTCAACTCACAGAGTTATATCTGTATTTCATGGATCTGTTTGCTAGCCTTATTTCTGTGGAATCTGAGAACGGATATTTCGGATCCCTTTGAAGACTATAGGGCCAAAGGAAATATCCTCCGATAACAAAGAGAAAGAAGCTTTCTGAGAAACTTCTTTGTGTTCTGTGAAATCATCTCACAGAGTTACAGCTTTCCCTTCAAGAAGCCTTTCGCTAAGACCGTTCTTGTGGAATTGGCAAAGTGATATTTGGAAGCCCATAGAGGGCTATGGTGAAAAAGGAAATATCCTCAGATGAAATCTGTAAAGAAGCTTTCTGAGAAACTGCTTAGTGTTCTGTTAATTCATCTCACAGAGTTACATCTGTATTTCGAGGATCTCTTTGCTAGCCTTATTTCTGTGGAATCTGAGAACAGATATTTCGGATCTCTTTGAAGACTATAGGGCCAAAGGAAATATCCTCCGATAACAAAGAGAAAGAAGCTTTCTGAGAAACTTCTTTGTGTTCTGTGAAATCATTTCACAGAGTTACAGCTTTGCCTCAAGAAGCCTTTCGCTAAGACAGTTCTTGTGGAATTGGCAAAGTGATATTTGGAAGCCCAGAGAGGGCTATGGTGAAAAAGGAAATATCCTCAGATGAAATCTGGAAAGAAGCTTTTTGAGAAACTGCTTACTGTTCTGTTAATTCATCTCACAGAGTTACATCTGTATTTCGAGGATCTCTTTGCTAGCCTTATTTCTTTGGAATCTGAGAACAGATATTTCGGATCGTTTTGAAGATTATAGGGCCAAAGGAAATATCCTCCGATAACAAAGAGAACGAAGCTTTCTGAGAAACTTCTTTGTGTTCTGTGAAATCATATCACAGAGTTACAGCTTTCCTCTCAGGAAGTCTTTCGCTCAGACAGTTCTTGTGGAATTGGCAAAGTGATATTTGGAAGCCCATAGAGGGCAATGGTGAAAAAGAAAATATCCTCAGATGAAATCTGGAAAGAAGCTTTCTGAGAAACTGCGACTGTTCTGTTAATTCATCTCACAGAGTTATATCTGTATTTCGTGGATCTCTTTGCTAGCCTTATTTCTGTGGAATCTGAGAACAGATATTTCGGATCCCTTTGAAGACTATAGGGCCAAAGGAAATATCCTCCGATAACAAAGAGAAAGAAGGTTTCTGAGAAACTTCTTTGTGTTCTGTGAAATCATCTCACAGAGTTACAGCTTTCCCCTCAAGAAGCCTTTCGCTAAGACAGTTCTTGTGGAATTGGCAAAGTGATATTTGGAAGCCCATAGAGGGCTACGGTGAAAAAGGAAATATCCTCAGATGAAATCTGGAAAGAAGCTTTCTGAGAAACTGCTTAGTGTTCTGTTAATTCATCTCACAGAGTTACATCTGTATTTCGAGGATCTCTTTGCTAGCCTTATTTCAGTGGAATCTGAGAACCGATATTTCGCATCGCTTTGAAGACTATAGGGCCAAAGGAAATATCCTCCGATAACAAAGAGAAAGAAGCTTTCTGAGAAACTTCTTTGGGTTCTGTGAAATTATTTCACAGAGTTACAACTTTGCCCTCAAGAAGCCTTTCGCTAACACAGTTCTTGTGGAATTGGCAAAGTGATATTTGGAAGCCCATAGAGGTCTATGGTGAAAAAGGAAATATCCTCAGATGAAATCTGGAAAGAAGCTTTCTGAGAAACTGATTAGTGTTCTGTTAATTCATCTCACAGAGTTACATCTGTATTTCGAGTATCTCTTTGCTAGCCTTTTTTCTGTGGAATCAGAGAACAGATATTTCGGATCGCTTTGAAGACTATAGGGCCAAAGGAAATATCCTCCGATAACAAAGAGAAAGAAGCTTTCTGAGAAACTTCTTTGTGTTCTGTGAAATCATCTCACAGAGTTACAGCTTTCCCCTCAAGAAGCCTTTCGCTAAGACAGTTCTTGTGGAATGGGCAAAGTGATATTAGGAAGCCCATAGAGGGCTATGGTGAAAAAGGAAATATCCTCAGATGAAATCTGGGAAGAAGTTTCTGAGAAACTGTTTAGTGTTCTGTTAATTCATCTCACAGAGTTACATCTGTATTTCGAGGATCTCTTTGCTAGCCTTATTTCTTTGGAATCTGAGAACAGATTTTTCTGATCGCTTTGAAGACTATAAGGCCAAAGGAAATATCCTCCGATAAAAAGAGAAAGAAGCTTTCTGAGAAACTTCTTGGTGTTCTACGAAATCATCTCACAGAGTTATAGCGTTCGCCTCAAGAAGCCTTTCGCTAACACAGTTCTTGTCTAATTGGCAAAGTGATATTTGGAAGCCCATAGAGGGCTATGGTGAAAAAGGTAATATCCTCAGATGAAATCTGGAAAGAAGCTTTTTGAGAAACTGCTTACTGTTCTGTTAATTCATCTCACAGAGTTACATCTGTATTTCGAGGATCTCTTTGCTAGCCTTATTTCTTTGGAATCTGAGAACAGATATTTCGGATCGCTTTGAAGACTATAGGGCCAAAGGAAATATCCTCCGATAACAAAGAGAACGAAGCTTTCTGAGAAACTTCTTTGTGTTCTGTGAAATCATATCACAGAGTTACAGCTTTCCTCTCAGGAAGCCTTTCGCTCAGACATTTCTTTTGCAATTGGCAAAGTGATATTTGGAAGCCCATAGAGGGCAATGGTGAAAAAGAAAATATCCTCAGATGAAATCTGGAAAGAAGCTTTCTGAGAAACTGCGACTGTTCTGTTAATTCATCTCACAGAGTTATATCTGTATTTCGTGGATCTCTTTGCTAGCCTTATTTCTGTGGAATCTGAGAACAGATATTTCGGATCCCTTTGAACACTATAGGGCCAAAGGAAATATCCTCCGATAACAAAGAGAAATAATCTTTCTGAGAAACTTCTTTGTGTTCTGTGAAATCATCTCACAGAGTTACAGCTTTCTCCTCAAGAACCCTTTCGCTAAGACAGTTCTTGTGGAATTGGCAAAGTGATATTTGGAAGCCCATAGAGGGCTATGGTGAAAAAGGAAATATGCTCAGATGAAATCTGGAAAGAAGCTTTCTGAGAAACTGCTTAGTGTTCTGTTAATTCATCTCACAGAGTTACATCTGTATTTCGTGGATCTCTTTGCTAGCCTTATTTCTGTGGAATCTGAGAACAGATATTTCGGATCCCTTTGAAGACTATAGGGCCAAAGGAAATATCCTCCGATAACAAAGAGAAAGAAGCTTTCTGAGAAACTTCTTTGTGTTCTGTGAAATCATCTCACAGAGTTACAGCTTTCCCCTCAAGAAGCCTTTCGCTAAGACAGTTCTTGTGGAATTGGCAAAGTGATATTTGGAAGCCCATAGAGGGCTACGGTGAAAAAGGAAATATCCTCAGATGAAATCTGGAAAGAAGCTTTCTGAGAAACTGCTTAGTGTTCGGTTAATTCATCTCACAGAGTTACATCTTTATTTCGAGGATCTCTTTGCTAGCCTTATTTCTGTGGAATCTGAGAACAGATATTTCGCATCGCTTTGAAGACTATAGGGCCAAAGGAAATATCCTCCGATAACAAAGAGAAAGAAGCTTTCTGAGAAACTTCTTTGTGTTCTGTGAAATCATCTCACAGAGTTACAGCTTTCCCCTCAAGAAGCCTTTCGCTAAGAGAGTTCTTGTGGAATTGGCACAGTGATAATTGGAAGCCCATAGAGGGCTATGGTGAAAAAGGAAATATCCTCCGATAACAAAGAGAGAGAAGCTTTCTGAGAAACTGCTTAGTGGTCTGTTAATTCATCTCACAGAGTTACATCTGTATTTCGTGGATCTCTTTGCTAGCCTTATTTCTGTGGAATCTGAGAACAGATATTTCGGATCCCTTTGAAGACTATAGGGCCAAAGGAAATATCCTCCGATAACAAAGAGAAAGAAGCTTTCTGAGAAACTTCTTTGTGTTCTGTGAAATCATTTCACAGAGTTACACCTTTCCCCTCAAGAAGCCTTTCGCTAAGACAGTTCTTGTGGAATTGGCAAAGTGATATTTGGAAGCCCACAGAGGGCTAGGGTGAAAAAGGAAATATCCTCAGATGAAATCTGGAAAGAAGCTTTCTGAGAAACTGCTCAGTGTTCTTTCAATTCATCGCACAGAGTTACATCTGTATTTCGTGGATCTCTTTGCTCCCTTATTTCTGTGGAATCCGAGAAGAGATATTTCAGATCCCTTTCAAGACTATAGGGCCAAAGGAAATATCCTCCGATAACAAAGAGAAAGAAGCTTTCTGAGAAACTTCTTTGTGTTCGGTGAAATCATCTCACAGAGTTACTGCTTTCCCCTCAAGAAGCCTTTCGCTAAGAGAGTTCTTGTGGAATTGGCAAAGTGATAATTGGAAGCCCATAGAGGGCTATGGTGAAAAAGGAAATATCCTCCGATAACAAAGAGAAAGAAGCTTTCTGAGAAACTGCTTAGTGTTCTGTTAATTCATCTCACCGAGTTACATCTGTATTTCGTGCATCTCTTTGGCAGCCTTATTTCTGTGGAATCTGAGAACAGATATTTCGGATCCCTTTGAACACTATAGGGCCAAAGGAAATATCCTCCGATAACAAAGATAAAGAAGCTTTCTGAGAAACTTCTTTGTGTTCTGTGAAATCATCTCACAGAGTTACAGCTTTCCCTTCAAGAAGTCTTTCGCTAAGACAGTTCTTGTGGAATTGGCAAAGTGATATTTGGAAGCCCATAGAGGTCTATGGTGAAAAAGGAAATATCCTCAGATGAAATCTGGAAGGAAGCTTTCTGAGAAACTACTCAGTGTTCTTTTAATTCATCTCACAGAGTTACATCTGTATTTCGTGGATCTCTTTGCTAGCCTTATTTCTGTGAAATCTGAGAACAGATATTTCGGATCCCTTTGAACAGTATAGGGTCAAAGGAAATATCCTCCGATAACAAAGAGAGAAAGAAGCTTTCTGGGAAACATCTTTGTGTTCTATGAAACATCTCACAGAGTTACAGGTTTCCCCTCAAGATGCCTTTCGCTAAGAAAGTTCTTGTGGAATTGGCAAAGTGATATTTGGAAGCCCATAGAGGGCTATGGTGAACAAGGATATATCCTCAGATGAAATTTCGAAAGAAGCTTTCTGAGAAACTGCTTAGTGTTCTGTTAATTCATCTCACAGAGTTACATCTGTATTTCGTGGATCTCTTTGCTAGTCTTATTTCTGTGGAATCTGAGAACAGATATTTCGGATCCCTTTGAACACTATAGGGAAAAAGGAAATATCATCCGATAACAAATAGAAAGAAGATTTCTGTGAAACTGCTTTGTGTTCTGTGAAATCATCTCACAGATTTACAGCTTTCCCCTCAAGAAGCCTTTCGCTAAGGCAGTTCTTGTGGAATTGGCAAAGTGATATTTGGAAGCCCCTAGAGGGCTATGGTGAAAAAGGATATATACTCAGATGAAATCTGGAAAGAAGCTTTCTGAGAAACTGCTTAGTGTTCTGTTAATTCAACTCACAGAGTTACATCTGTATTTCGTGGATCTCTTTGCTAGCGTTATTCCTGTGGAATCATAGAACAGATATTTCGGATCCCTTTGAACACTATAGGGCCAAAGGAAATATCCTCCGATAACAAAGAGAAAGAAGCTTTCTGAGAAACTTCTTTGTGTTCTGTGAAATCATCTCACAGAGTTACAGCTTTCCCCTCAAGAAGCCTTTCGCTAAGACAGTTCTTGTGGAATTGGCAAAGTGATATTTGGAAGCCCATAGAGGGCTATGGTGAAAAAGGAAATATCCTCATATGAAATCTGGAAAGAAGCTTTCTGAGAAACTGCTTAGTGTTCTGTTAATTCATCTCACAGAGTTACATCTGTATTTCGTGGATCTCTTTGCTAGCCTTATTTCTGTGGAATCTGAGAACAGATATTTCGGATCCCTTTGAAGACTATAGGGCCAAAGGAAATATCCTCCGATAACAAAGAGAAAGAAGCTTTCTGAGAAACTTCTTTGTGTTCTGTGAAATCACTTCACAGAGTTACACCTTTCCCCTCAAGAAGCCTTTCGCTAAGACAGTTCTTGTGGAATTGGCAAAGTGATATTTGGAAGCCCACAGAGGGCTAGGGTGAAAAAGGAAATATCCTCAGATGAAATCTGGAAAGAAGCTTTCTGAGAAACTGCTCAGTGTTCTTTTAATTCATCGCACAGAGTTACATCTGTATTTCGTGGATCTCTTTGCTCCCTTATTTCTGTGGAATCCGAGAACAGATATTTCGGATCCCTTTGAAGACTATAGGGCCAAAGGAAATATCCTCCGATAACAAAGAGAAAGAAGCTTTCTGAGAAACTTCTTTGTGTTCTGTGAAATCATCTCACAGAGTTACTTCTTTCCCCTCAAGAAGCCTTTCGCTAGGAGAGTTCTTGTGGAATTGGCAAAGTGATATTTGGAAGCCCATAGAGGGCTATGGTGAAAAAGGAAATATCCTCCGATAACAAAGAGAAAGAAGCTTTCTGAGAAATTGCTTAGTGTTCTGTTAATTCATCTCACAGAGTTACATCTGTATTTCGTGCATCTCTTTTCAGCCTGATTTCTGTGGAATCTGAGAACAGATATTTCGGATCTCCTTGAAGAATATAGGGCCAAAGAAAATATCCTCCGATAACAAAGAGAAAGAAGCTTTCTGAGAAACTTTTTTGTGTTCTGTGAAATCATCTCACAGAGTTATAGCTTTCCCCTCAAGAAGCCTTTCGCTAAGACAGTTCTTGTGGAATTGGCAAAGTGATATTTGGAAGCCCATAGAGGGCTATGGTGAAAAAGGAAATATCCTCAGATGAAATCTGGAAAGAGGCTTTCTGAGACACTGCTTAGTGTTCTGTTAATTCATCTCACAGAGTTACATCTGTATTTCGTGGATGTGTTTGCTTGCCTTATTTCTGTGGAATCTGAGAACAGATATTTCGGATCCCTTTGAACCCTATAGGGCCAAAGGAAATATCCTCCGATAACAAAGGAAAAGAAGATTTCTGAGAAACTTTTTTGTGTTCTGTGAAATCATCTCACAGAGTTATAGCTTTCCCCTTAAGAAGCCTTTCGCTAAGACAGTTCTTGTGGAATTGGCAAAGTGATATTTGTAAGGCCATAGAGGGCTATGGTGAAAAAGGAAATATCCTCAGATGAAATCTGGAAAGACGCTTTCTGAGACACTGCTTAGTGTTCTGTTAATTCATCTCACAGAGTTACATCTGTATTTCGTGGATCTCTTTGCTTGCCTTATTTCTGTGGAATCTGAGAACAGATATTTCGGATCCCTTTGAAGACTATAGGGCCAAAGGAAATATCCTCCGATAACAAAGAGAAAGAAGCTTTCAGAGAAACATCTTTGTGTTCTGTGAAATCATCTCACAGAGTTGCAGCTTTCCCCTCAAGAAGCCTTTCGCTAAGATAGTTCTTGCGGAATTAGCAAAGTGATATTTGGAAGCCCATAGAGGGCAATGGTGAAACCGGAAATATCCTCAGATGAAATCTGGAAAGAAGCTTTCTGAGAAAATGCTTAGTGTTCTGTTAAATCATCTTACTGAGTTACATCTGTATTTCGAGTATCTCTTTGCTAGTCTTATTTCTGTGGAATCTGAGAACAGATATTTCGGATCCCTTTGAAGACTATAGGGCCAAAGGAAATATCCTCCGATAACAAAGAGAAAGAAGCTTTCTGAGAAACTTCTTTGTGTTCTGTGAAATCATCTCACAGAGTTACAGCTTTCCCCTCAAGAAGCCTTTCGCTAAGACAGTTCTTGTGGAATTGGCAAAGTGATATTTGGAAGCCCATGGAGGGCTATGGTGAAAAAGGAAATATCCTCCGATGAAATCTGGAAAGAAGCTTTCTGAGAAACGGCTCAGTGTTCTTTTAGTTCATCTCACAGAGTTACATCTGTATTTCGTGGATCTCTTTGCTAGCCTTGTTTCCGTGAAATCTGAGAACAGATATTTCGGATCCCTTTGAACACTATAGGGTCAAAGGAAATATCCTCTGATAACAAAGAGAGAGAAGCTTTCCGGGAAACTTCTTTGTGTTCTGTGAAACATCTCACAGAGTTACAGCTTTCCCCTCAAGAAGCCTTTCGCTAAGACAGTTCTTGTGGAATTGGCAAAGTGATATTTGGAAGCTCATAGAGGACTATGGTGAACAAGGATATATCCTCAGATGAAATTTCGAAAGAAGCTTTCTGAGAAACTGCTTAGTGTTCTGTTAATTCATCTCACAGAGTTACATCTGTATTTCGTGGATCTCTTTGCTAGCCTTATTTCTGTGGAATCTGAGAACAGATATTTCGGATCCCTTTGAACACTATAGGGAAAAAGGAAATATCATCCGATAACAAAGAGAAAGAAGATTTCTGTGAAACTGCTTTGTGTTCTGTGAAATCATCTCACAGAGTTACAGCTTTCCCCTCAAGAAGCCTTTCGCTAAGGCAGTTCTTGTGGAATTGGCAAAGTGATATTTCAAAGCCCCTAGAGGGCTATGGTGAAAAAGGATATATACTCAGATGAAATCTGGAAAGAAGCTTTCTGAGAAACTGCTTAGTATTCTGTTCATTCATCTCACATATTTACATCTATATTTCATGGATCTCTTTGCTAGCGTTATTCCTGTGGAATCATAGAACAGATATTTCGGATCCCTTTGAACACTATAGGGCCAAAGGAAATATCCTCCGATAACAAAGAAAAAGAAGCTTTCTGAGAAACTGCTTAGTGTTCTGTTAATTCATCTCACAGAGTTACATCTGTATTTCGTGGATCTCTTCCCTAGCCTTATTTCTGTGGAAACTGAGAACAGATATTTCGGATCCCTTTGAACACTATAGGGCCGAAGGAAATATCCTCCGATAACAAAGAGAAAGAAGCTTTCTGTGAAACTACTTTGTGTTCTGTGAAATCATCTCACAGAGTTACAGCTTTCGCCTCAAGAAGCCTTTCGCTAACACATTTCTTTTGGAATTGGCAAAGTGATATTTGGAAGCCCATAGAGGGCTATGGTGAAAAAGGAAATATCCTCAGATGAAATCTGGAAAGAAGCTTTCTGAGAAACTGCTTAGTGTTCTGTTAATTCAACTCACAGTGTTACATCTTTATTTCGAGGATCTCTTTGCTAGCCTTCTTTGTGTGGAATCTGAGAACAGATATTTCGGATCCCTTTGAAGACTACAGGGCCAAAGGAAATATCCTCCGATAACAAAGAGAAAGAAGCTTTCTGAGAAACTTCTTTGTGTTCTGTGAAATCATCTCACAGAGTTACAGCTTTCGCCTCAAGAAGCCTTTCGCTAACACATTTCTTGTGGAATTGGCAAAGTGATATTTGGAAGCCCTTAGAGGGCTATGGTGAAAAAGGAAATATCCTCAGATGAAATCTGGAAAGAAGCTTTCTGAGAAACTGCTTAGTGTTCTGTTAATTCATCTCACAGATTTACATCTGTATTTCGAGGATGTCTTTGCTAGCCTTATTTCTGTGGAATCTGAGAACAGATATTTATGATCGCTTTGAAGACTATAGGGTCAAAGGAAATATCCTCTGATAACAAAGAGAACGAAGCTTTCTGAGAAACTTCTTTGTGTTCTGTGAAATCATCTCACAGAGTTACAGCTTTCCTCTCAGGAAGCCTTTCGCTAACACAGTTCTTGTGGAATTGGCAAAGTGATATTTGGAAGCCCTAAGAGGGCTATGGTGAAAAAGAAAATATCCTCAGATGAAATCTGGAAAGAAGCTTTCTGAGAAACTGCTCACTGTTCTGTAAATTCATCTCACAGAGATACATCTGAATTTCGTGGATCTCTTTGATACCCTTATTTCTGTGGAATCTGAGAACATATATTTCGGATCGCTTTGAAGACTATAGGGCCAAAGGAAATATCCTCCGATAACAAAGAGAAAGAGGCTTTCTGAGAAACTTGTTTGTGTTCTGTGAAATCATCTCACAGAGTTACAGCTTTCCCTTCAAGAAGCCTTTCGCTAAGACAGTTCTTGTGGAATTGGCAAAGTGATATTTGGAAGCCCATAGAGGGCTATGTTGAAAAAGGAAATATCCTCAGATGAAATCTGGAAAGAAGCTTTCTGAGAAACTGCTTAGTGTTCTGTTAATTCATCTCACACAGTTACATCTGTATTTCGTGGATCTCTTTGCTAGCCTTATTTCTGTGGAATCTGAGAACAGATATTTCCGATCCCTTTGAAGACTATAGGGCCAAAGGAAATATCCTCCGATAACAAAGAGAAAGAAGCTTTCTGAGAAACTTCTTTGTGTTCTGTGAAATCATCTCACAGAGTTACAGCTTTCCCTTCAAGACGCCATTCGCTAAGACAGCTCTTTTGGAATTGGCAAAGTGATATTTGGAAGCCCATAGAGGGCTATGGTGAAAAAGGAAATATCCTCAGATGAAATCTGGAAAGAAGCTTTCTGAGAAACTGCTTAGTGTTCTGTTAAGTCATCTCATAGAGTTACATCTGTATTTCGTGGATCTCTTTGTTAGCCTTATTTCTGTGGAATCTGAGAGCAGATATTTCGGATCCCTTTGAACACTATAGGGCGAAAGGAAATATCCTCCGATAACAAAGAGAAAGAAGCTTTCAGAGAAACTTCTTTGTGTTCTGTAAAATCATCTCACAGAGTTACAGCTTTCGCCTCAAGAAGCCTTTCGCTAACACATTTCTTTTGGAATTGGCAAAGTGATATATGGAAGCCCATAGAGGGCTATGGTGAAAAAGGAAATATCCTCAGATGAAATCTGGAAAGAAGCTTTCTGAGAAACCGCTTAGTGTTCTGTTAATTCATCTCACAGAGTTACATCTGTATTTCGTGGATCTCTTTGCTAGCCTTATTTCTGTGGAATCTGAGAACCGATATTTCGGATTGCTTTGAAGACTATAGGGCCAAAGGAAATATCCTTCGATAACAAAGAGAAAGAAGCTTTCTGAGAAACTTCTTTGTGTTCTGTGAAATCATCTCACAGAGTTACAGCTTTCCCCTCAAGAAGCCTTTCGCTAAGACAGTTCTTGTGGAATCGGCAAAGTGATATTTCGAAGCCCATAGAGGGCTATGGTGAAAAAGGAAATATCCTCAGATGAAATCTGGAAAGAAGCTTTCTGAGAAACTGATTAGTGTTCTGTTAATTCATCTCACAGAGTTACATCTGTATTTCGAGGATCTCTTTGCTAGCCTCATTTCTGTGGAATCTGAGAACAGATATTTCGGATCGCTTTGAAGACTATAGGGCCAAAGGAAATATCCTCCGATAACAAAGAGAAAGAAGATTTCTGAGAAACTTCTTTGTGTTCTGTGAAATCATCTCACAGAGTTACAGCTTTCACCTCAAGAAGCCTTTCGCTAAGACAGTTCTTGTGGAATTGGCAAAGTGATATTTGGAAGCTCTTAGAGGGCTATGGTGAAAAAGGAAATATCCTCAGATGAAATCTGGAAAGAAGCTTTCTGAGAAACTGCTTAGTGTTCTGTTAATTCATCTCACAGATTTACATTTGTATTTCGAGGATCTCTTTGCTTGCCTTATTTCTGTGGAATCTGAGAACAGATATTTCGGATCCCTTTGAAGACTATAGGGCCAAAGGAAATATCCTCCGATAACAAAGAGAACGAAGCTTTCTGAGAAACTTCTTTGTGTTCTGTGAAATCATCTCACAGAGTTACAGCTTTCCTCTCAGGAAGCCTTTCGCTAAGACAGTTCTTGTGGAATTGGCAAAGTGATATTTGGATGCCCTTAGAGGGCTATGGTGAAAAAGAAAATATCCTCAGATGAAATCTGGAAAGAAGCTTTCTGAGAAACTGCTCACTGTTCTGTTAATTCAACTCACAGAGTTATATCTGTATTTCATGGATCTGTTTGCTAGCCTTATTTCTGTGGAATCTGAGAACGGATATTTCGGATCCCTTTGAAGACTATAGGGCCAAAGGAAATATCCTCCGATAACAAAGAGAAAGAAGCTTTCTGAGAAACTTCTTTGTGTTCTGTGAAATCATCTCACAGAGTTTCAGCTTTCCCTTGAAGAAGCCTTTCGCTAAGACCGTTCTTGTGGAATTGGCAAAGTGATATTTGGAAGCCCATAGAGGGCTATGGTGAAAAAGGAAATATCCTCAGATGAAATCTGTAAAGAAGCTTTCTGAGAAACTGCTTAGTGTTCTGTTAATTCATCTCACAGAGTTACATCTGTATTTCGTGGATCTCTTTGCTAGCCTTATTTCTGTGGAATCTGAGAACAGATATTTCGGATCGCTTTGAAGACTATAGGGCCAAAGGAAATATCCTCCGATAACAAAGAGAAAGAAGCTTTCTGAGAAACTTCTTTGTGTTCTGTGAAATCATCTCACAGAGTTACAGCTTTCGCCTCAAGAAGCCTTTCGCTAAGACTGTTCTTGTGGAATTGGCAAAGTGATATTTGGAAGCCCTTAGAGGGCTATGGTTAAAAAGGAAATATCCTCAGATGAAATCTGGAAAGAATCTTTCTGTGAAACTGCTCACTGTTCTGTTAATTCATCTCACAGAGTTACATCTGTATTTCGTGGATCTCGTTGCTAGCCTTATTTCTGTGGAATCTGAGAACATATATTTCGGATCGCTTTGAAGACTATACGGCCAAAGGAAATATCCTCCGATAACAAAGAGAAAGAAGCTTTCTGAGAAACTTCTTTGTGTTCTGTGAAATCATCTCACAGAGTTACAGCTTTCGCCTCAAGAAGCCTTTCACTAACACAGTTCTTGTGGAATTGGCAAAGTGATATTTGGAAGCCCTTAGAGGGCTATGGAGAAAAAGGAAATATCCTCAGATGAAATCTGGAAAAAAGCTTTCTGAGAAACTGCTTAGTCTTCTGTTAATTCATCTCACAGATTTACATCTGTCTTTCGAGGATCTCTTTGCTAGCCTTATTTCTGCGGAATCTGAGAACAGATATTTCGGATCACTTTGAAGACTATAGGGCCAAAGGAAATATCCTCCGATAGCAAAGAGAACGAAGCTTTCTGAGAAACTTCTTTGTGTTCTGTGAAATCATCTCAAAGAGTTACAGCTTTCCTCTCAGGAAGCCTTTCGCTAAGACAGTTCTTGTGGAGTTGGCAAAGTGATACTTGGAAGCCCTTAGAGGGCTATGGTGAAAAAGAAAATATCCTCAGATGAAATCTGGAAAGAAGCTTTCTGAGAAACTGCTCACTGTTCTGTAAATTCATCTCACAGAGTTACATCTGTATTTCGTGGATCTCTTTGCTAGCCTTATTTCTGTGGAATCTGAGAACAGATATTTCGGATCCCTTTGAAGACTATCGGGCCAAGGGAAATATCCTCCGATAAAAAAGAGAAAGAAGCTTTATGAGAAACTTCTTTGTGTTCTGTGAAATCATCTCACAGAGTTACAGCTTTCCCCTCAGGAAGCCTTTCGCTAAGACAGTTCTTGTGGAAATGGCAAAGTGATATTTGGAAGCCCTTAGAGGGCTACGGTGAAAAAGGAAATTTCCTCAGATGAAATCTGGAAAGAATCTTTCTGAGAAACTGCTTAGTGTTCTGTTAATTCATCTCACAGAGTTACATCTGTATTTCGTGGATCTCTTTGCTAGCCTTATTTCTTTGGAATCTGAGAACAGATATTTCGGATCCCTTTGAAGACTATAGGGCCAAAGGAAATATCCTCCGATAACAAAGAGAAAGAAGCTTTCTGAGAAACTTCTTTGTGTTCTGTGAAATCATCTCACAGAGTTACAGCTTTCGCCTCAAGAAGCCTTTCGCTAACACAGTTCTTGTGGAATTGGCAAAGTGATATTTGGAAGCCCTTAGAGGGCTATGGTGAAAAAGGAAATATCCTCAGATGAAATCTGGAAAGAAGCTTTGTGAGAAACTGCTTAGTGTTCTGTTAATTCATCTCACAGAGTTACATCTGTATTTCGTGGATCTCTTTGCTAGCCTTATTTCTGTGGAATCTGAGAACAGATATTTCGGATCCCTTTGAAGACTATAGGGCCAAAGGAAATATCCTCCGATAACAAAGAGAAAGAAGCTTTCTGAGAAACTTCTTTGTGTTCTGTGAAATCATCTCACAGAGTTACAGCTTTCGCCTCAAGAAGCCTTTCGCTAACACATTTCTTGTGGAATTGGCAAAGTGATATTTGGAAGCCCAAAGAGGGCTATGGTGAAAAAGGAAATATCCTCAGATGAAATCTGGAAAGAAGCTTTCTGAGAAACTGCTTAGTGTTCTGTTAATTCAACTCACAGTGTTACAACTTTATTTCGAGGATCTCTTTGCTAGCCTTATTTCTGTGGAATCTGAGAACAGATATTTCGGATCGCTTTGAAGACTATAGGGCCAAAGGAAATATCCTCCAATAACAAAGAGAAAGAAGCTTTCTGAGAAACTTCTTTGTGTTCTGGGAAATCATCTCACAGAGTTACAGATTTCCCCTCAGGAAGCCTTTCGCTAAGACAGTTCTTGTGAAATTGTCAAAGTGATATTTGGAAGCCCATAAAGGGCTATGGTGAAAAAGGAAATATCCTGAGATGAAATCTGGAAAGTAGCTTTCTGAGAAACTGCTCAGTGTTCTGTAAATTAATCTCACAGAGTTACATCTGTATTTCGTGGATCTCTTTGCTAGCCTTATTTCTGTGGAATCTGAGAACAGATATTTCGGATCGCTTTGAAGACTATTGGGCCAAAGGAAATATCCTCCGGTAACAAAAAGTTACAGCTTTCCCTTCAAGAACCCTTTCGCTAAGACAGTTCTTGTGGAATTGGCAAAGTGATATTTGGAAGCCCATAGAGGGCTATGGTGAAAAAGGAAATATCCTCAGATGAAATCTGGAAAGAAGCTTTCTGAGAAACTGCTTAGTGTTCTGTTAAGTCATCTCATAGAGTTACATCTGTATTTCGTGGATCTCTTTGTTAGCCTTATTTCTGTGGAATCTGAGAACAGATATTTCGGATCCCTTTGAACACTATAGGGCGAAAGGAAATATCCTCCGATAACAAAGAGAAAGAAGCTTTCTGAGAAACTTCTTTGTGTTCTGTAAAATCATCTCACAGAGTTACAGCTTTCGCCTCAAGAAGCCTTTCGCTAACACATTTATTTTGGAATTGGCAAAGTGATATATGGAAGCCCATAGAGGGCTATGGTGAAAAAGGAAATATCCACAGATGAAATCTGGAAAGAAGCTTTCTGAGAAACTGCTTAGTGTTCTGTTAATTCAACTCACAGTGTTACATCTTTATTTCGAGGATATCTTTGCTAGCCTTATTTCTGTGGAATCTGAGAACAGATATTTCGGATCGCTTTGAAGACTATAGGGCCAAAGGAAATATCCTCCGATAACAAAGAGAAAGAAGCTTTCTGAGAAACTTCTTTGTGTTCTGTGAAATCATCTCACAGAGTTACAGCTTTCGCCTCAAGAAGCCTTTCGCTAACACATTTCTTGTGGAATTGGCAAAGTGATATTTGGAAGAACATAGAGGGCTATGGTGAAAAAGGAAATATCCTCAGATGAAATCTGGAAAGAAGCTTTCTGAGAAACTTCTTAGTGTTCTGTTAATTCAACTCACAGTGTTACATCTTTATTTCGAGGATTTCTTTGCTAGCCTTATTTCTGTGGAATCTGAGAACAGATATTTCGGATCGCTTTGAAGACTATAGGGCCAAAGGAAATATCCTTCGAATATAAAGAGAAAGAAGCTTTCTGAGAAACTTCTTTGTGTTCTGTGAAATCATCTCACAGAGTTACAGCTTTCCGCTCAGGAAGCCTTTCGCTAAGACAGTTCTTGTGGAATTGGCAAAGTGATATTTGGAAGCCCTTAGAGGGCTATGGTGAAAAAGGAAATATCCTCAGATGAAATCTGGAAAGAATCTTTCTGAGAAACTGCTACTGTTCTGTAAATTCATCTCACAGAGTTACATCGGTATTTCGTGGATCTCTTTGCTAGCCTTTTTTCTGTGGAATCTGAGAACAGATATTTCGGATCCCTTTGAAGACTATTGGGCCAAAGGAAATATCCTCCGATAACAAAGAGAAAGAAGCTTTCTGAGAAACTTCTTTGTGTTCTGTGAAATCGTCTCACAGAGTTACAGCTTTCGCCTCAAGAAGCCTTTCGCTAACACAGTTCTTGTGGAATTGGCAAAGTGATATTTGGAAGCCCTTAGAGGGCTATGGTGAAAAAGGAAATATCCTCAGATGAAATCTGGAAAGAATCTTTCTGAGAAACTGCTCACTGTTCTGTTAATTCATCTCACAGAGTTACATCTGTATTTCGTGGATCTCTTTGCTAGCCTTATTTCTGTGGAATCTGAGAACAGATATTTCGGATACCTTTGAAGACTATAGGGCCAAAGGAAATATCTTCGGATAACAAAGAGAAAGAAGCTTTCTGAGAAACTTCTTTGTTCTGTGAAATCTTCTCACAGAGTTACAGCTTTCCCTTCAAGAAGCCTTTCGCTAAGACCGTTCTTGTGGAATTGGCAAAGTGATATTTGGAAGCCCATAGAGGGCTCTGGTGAAAAAGGAAATATCCTCAGATGAAATCTGGAAATAAGCTTTCTGAGAAACCCCTTAGTGTTCTGTTAATTCATCTCACAGAGTTACATCTGTATTTCGTGGATCTCTTTGCTAGCCTTATTTCTGTGGAATCTGAGAACCGATATTTCGGATTGCTTTGAAGACTATAGGGCCAAAGGAAATATCCTTCGATAACAAAGAGAAAGAAGCTTTCTGAGAAACTTCTTTGTGTTCTGTGAAATCATCTCACAGAGTTACAGCTTTCCCCTCAAGAAGCCTTTCGCTAAGACAGTTCTTGTGGAATTGGCAAAGTGATATTTCGAAGCCCTTAGAGGGCTATGGTGAAAAAGGAAATATCCTCAGATGAAATCTGGAAAGAAGCTTTCTGAGAAACTGATTAGTGTTCTGTTAATTCATCTCACAGAGTTACATCTGTATTTCGAGGATCTCTTTGCTAGCCTCATTTCTGTGGAATCTGAGAACAGATATTTCGGATTGCTTTGAAGACTATAGGGCCAAAGGAAATATCCTCCGATAACAAAGAGAAAGAAGATTTCTGAGAAACTTCTTTGTGTTCTGTGAAATCATCTCACAGAGTTACAGCTTTCACCTCAAGAAGCCTTTCGCTAAGACAGTTCTTGTGGAATTGGCAAAGTGATATTTGGAAGCTCTTAGAGGGCTATGGTGAAAAAGAAAATATCCTCAGATGAAATCTGGAAAGAAGCTTTCTGAGAAACTGCTCACTGTTCTGTTAATTCAACTCACAGAGTTATATCTGTATTTCATGGATCTGTTTGCTAGCCTTATTTCTGTGGAATCTGAGAACGGATATTTCGGATCCCTTTGAAGACTATAGGGCCAAAGGAAATATCCTCCGATAACAAAGAGAAAGAAGCTTTCTGAGAAACTTCTTTGTGTTCTGTGAAATCATCTCACAGAGTTACAGCTTTCCCTTCAAGAAGCCTTTCGCTAAGACCGTTCTTGTGGAATTGGCAAAGTGATATTTGGAAGCCCATAGAGGGCTATGGTGAAGAAGGAAATATCCTCAGATGAAATCTGTAAAGAAGCTTTCTGAGAAACTGCTTAGTGTTCTGTTAATTCATCTCACAGAGTTACATCTGTATTTCGTGGATCTCTTTGCTAGCCTTATTTCTGTGGAATCTGAGAACAGATATTTCGGATCGCTTTGAAGACTATAGGGCCAAAGGAAATATCTTCCGATAACAAAGAGAAAGAAGCTTTCTGAGAAACTTCTTTGTGTTCTGTGAAATCATCTCACAGAGTTACAGCTTTCGCCTCAAGAAGCCTTTCGCTAAGACAGTTCTTGTGGAATTGGCAAAGTGATATTTGGAAGCCCTTAGAGGGTTATGGTGAAACAGGAAATATCCTCAGATGAAATCTGCAAAGAATCTTTCTGTGAAACTGCTCACTGTTCTGTTAATTCATCTCACAGAGTTACATCTGTATTTCGTGGATCTCGTTGCTAGCCTTATTTCTGTGGAATCTGAGAACAGATATTTCGGATCGCTTTGAAGACTATACGGCCAAAGGAAATATCCTCCGATAACAAAGAGAAAGAAGCTTTCTGAGAAACTTCTTTGTGTTCTGTGAAATCATCTCACAGAGTTACAGCTTTCCCTTCAAGAAGCCTTTCGCTAAGACAGTTCTTGTGGAATTGGCAAAGTGATATTTGGAAGCCCATAGAGGGCTATGGTGAAAAAGGAAATATCCTCAGATGAAATCTGGAAAGAAGCTTTCTGAGAAACTGCTTAGGGTTCTGTTAATTCAACTCACAGTGTTACATCTTTATTTCCAGGATCTCTTTCCTAGCCTTATTTCTGTGGAATCTGAGAACAGATATTTCGGATCGCTTTGAAGACTATAGGGCCAAAGGAAATATCCTCCGATAACAAAGAGAAAGAAGCTTTCTGAGAAACTTCTTTGTGTTCTGTGAAATCATCTCACAGAGTTACAGCTTTCCCCTCAAGAAGCCTTTCGCTAAGACAGTTCTTGTGGAATTGGCAAAGTGATATTTCGAAGCCCATAGAGGGCTATGGTGAAAATGGAAATATCCTCAGATGAAATCTGGAAAGAAGCTTTCTGAGAAACTGCTTAGTGTTCTGTTAATTCATCTCACAGAGTTACATCTGTATTTCGTGGATCTCTTTGCTAGCCTTATTTCTGTGGAATCTGAGAACAGATATTTCGGATCGCTTTGAAGACTATAGGGCCAAAGGAAATATTCTCCGATAACAAAGAGAAAGAAGCTTTCTGAGAAACTTCTTTTTGTTCTGTGAAATCATCTCACAGAGTTACAGCTTTCCCCTCAGGAAGCCTTTCGCTAAGACAGTTCTTGTGGAATTGGCAAAGTGATATTTGGAAGCCCTTAGAGGGCTATGGTGAAAAAGGAAATATCCTCAGATGAAATCTGGAAAGAATCTTTCTGAGAAACTGCTTAGTGTTCTGTTAATTCATCTCACAGAGTTACATCTGTATTTCGTGGATCTCTTTGCTAGCCTTATTTCTGTGGAATCTGAGAACAGATATTTCGGATCCCTTTGAAGACTATAGGACCAAAGGAAATATCTTCGGATAACAAAGAGAAAGAAGCTTTCTGAGAACCTTCTTTGTTCTGTGAAATCTTCTCACAGAGTTACAGCTTTCCCTTCAAGAAGCCTTTCGCTAAGACCGTTCTTGTGGAATTGGCAAAGTGATATTTGAAGCCCATAGAGGGCTATGGTGAAAAAGGAAATATCCTCAGATGAAATCTGTAAAGAAGCTTTCTGAGAACCGCTTAGTGTTCTGTTAATTCATCTCACAGAGTTACATCTGTATTTCGTCGATCTCTTTGCTAGCCTTATTTCTGTGGAATCTGAGAACAGATATTTCGCATCGCTTTGAAGACTATAGGGCCAAAGGAAATATTCTCCGATAACAAAGAGAAAGAAGCTTTCTGAGAAACTTCTTTGTGTTCTGTGAAATCATCTCACAGAGTTACAGCTTTCCCCTCAGGAAGCCTTTCGCTAAGACATTTCTTGTGGAATTGGCAAAGTGATATTTGGAAGCCCTTAGAGGGCTATGGTGAAAAAGGAAATATCCTCAGATGAAATCTGGAAAGAATCTTTCTGAGAAACTGCTTAGTGTTCTGTTAATTCATCTCACAGAGTTACATCTGTATTTCGTGGATCTCTTTGCTAGCCTTATTTCTGTGGAATCTGAGAACAGATATTTCGGATCCCTTTGAAGACTATAGGACCAAAGGAAATATCTTCGGATAACAAAGAGAAAGAAGCTTTCTGAGAACCTTCTTGGTTCTGTGAAATCTTCTCACAGAGTTACAGCTTTCCCTTCAAGAAGCCTTTCGCTAAGACCGTTCTTGTGGAATTGGCAAAGTGATATTTGAAGCCCATAGAGGGCTATGGTGAAAAAGGAAATATCCTCAGATGAAATCTGGAAAGAAGCTTTCTGAGAAACCGCTTAGTGTTCTGTTAATTCATCTCACAGAGTTACATCTGTATTTCGTCGATCTCTTTGCTAGCCTTATTTCTGTGGAATCTGAGAACCGATATTTCGGATTGCTTTGAAGACTATAGGGCCAAAGGAAATATCCTCCGATAACAAAGAGAAAGAAGCTTTCTGAGAAACTTCTTTGTGTTCTGTGAAATCATCTCACAGAGTTACAGCTTTCCCCTCAAGAAGCCTTTCGCTAAGACAGTTCTTGTGGAATTGGCAAAGTGATATTTCGAAGCCCATAGAAGGCTATGGTGAAAAAGGAAATATCCTCAGATGAAATCTGGAAAGAAGCTTTCTGAGAAACTGATTAGTGTTCTGTTAATTCATCTCACAGAGTTACATCTGTATTTCGAGGATCTCTTTGCTAGCCTTATTACTGTGGAATCTAAGAACAGATATTTCGGATCGCTTTGAAGACTATAGGGCCAAAGGAAATATCCTCCGATAACAAAGAGAAAGAAGATTTCTGAGAAACTTCTTTGTGTTCTGTGAAATCATCTCACAGAGTTACAGCTTTCCCCTCAAGAAGCCTTTCGCTAACACAGTTCTTGTGGAATTGGCAAAATGATATTTGGAAGCCCAGAGAGGGCTATGGTGAAAAAGGAAATATTCTCAGATGAAATCTGGAAAGAAGCTTTCTGAGAAACTGCTTAGTGTTCTGTTAATTCATCTCACAGAGTTACATCTTTATTTCTAGGATCACTTTCCTAGCCTTTTTTCTGTGGAATCTGAGAACAGATATTTCGGATCGCTTTGAAGACTATAGGGCCAAAGGAAATATCCTCCGATAACAAAGAGAAAGAAGCTTTCTGAGAAACTTCTTTGTGTTCTGTGAAATCATCTCACAGAGTTACAGGTTTCCCCTCAAGAAGCCTTTCGCTAAGACAGTTCTTGTGGAATTGGCAAAGTGATATTAGGAAGCCCATAGAGGGCTAAGGTGAAAAAGGAAATATCCTCAGATGAAATCTGGAAAGAAGCTTTCTGAGAAACTGCTTAGTGTTCTGCTAATTCATCTCACAGAGTTACATCTGTATTTCGAGTAGCTATTTGCTAGCCTTATTTCTGTGGAATCTGAGAACAGATATTTCTGATCGCTTTGAAGACTATAGGGCCAAAGGAAATATCCTCCGATAACAAAGAGAAAGAAGCTTTCTGAGAAACTTCTTTGTGTTCTGGGAAATCATCTCACAGAGTTACAGATTTCCCCTCAGGAAGCCTTTCGCTAAGACAGTTCTTGTGAAATTGGCAAAGTGATATTTGGAAGCCCATAAAGGGCTATGGTGAAAAAGGAAATATCCTGAGATGAAATCTGGAAAGAAGCTTTCTGAGAAACTGATTAGTGTTCTGTTAATTCATCTCACAGAGTTACATCTGTATTTCGAGGATCTCTTTGCTAGCCTTATTTCTGTGGAATCTGATAACAGATATTTCGGATCGCTTTGAAAACTATAGGGCCAAAGGAAATATCCTCCGATAACAAAGAGAAAGAAGATTTCTGAGAAACTTCTTTGTGTTCTCTGAAATCATCTCACAGAGTTACAGCTTTCCCTTCAAGAAGACTTTCGCTAGCACAGTTCTTGTGGAATTGGCAAAGTGATATTTGGAAGCCCATAGAGGGCTATGGTGAAAAAGGAAATATCCTCCGATAACAAAAAGAAAGAAGCTTTGTGAGAAACTGCTTAGTGTTCTGTTAATTCATCTCACAGATTTACATCTGTATTTCGAGGATCTCTTTGCTAGCCTTATTTCTGCGGAATCTGAGAACAGATATTTCTGATCGCTTTGAAAACTATAGGGCCAAAGGAAATATCCTCCGATAACAAAGAGAACGAAGCTTTCTGAGAAACTTCTTTGTGTTCTGTGAAATCATCTCACAGAGTTACAGCTTTCCCTTCAAGAAGCCTTTCGCTAAGACCGTTCTTGTGGAATTGGCAAAGTGATATTTGGAAGCCCATAGAGGGCTACGGTGAAATAGGAAATATCCTCAGATGAAATCTGGAAAGAAGCTTTCTGAGAAACTGCTTAGTGTTCTGTTAATTCATCTCACAGAGTTACATCTGTATTTCGTGGATCTCTTTGCTAGCCTTATTTCTGTGGAATCTGAGAACAGATATTTCGGATCGCTTTGAAGACTATAGGGCCAAAGGAAATATCCTCCGATAACAAAGAGAAAGAAGCTTTCTGAGAAACTTCTTTGTGTTCTGTGAAATCATCTCACAGAGTTACAGCTTTCGCCTCAGGAAGCCTTTCGCTAAGACAGTTCTTGTGGAATTGGCAAAGTGATATTTGGAAGCCCTTAGAGGGCTATGGTGAAAAAGGAAATATCCTCAGATGAAATCTGGAAAGAAGCTTTCTGAGAAACTGCTCAGTGTTCTGTTAATTCAACTCACAGTGTTACATCTTTATTTCGAGGATCTCTTTGCTAGCCTTATTTCTGTGGAATCTGAGAACAGATATTTCGGATCGCTTTGAAGACTGCAGGGCCAAAGGAAATATCCTCCGATAACAAAGAGAAAGAAGCTTTCTGAGAAACTTCTTTGTGTTCTGTAAAATCATCTCACAGAGTTACAGCTGTCGCCTCAAGAAGCCTTTCGCTAACACATTTCTTGTGGAATTGGCAAAGTGATATTTGGAAGAACATAGAGGGCTATGGTGAAAAAGGAAATATCCTCAGATGAAATCTGGAAAGAAGCTTTCTGAGAAACTGCTTAGTGTTTTGTTAATTCATCTCACAGAGTTACATCTGTATTTCGTGGATCTCTTTGCTAGCCTTATTTCTGTGGAATCTGAGAACATATATTTCGGATCGAATTGAAGACTATAGGGCCAAAGGAAATATGCTCCGATAAACAAAGAGAAAGAAGCTTTCTGAGAAACTTCTTTGTGTTCTGTGAAATCATCTCACAGAGTTACAGCTTTCCCCTCAGGAAGCCTTTCGCTAAGACAGTTCTTGTGGAATTGGCAAAGTGATATTTGGAAGCCCTTAGAGGGCTATGGTGAAAAAGGAAATATCCTCAGATGAAATCTGGAAAGAATCTTTCTGAGAAACTGCTTAGTGTTCTGTTAATTCATCTCACAGAGTTACATCTGTATTTCGTGGATCTCTTTGCTAGCCTTATTTCTGTGGAATCTGAGAACAGATATTTCGGATCCCTTTGAAGACTATAGGACCAAAGGAAATATCTTCGGATAACAAAGAGAAAGAAGCTTTCTGAGAAACTTCTTTGTGTTCTGTGAAATCTTCTCACAGAGTTACAGCTTTCCCTTCAAGAAGCCTTTCGCTAAGACCGTTCTTGTGGAATTGGCAAAGTGATATTTGAAGCCCATAGAGGGCTATGGTGAAAAAGGAAATATCCTCAGATGAAATCTGGAAAGAAGCTTTCTGAGAAACTGCTTAGTGTTCTGTTAATTCATCTCACAGAGTTACATCTTTATTTCTAGGATCACTTTCCTAGCCTTTTTTCTGTGGAATCTGAGAACAGATATTTCGGATCGCTTTGAAGACTATAGGGCCAAAGGAAATATCCTCCGATAACAAAGAGAAAGAAGCTTTCTGAGAAACTTCTTTGTGTTCTGTGAAATCATCTCACAGAGTTACAGCTTTCCCCTCAAGAAGCCTTTCGCTAAGACAGTTCTTGTGGAATTGGCAAAGTGATATTAGGAAGCCCATAGAGGGCTAAGGTGAAAAAGGAAATATCCTCAGATGAAATCTGGAAAGAAGCTTTCTGAGAAACTGCTTAGTGTTCTGCTAATTCATCTCACAGAGTTACATCTGTATTTCGAGTATCTCTTTGCTAGCCTTATTTCTGTGGAATCTGAGAACAGATATTTCTGATCGCTTTGAAGACTATAGGGCCAAAGGAAATATCCTCCGATAACAAAGAGAAAGAAGCTTTCTGAGAAACTTCTTTGTGTTCTGGGAAATCATCTCACAGAGTTACAGATTTCCCCTCAGGAAGCCTTTCGCTAAGACAGTTCTTGTGAAATTGGCAAAGTGATATTTGGAAACCCATAAAGGGCTATGGTGAAAAAGGAAATATCCTGAGATGAAATCTGGAAAGAAGCTTTCTGAGAAACTGATTAGTGTTCTGTTAATTCATCTCACAGAGTTACATCTGTATTTCGAGGATCTCTTTGCTAGCCTTATTTCCGTGGAATCTGATAACAGATATTTCGGATCGCTTTGAAGACTATAGGGCCAAAGGAAATATCCTCCGATAACAAAGAGAAAGAAGATTTCTGAGAAACTTCTTTGTGTTCTGTGAAATCATCTCACAGAGTTACAGCTTTCACTTCAAGAAGACTTTCGCTAAGACAGTTCTTGTGGAATTGGCAAAGTGATATTTGGAAGCCCATAGAGGGCTATGGTGAAAAAGGAAATATCCTCCGATAACAAAAAGAAAGAAGCTTTGTGAGAAACTGCTTAGTGTTCTGTTAATTCATCTCACAGAGTTACATCTGTATTTCGTGGATCACTTTGCTAGCCTTATTTCTGTGGAATCTGAGAACAGATATTTCGGATCCCTTTGAAGACTATAGTGCCAAAGGAAATATCCTCCGATAACAAAGAGAAAGAAGCTTTCTGAGAAACTTCTTTGTGTTCTGTGAAATCATCTCACAGAGTTACAGCTTTCGCCTCAAGAAGCCTTTCGCTAACACAGTTCTTGTGGAATTGGCAAAGTGATATTTGGAAGCTCTTAGAGGGCTATGGTGAAAAAGGAAATATCCTCAGATGAAATCTGGGAAGAAGCTTTCTGAGAAACTGCTTAGTGTTCTGTTAATTCATCTCACAGATTTACATCTGTATTTCGAGGATCTCTTTGCTAGCCTTATTTCTGCGGAATCTGAGAACACATATTTCGGATCGCTTTGAAGACTATAGGGCCAAAGGAAATATCCTCCGATAACAAAGAGAACGAAGCTTTCTGAGAAACTTCTTTGTGTTCTGTGAAATCATCTCACAGAGTTACAGCTTTCCCTTCAAGAAGCCTTTCGCTAAGACCGTTCTTGTGGAATTGGCAAAGTGATATTTGGAAGCCCATAGAGGGCTACGGTGAAAAAGGAAATATCCTCAGATGAAATCTGGAAAGAAGCTTTCTGAGAAACTGCTTAGTGTTCTGTTAATTCATCTCACAGAGTACATCTGTATTTCGTGGATCTCTTTGCTAGCCTTATTTCTGTGGAATCTGAGAACAGATATTTCGGATCGCTTTGAAGACTATAGGGCCAAAGGAAATATCCTCCGATAACAAAGAGAAAGAAGCTTTCTGAGAAACTTCTTTGTGTTCTGTGAAATCATCTCACAGAGTTACAGCTTTCGCCTCAGGAAGCCTTTCGCTAAGACAGTTCTTGTGGAATTGGCAAAGTGATATTTGGAAGCCCTTAGAGGGCTATGGTGAAAAAGGAAATATCCTCAGATGAAATCTGGAAAGAATCTTTCTGTGAAACTGCTCACTGTTCTGTTAATTCATCTCACAGAGTTACATCTGTATTTCGTGGATCTCGTTGCTAGACTTATTTCTGTGGAATCTGAGAACAGATATTTCGGATCGCTTTGAAAACTATAGGGCCAAAGGAAATATCCTCCGATAACAAAGAGAAAGAAGCTTTCTGAGAAACTTCTTTGTGTTCTGTGAAATCATCTCACAGAGTTACAGCTTTCGCCTCAAGAAGCCTTTCGCTAACACAGTTCTTGTGGAATTGGCAAAGTGATATTTGGAAGCCCATAGAGGGCTATGGTGAAAAAGGAAATATCCTCAGATGAAATCTGGAAAGAAGCTTTCTGAGAAACTGCTTAGTGTTCTGTTAATTCATCTCACAGATTTTCATCTGTATTTCCAGGATCTCTTTGCTAGCCTTATTTCTGTGGAATCTGAGAACAGATATTTCGGATCGCTTTGAAGACTGCAGGGCCAAAGGAAATATCCTCCGATAACAAAGAGAAAGAAGCTTTCTGAGAAACTTCTTTGTGTTCTGTAAAATCATCTCACAGAGTTACAGCTTTCGCCTCAAGAAGCCTTTCGCTAACACATTTCTTGTGGAATTTGCAAAGCGATATTTGGAAGAACATAGAGGGCTATGGTGAAAAAGGAAATATCCTCAGATGAAATCTGGAAAGAAGCTTTCTGAGAAACTGCTCACTGTTCTGTTAATTCATCTCACAGAGTTACATGTGTATTTCGTCGATCTCTTTGCTAGCCTTATTTCTGTGGAATCTGAGAACCGATACTTCGGATTGCTTTGAAGACTATAGGGCCAAAGGAAATATCCTCCGATAACAAAGAGAAAGAAGCTTTCTGAGAAACTTCTTTGTGTTCTGTGAAATCATCTCACAGAGTTACAGCTTTCCCCTCAAGAAGCCTTTCGCTAACACAGTTCTTGTGGAATTGGCAAAATGATATTAGGAAGCCCATAGAGGGCTAAGGTGAAAAAGGAAATATCCTCAGATGAAATCTGGAAAGAAGCTTTCTGAGAAACTGCTTAGTGTTCTGCTAATTCATCTCACAGAGTTACATCTGTATTTCGAGGATCTCTTTGCTAGCCTTATTTCTGTGGAATCTGAGAACAGATATTTCTGATCGCTTTGAAGACTATAGGGCCAAAGGAAATATCCTCCGATAACAAAGAGAAAGAAGCTTTCTGAGAAATTTCTTTGTGTTCTGGGAAATCATCTCACAGTGTTACAGTTTTCCCATCAGGAAGCCTTTCGCTAAGACAGTTCTTTTGAAATTGGCAAAGTGATATTTGGAAGCCCATAAAGGGCTATGGTGAAAAAGGAAATATCCTGAGATGAAATCTGGAAAGAAGCTTTCTGAGAAACTGATTGGTGTTCTGCTAATTCATCTCACAGAGTTACATCTGTATTTCGAGGATCTCTTTGCTAGCCTTATTTCTGTGGAATCTGAAAACAGATATTTCGGATCGCTTTGAAGAGTATAGGGCCAAAGGAAATATCATCCCATAACAAAGAGAAAGAAGATTTCTGAGAAACTTCTTTGTGTTCTGTGAAATCATCTCACAAAGTTACAGCTTTCACCTCAAGAAGCCTTTCGCTAACACAGTTCTTGTGGAATTGGCAAAATGATATTTGGAAGCCCAGAGAGGGCTATGGTGAAAAAGGAAATATCCTCAGATGAAATCTGGAAAGAAGCTTTCTGAGAAACTGCTTAGTGTTCTGTTAATTCATCTCATAGAGTTACATCTTTATTTCGAGGATCACTTTCCTAGCCTTTTTTCTGTGGAATCTGAGAACAGATATTTCGGATCGCTTTGAAGACTATAGGGCCAAAGGAAATATCCTCCGCTAACAAAGAGAAAGAAGCTTTCTGAGAAACTTCTTTGTGTTCTGTGAAATCATCTCACAGAGTTACAGCTTTCCCTTCAAGAAGACTTTCGCTAAGACAGTTCTTGTGGAATTGGCAAAGTGATATTTGGAAGCCCATAGAGGGCTATGGTGAAAAAGGAAATATCCTCCAATAACAAAGAGAAAGAAGCTTTGTGAGAAACTGCTTAGTGTTCTGTTAATTCATCTCACAGAGTTACATCTGTATTTCGTGGATCACTTTGCTAGCCTTATTTCTGTGGAATCTGAGAACAGATATTTCGGATCCCTTTGAAGACTATAGTGCCAAAGGAAATATCCTCCGATAACAAAGAGAAAGAAGCTTTCTGAAAAACTTCTTTGTGTTCTGTGAAATCATCTCACAGAGTTACAGCTTTCGCCTCAAGAAGCCTTTCGCTAACACAGTTCTTGTGGAATTGGCAGAGTGATATTTGGAAGCCCATAGAGGGCTAGGGTAAAAAAGGAAATATCCTCAGATGAAATCTGGAAAGAAGCTTTCTGAGAAACTGCTTAGTGTTCTGTTAATTCATCTCACATATTTACATCTGTATTTCGAGGATCTCTTTGCTAGCCTTATTTCTGTGGAATCTGAGAACCGATATTTTGGATCGCTTTGAAGACTATAGGGCCAAAGGAAATATCCTCCGATAACAAAGAGAACGAAGCTTTCTGAGAAAATTCTTTGTGTTCCGTGAAATCATCTCACAGAGTTACAGCTTTCCTCTCAGGAAGCCTTTCGCTAAGACAGTTCTTGTGGAATTGGCAAAGTGATATTTGAAAGCCCTTAGAGGGCTATGGTGAAAAAGAAAATATCCTCAGATGAAATCTGTAAAGAAGTTTTCTGAGAAACTGCTCACTGTTCTGTTAATTCATCTCACAGAGTTATATCTGTATTTCGTGGATCTCTTTGTTAGCCTTATTTCTGTGGAATCTGAGAACAGATATTTCGGATCCCTTTGGAGACTATGGGACCAAAGGAAATATCCTCCGATAACAAAGAGAAAGAAGCTTTCTGAGAAACTTCTTTGTGTTCTGTGAAATCATCTCACAGAGTTACAGCTTTCGCCTCAAGAAGCCTTTCGCTAACACAGTTCTTGTGGAATTGGCAAAGTGATATTTGGAAGCTCTTAGAGGGCTATGGTGAAAAAGGAAATATCCTCAGATGAAATCTGGGAAGAAGCTTTCTGAGAAACTGCTTAGTGTTCTGTTAATTCATCTCACAGAGTACATCTGTATTTCGTGGATCTCTTTGCTAGCCTTATTTCTGTGGAATCTGAGAACAGATATTTCGGATCGCTTTGAAGACTATAGGGCCAAAGGAAATATCCTCCGATAACAAAGAGAAAGAAGCTTTATGAGAAACTTCTTTGTGTTCTGTGAAATCATCTCACAGAGTTACAGCTTTCGCCTCAGGAAGCCTTTCGCTAAGACAGTTCTTGTGGAATTGGCAAAGTGATATTTGGAAGCCCTTAGAGGGCTATAGTGAAAAAGGAAATATCCTCAGATGAAATCTGGAAAGAATCCTTCTGTGAAACTGCTCACTGTTCTGTTAATTCATCTCACAGAGTTACATCTGTATTTCGTGGATCTCGTTGCTAGACTTATTTCTGTGGAATCTGAGAACAGATATTTCGGATCGCTTTGAAAACTATAGGGCCAAAGGAAATATCCTCCGATAACAAAGAGAAAGAAGCTTTCTGAGAAACTTCTTTGTGTTCTGTGAAATCATCTCACAGAGTTACAGCTTTCGCCTCAAGAAGCCTTTCGCTAACACAGTTCTTGTGGAATTGGCAAAGTGATATTTGGAAGCCCATAGAGGGCTATGGTGAAAAAGGAAATATCCTCAGATGAAATCTGGAAAGAAGCTTTCTGAGAAACTGCTTAGTGTTCTGTTAATTCATCTCACAGATTTACATCTGTATTTCGAGGATCTCTTTGCTAGCCTTATTTCTGTGGAATCTGAGAACAGATATTTCGGATCGCTTTGAAGACTGCAGGGCCAAAGGAAATATCCTCCGATAACAAAGAGAAAGAAGCTTTCTGAGAAACTTCTTTGTGTTCTGTGAAATCATCTCACAGAGTTACAGCTTTCGCCTCAAGAAGCCTTTCGCTAACACATTTCTTGTGGAATTTGCAAAGCGATATTTGGAAGAACATAGAGGGCTATGGTGAAAAAGGAAATATCCTCAGATGAAATCTGGAAAGAAGCTTTCTGAGAAACTGCTCACTGTTCTGTTAATTCATCTCACAGAGTTACATCTGTATTTCGTCGATCTCTTTGCTAGCCTTATTTCTGTGGAATCTGAGAACAGATATTTCGGATCCCTTTGAAGACTATAGGACCAAAGGAAATATCTTCGGATAACAAAGAGAAAGAAGCTTTCTGAGAAACTTCTTTGTTCTGTGAAATCTTCTCACAGAGTTACAGCTTTCCCTTCAAGAAGCCTTTCGCTAAGACCGTTCTTGTGGAATTGGCAAAGTGATATTTGAAGCCCATAGAGGGCTATGGTGAAAAAGGAAATATCCTCAGATGAAATCTGGAAAGAAGCTTTCTGAGAAACTGCTTAGTGTTCTGTTAATTCATCTCACAGAGTTACATCTTTATTTCTAGGATCACTTTCCTAGCCTTTTTTCTGTGGAATCTGAGAACAGATATTTCGGATCGCTTTGAAGACTATAGGGCCAAAGGAAATATCCTCCGATAACAAAGAGAAAGAAGCTTTCTGAGAAACTTCTTTGTGTTCTGTGAAATCATCTCACAGAGTTACAGCTTTCCCCTCAAGAAGCCTTTCGCTAAGACAGTTCTTGTGGAATTGGCAAAGTGATATTAGGAAGCCCATAGAGGGCTAAGGTGAAAAAGGAAATATCCTCAGATGAAATCTGGAAAGAAGCTTTCTGAGAAACTGCTTAGTGTTCTGCTAATTCATCTCACAGAGTTACATCTGTATTTCGAGCATCTCTTTGCTAGCCTTATTTCTGTGGAATCTGAGAACAGATATTTCTGATCGCTTTGAAGACTATAGGGCCAAAGGAAATATCCTCCGATAACAAAGAGAAAGAAGCTTTCTGAGAAACTTCTTTGTGTTCTGGGAAATCATCTCACAGAGTTACAGATTTCCCCTCAGGAAGCCTTTCGCTAAGACAGTTCTTGTGAAATTGGCAAAGTGATATTTGGAAACCCATAAAGGGCTATGGTAAAAAAGGAAATATCCTGAGATGAAATCTGGAAAGAAGCTTTCTGAGAAACTGATTAGTGTTCTGTTAATTCATCTCACAGAGTTACATCTGTATTTCGAGAATCTCTTTGCTAGCCTTATTTCTGTGGAATCTGATAACAGATATTTCGGATCGCTGTGAAGACTATAGGGCCAAAGGAAATATCCTCCGATAACAAAGAGAAAGAAGATTTCTGAGAAACTTCTTTGTGTTCTGTGAAATCATCTCACAGAGTTACAGCTTTCCCCTCAAGAAGCCTTTCGCTAACACAGTTCTTGTGGAATTGGCAAAATGATATTAGGAAGCCCATAGAGGGCTAAGGTGAAAAAGGAAATATCCTCAGATGAAATCTGGAAAGAAGCTTTCTGAGAAACTGCTTAGTGTTCTGCTAATTCATCTCACAGAGTTACATCTGTATTTCGAGGATCTCTTTGCTAGCCTTATTTCTGTGGAATCTGAGAACAGATATTTCTGATCGCTTTGAAGACTATAGGGCCAAAGGAAATATCCTCCGATAACAAAGAGAAAGAAGCTTTCTGAGAAATTTCTTTGTGTTCTGGGAAATCATCTCACAGTGTTACAGTTTTCCCATCAGGAAGCCTTTCGCTAAGACAGTTCTTTTGAAATTGGCAAAGTGATATTTGGAAGCCCATAAAGGGCTATGGTGAAAAAGGAAATATCCTGAGATGAAATCTGGAAAGAAGCTTTCTGAGAAACTGATTAGTGTTCTGCTAATTCATCTCACAGAGTTACATCTGTATTTCGAGGATCTCTTTGCTAGCCTTATTTCTGTGGAATCTGAAAACAGATATTTCGGATCGCTTTGAAGAGTATAGGGCCAAAGGAAATATCATCCGATAACAAAGAGAAAGAAGATTTCTGAGAAACTTCTTTGTGTTCTGGGAAATCATCTCACAGTGTTACAGTTTTCCCATCAGGAAGCCTTTCGCTAAGACAGTTCTTTTGAAATTGGCAAAGTGATATTTGGAAGCCCATAAAGGGCTATGGTGAAAAAGGAAATATCCTGAGATGAAATCTGGAAAGAAGCTTTCTGAGAAACTGATTAGTGTTCTGCTAATTCATCTCACAGAGTTACATCTGTATTTCGAGGATCTCTTTGCTAGCCTTATTTCTGTGGAATCTGAAAACAGATATTTCGGATCGCTTTGAAGAGTATAGGGCCAAAGGAAATATCATCCGATAACAAAGAGAAAGAAGATTTCTGAGAAACTTCTTTGTGTTCTGTGAAATCATCTCACAAAGTTACAGCTTTCACCTCAAGAAGCCTTTCGCTAACACAGTTCTTGTGGAATTGGCAAAATGATATTTGGAAGCCCAGAGAGGGCTATGGTGAAAAAGGAAATATCCTCAGATGAAATCTGGAAAGAAGCTTTCTGAGAAACTGCTTAGTGTTCTGTTAATTCATCTCATAGAGTTACATCTTTATTTCGAGGATCACTTTCCTAGCCTTTTTTCTGTGGAATCTGAGAACAGATATTTCGGATCGCTTTGAAGACTATAGGGCCAAAGGAAATATCCTCCGATAACAAAGAGAAAGAAGCTTTCTGAGAAACTTCTTTGTGTTCTGTGAAATCATCTCACAGAGTTACAGCTTTTCCTTCAAGAAGACTTTCGCTAAGACAGTTCTTGTGGAATTGGCAAAGTGATATTTGGAAGCCCATAGAGGGCTATGGTGAAAAAGGAAATATCCTCCGATAACAAAGAGAAAGAAGCTTTGTGAGAAACTGCTTAGTGTTCTGTTAATTCATCTCACAGAGTTACATCTGTATTTCGTGGATCACTTTGCTAGCCTTATTTCTGTGGAATCTGAGAACAGATATTTCGGATCCCTTTGAAGACTATAGTGCCAAAGGAAATATCCTCCGATAACAAAGAGAAAGAAGCTTTCTGAGAAACTTCTTTGTGTTCTGTGAAATCATCTCACAGAGTTACAGCTTTCGCCTCAAGAAGCCTTTCGCTAACACAGTTCTTGTGGAATTGGCAAAGTGATATTTGGAAGCTCTTAGAGGGCTATGGTGAAAAAGGAAATATCCTCAGATGAAATCTGGGAAGAAGCTTTCTGAGAAACTGCTTAGTGTTCTGTTAATTCATCTCACAGATTTACATCTGTATTTCGAGGATCTCTTTGCTAGCCTTATTTCTGCGGAATCTGAGAACAGATATTTCGGATCGCTTTGAAGACTATAGGGCCAAAGGAAATATCCTCCGATAACAAAGAGAACGAAGCTTTCTGAGAAACTTCTTTGTGTTCTGTGAAATCATCTCACAGAGTTACAGCTTTCCCTTCAAGAAGCCTTTCGCTAAGACCGTTCTTGTGGAATTGGCAAAGTGATATTTGGAAGCCCATAGAGGGCTAAGGTGAAAAAGGAAATATCCTCAGATGAAATCTGGAAAGAAGCTTTCTGAGAAACTGCTTAGTGTTCTGTTAATTCATCTCACAGAGTACATCTGTATTTCGTGGATCTCTTTGCTAGCCTTATTTCTGTGGAATCTGAGAACAGATATTTCGGATCGCTTTGAAGACTATAGGGCCAAAGGAAATATCCTCCGATAACAAAGAGAAAGAAGCTTTCTGAGAAACTTCTTTGTGTTCTGTGAAATCATCTCACAGAGTTACAGCTTTCGCCTCAGGAAGCCTTTCGCTAAGACAGTTCTTGTGGAATTGGCAAAGTGATATTTGGAAGCCCTTAGAGGGCTATGGTGAAAAAGGAAATATCCTCAGATGAAATCTGGAAAGAATCTTTCTGTGAAACTGCTCACTGTTCTGTTAATTCATCTCACAGAGTTACATCTGTATTTCGTGGATCTCGTTGCTAGACTTATTTCTGTGGAATCTGAGAACAGATATTTCGGATCGCTTTGAAAACTATAGGGCCAAAGGAAATATCCTCCGATAACAAAGAGAAAGAAGCTTTCTGAGAAACTTCTTTGTGTTCTGTGAAATCATCTCACAGAGTTACAGCTTTCGCCTCAAGAAGCCTTTCGCTAACACAGTTCTTGTGGAATTGGCAAAGTGATATTTGGAAGCCCATAGAGGGCTATGGTGAAAAAGGAAATATCCTCAGATGAAATCTGGAAAGAAGCTTTCTGAGAAACTGCTTAGTGTTCTGTTAATTCATCTCACAGATTTACCTCTGTATTTCCAGGATCTCTTTGCTAGCCTTATTTCTGTGGAATCTGAGAACAGATATTTCGGATCGCTTTGAAGACTGCAGGGCCAAAGGAAATATCCTCCGATAACAAAGAGAAAGAAGCTTTCTGAGAAACTTCTTTGTGTTCTGTAAAATCATCTCACAGAGTTACAGCTTTCGCCTCAAGAAGCCTTTCGCTAACACATTTCTTGTGGAATTTGCAAAGCGATATTTGGAAGAACATAGAGGGCTATGGTGAAAAAGGAAATATCCTCAGATGAAATCTGGAAAGAAGCTTTCTGAGAAACTGCTCACTGTTCTGTTAATTCATCTCACAGAGTTACATCTGTATTTCGTCGATCTCTTTGCTAGCCTTATTTCTGTGGAATCTGAGAACCGATACTTCGGATTGCTTTGAAGACTATAGGGCCAAAGGAAATATCCTCCGATAACAAAGAGAAAGAAGCTTTCTGAGAAACTTCTTTGTGTTCTGTGAAATCATCTCACAGAGTTACAGCTTTCCCCTCAAGAAGCCTTTCGCTAACACAGTTCTTGTGGAATTGGCAAAATGATATTAGGAAGCCCATAGAGGGCTAAGGTGAAAAAGGAAATATCCTCAGATGAAATCTGGAAAGAAGCTTTCTGAGAAACTGCTTAGTGTTCTGCTAATTCATCTCACAGAGTTACATCTGTATTTCGAGGATCTCTTTGCTAGCCTTATTTCTGTGGAATCTGAGAACAGATATTTCTGATCGCTTTGAAGACTATAGGGCCAAAGGAAATATCCTCCGATAACAAAGAGAAAGAAGCTTTCTGAGAAATTTCTTTGTGTTCTGGGAAATCATCTCACAGTGTTACAGTTTTCCCATCAGGAAGCCTTTCGCTAAGACAGTTCTTTTGAAATTGGCAAAGTGATATTTGGAAGCCCATAAAGGGCTATGGTGAAAAAGGAAATATCCTGAGATGAAATCTGGAAAGAAGCTTTCTGAGAAACTGATTAGTGTTCTGCTAATTCATCTCACAGTGTTACATCTGTATTTCGAGGATCTCTTTGCTAGCCTTATTTCTGTGGAATCTGAAAACAGATATTTCGGATCGCTTTGAAGAGTATAGGGCCAAAGGAAATATCATCCGATAACAAAGAGAAAGAAGATTTCTGAGAAACTTCTTTGTGTTCTGTGAAATCATCTCACAAAGTTACAGCTTTCACCTCAAGAAGCCTTTCGCTAACACAGTTCTTGTGGACTTGGCAAAATGATATTTGGAAGCCCAGAGAGGGCTATGGTGAAAAACGAAATATCCTCAGATGAAATCTGGAAAGAAGCTTTCTGAGAAACTGCTTAGTGTTCTGTTAATTCATCTCATAGAGTTACATCTTTATTTCGAGGATCACTTTCCTAGCCTTTTTTCTGTGGAATCTGAGAACAGATATTTCGGATCGCTTTGAAGACTATAGGGCCAAAGGAAATATCCTCCGATAACAAAGAGAAAGAAGCTTTCTGAGAAACTTCTTTGTGTTCTGTGAAATCATCTCACAGAGTTACAGCTTTCCCTTCAAGAAGACTTTCGCTAAGACAGTTCTTGTGGAATTGGCAAAGTGATATTTGGAAGCCCATAGAGGGCTATGGTGAAAAAGGAAATATCCTCCGATAACAAAGAGAAAGAAGCTTTGTGAGAAACTGCTTAGTGTTCTGTTAATTCATCTCACAGAGTTACATCTGTATTTCGTGGATCACTTTGCTAGCCTTATTTCTGTGGAATCTGAGAACAGATATTTCGGATCCCTATGAAGACTATAGTGCCAAAGGAAATATCCTCCGATAACAAAGAGAAAGAAGCTTTCTGAAAAACTTCTTTGTGTTCTGTGAAATCATCTCACAGAGTTACAGCTTTCGCCTCAAGAAGCCTTTCGCTAACACAGTTCTTGTGGAATTGGCCGAGTGATATTTGGAAGCCCATAGAGGGCTAGGGTAAAAAAGGAAATATCCTCAGATGAAATCTGGAAAGAAGCTTTCTGAGAAACTGCTTAGTGTTCTGTTAATTCATCTCACATATTTACATCTGTATTTCGAGGATCTCTTTGCTAGCCTTATTTCTGTGGAATCTGAGAACAGATATTTTGGATCGCTTTGAAGACTATAGGGCCAAAGGAAATATCCTCCGATAACAAAGAGAACGAAGCTTTCTGAGAAAATTCTTTGTGTTCCGTGAAATCATCTCACAGAGTTACAGCTTTCCTCTCAGGAAGCCTTTCGCTAAGACAGTTCTTGTGGAATTGGCAAAGTGATATTTGAAAGCCCTTAGAGGGCTATGGTGAAAAAGAAAATATCCTCAGATGAAATCTGTAAAGAAGTTTTCTGAGAAACTGGTCACTGTTCTGTTAATTCATCTCACAGAGTTATATCTGTATTTCGTGGATCTCTTTGTTAGCCTTATTTCTGTGGAATCTGAGAACAGATATTTCGGATCCCTTTGGAGACTATGGGACCAAAGGAAATATCCTCCGATAACAAAGAGAAAGAAGCTTTCTGAGAAACTTCTTTGTGTTCTGTGAAATCATTTCACAGAGTTACAGCTTTCCCCTCAAGAAGCCTTTCGCTAACACAGTTCTTGTGGAATTGGCAAAGTGATATTTGGAGGCCCATAGAGGGCTATGGTGAAAAAGGAAATATCCTCAGATGAAATCTGGAAAGATGCTTTCTGAGAAACTGCTTAGTGTTCTGTTAATTCATCTCACAGAGTTACATCTTTATTTCGAGGATCTCTTTGCTAGCCATATTTCTGTGGAATCTGAGAACCGATACTTTGCATCGCTTTGAAGACTATAGGGCCAAAGGAAATATCCTCCGATAACAAAGAGAAAGAAGCTTTCTGAGAAACTTCTTTGTGTTCTGTGAAATCATCTCACAGAGTTACAGCTTTCCCCTCAAGAAGCCTTTCGCTAAGACAGTTCTTGTGGAATTGGCAAAGTGATATTAGGAAGCCCATAGAGGGCTAAGGTGAAAAAGCAAATATCCTCAGAAGAAATCTGGAAAGAAGCTTTCTGAGAAACTGCTTATTGTTCTGCTAATTCATCTCACAGAGTTACATCTGTATTTCGAGGATCTCTTGGCTAGCCTTATTTCTGTGGAATCTGAGAAAAGATATTTCTGATCGCTTTGAAGAGTATGGGGCCAAAGGAAATATCCTCCGATAACAAAGAGAAAGAAGCTTTCTGAGAAACTTCTTTGTGTTCTGGGAAATCATCTCACAGAGTTACAGATTTCCCCTCAGGAAGCCTTTCGCTAAGACAGTTCTTGTGAAATTGGGAAAGTGATATTTGGAAGCCCTTAAAGGGCTATGGTGAAAAAGGAAATATCCTCAGATGAAATCTGGAAAGAAGCTTTCTGAGAAACTGCTCAGTGTTCTGTAAATTCATCTCACAGAGTTACATCTGTATTTCGTGGATCTCTTTGCTAGCCTTATTTCTGTGGAATCTGAGAACAGATATTTCGGATCGCTTTGAAGACTCTAGTGCCAAAGGAAATATCCTCCGATAACAAAGAGAAAGAAGCTTTCTGAGAAACTTCTTTGTGTTCTGTGAAATCATCTCACAGAGTTACAGCTTTCGCCTCAAGAAGCCTTTCGCTAACACAGTTCTTGTGGAATTGGCAAAGTGATATTTGGAAGCCCGTAGAGGGCTATGGTGAAAAAGGAAATATCCTCAGATAAAATCTGGAAAGAAGCTTTCTGTGAAACTGATTAGTGTTCTGTTAATTCATCTCACAGTGTTACATCTGTATTTCGTGGATCTCTTTGCTAGCCTTATTTCTGTGGAATCTGAGAATAGATATTTCGGATACCTTTGAAGACTATAGGGCCAAAGGAAATATCCTCCGATAACAAAGAGAAAGAAGCTTTCTGAGAAACTTCTTTGTGTTCTGTGAAATCATTTCACAGAGTTACAGCTTTCCCCTCAAGAAGCCTTTCGCTAACACAGTTCTTGTGGAATTGGCAAAGTGATATTTGGAAGCCCATAGAGTGCTATGGTGAAAAAGGAAATATCCTCAGATGAAATCTGGAAAGAAGCTTTCTGAGAAACTGCTTAGTGTTCTGTTAATTCATCTCACAGAGTTACATCTTTGTTTCGAGGATCTCTTTGCTAGCCTTATTTCTGTGGAATCTGAGAACCGATATTTCGCATCGCTTTGAAGTCTATAGGGCCAAAGGAAATATCCTCCAATAACAAAGAGAAAGAAGCTTTCTGAGAAACTTCTTTGTGTTCTGTGAAATCATCTCACAGAGTTACAGCTTTCCCCTCAAGAAGCCTTTCGCTAAGACAGTTTTTGTGGAATTGGCAAAGTGATATTTGGAAGCCCATAGAGGGCTATGGTGAAAAAGGAAATATCCTCAGATGAAATCTGGAAAGAAGCTTTCTGAGAAACTGCACAGTATTCTTTTAATTCATCTCACAGAGTTACATCTGTATTGCGTGGATCTCTTTGCTAGCCTTATTTCTGTGGAATCTGAGAACAGATATTTCAGATCGCTTTGAAGACTATACGGCAAAGGAAACATCCTCCGATAACAAAGAGAAGGAAGCTTTCTGAGAAATTTCTTTGTGTTCTGTGAAATCATCTCACAGAGTTACAGCTTTACCTTGAAGAAGCCTTTCGCTAAGACAGTTCTTGTGGAATTGGCAAAGTGATATTTGGAAGCCCATAGAGGGCTATGGTGAAAAAGGAAATATCCTCTGATAACAAAGAGAAAGAAGCTTTCTGAGAAACTGCTTAGTGTTCTGTAAATTCATCTCACAGAGTTACATCTGTATTTCACGCATCTCTTTGCTAGCATTATTTCTTTGGAATCTGAGAACAGATATTTCGGATCCCTTTGAACACTATAGGGCCAAAGGAAATATCCTCCAATAACAAAGAAGAAGAAGCTTTCTGAGAAACTTCTTTGTGTTCTGTGAAATCATCTCACAGAGTTACAGCTTTTCCCTCAAGAAGCCTTTCGCTAAGACCGTTCTTGTGGAATTGGCAAAGTGATATTTGGAAGCCCATAGAGGACTATTGTGATAAAGGAAATATCCTCAGATGAAATCTGGAAAGAAGCTTTCTGAGAAACTGCTTAGGGTTCTGTTAATTCATCTCACAGAGTTACATCTGTATTTCGTGGATCTCTTTGCTAGCCTTATTTCTGTGGAATCTGAGAACAGATATTTCGGATCCCTTTGAAGACTATAGGGCCAAAGGAAATATCCTCCACTAACAAAGAGAAAGAATCTTTCTGAGAAACTTCTTTGTGTTCTGTGAAATCATCTCACAGAGTTAGAGCTTTCTCCTCAAGAAGCCTTTCGCTAAGACAGTTCTTGTGGAATTGGCAAAGTGATAATTGGAGGCCCATAGAGGGCTATGGTGAAAAAGGAAATATCCTCAGATGAAATCTGGAAAGAAGCTTTCTGAGAAACTGCTTAGTGTTCTGTTAATTCATCTCACAGATTTACATCTGTATTTCGAGGATCTCTTTGCTAGCCTTATTTCTGCGGAATCTGAGAACAGATATTTCGGATCGCTTTGAAGACTATAGGGCCAAAGGAAATATCCTCCGATAACAAAGAGAACGAAGCTTTCTGAGAAACTTCTTTGTGTTCTGTGAAATCATCTCACAGAGTTACAGCTTTCCCTTCAAGAAGCCTTTCGCTAAGACCGTTCTTGTGCAATTGGCAAAGTGATATTTGGAAGCCCATAGAGGGCTACTGTGAAAAAGGAAATATCCTCAGATGAAATCTGGAAAGAAGGTTTCTGAGAAACTGCTTAGTGTTCTGTTAATTCATCTCACAGAGTTATATCTGTATTTCGTGGATCTCTTTGCTAGCCTTATTTCTGTGGAATCTGAGAACAGATATTTCGGATCGCTTTGAAGACTATAGGGCCAAAGGAAATATCCTCCGATAACAAAGAGAAAGAAGCTTTCTGAGAAACTTCTTTGTGTTCTGTGAAATCATCTCACTGAGTTACAGCTTTCGCCTCAGGAAGCCTTTCGCTAAGACAGTTCTTGTGGAATTGGCAAAGTGATATTTGGAAGCCCTTAGAGGGCTATGGTGAAAAAGGAAATATCCTCAGATGAAATCTGGAAAGAATCTTTCTGTGAAACTGCTCACTCTTCTGTTAATTCATCTCACAGAGTTACATCTGTATTTCGTGGATCTCGTTGCTAGCCTTATTTCTGTGGAATCTGAGAACAGATATTTCGGATCGCTTTGAAGACTATAGGGCCAAAGGAAATATCCTCCGATAACAAAGAGAAAGAAGCTTTCTGAGAAACTTCTTTGTGTTCTGTGAAATCATCTCACAGAGTTACAGCTTTCGCCTCAAGAAGCCTTTCGCTAACACAGTTCTTGTGGAATTGGCAAAGTGATATTTGGAAGCCCTTAGAGGGCTATGGTGAAAAAGGAAATATCCTCAGATGAAATCTGGAAAGAAGCTTTCTGAGAAACTGCTTAGTGTTCTGTTAATTCATCTCACAGATTTACTTCTGTATTTCGAGGATCTCTTTGCTAGCCTTATATCTGTGGAATCTGAGAACAGATATTTCGGATCGCTTTGAAGACTGCAGGGCCAAAGGAAATATCCTCCGATAACAAAGAGAAAGAAGCTTTCTGAGAAACTTCTTTTGTTCTGTAAAATCATCTCACAGAGTTACAGCTTTCGCCTCAAGAAGCCTTTCGCTAACACATTTCTTGTGGAATTGGCAAAGCGATATTTGGAAGAACATAGAGGGCTATGGTGAAAAAGGAAATATCCTCAGATGAAATCTGGAAAGAAGCTTTCTGAGAAACTGCTCACTGTTCTGTTAATTCATCTCACAGAGTTACATCTGTATTTCGTCGATATCTTTGCTAGCCTTATTTCTGTGGAATCTGAGAACCGATATTTCGGATTGCTTTGAAGACTATAGGGCCAAAGGTAATATCCTCCGATAACAAAGAGAAAGAAGCTTTCTGAGAAACTTCTTTGTGTTCTGTGAAATCATCTCACAGAGTTACAGCTTTCCCCTCAAGAAGCCTTTCGCTAAGACAGTTCTTGTGGAATTGGCAAAGTGATATTTCGAAGCCCATAGAGGGCTATGGTGAAAAAGGAAATATCCTCAGATGAAATCTGGAAAGAAGCTTTCTGAGAAACTGATTAGTGTTCTGCTAATTCATCTCACAGAGCTACATCTGTATTTCGAGGATCTCTTTGCTAGCCTTATTTCTGTGGAATCTGAAAACAGATATTTCGGATCGCTTTGAAGAGTATAGGGCCAAAGGAAATATCCTCCGATAACACAGAGAAAGAAGCTTTCTGAGAAACTTCTTTGTGTTCTGTGAAATCATCTCACAGAGTTACAGCTTTCCCCTCAAGAAGCCTTTCGCTAAGACAGTTCTTGTGGAATTGGCTAAGTGATATTTGGAAGCCCTTAGAGGGGTACGGTGAAAATGGAAATTTCCTCAGATGAAATCTGGAAAGAATCTTTTTGAGAAACTGCTTAGTGTTCTGTTAATTCATCTCACAGAGTTACATCTGTATTTCGTGGATCTCTTTGCTAGCCTTATTTCTGTGGAATCTGAGAGCAGATATTTCGGATCCCTTTGAAGACAATAGGGCCAAAGGAAATATCCTCCGATAACAAAGAGAAAGAAGCTTTCTGAGAAACTTCTATGTGTTCTGTGAAATCATCTCACAGAGTTACAGCTCTGGTCTCAAGAAGCCTTTCGCTAACACAGTTCTTGTGGAATTGGCAAAGTGATATTTGGAAGCCCTTAGAGGGCTATGGTGAAAAAGGAAATATCCTCAGATGAAATCTGGAAAGAAGCTTTGTGAGAAACTGCTTAGTGTTCTGTTAATTCATCTCACAGAGTTACATCTGTATTTCGTGGATCTCTTTGCTAGCCTTATTTCTGTGGAATCTGAGAACAGATATTTCGGATCCCTTTGAAGACTATAGGGCCAAAGGAAATATCCTCCGCTAACAAAGAGAAAGAAGCTTTCTGAGAAACTTCTTTGTGTTCTGTGAAATCATCTCACAGAGTTACAGCTTTCCCTTCAAGAAGCCATTCGCTAAGACAGCTCTTTTGGAATTGGCAAAGTGATATTTGGAAGCCCATAGAGGGCTATGGTGAAAAAGGAAATATCCACAGATGAAATCTGGAAAGAAGCTTTCTGAGAAACTGCTTAGTGTTCTGTTAAGTCATCTCATAGAGTTACATCTGTATTTCGTGGATCCCTTTGTTAGCCTTATTTCTGTGGAATCTGAGAACAGATATTTCGGATCCCTTTGAACACTACAGGGCCAAAGGAAATATCCTCCAATAACAAAGAGAAAGAAGCTTTCTGAGAAACTTCTTTGTGTTCTGTGAAATCATCTCACAGAGTTACAGCTTTCGCCTCAAGAAGCCTTTCGCTAACACATTTCTTGTGGAATTGGCAAAGTGATATTTGGATGCCCAAAGAGGGCTATGGTGAAAAAGGAAATATCCTCAGATGAAATCTGGAAAGAAGCTTTCTGAGAAACTGCTCAGTGTTCTGTTAATTCAACTCACAGTGTTACATCTTTATTTCGAGGATCTCTTTGCTAGCCTTATTTCTGTGGAATCTGAGAACAGATATTTCGGATTGCTTTGAAGACTGCAGGGCCAAAGGAAATATCCTCCGATAACAAAAAGAAAGAAGCTTTCTGAGAAACTTCTTTGTGTTCTGTAAAATCATCTCACAGAGTTACAGCTTTCGCCTCAAGAAGCCTTTCGCTAACACATTTCTTGTGGAATTGGCAAAGTGATATTTGGAAGAACATAGAGGGCTATGGTGAAAAAGGAAATATCCTCAGATGAAATCTGGAAAGAATCTTTCTGAGAAACTGCTTAGTGTTCTGTTAATTCATCTCACAGAGTTACATCTGTATTTCGTGGATCTCTTTGCTAGCCTTATTTCTGTGGAATCTGAGAACAGATATTTCGGATCCCTTTGAAGACTATAGGACCAAAGGAAATATCTTCGGATAACAAAGAGAAAGAAGCTTTCTGAGAAACTTCTTTGTTCTGTGAAATCTTCTCACAGAGTTACAGCTTTCCCTTCAAGAAGCCTTTCGCTAAGACCGTTGTTGTGGAATTGGCAAAGTGATATTTGAAGCCCATAGAGGGCTATGGTGAAAAAGGAAATATCCTCAGATGAAATCTGTAAAGAAGTTTTCTGAGAAACTGCTCACTGTTCTGTTAATTCATCTCACAGAGTTATATCTGTATTCCGTTGATCTCTTTGTTAGCCTTATTTCTGTGGAATCTGAGAACAGATATTTCGGATCCCTTTGGAGACTATAGGACCAAAGGAAATATCCTCCGATAACAAAGAGAAAGAAGCTTTCTGAGAAACTTCTTTGTGTTCTGTGAAATCATCTCACAGAGTTACAGCTTTCGCCTCAAGAAGCCTTTCTCTAAGACAGTTCTTGTGGAATTGGCAAAGTGATATTTGGAAGCCCATAGAGGTCTATGGTGAAAAAGGAAATATCCTCAGATGAAATCTGGAAAGAAGCTTTCTGAGAAACTGCTTAGTGTTCTGTTAATTCATCTCACAGGGTTACAACTGTATTTCGTGGATCTCTTTGCTAGCCTTATTTCTGTGGAATCTGAGAACAGATATTTCGGATCCCTTTGAAGACTATAGGGCCAAAGGAAATATCCTCCGATAACAAAGAGAAAGAAGCTTTCTGAGAAACTTCTTTGTGTTCTGTGAAATCATTTCACAGAGTTACAGCTTTCCCCTCAAGAAGCCTTTCGCTAACACAGTTCTTGTGGAATTGGCAACGTGATATTTGGAGGCCCATAGAGGGCTATGGTGAAAAAGGTAATATCCTCAGATGAAATCTGGAAAGAAGCTTTCTGAGAAACTGCTTAGTGTTCTGTTAATTCATCTCACAGAGTTACATCTTTATTTCGAGGATCTCTTTGCTAGCCATATTTCTGTGGAATCTGAGAACCGATACTTCGCATCGCTTTGAAGACTATAGGGCCAAAGGAAATATCCTCCGATAACAAAGAGAAAGAAGCTTTCTGAGAAACTTCTTTGTGTTCTGTGAAATCATCTCACAGAGTTACAGCTTTCCTCTCAAGAAGCCTTTCGCTAAGACAGTTCTTGTGGAATTGGCAAAGTGATATTTGGAACCACTAGAGGGCTATGGTGAAAAAGGAAATATCCTCCGATAACAAAGAGAAAGAAGCTTTCTGAGAAACTGCTTAGTGTTCTGTTAATTCATCTCACAGAGTTACATCTGTATTTCGTGGATCTCTTTGCTTGCCTTATTTCTGTGGAATCTGAGAACAGATATTTCGGATCCCTTTGAACACTATAGGGCCAAAGGAAATATCCTCCGATAACAAAGAGAAAGGAGATTTCTGTGAAACTGCTTTGTGTTCTGTGAAATCATCTCACAGAGTTACAGCTTTTCTCTCAAGAAGCCTTTCGCTAAGAAAGTTCTTGTGGAATTGGCAAAGTGATATTTGGAAGCCCATAGAGGGCTATGGTGAAAAAGGAAATATCCTCAGATGGAATCTGGAAAGAAGCTTTCTGAGAAACTGCTTATTGTTCTGCTAATTCATCTCACAGAGTTACATCTGTATTTCGAGGATCTCTTGGCTAGCCTTATTTCTGTGGAATCTGAGAAAAGATATTTCTGATCGCTTTGAAGAGTATGGGGCCAAAGGAAATATCCTTCGATAACAAGGAGAAAGAAGCTTTCTGAGAAACTTCTTTGTGTTCTGTGAAATCATCTCACAGAGTTACAGCTTTCCCCTGAAAAAGCCTTTCGCTAAGACAGGTCTTGTGGAATTGGCAAAGTGATATTTGGAAGCCCATAGATTGCTATGGTGAAAAAAGAAATATCCTCAGATGAAATCTGGAAAGAAGCTTTCTGAGAAACTGCTGAATGTTCTTTTAATTCATTTCACAGAGTTACATCTGTATTTCGTGGATCTCTTTGCTAGCCTTATTTCTGTGGAATCTGAGAACAGATATTTCGGATCGCTTTGAAGACTATAGGGCCAAAGGAATTATCCTCCGATAACAAAGAGAAAGACGCTTTCTGAGAAACTTCTTTGTGTTCTGGGAAATCATCTCACAGAGTTACAGCTTTCCCCTCAAGAAGACTTTCGCTAAGACAGTTGTTCTGGAATTGGCAAAGTAATATTTGGAAGCCCATAGAGGGCTATGGTGAAAAAGGAAATATCCTCAGATGAAATCTGGAAAGAGGCTTTCTGAGAAACTACTCAATGTTCTGTGAATTCATCTCACAGAGATACATCTGTATTTCGAGGATCTCTTTGTTACCCTTATTTCTGTGGAATCTGAGAACAGATAATTCGGATCCCTTTGAAGTCTATAGGGCCAAAGGAAATATCCTCCGATAACAAGGAGAAGGAAGCTTTCTGAGAAACTTCTTTGTGTTCTGTGAAATCAACTCACAGAGTTACAGCTTTCCCCTGAAAAAGCCTTTCGCTAAGACAGTTCTTGTGGAATTGGCAAAGTGATATTTGGAAGCCCATAGAGGGCTATGGTGAAAAGGAAATATCCTCAGATTAAATCTGTAAAGAAGATTTCTGAGAAACTACTCAATGTTCTGTTAATTCATCTCACAGAGATACATCTGTATTTCGAGGATCTCTTTGTTACCCTTATTTCTGTGGAATCTGAGAACAGATAATTCGTATCGCTTTGAAGACTATAGGGCCCAAGGAAATATCCTCCGATAACAAAGAGAAAGAAGCTTTCTGTGAAACTGTTTTGTGTTCTGTGAAATCATCTCACAGAATTACAGCTTTCCCCTCAAGAAGACTTTTGCTAAGACAGTTCTCGTGGAATTGGCAAAGTGATATTTGGAAGCCCATAGAGGGCTATGGTGAAAATGGAAATATCCTCTGATGAAATCTGGAAAGAAGCTTTCTGAGAAACTGCTCAGTGTTGTGTTAATTCATCTCTCAGAGTTACATCTGTATTTCGTGGATCTGTTTGCTAGCCTTATTTCTGTGGAATCTGAGAACAGATATTTCGGATCGCTTTGAAGACTATCGGGCCAAAGGAAATATCCTCCGATAACAAAGAGAAAGAAGCTTTTGAGAAACTTCTTTGTGTTTTGTGAAATCATCTCACAGAGTTACAGCTTTCCCCTCAAGAAGCCTTTCGCTAAGACAGTTCTTGTGGAATTGTCAAAGTGATATTTGGAAGCCCATAGAGGGCTATGTTGAAAAAGGAAATATCCTCAGATGAAATCTGGAAAGAGGCTTTCTGAGAAACTGCTTAGTGTTCTGTGAATTCATCTCACAGAGTTACATCTGTATTTCGTGGATCTCTTTGCTAGCCTTATTTCTGTGGAATCTGAGAACAGATATTTCGGATCCCTTTGAAGTCTATAGGGCCAAAGGAAATATCCTCCGATAACAAGGAGAAAGAAGCTTTCTGAGAAACTTCTTTGTGTTCTGTGAAATCATCTCACAGAGTTACAGCTTTCCCCTCAAGAAGCCTTTCGCTAAGACAGTTCTTGTGGAATTGGCAAAGTGATATTTGGAAGCCCATGGAGGGCTATGGTGAAAAGGAAATATCCTCAGATTAAATCTGTAAAGAAGATTTCTGAGAAACTACTCAATGTTCTGTTAATTCATCTCACAGAGATACATCTGTATTTCGAGGATCTCTTTGTTACCCTTATTTCTGTGGAATCTGAGAACAGATATTTCGGATCGCTTTGAAGACTATAGTGCCCAAGGAAATATCCTCCGATAACAAAGAGAAAGAAGCTTTCTGTGAAACTGTTTTGTGTTCTGTTAAATCATCTCACAGAATAACAGCTTTCCCCTCAAGAAGACTTTTGCTAAGACAGTTCTTGTGGAGTTGGCAAAGTGATATTTGGAAGCCCATAGAGGGCTATGGTGAAAATGGAAATATCCTCTGATGAAATCTGGAAAGAAGCTTTCTGAGAAACTGCTCAGTGTTCTGTTAATTCATCTCACAGAGTTACATCTGTATTTCGTGGATCTCTTTGCTAGCCTTATTTCTGTGGAATCTGAGAACAGATATTTCGGATCCCTTTGAAGTCTATAGGGCCAAAGGAAATATCCTCCGATAACAAGGAGAAAGAAGCTTTCTGAGAAACTTCTTTGTGTTCTGTGAAATCAACTCACAGAGTTACAGCTTTCCCCTGAAAAAGCCTTTAGCTAAGACAGTTCTTGTGGAATTGGCAAAGTGATATTTGGAAGCCCATAGAGGGCTATGGTGAAAAGGAAATATCCTCAGATTAAATCTGTAAAGAAGATTTCTGAGAAACTACTCAATGTTCTGTTAATTCATCTCACAGAGATACATCTGTATTTCGAGGATCTCTTTGTTACCCTTATTTCTGTGGAATCTGAGAACAGATAATTCGGATCGCTTTGAAGACTATAGGGCCCAAGGAAATATCCTCCGATAAAAAAGAGAAAGAAGCTTTCTGTGAAACTGTTTTGTGTTCTGTGAAATCATCTCACAGAATTACAGCTTTCCCCTCAAGAAGACTTTTGCTAAGACAGTTCTTGTGGAATTGGCAAAGTGATATTTGGAAGCCCATAGAGGGCTATGGTGAAAATGGAAATATCCTCTGATGAAATCTGGAAGGAAGCTTTCTGAGAAACTGCTCAGTGTTCTGTTAATTCATCTCACAGAGTTACATCTGTATTTCGTGGATCTCTTTGCTAGCCTTATTTCTGTGGAATCTGAGAACAGATATTTCGGATCGCTTTGAAGACTATCGGGCCAAAGGAAATATCCTCCGATAACAAAGAGAAAGAAGCTTTTGAGAAACTTCTTTGTGTTTTGTGAAATCATCTCACAGAGTTACAGCTTTCCCCTCAAGAAGCCTTTCGCTAAGACAGTTCTTGTGGAATTGTCAAAGTGATATTTGGAAGCCCATAGAGGGCTATGTTGAAAAAGGAAATATCCTCAGATGAAATCTGGAAAGAGGCTTTCTGAGAAACTGCTTAGTGTTCTGTGAATTCATCTCACAGAGTTACATCTGTATTTCGTGGATCTCTTTGCTAGCCTTATTTCTGTGGAATCTGAGAACAGATATTTCGGATCCCTTTGAAGTCTATAGGGCCAAAGGAAATATCCTCCGATAACAAGGAGAAAGAAGCTTTCTGAGAAACTTCTTTGTGTTCTGTGAAATCATCTCACAGAGTTACAGCTTTCCCCTCAAGAAGCCTTTCGCTAAGACAGTTCTTGTGGAATTGGCAAAGTGATATTTGGAAGCCCATAGAGGGCTATGGTGAAAAGGAAATATCCTCAGATTAAATCTGTAAAGAAGATTTCTGAGAAACTACTCAATGTTCTGTTAATTCATCTCACAGAGATACATCTGTATTTCGAGGATCTCTTTGTTACCCTTATTTCTGTGGAATCTGAGAACAGATATTTCGGATCGCTTTGAAGACTATAGTGCCCAAGGAAATATCCTCCGATAACAAAGAGAAAGAAGCTTTCTGTGAAACTGTTTTGTGTTCTGTTAAATCATCTCACAGAATTACAGCTTTCCCCTCAAGAAGACTTTTGCTAAGACAGTTCTTGTGGAGTTGGCAAAGTGATATTTGGAAGCCCATAGAGGGCTATGGTGAAAATGGAAATATCCTCTGATGAAATCTGGAAAGAAGCTTTCTGAGAAACTGCTCAGTGTTCTGTTAATTCATCTCACAGAGTTACATCTGTATTTCGTGGATCTCTTTGCTAGCCTTATTTCTGTGGAATCTGAGAACAGATATTTCGGATCCCTTTGAAGTCTATAGGGCCAAAGGAAATATCCTCCGATAACAAGGAGAAAGAAGCTTTCTGAGAAACTTCTTTGTGTTCTGTGAAATCAACTCACAGAGTTACAGCTTTCCCCTGAAAAAGCCTTTAGCTAAGACAGTTCTTGTGGAATTGGCAAAGTGATATTTGGAAGCCCATAGAGGGCTATGGTGAAAAGGAAATATCCTCAGATTAAATCTGTAAAGAAGATTTCTGAGAAACTACTCAATGTTCTGTTAATTCATCTCACAGAGATACATCTGTATTTCGAGGATCTCTTTGTTACCCTTATTTCTGTGGAATCTGAGAACAGATAATTCGGATCGCTTTGAAGACTATAGGGCCCAAGGAAATATCCTCCGATAAAAAAGAGAAAGAAGCTTTCTGTGAAACTGTTTTGTGTTCTGTGAAATCATCTCACAGAATTACAGCTTTCCCCTCAAGAAGACTTTTGCTAAGACAGTTCTTGTGGAATTGGCAAAGTGATATTTGGAAGCCCATAGAGGGCTATGGTGAAAATGGAAATATCCTCTGATGAAATCTGGAAGGAAGCTTTCTGAGAAACTGCTCAGTGTTCTGTTAATTCATCTCACAGAGTTACATCTGTATTTCGTGGATCTCTTTGCTAGCCTTATTTCTGTGGAATCTGAGAACAGATATTTCGGATCGCTTTGAAGACTATCGGGCCAAAGGAAATATCCTCCGATAACAAAGAGAAAGAAGCTTTTGAGAAACTTCTTTGTGTTTTGTGAAATCATCTCACAGAGTTACAGCTTTCCCCTCAAGAAGCCTTTCGCTAAGACAGTTCTTGTGGAATTGTCAAAGTGATATTTGGAAGCCCATAGAGGGCTATGTTGAAAAAGGAAATATCCTCAGATGAAATCTGGAAAGAGGCTTTCTGAGAAACTGCTTAGTGTTCTGTGAATTCATCTCACAGAGTTACATCTGTATTTCGTGGATCTCTTTGCTAGCCTTATTTCTGTGGAATCTGAGAACAGATATTTCGGATCCCTTTGAAGTCTATAGGGCCAAAGGAAATATCCTCCGATAACAAGGAGAAAGAAGCTTTCTGAGAAACTTCTTTGTGTTCTGGGAAATCATCTCACAGAGTTACAGCTTTCCCCTCAAGAAGCCTTTCGCTAAGACAGTTCTTGTGGAATTGGCAAAGTGATATTTGGAAGCCCATAGAGGGCTATGGTGAAAAGGAAATATCCTCAGATTAAATCTGTAAAGAAGATTTCTGAGAAACTACTCAATGTTCTGTTATTTCATCTCACAGAGATACATCTGTATTTCGAGGATCTCTTTGTTACCCTTATTTCTGTGGAATCTGAGAACAGATATTTCGGATCGCTTTGAAGACTATAGGGCCCAAGGAAATATCCTCCGATAACAAAGAGAAAGAAGCTTTCTGTGAAACTGTTTTGTGTTCTGTGAAATCATCTCACAGAATTACAGCTTTCCCCTCAAGAAGACTTTTGCTAAGACAGTTCTTGTGGAATTGGCAAAGTGATATTTGGAAGCCCATAGAGGGCTATGGTGAAAATGGAAATATCCTCTGATGAAATCTGGAAAGAAGCTTTCTGAGAAACTGCTCAGTGTTCTGTTAATTCATCTCACAGAGTTACATCTGTATTTCGTGGATCTCTTTGCTAGCCTTATTTCTGTGGAATCTGAGAACAGATATTTCGGATCCCTTTGAAGTCTATAGGGCCAAAGGAAATATCCTCCGATAACAAGGAGAAAGAAGCTTTCTGAGAAACTTCTTTGTGTTCTGTGAAATCAACTCACAGAGTTACAGCTTTCCCCTGAAAAAGCCTTTCGCTAAGACAGTTCTTGTGGAATTGGCAAAGTGATATTTGGAAGCCCATAGAGGGCTATGGTGAAAAGGAAATATCCTCAGATTAAATCTGTAAAGAAGATTTCTGAGAAACTACTCAATGTTCTGTTAATTCATCTCACAGAGATACATCTGTATTTCGAGGATCTCTTTGTTACCCTTATTTCTGTGGAATCTGAGAACAGATAATTCGGATCGCTTTGAAGACTATAGGGCCCAAGGAAATATCCTCCGATAACAAAGAGAAAGAAGCTTTCTGTGAAACTGTTTTGTGTTCTGTGAAATCATCTCACAGAATTACAGCTTTCCCCTCAAGAAGACTTTTGCTAAGACAGTTCTTGTGGAATTGGCAAAGTGATATTTGGAAGCCCATAGAGGGCTATGGTGAAAATGGAAATATCCTCTGATGAAATCTGGAAAGAAGCTTTCTGAGAAACTGCTCAGTGTTCTGTTAATTCATCTCACAGAGTTACATCTGTATTTCGTGGATCTCTTTGCTAGCCTTATGTCTGTGGAATCTGAGAACAGATATTTCGGATCGCTTTGAAGACTATCGGGCCAAAGGAAATATCCTCCGATAACAAAGAGAAAGAAGCTTTTGAGAAACTTCTTTGTGTTCTGTGAAATCATCTCACAGAGTTACAGCTTTCCCCTAAAGAAGCCTTACGCTAAGACAGTTCTTGTGGAATTGTCAAAGTGATATTTGGAAGCCCATAGAGGGCTTTGGTGAAAAAGGAAATATCCTCAGATGAAAACTGGAAAGAGGCTTTCTGAGAAACTGCTTAGTGTTCTGTGAATTCGTCTCACAGAGTTACATCTGTATTTCGTGGATCTCTTTGCTAGCCTTATTTCTGTGAAATCTGAGAACAGATATTTCGGATCCCTTTGAAGTCTATAGGGCCAAAGGAAATATCCTCCGATAACAAGGAGAAAGAAGCTTTCTGAGAAACTTCTTTGTGTTCTGTGAAAACATCTCACAGAGTTACAGCTTTCCCCTGAAAAAGCCTTTCGCTAAGACAGTTCTTGTGGAATTGGCAAAGTGATATTTGGAAGCCCATAGATTGCTATGGTGAAAAAAGAAATATCCTCAGATGAAATCTGGAAAGAAGCTTTCTGAGAAACTGCTCAATGTTCTTTTAATTCATCTCACGGAGTTACATCTGTATTTCGAGGATCTCTTTGCTAGCCTTATTTCTGTGGAATCTGAGAACAGATATTTCGGATGCCTTTGAAGACTATAGGGCCAAAGGAAATATCCTCAGATAATAAAGAGAAAGCAGCTTTCTGAGAAACTTCTTTGTGTTCTGTGAAATCATCTCACAGAGTTACAGCTCTCCCCTCAAGAAGTCTTTCGCTAAGACAGTTCTTGTTGAATTGGCAAAGTGATATTTGGAAGCCCATAGAGGGCTATGGTGAAAAAGGAAATATAATCAGATGAAATCTGGAAAGAAGCTTTCTGAGAAACTGCTCAGTGTTCTCTTAATTCATCTCACAGAGTTACATCTGTATTTCGTGGATCTCTTTGCTAGCCTTATTTCTGTGGAATCTGAGAACAGATATTTCTGATCCCTTTGAACACTATAGGGCCAAAGGAAATATCCTCCGATAATAAAGACAAAGAAGCTTTCTGAGAAACTTCTTTGTGTTCTGTGAAATCATCTAACAGAGTTACAGCTTTCCCCTCAGGAAGCCTTTCGCTAAGACAGTTCTGTGGAATTGGCAAAGTGATATTTGGAAGCCCATAGAACGCTATGGTGAAAAAGGAAATATCCTCAGTTGAAATTTCGAAAGAAGCTTTCTGAGAAACTTCTTTGTGTTCTGTGAAATCATCTCACAGAATTACAGCTTTCTCCTCAAGAAGACTTTCGCTAGGACAGTTCTTGTGGAATTGGCAAAGTGATATTTGGACGCCCATAGAGGGCTATAGTGGAAAAGGAAATATCCTCAGATGAAATCTGGAAAGAAGCTTTCTGAGAAACTGCTTAGTGTTCTGTTAATTTTTCTCACAGAGTTACATCTGTATTTCGTGGATCTCTTTGCTAGCCTTATTTCTGTGGAATCTGAGAACAGATATTTCGGATCCCTTTGAAGACTATAGGGCCAAAGGAAATATCCTCCGAAAACAAAGAGAAAGAAGCTTTCTGAGAAACTTCTTTGTGTTCAGTGAAATCATATCACAGAGTTACAGCTTTCGTCTCAGGAAGCCTTTCGCTAACACAGTTCTTGTGGAATTGGCAAAATGATATTTGGAAGCCCATAGAGGGCTATGGTGAAAAAGGAAATATCCTCAGATGAAATCTGGAAAGAAGCTTTCTGAGAAACTGCTTAGTGTTCTGTTAATTCATCTCACAGAGTTACATCTTTATTTCGAGGATCTCTTTGCTAGCCTTATTTCTGTGGAATCTGAGAACAGATATTTCGGATCGCTTTCTGGACTCTCGGGCCAAAGGAAATATCCTCCGATAACAAGGAGAAAGAAGCTTTCTGAGAAACTTCTTTGTGTTCTGTGAAATCATCTCACAGAGTTACAGCTTTCCCCTCAAGAAGACTTTCGCTAAGACAGTTCTTGTGGAATTGGCAAACTGATATTTGGATGCCCACAGAGGGCAATGGTGTAAAAGGAAATATCCTCAGATGAAATCTGGAAAGAAGCTTTCTGAGAAACTGCTCAGTGTTCTTTTAATTCATCTCACAGAGTTACATCTGTATTTCGTGGATCGCTTTGCTAGCCTTAGTTCTGTGGAATATGAGAACAGATATTTCGGATCCCTTTGAAGAATATAGGGCCAAAGGAAATATCCTCCGATAACAAAGCGAAAGAAGCTTTCTGAGAGACTTCTTTGTGTTCTGTGAAATCATCTCACAGAGTTACAGCTTTCCCCTCAAGAAGTCTTTCGCTAAGACACTTCTTGTGGAATTGGCAAAGTGATATTTGGAAGCCCATAGAGGGCTATGGTGAAAAAGGAAATATCCTCAGATGAAATCTGGAGAGAAGCTTTCCGAAAAACTGCTCTGTGTTCTGTTAATTCATCTCACAGAATTACATCTGTATTTCCTGGAGCTCTTTGGTAGCCTTATTTCTGTGGAATCTGAGAACAGATATTTCGGATCCCTTTGAACACTATAGGGCCAAAGGAAATATCCTCCGATAACAAAGAGAAAGAAGCTTTCTGAGAAAATTCTTTGTGTTCTGTGAAATCATGTCACAGAGTTACAGCTTTTGCCTCAAGAAGCCTTTCGCTAACCCAGTTCTTGTGGAATTGCCAAAGTGATATTTGAAAGCCCATAGAGGGCTATGGTGAAAAAGGAAATATCCTCAGTTGAAATTTCGAAAGAAGCTTTGTGAGAAACGGCTTAGTGTTCTGTTAATTCATCTCACAGAGTTACATCTGTATTTCGTGCATCTCTTTGCGAGCCTTATTTCTGTGTTATCTGAGAAGAGATATTTCGGATCCCTTCGAACACTATAGGCCCAAAGGAAATATTCTCCGATAACAAAGAGAAAGAAGCTTTCTGTGAAACTGCTTTGTGTTCTGTGAAATCATCTCACAGAGTTACAGCTTTCACCTCAAGAAGCCTTTCGCTAAGACAATTCTTGTGGAATTGGCAAAGTGATATTTGGAAGCCCATAGAGGTTTATGGTGAAAAAGGAAATATCCTCAGTTGACATCTGGAAAGAAGCTTTCTGATAAACTGCTTGGTGTTCTGTTAATTCATCTCACAGAGTTACATCTGTATTTCGTGGATCTCTTTGCTAGCCTTATTTCTGTGGAATCTGAGAACAGATATTTCGGATCAATTTGAACACTATAGGGCCAAAGGAAATATCCTCCGATAACAAAGAGAAACAAGCTTTGTGAGAAACTTCTTTGTGTTCTGTGAAATCATCTCACAGAGTTACAGCTTTCCCCTCAAGAAGCCTTTCGCTAAGACAGTTCTTGTGGAATTGGAAAAGTGATATTTGGAAGCCCATAAAGGGCTATGGGGAAAAAGGAAATATCCTCATATGAAATCTGGAAAGAAGCTTTCGGAGAAACTGCTTTGTCTTCTGTTAATTCATCTAACAGAGTTACATCTTTATTTCGAGGATCTCTTTGCTAGCCTTATGTCTGTGGAATCTGAGAACAGATATTTCGGATCCCCTTGAAGACTATAGGGCCAAAGGAAATATCCTCCGATAACAAAGAGAAAGAAGCTTTCTGAGAAACTTCTTTGTGTTCTGTGAAATCATCTCACAGAGTTACAGCTTTCCCCTGAGGAAGCCTTTCGCTAAGACAGTTCTTGTGGAATTTGCAAAGTTATATTTGGAAGCCCATAGAGGGTTATGGTTAAAAAGGAAATATCCTCAGTTGAAATCTGGAAAGAAGATTACTGAGAAACTGCTTAGTGTTCTGTTAATTCATCTCACAGAGTTACAGCTTTCCCCTCAAGAAGCCTTTCGCTAAGACAGTTCTTGTGGAATTGGCAAAGTGATATTTGGAAGCCCATCGAGGGCTACGGTGAAAAAGGAAATATCCTCAGATGAAATCAGGAAAGAAGCTTTCTGAGAAACTGCTTAGTGTTCTTTTAATTCATCTCACACGGTTACATCTGTGTTTCGTGGATCTCTTTGCTAGCCTAATTTCTGTGGAATCTGAGAACAGATATTTCGGATCGCTTTGAAGACTATAGGGCAAAGGAAATATCCTCCGATAACAAATAGAAAGAAGCTTTCTGAGAAACTTCTTTGTGTTCTGTGAAATCGTCTCAGAGTTACAGCTTTCCCCTCAAGAAGCCTTTCGCTAAGACACTTCTTGTGGAATTGGCAAAGTGATATTTGGAAGCCCATAGAGGGCTATGGTGAAAAAGGAAATATCCTCAGATGAAATCTGGAAAGAAGCTTTCTGAGAAAATGCTTAGTGTTCTGTTAATTCATCTCACAGAGTTACATCTGTATTTCGAGGATCTCTTTGCTAGCGTTATTTCTGTGGAATCTGAGAACAGATATTTTTGATCGCTTTGATGACCATAGGGCCAAAGGAAATATCCTCCGATAACAAAGAGAAAGAAGCTTTCTGAGAAACTTCTTTGTGTTCTGTGAAATCATCTCACAGAGATACAGCTTTCCCCTCAGGAAGCCTTTCGCTAAAACAGTTCTTGTGAAATTGGCAAAGTGATATTTGGAAGCCCGTAGAGGGCTATGGTGAAAAAGGAAATATTCTCAGATGAAATCTGGAAAGAAGCTTTCTGAGAAACTGCTCAGTGTTCTGTTATTTCATCTCACAGAGTTACATCTGTATTTCGTGGATCTCTTTGCTAGCCTTATTTCTGTGGAATCTGAGAACAGATATTTCGGATCCCTTTAAAGACTATAGAGCCAAAGGAAATATCCTCCGATAAAAAAGAGAAAGAAGCTTTCTCAGAAACTTCTTTGTGTTCTGTGAAATCATCTCACAGAGTAACAGCTTTCCCTTCAGGAAGCCTTTCGCTAAGACAGTTCTTGTGGAATTGGCATAGTGATATTTGGAAGCCCGTAGAGGGCTATGGTGAAAAAGGAAATATCCTCAGATGAAATCTGGAAAGAAGCTTTCTGAGAAACTGCTAAGTGTTCTGTTAATTCATCTCACAGAGTTACATCTGTGTTTCGTGGATCTCTTTGCTAGCCTTATTTCTGTGGAATCTGAGAACAGATATTTCGGATCCCTTTGAACCCCTTAGGGCCAAAGGAAATATCCTCCGATAACAAAGAGAAAGAAGCTTTCTGAGAAACTTCTTTGTGTTCTGTGAAATCATCTCACAGAGTAACAGCTTTCCCCTCAAGAAGCCTTTCGCTAAGACAGTTCTTGTGGAATTGGCAAAGTGATATTTGGAAGACCATAGAGGGCTATGGTGAAAAAGGAAATATCCACAGATGAAATCTGGAAAGAAGCTTTCTGAGAAACTGCTTAGTATTCTGTTAATTCATCTCAGAGAGTTACATCTTTATTTCGAGGATCTCTTTGCTAGCCTTATTTCTGTGGAATCTGAGAACAGATATTTCGGATCCCTTTGAAGACTATAGGGCCAAAGGAAATATTCTCCGATAACAGAGAGAAAGAAGCTTTCTGAGAAACTTCTTTGTGTTCTGCGAAATCATCTCACAGAGTTACAGCTTTCCCCTCAGGAAGCCTTTCGCTAAGACAATTCTTGTGGAATTGGCAAAGTGATATTTGAAAGCCCTTAGAGGGCTATGGTGAAAAAGGAAAAATCCTCAGATGAAATCTGGAAAGAAGCTTTCTGAGAAACTGCTTAGTGTTCTGTTAATTCATCTCACAGAGTTACATCTGTATTTAGTGGATCTCTTTGCTCGCCTTATTTCTGTGGAATCTGAGAACAGATATTTCGGATCCCTTTGAACACTATAGGGCCAAAGGAAATATCCTCCGATAACAAAGAGAAAAAAGCTTTCTGAGAAACTTCTTTGTGTTCTGTGAAATCATCTCACAGAGTAACAGCTTTGCCCTGAAGAAGCCTTTCGCTAAGACAGTTCTTGTGGAATTGGCAAAGTGATATTTGGAAGCCCATAAAGGGCTATGGGGAAAAAGGAAATATCCTCATATGAAATCTGGAAAGAAGCTTTCGGAGAAACTGCTTAGTCTTCTGTTAATTCATCAAACAGAGTTACATCTTTATTTCGAGGATCTCTTTGCTAGCCTTATGTCTGTGGAATCTGAGAACAGATATTTCGGATCCCCTTGAAGACAATAGGGCCAAAGGAAATATCCTCCGATAACAAAGATAAAGAAGCTTTCTGAGAAACTTCTTTGTGTTCTGTGAAATCATCTCACAGAGTTACAGCTTTCCCCTGAGGAAGCCTTTCGCTAAGACAGTTCTTGTGGAATTTGCAAAGTTATATTTGGAAGCCCATAGAGGGTTATGGTTAAAAAGGAAATATCCTCAGTTGAAATCTGGAAAGAAGATTACTGAGAAACTGCTTAGTGTTCTGTTAATTCATCTCACAGAGTTACATCTGTATTTCGTGGATCTCTTTGCTAGCCTTATTTCTGTGGAATCTTAGAACAGATATTTCGGATCCCTTTGAACACTTTAGGGCCAAAGGAAATATCCTCCGATTACAAAGAGAAAGAAGCATTCTGAGAGACTTCTATGTGTTCTGTGAAATCATCTCACAGAGTTACAGCTTTCCCCTCAAGAAGCCTTTCGCTAAGACAGTTCTTGTGGAATTGGCAAAGTGATATTTGGAAGCCCATCGAGGGCTACGGTGAAAAAGGAAATATCCTCAGATGAAATCTGGAAAGAAGCTTTCTGAGAAACTGCTTAGTGTTCTTTTAATTCATCTCACACGGTTACATCTGTGTTTCGTGGATCTCTTTGCTAGCCTTATTTCTGTGGAATCTGAGAACAGATATTTCGGATCGCTTTGAAGACTATAGGGCAAAGGAAATATCCTCCGATAACAAATAGAAAGAAGCTTTCTGAGAAACTTCTTTGTGTTCTGTGAAATCGTCTCAGAGTTACAGCTTTCCCCTCAAGAAGCCTTTCGCTAAGACACTTCTTGTGGAATTGGCAAAGTGATATTTGGAAGCCCATAGAGGGCTATGGTGAAAAAGGAAATATCCTCAGATGAAATCTGGAAAGAAGCTTTCTGAGAAAATGCATAGTGTTCTCTTAATTCATCTCACAGAGTTACATCTGTATTTCGAGGATCTCTTTGCTAGCGTTATTTCTGTGGAATCTGAGAACAGTTATTTTTGATCGCTTTGATGACCATAGGGCCAAAGGAAATATCCTCCGATAACAAAGAGAAAAAAGCTTTCTGAGAAACTTCTTTGTGTTCTGTGAAATCATCTCTCAGAGTTACAGCTTTCCCTTCAGGAAGCCTTTCGCTAAGACAGTTCTTGTGGAATTGGCAAAGTGATATTTGGAAGCCCATAGAGGGCTATGGTGAAAAAGGAAATATCCTCAGTTGAAATCTGGAAAGAAGCTTTCTGAGAAACTGCTTAGTGTTCTGTTAATTCATCTCACAGAGTTACATCTTTATTTCGAGGATCTCTTTGCTAGCCTTATTTCTGTGGAATCTGAGAACAGATGTTTCGGATCGCTTTTAAGACTATAGGGCCAAAGGAAATATCCTCAGATAACAAAGAGAAAGAAGCTTTCTGAGAAACTTCTTTGTGTTCTGTGAAATCATCTCACAGAGTTACAGCTTTCCCCTCAAGGAGCCTTTCGCTAACACAGTTCTTGTGGAATTGGAAAGTGATATTTGGAAGCCCATAGAGGGCTATGGTGAAAAAGGAAATATCCTCTGATGAAATCTGGAAAGAAGCTTTCTGATAAACTGCTTAGTGTTCTGTTAATTCATCTCACAGAGTTACATCTGTATTTCGTGGATCTCTTTGCTAGCCTTATTTCTGTGGAATCTGAGAACAGATATTTCGGATCCATTTGAACACTATAGGGCCAAAGGAAATATCCTCCGATAACAAAGAGAAAGAAGCTTTCTGAGAAACTTCTTTGTGTTCTGTGAAATCATCTCACAGAGTAACAGCTTTCCCCTCAAGAAGCCTTTCGCTAAGACAGTTCTTGTGGAATTGGCAAAGTGATATTTGGAAGACCATAGACGGCTATGGTGAAAAAGGAAATATCCACAGATGAAATCTGGAAAGAAGCTTTCTGAGAAACTGCTTAGTATTCTGTTAATTCATCTCAGAGAGTTACATCATTATTTCGAGGATCTCTTTGCTAGCCTTATTTCTGTGGAATCTGAGAACAGATATTTCGGATCCCTTTGAAGACTATAGGGCCAAAGGAAATATTCTCCGATACCAGAGAGAAAGAAGCTTTCTGAGAAACTTCTTTGTGTTCTGCGAAATCATCTCACAGAGTTACAGCTTTCCCCTCAGGAAACCTTTCGCTAAGACAATTCTTGTGGAATTGGCAAAGTGATATTTGAAAGCCCTTAGAGGGCTATGGTGAAAAAGGAAAAATCCTCAGATGAAATCTGGAAAGAAGCTTTCTGAGAAACTTCTTAGTGTTCTGTTTATTCATCTCACAGAGTTACATCTGTATTTCGTGGATCTCTTTGCTAGCCTTATTTCTGTGGAATCTGAGAACAGATATTTCGGATCCCTTTGAACACTATAGGGCCAAAGGAAATATCCTCCGATAACAAAGAGAAAGAAGCTTTCTGAGAAACTTCTTCGTGTTCTGTGAAATCATCTCACAGAGTTACAGCTTTCCCCTCAAGAAGCCTTTCGCTAAGACAGTTCTTGTGGAATTGGCAAAGTGATATTTGGGAGCCCCTAGAGTGCTATGGTGAAAAAGGAAATATCCTCAGATGAAATCTGGAAAGAAGCTTTCTGAGAAACTGCTTAGTGTTCTGTTAATTCATCTCACAGAGTTACATCTGTATTTCGTGGATCTCTTTGCTAGCCTTATTTCTGTGGAATCTTAGAACAGATATTTCGGATCCCAATGAACACTTTAGGGCCAAAGGAAATATCCTCCGATTACAAAGAGAAAGAAGCTTTCTGAGAGACTTCTTTGTGTTCTGTGAAATCATCTCACAGAGTTACAGCTTTCCCCTCAAGAAGCCTTTCGCTAAGACAGTTCTTGTGGAATTGGCAAAGTGATATTTGGAAGCCCATAGAGGTCTACGTTGAAAAAGGAAATATCCTCAGATGAAATCTGGAAAGAAGCTTTCTGAGAAACTGCTTAGTGTTCTTTTAATTCATCTCACACGGTTACATCTGTGTTTCGTGGATCTCTTTGCTAGCCTTATTTCTGTGGAATCTGAGAACAGATATTTCGGATCGCTTTGAAGACTATAGGGCAAAGGAAATCTCCTCCGATAACAAAGAGAAAGAAGCTTTCTGAGAAACTTCTTTGTGTTCTGTGAAATCGTCTCACAGAGTTACAGCTTTCCCCTCAAGAAGCCTTTCGATAAGACACTTCTTGTGGAATTGGCAAAGTGATATTTGGAAGCCCATAGAGGGCTATGATGAAAAAGGAAATATCCTCAGATGAAATCTGGAAAGAGGCTTTCTGAGAAAATCATTAGTGTTCTGTTAATTCATCTCACAGAGTTACATCTGTATTTCGAGGATCTCTTTGCTAGCGTTATTTCTGTGGAATCTGAGAACAGATATTTTTGATCGCTTTGATGACCATAGGGCCAAAGGAAATATCCTCCGATAACAAAGAGAAAGAAGCTTTCTGAGAAACTTCTTTGTGTTCTGTGAAATCATCTCACAGAGTTACAGCTTTCCCCTCAGGAAACTTTCTCTAAGACAGTTCTTGTGGAATAGGCAAAGTGATATTTGGAAGCCCTTAGAGGGCTATGGTGAAAAAGGAAATATCCTCAGATGAAATCTGGAAAGAAGCTTTCTGTGAAACTGCTCAGTGTTCTGTTAATTCATCTCACAGAGTTACATCTGTATTTCGTGGATCCCTTTGCTAGCCTTATTTCTGTGGAATCTGAGAAAAGATATTTCGGATCGCTTTGAAGACTATAGGGCCAAAGGAAATATCCTCCGATACCAAAGACAAAGAAGCTTTCTGAGAAACTTGTTTGTCTTCTGTGAAATCATCTCACAGAGTTACAGCTTTCCCCTGAGGAAGCCTTTCGCTAAGACAGTTCTTGTGGAATTTGCAAAGTTATATTTGGAAGCCCATAGAGGGTTATGGTGAAAAAGGAAGTATCCTCAGTTGAAATCTGGAAAGAAGCTTTCTGAGAAACTGCTTAGTGTTCTGTTAATTCATCTCAGAGTTACATCTGTATTTCGTGGATCTCTTTGCTAGCCTTATTTCTGTGGAATCTAAGAACAGATATTTCGGATCCCTTTGAACACTATAGGGCCAAAGGAAATATCCTCCGATAACAAAGAGAAAGAAGCTTTCTGAGAGACTTCTTTGTATTCTGTGAAATCATCTCACAGAGTTACAGCTTTCCCCTCAAGAAGCCTTTCGCTAAGACAGTTCTTGTGGAATTGGCAAAGTGATATTTGGAAGCCCATACAGGGCTACGGTGAAAAAGGAAATATCCTCAGATGAATTCTGGAAAGAAGCTTTCTGAGAAACTGCTTAGTGTTCTTTTAATTCATCTCACAGAGTTACATCTGTATTTCGTGGATCTCTTTGCTAGCCTTATTTCTGTGGAATCTGAGAACAGATATTTCGGATCCCTTTGAACACTTTAGGGCCAAAGGAAATATCCTCCGATAACAAAGAGAAAGAAGCTTTCTGAGAAACTTCTTTGTGTTCTGTGAAATCATCTCACAGAGTTACAGCTTTCCCCTCAAGAAGCCTTTCGCAAAGACAGTCTTGTGGAATTCGCAAAGTGATATTTGGAAGCCCATAGAGGGCTATGGTGAAAAAGGAAATATCCTCAGATGAAATCTGGAAAGAAGCTTTCTGAGAAAGTGCTTAGTGTTCTGTTAATTCATCTCACAGAGTTACAACTGTATTTCGTGGATCTCTTTGCTAGCCTTGTTTCTGTGGAATCTGAGAACAGATATTTCGGATCGCTTTGAAGACTATAGGGTCAAAGGAAATATCCTCCGATAACAAAGAGAAAGAAGCTTTCTGGAGACTTCTTTGTGTTCTGTGAAATCATCTCACAGAGTTACAGCTTTCCCCTCAAGAAGCCTTTCGCTAAGACATTTCTTTTGGAATTGGCAAAGTGATATTCGGAAGCCCATAGAGGGCTACGGTGAAAAAGGAAATATTCTCAGATGAAATCTTTAAAGAAGCTTTCTGCGAAACCGCTTAGTGTTCTTTTAATTCATCTCACAGAGTTACATCTGTATTTCGAGGATCTCTTTGCTAGCCTTATTTCCGTGGAATCTGAGAACAGATATTTCGGATCCCTTTGAACACTTAAGGGCCAAAGGAAATATCCTCCGATAACAAAGAGAAAGAAGCGTTCTGAGAAACTTCTTTGTGTTCTGTGAAATCTTCTCACAGAGTTACAGCTTTCCCCTCAAGAAGCCTTTCGCTAAGACAGTTCTTGTGGAATTGGCAAAGTGATATTTGGAAGCCCATAGAGGGCTATGGTGAAAAAGGAAATATCCTCAGATGAAATCTGGAAAGAAGCTTTCTGAGAAACTGCTTAGTGTTCTGTTAATTCATCTCACAGAGTTACATCTGTATTTCGAGGATCTCTTTGCTAGCCTTATTTCTGTGGAATCTGAGAACAGATTTTTCGGATCGCTTTGAAGACTATAGGGCCAAAGGAAATATCCTCCGATAACAAAGAGAAAGAAGCTTTCTGAGAGACTTCTTTGTGTTCTGTGAAATCATGTTACAGAGTTACAGGTTTCCCCTCAAGAAAACTTTCGCTAAGACAGTTCTTGTGGAATTGGCAAAGTGATATTTGGAAGCCCATAGAGGGCTATGGTGAAAAAGGAAATATCCTCAGAAGAAATCTGGAAAGAAGCTTTCTGAGAAACTGCTTAGTGTTCTTTTAATTCATCTCACAGAGTTACATCTGTATTTCGAGGATCTCTTTGCTAGCCTTATTTCTGTGGAATCTGAGAACAGATATTTCGGATCCCTTTGAACACTTTAGGGCCAAAGGAAATATCCTCCGATAACAAAGAGAAAGAAGCTTTCTGAGAAACTTCTTTGTGTTCTGTGAAATCATCTCACAGAGTTACAGCTTTCCCCTCAAGAAGCCTTTCGCTAACACAGTTCTTGTGGAATTGGCAAAGTGATATTTGGAAGCCCATATAGGGCTATGGTGAAAAAGGAAATATCCTCAGATGAAATCTGGAAAGAGGCTTTCTGAGAAACTGCTTAGTGTTCTGTTAATTCATCTCACAGAGTTACATCTGTATTTCGTGGATCTCTTTGCTAGCCTTATTTCTGTGGAATCTGAGAACAGATATTTCGGATCCCTTTGAAGACTATAGGGCCAAAGGAAATATCCTCCGATAACAAAGAGAAAGAAGCTTTCTGAGAAACTTCTTTGTGTTCTGTGAAATCATCTCACAGAGTTACAGCTTTCCCCTCAAGAAGCCTTTCGGTAAGATAGTTCTTGTGGAATTGGCAAAGTGATATTTGGAAGCCCCGAGAGGGTTATGGTGAAAAAGGAAATAAACTCAGATGAAATCTGGAAAGAAGCTTTCTGAGAAACTGCTCAGTGTTCTTTTAATTCATCTCACAGAGTTACATCTGTATTTAGTGGATCTCTTTGCTAGCCTTATTTCTGTGGAATCTGAGAACAGATATTTCGGATCCCTTTGAAGACTATAGGGCCAAAGGAAATATCCTCCCATAACAAAGAGAAAGAAGCTTTCTGAGAAACTTCTTTGTGTTCTGTGAAATCATCTCACAGAGTTACAGTTTTCCCCTCAAGAAGCCTTTCGCTAAGACAGTTCTTGTGGAATTGGCAAAGTGATAATTGGAAGCCCATAGAGGCCTATGGTGAAAAAGGAAATATCCTCAGGTGAAATCTGGAAAGAAGCTTTCTGAGAAACTGCTTAGTGTTCTGTAAATTCATCTCACAGAGTTACATGTGTATTTCGTGGATCTCTATGCTAGCCTTATTTCTGTGGAATCTGAGAACAGATATTTCGGATCCCTTTGAACACTATAGGGCCAAAGGAAATATCCTCCGATAACAAAGAGAAAGAAGCTTTCTGAGGAACTTCTTTGTGTTCTGTGAAATCATCTCACAGAGTTACAGCTTTCCCCTCAGGAACCTTTCTCTAAGACAGTTCTTGTGGAATTGGCAAAGTGATATTTGGAAGCCCATAGAGGGCTACACTGAAAAAGGAAATATCCTCAGATGAAATCTGTAAAGAAGCTTTCTGAGAAACTGCTTAGTGTTCTGTTAATTCATCTCACAGAGTTACATCTGTATTTCGTGGATCTCTTTGCTAGCCTTATTTCTGTGGAATCTGAGAACAGATATTTCGGATCCCTTTGAAGACTATAGGGCCAAAGGAAATATCCTCCGATAACAAAGAGAAAGAAGCTTTCTGAGAAACTTCTTTGTATTCTGTGAAATCATCTCACAGAGTTACAGCTTTCCCCTCAAGAAGCCTTTCACTAAGACAGTTCTAGTGGAATTGGCAAAGTGATATTTGGAAGCCCATAGAGGGCTATGGTGAAAAAGGAAATATACACAGATGAAATCTGGAAAGAAGCTTTCTGAGAAACTGCTTAGTGTTCTGTTAATTAATCTCACAGAGTTACATCTGTATTTCGTGGATCTCTTGGCTAGCCTTATTTCTGTGGAATCTGAGAACAGATATTTCGGATCCCTTTGAAGACTATAGGGCCAAAGGAAATATCCTCCGATAACAAAGAGAAAGAAGCTTTCTTAGAAACGTCTTTGTCTTCTGTGAAATCACCTCACACAGTTACAGCTTTCCCCTCAAGAAGCCTTTCCCTAAGACAGTTCTTGTGGAATTGGCAAAGTGATATTTGGAAGCCCATAGAGGGCTATGGTGAAAAAGGAAATATCCTCAGATGAAATCTGGAAAGAAGCTTTCTGAGAAACTGCTTAGTGTTCTGTTAATTCATCTCACAGAGTTACATCTGTATTTCGTGGATCTCTTTGCTAGCCTTATTTCTGTGGAATCTGAGACCAGATATTTCGGATGCCTTTGAACACTCTAGGGCCAAAGGAAATATCCTCCGATAACAAAGAGAAAGAAGCTTTCTGAGAAACTTCTTTGTGTTCTGTGAAATCATCTCACAGAGTTACAGCTTTCCCCTCAGGAAGCCTTTCGCTAAGACAGTTCTTGTGGAATTGGCAAAGTGATATTTGGAAGCCCATAGAGGGCTATGGTGAAAAAGGAAATATCCTCAGATGAAATCTGGAAAGAAGCTTTCTGAGAAACTGCTCCGTAATGTGTGACTTCCACTCACAGAGTTACATCTGTATTTCGTGGATCTCTTTGCTAGCCTTATTTCTGTGGAATCTGAGAACAGATATTTCGGATCCCTTTGAAGACTATAGGGCCAAAGGAAATATCCTCCGATAACAAAGAGAAAGAAGCTTTCTGAGAAACTTCTTTGTGTTCTGTGAAATCATCTCACAGAGTTACAGCTTTCCCCTCAAGAAGCCTTTCGCTAAGACAGTTCTTGTGGAATTGGCAAAGTGATATTTGGAAGCCCATAGAGGGCTATGGTGAAAAAGGAAATATCCTCAGATGAAATCTGAAAAGAAGCTTTCTGAGAAACTGCTCTGTAACGTGTGACTTCCACTCACAGAGTTACATCTGTATTTCGTGGATCTCTTTGCTAGCCTTATTTCTGTGGAATCTGAGAAAAGATATTTCGGATCCCTTTGAAGACTATAGGGCCAAAGGAAATATCCTCCGATAACAAAGAGAAAGAAGCTTTCTGAGAAACTTCTTTGTGTTCTGTGAAATCATCTCACAGAGTTACAGCTTTCCCCTCAAGAAGCCTTTCGCTAAGACAGTTCTAGTGGAATTGGTAAAGTGATATTTGGAAGCCCATAGAGGGCTATGGTGAAAAAGGAAATATCCTCAGATGAAATCTGGAAAGAAGCTTTCTGAGAAACTGCTTAGTGTTCTGTTAATTCATCTCACAGAGTTACATCTGTATTTCGTGGGTCCCTTTGCTAGCGTTATTTCTGTGGAATCTGAGAACAGATATTTCGGATCCCTTTGAAGACTATAGGGCCAAAGGGAATATCCTCCGATAACAAAGAGAAAGAAGCTTTCTGAGAAACTTCTTTGTGTTCTGTGAAATCATCTCACAGAGTTACAGCTTTCCCCTCAAGAAGCCTTTCGCTAAGACAGTTCTTGTGGAATTGGCAAAGTGATATTTGGAAGCCCATAGGGGGCTATGGTGAAAAAGGAAATATCCTCAGATGAAATCTGGAAAGAAGCTTTCTGAGAAACTGCTCTGTAATGTGTGACTTCCACTCACAGAGTTACATCTGTATTTCGTGGATCTCTTTGCTAGCCTTATTTCTGTGCAATCTGAGAACAGATATTTCGGATCCCTTTGAAGACTATAGGGCCAAAGGAAATATCCTCTGATAACAAAGAGAAAGAAGCTTTCTGAGAAACTTCTTTGTGTTCTGTGATCATCTCACAGAGTTACAGCTTTCCCCTCAAGAAGCCTTTCGCTAAGACAGTTCTTGTGGAATTGGCAAAGTGATATTTGGAAGCCCATAGAGGGCTATGGTGAAAAAGGAAATATCCTCAGATGAAATCTGGAAAGAAGCTTTCTGAGAAACTGCTCTGTAATGTGTGACTTCCACTCATAGAGTTACATCTGTAATTCGTGGATCTCTTTGCTAGCCTTATTTCTGTGGAATCTGAGAACAGATATTTCGGATCCCTTTGAAGACTATAGGGCCAAAGGAAATATCCTCCGATAACAAAGAGAAAGAAGCTTTCTGAGAAACTTCTTTGTGTTCTGTGAAATTATCTCACAGAGTTACAGCTTTCCCCTCAAGAAGCCTTTCGCTAAGACAGTTCTAGTGCAATTGGCAAAGTGATATTTGGAAGCCCATAGAGGGCTATATTGAAAAAGGAAATATCCTCAGATGAAATCTGGAAAGAAGCTTTCTGAGAAACTGCTTAGTGTTCTGTTAATTCATCTCACAGAGTTACATCTCTATTTCGTGGATCTCTTTGCTAGCCTTATTTCTGTGGAATCTGAGAACAGATATTTCGGATCCCTTTGAAGACTATAGGGCCAAAGGAAATATCCTCCGATAACAAAGAGAAAGAAGCTTTCTGAGAAACTTCTTTGTGTTCTGTGAAATCATCTCACAGAGTTACAGCTTTCCCCTCAAGAAGCCTTTCGCTAAGACAGTTCTTCTGGAATTGGCAAAGTGATATTTGGAAGCCCATAGGGAGCTATGGTGAAAAAGGAAATATCCTCAGATGAAATCTGGAAAGAAGCTTTCTGAGAAACTGCTCTCTAATGTGTGACTTTCACTCACAGAGTTACATCTGTATTTCGTGTATCTCTTTGCTAGCCTTATTTCTGTGGAATCTGAAAAGCGATATTTCGGATCCCTTTGAAGACTATAGGGCCAAAGGAAATATCCTCCGATAACAAAGAGAAAGAAGCTTTCTGAGAAACGTCTTTGTCTTCTGTGAAATCACCTCACACAGTTACAGCTTTCCCCTCAAGAAGCCTTTCCCTAAGACAGTTCTTGTGGAATTGGCAAAGTGATATTTGGAAGCCCATAGAGGGCTATGGTGAAAAAGGAAATATCCTCAGATGAAATCTGGAAAGAAGCTTTCTGAGAAACTGCTCTGTAATGTGTGACTTCCACTCACAGAGTTACATCTGTATTTCTTGGGTCCCTTTGCTAGCCTTATTTCTGTGGAATCTGAGAACAGATATTTCGGATCCCTTTGAAGACTATACGGCCAAAGGAAATATCCTCTGATAAAAAAGAGAAAGAAGCTTTCTGAGAAACTTCTTTGTGTTCTGTGAAATCATCTCACAGAGTTACAGCTTTCCCCTCAAGAATCCTTTCGCTAAGACAGTCCTCGTGGAATTGGCAAAGTGATATTTGGAAGCCATATAGGGCTATGGTGAAAAAGGAAATATCCTCAGATGAAATCTGGAAAGAGGCTTTCTGAGAAACTGCTCTGTAATGTGTGACTTCCACTCAGAGAGTTACATCTGTATTTCGTGGATCTCTTGGCTAGCCGTATTTCTGTGGAATCTGAGAACAGATATTTCGGATCCCTTTGAAGACTATAGGGCCAAAGGAAATATCCTCCGATAACAAAGAGAAAGAAGCTTTCTGAGAAACTTCTTTGTGTTCTGTGAAATTATCTCACAGAGTTACAGCTTTCCCCTCAAGAAGACTTTCGCTAAGACAGTTCTAGTGGAATTGGCCAAGTGATATTTGGAAGCCCTTAGAGGGCTATGGTAAAAAAGGAAATATCCTCAGATGAAATCTGGAAAGAAGCTTTCTGAGAAACTGCTTAGTGTTCTGTTAATTCATCTCACAGAGTTACATCTGTATTTCGTGGATCTCTTTGCTAGCCTTATTTCTGTGGAATCTGAGACCAGATATTTCGGATCCCTTTGAAGACTATAGGGCCAAAGGAAATATCCTCCGATAACAAAGAGAAAGAAGCTTTCTGAGAAACTTCTTTGTGTTCTGTGAAATCATCTCACAGAGTTACAGCTTTCCCCTCAGGAAGCCTTTCGCTAAGACAGTTCTTGTGGAATTGGTAAAGTGATATTTGGAAGCCCTTAGAGGGCTGTGGTGAAAAAGGAAATATCCTCAGATGAAATCTGGAAAGAAGCTTTCTGAGAAACTGCTCTGTAATGTGTGACTTCCAATCATAGAGTTACATCTGTAATTCGTGGATCTCTTTGCTAGCCTTATTTCTGTGGAATCTGAGAACAGATATTTCGGATCCCATTGAAGACTATAGGGCCAAAGGAAATATCCTCCGATAACAAAGAGAAAGAAGCTTTCTGAGAAACTTCTTTGTGTTCTGTGAAATTATCTCACAGAGTTACAGCTTTCCCCTCAAGAAGCCTTTCGCTAAGACAGTTCTTGTGGAATTGGCAAAGTGATATTTGGAAGCCCATAGAGGGCTATGTTGAAAAAGGAAATATCCTCAGATGAAATCTGGAAAGAAGCTTTCTGAGAAACTGCTTAGTGTTCTGTTAATTCATCTCACAGAGTTACATCTCTATTTCGTGGATCTCTTTGCTAGCCTTATTTCTGTGGAATCTGAGAACAGATATTTCGGATCCCTTTGAAGACTATAGGGCCAAAGGAAATATCCTCCGATAACAAAGAGAAAGAAGGTTTCTGAGAAACTTCTTTGTGTTCTGTGAAATCATCTCACAGAGTTACAGCTTTCCCCTCAAGAAGCCTTTCGCTAAGACAGTTCTTGTGGAATTGGCAAAGTGATATTTGGAAGCCCATAGGGGGCTATGGTGAAAAAGGAAATATCCTCAGATGCAATCTGGAAAGAAGCTTTCTGAGAAACTGCTCTCTAATGTGTGACTTCCACTCACAGAGTTACATCTGTATTTCGTGAATCTCTTTGCTAGCCTTATTTCTGTGGAATCTGAAAAGCGATATTTCGGATCCCTTTGAAGACTATAGGGCCAAAGGAAATATCCTCCGATAACAAAGAGAAAGAAGCTTTCTGAGAAACGTCTTTGTCTTCTGTGAAATCACCTCACACAGTTACAGCTTTCCCCTCAAGAAGCCTTTCCCTAAGACAGTTCTTGTGGAATTGGCAAAGTGATATTTGGAAGCCCATAGAGGGCTATGGTGAAAAAGGAAATATCCTCAGATGAAATCTGGAAAGAAGCTTTCTGAGAAACTGCTCTGTAATGTGTGACTTCCACTCACAGAGTTACATCTGTATTTCTTGGGTCCCTTTGCTAGCCTTATTTCTGTGGAATCTGAGAACAGATATTTCGGATCCCTTTGAAGACTATACGGCCAAAGGAAATATCCTCTGATAAAAAAGAGAAAGAAGCTTTCTGAGAAACTTCTTTGTGTTCTGTGAAATCATCTCACAGAGTTACAGCTTTCCCCTCAAGAATCCTTTCGCTAAGACAGTCCTCGTGGAATTGGCAAAGTGATATTTGGAAGCCATATAGGGCTATGGTGAAAAAGGAAATATCCTCAGATGAAATCTGGAAAGAGGCTTTCTGAGAAACTGCTCTGTAATGTGTGACTTCCACTCAGAGAGTTACATCTGTATTTCGTGGATCTCTTGGCTAGCCGTATTTCTGTGGAATCTGAGAACAGATATTTCGGATCCCTTTGAAGACTATAGGGCCAAAGGAAATATCCTCCGATAACAAAGAGAAAGAAGCTTTCTGAGAAACTTCTTTGTGTTCTGTGAAATTATCTCACAGAGTTACAGCTTTCCCCTCAAGAAGACTTTCGCTAAGACAGTTCTAGTGGAATTGGCCAGGTGATATTTGGAAGCCCTTAGAGGGCTATGGTAAAAAAGGAAATATCCTCAGATGAAATCTGGAAAGAAGCTTTCTGAGAAACTGCTTAGTGTTCTGTTAATTCATCTCACAGAGTTACATCTGTATTTCGTGGATCTCTTTGCTAGCCTTATTTCTGTGGAATCTGAGACCAGATATTTCGGATCCCTTTGAAGACTATAGGGCCAAAGGAAATATCCTCCGATAACAAAGAGAAAGAAGCTTTCTGAGAAACTTCTTTGTGTTCTGTGAAATCATCTCACAGAGTTACAGCTTTCCCCTCAGGAAGCCTTTCGCTAAGACAGTTCTTGTGGAATTGGCAAAGTGATATTTGGAAGCCCTTAGAGGGCTGTGGTGAAAAAGGAAATATCCTCAGATGAAATCTGGAAAGAAGCTTTCTGAGAAACTGCTCTGTAATGTGTGACTTCCAATCATAGAGTTACATCTGTAATTCGTGGATCTCTTTGCTAGCCTTATTTCTGTGGAATCTGAGAACAGATATTTCGGATCCCATTGAAGACTATAGGGCCAAAGGAAATATCCTCCGATAACAAAGAGAAAGAAGCTTTCTGAGAAACTTCTTTGTGTTCTGTGAAATTATCTCACAGAGTTACAGCTTTCCCCTCAAGAAGCCTTTCGCTAAGACAGTTCTTGTGGAATTGGCAAAGTGATATTTGGAAGCCCATAGAGGGCTATGTTGAAAAAGGAAATATCCTCAGATGAAATCTGGAAAGAAGCTTTCTGAGAAACTGCTTAGTGTTCTGTTAATTCATCTCACAGAGTTACATCTCTATTTCGTGGATCTCTTTGCTAGCCTTATTTCTGTGGAATCTGAGAACAGATATTTCGGATCCCTTTGAAGACTATAGGGCCAAAGGAAATATCCTCCGATAACAAAGAGAAAGAAGCTTTCTGAGAAACTTCTTTGTGTTCTGTGAAATCATCTCACAGAGTTACAGCTTTCCCCTCAAGAAGCCTTTCGCTAAGACAGTTCTTGTGGAATTGGCAAAGTGATATTTGGAAGCCCATAGGGGGCTATGGTGAAAAAGGAAATATCCTCAGATGTAATCTGGAAAGAAGCTTTCTGAGAAACTGCTCTCTAATGTGTGACTTCCACTCACAGAGTTACATCTGTATTTCGTGAATCTCTTTGCTAGCCTTATTTCTGTGGAGTCTGAAAAGCGATATTTCGGATCCCTTTGAAGACTATAGGGCCAAAGGAAATATCCTCCGATAACAAAGAGAAAGAAGCTTTCTGAGAAACGTCTTTGTCTTCTGTGAAATCACCTCACACAGTTACAGCTTTCCCCTCAAGAAGCCTTTCCCTAAGACAGTTCTTGTGGAATTGGCAAAGTGATATTTGGAAGCCCATAGAGGGCTATGGTGAAAAAGGAAATATCCTCAGATGAAATCTGGAAAGAAGCTTTCTGAGAAACTGCTCTGTAATGTGTGACTTCCACTCACAGAGTTACATCTGTATTTCTTGGGTCCCTTTGCTAGCCTTATTTCTGTGGAATCTGAGAACAGATATTTCGGATCCCTTTGAAGACTATACGGCCAAAGGAAATATCCTCTGATAAAAAAGAGAAAGAAGCTTTCTGAGAAACTTCTTTGTGTTCTGTGAAATCATCTCACAGAGTTACAGCTTTCCCCTCCAGAATCCTTTCGCTAAGACAGTCCTTGTGGAATTGGCAAAGTGATATTTGGAAGCCATATAGGGCTATGGTGAAAAAGGTAATATCCTCAGATGAAATCTGGAAAGAGGCTTTCTGAGAAACTGCTCTGTAATGTGTGACTTCCACTCACAGAGTTACATCTGTATTTCGTGGATCTCTTGGCTAGCCGTATTTCTGTGGAATCTGAGAACAGATATTTCGGATCCCTTTGAAGACTATAGGGCCAAAGGAAATATCCTCCGATAACAAAGAGAAAGAAGCTTTCTGAGAAACTTCTTTGTGTTCTGTGAAATTATCTCACAGAGTTACAGCTTTCCCCTCAAGAAGCCTTTCGCTAAGACAGTTCTAGTGGAATTGGCCAAGTGATATTTGGAAGCCCATAGAGGGCTATGGTAAAAAAGGAAATATCCTCAGATGAAATCTGGAAAGAAGCTTTCTGAGAAACTGCTTAGTGTTCTGTTAATTCATCTCACAGAGATACATCTGTATTTCGTGGTTCTCTTTGCTAGCCTTATTTCTGTGGAATCTGAGACCAGATATTTCGGATCCCTTTGAAGACTATAGGGCCAAAGGAAATATCCTCCGATAACAAAGAGAAAGAAGCTTTCTGAGAAACTTCTTTGTGTTCTGTGAAATCATCTCACAGAGTTACAGCTTTCCCCTCAGGAAGCCTTTCGCTAAGACAGTTCTTGTGGAATTGGCAAAGTGATATTTGGAAGCCCATAGAGGGCTACCGTGAAAAAGGAAATATCCTCAGATGAAATCTGGAAAGAAGCTATCTGAGAAACTGCTCTGTAATGTGTGACTTCCACTCACAGAGTTACATCTGTATTTCGTGGATCTCTTTGCTAGCCTTATTTCTGTGGAATCTGAGAACAGATATTTCGGATCCCTTTGAAGACTATAGGGCCAAAGGAAATATCCTCCGATAACAAAGAGAAAGAAGCTTTCTGAGAAACTTCCATGTGTTCTGTGAAATCATCTCACAGAGTTACAGCTTTCCCCTCAGGAAGCCTTTCGCTAAGACAGTTCTTGTGGAATTGGCAAAGTGATATTTGGAAGCCCATAGAGGGCTATGGTGAAAAAGGAAATATCCTCAGATGAAATCTGGAAAGAAGCTTTCAGAGAAACTGCTCTGTAATGTGTGACTTCCACTCACAGAGTTACATCTGTAATTCGTGGATCTCTTTGCTAGCCTTATTTCTGTGGAATCTGAGAACAGATATTTCGGATCCCTTTGAAGACTATAGGGCCAAAGGAAATATCCTCCGATAACAAAGAGAAAGAAGCTTTCTGAGAAACTTCTTTGTGTTCTGTGAAATCATCTCACAGAGTTACAGCTTTCCCCTCAAGAAGCCGTTCGCTAAGACAGTTCTTGTGGAATTGGCAAAGTGATATTTGGAAGCCAATAGGGGGCTATAGTGAAAAAGGGAATATCCTCAGATTAAATCTTTAAAGAAGCTTTCTGAGAAACTGCTCTCTAATGTGTGACTTCCACTCACAGAGTTACATCTGTATTTCGTGAATCTCTTTGCTAGCCTTATTTCTGTGGAATCTGAAAACCGATATTTCGGATCCCTATGAAGACTATAGGTCCAAAGGAAATATCCTCCGATAACAAAGAGAAAGAAGCTTTCTGAGAAACTTCTTTGTGTTCTGTGACATCATCTCACAGAGTTACAGCTTTCCCCTCAAGAAGCCTTACGTTAAGACAGTTCTTGTGCAATTGGCAAAGTGATATTTGGAAGCCCATAGAGGCTTATGGTGAAAAAGGAAATATCCTCAGATGAAATCTGGAAAGAAGCTTTCTGAGAAACTGCTCTGTAATGTGAGACTTCCACTCACAGAGTTACATCTGTATTTCGTGGATCTCTTTGCTAGCCTTATTTCTGTGGAATCTGAGAACAGATATTTCGGATCACTTTGAAGACTATAGGGCCAAAGGAAATATCCTCCGATAACAAAGAGAAAGAAGCTTTCTGAGAAACTTCTTTGTGTTCTGTGAAATCACCTTACAGAGTTACAACTTTCCCCTCAAGAAGCCTTTCGCTAAGACAGTTCTTGTGGAATTGGCAAAGTGATATTTGGAAGCCCATAGAGGGCTATGGTGAAAAAGGAAATATCCTCAGATGAAATCTGGAAAGAAGCTTTCTGAGAAACTGCTTAGTGTTCTGTTAATTCATCTCACAGAGTTACATCTGTATTTCGTGGATCTCTTGGCTAGCGTTATTTCTGTGGAATCTGAGAACAGATATTTCGGATCCCTTTGAAGACTATAGTGCCAAAGGAAATATCCTCCGATAACAAAGAGAAAGAAGCTTTCTGAGAAGCTTCTTTGTGTTCTGTGAAATCATCTCACAGAGTTACAGCTTTCCCCTCAAGAAGCCTTTCGCTAAGACAGTTCTTGTGGAATTGGCAAAGTGATATTTGGAAGCCCATAGAGGGCTATGGTGAAAAAGGAAATATCCTCAGATGAAATCTGGAAGGAAGCTTTCTGAGAAACTGCTCTCTAATGTGTGACTTCCACTCACAGAGTTACATCTGTATTTCGTGGATCTCTTTGCTAGCCTTATTTCTGTGGAATCTGAAAACCGATATTTCGGATCCCTTTGAAGACTATAGGGCCAAAGGAAATATCCTCCGATAACAAAGAGAAAGAAGCTTTCTGGGAAACTTGTTTGTGTTCTGTGAAATCATCTCACAGAGTTACAGCTTTCCCCTCAAGAAGCCTTTCGCTAAGACAGTTCTGGTGGAATTGGCAAAGTGATATTTGGAAGCCCATAGAGGGCTATGGTGAAAAAGGAAATATCCTCAGATGAAATCTGGAAAGAAGCTTTCTGAGAAACTGCTTAGTGTTCTTTTAATTCATCTCACAGAGTTACATCTGTATTTCGTGGATCTCTTTGCTAGCCTTATTCCGGTGGAATATGAGAACAGATATTTCGGATCCCTTTGAAGATTATAGGGCCAAAGGAAATATCCTCCGATAACAAAGAGAAAGAAGCTTTCTGAGAAACTTCTTTGTGTTCTGTGAAATCAACTCACAGAGTTACAGCTTTCCCCTCAAGAAGCCTTTCGCTAAGACAGTTCTTGTGGAATTGGCAAAGTGATATTTGGAAGCCCATAGAGGGCTATGGTGAAAAAGGAAATATCCTCAGATGAAATCTGGAAAGAAGTTTTCTGAGAAAATGCTTAGTGTTCTGTTAATTCATCTCACAAAGTTACATATGTATTTCGTGGATCTCTTGGCTATCCTTATTTCTGTGGAATCTGAGAACAGATATTTCGGATCCCTTTGAAGACTATAGGGCCAAAGGAAATATCCTCCGATAACAAAGAGAAAGAAGCTTTCTGAGAAACTTCTTTGTGTTCTGTGAAATCATCTCACAGAGTTACAGCTTTCCCCTCAAGAACCTTTTCTCTAAGACAGTTCTTGTGGTATTGGCAAAGTGATATTTGGAAGCCCTTAGAGGTCCATGGTGAAAAAGGTAATATCCTCAGATGAAATCTGGACAGAAGCTTTCTGAGAAACTGCTCTGTAATGTGTGACTTCCACTCACAGAATTACATCTGTGTTTCGTGGATCTCCTTGTTAGCCTTATTTCTGTGGAATCTGAGAACAGATATTTCGGATCCCTTTGAAGACTATAGGGCCAAAGGAAATATCCTCCGATAGCAAAGAGAAAGAAGCTTTCTGTGAAACATCTTTGTGTTCTGTCAAATCATCTCACAGAGTTACAGCTTTCCCCTCAAGAAGCCTTTCGCTAAGACAGTTCTTGGGGAATTGGCAAAGTTATATTTGGAAGCCCTTAGAGGGCTATGGTGAAAAAGAAAATATCCTCAGATGAAATCTGGAAAGAAGGTTTCTGAGAAACGGCTCTCTAATGTTTGACTTCCCCTCACAGAGTTACATCTGTATTTCGTGAATCTCTTTGCTAGCCTTATTTCTGTGGAATCTGAGAACAGATATTTCGGATCCCTTTGAAGACTATAGGGCCAAAGGAAATATCCTCCGATAACAAAGAGAAAGAAGCTTTCTGAGAAACTTCTTTGTGTTCTGTGAAATCATCTCACAGAGTTACAGCTTTCCCCTCAAGAAGCCTTTCGCTAAGACAGTTCTTGTGGAATTGGCAAAGGGATATTTGGAAGCCCATAGAGGGCTAGGGTGAAAAAGGAAATATCCTCAGATGAAATCTGGAAAGAAGTTTTCTGAGAAACTGCTTAGTGTTCTGTTAATTCATCTCACAAAGTTACATATGTATTTCGTGGATCTCTTGGCTAGCCTTATTTCTGTGGAATTTGAGAACAGATATTTCGGATCCCTTTGAAGACTATAGGGCTAAAGGAAATATCCTCCGATAACAAAGAGAAAGAAGCTTTCTGAGAAACTTCTTTGTGTTCTGTGAAATCATCTCACAGAGTTACAGTTTTCCCCTCAAGAAGCTTTTCTCTAAGACAGTTCTTGTCGTATTGTTAAAGTGATATTTGGAAGCCCATAGAGGTCTATGGTGAAAAAAGTAATATCCTCAGATGAAATCTGGAAAGAAGCTTTCTGAGAAACTGCTCTGTATTGTGTGACTTCCACTCACAGAGTTACATCTGTATTTCGTGGGTCTCTTTGCTAGCCTTATTTCTGTGGAATCTGACAACAGATATTTCGGATCCCTTTGAAGACTATAGGGCCGAAGGAAATATCCTCCGATAACAAAGAGAAAGAAGCTTTCTGAGAAACTTCTTTTTGTTCTGTGAAATCATCTCACAGAGTTACAGCTTTCCCCTCAAGAAGCCTTTCGCTAAGACAGTTCTTGGGGAATTGGCAAAGTGATATTTGGAAGACCATAGGGGGCTATGGTGAAAAAGGAAATATCCTCAGATGAAATCTGGAAAGAAGCTTTCTGAGAAACTGCTCTCTAATGTGTGATTTCCACTCACAGAGTTACATCTGAATTTCGTGAATCTCTTTGCTAGCCTTATTTCTGTGGAATCTGAAAACTGATATTTCGGATCCCTTTGAAGACAATAGGGGCAAAGGAAATATCCTCCGATAACAAAGAGAAAGAAGCTTTCTGAGAAACTTCTTTGTGTTCTGTGAAATCATCTCACAGAGTTACAGCTTTCCCCTCAAGAAGCCTTTCGCTAAGACAGTTCTTGTGGAATTGGCAAAGTGATATTTGGAAGCCCATAGAGGGCTAGGGTGAAAAAGGAAATATCCTCAGATGAAATCTGGAAAGAAGTTTTCTGAGAAACTGCTTAGTGTTCTGTTAATTCATCTCACAAAGTTACATATGTATTTCGTGGATCTCTTGGCTAGCCTTATTTCTGTGGAATTTGAGAACAGATATTTCGGATCCCTTTGAAGACTATAGGGCTAAAGGAAATATCCTCCGATAACAAAGAGAAAGAAGCTTTCTGAGAAACTTCTTTGTGTTCTGTGAAATCATCTCACAGAGTTACAGTTTTCCCCTCAAGAAGCTTTTCTCTAAGACAGTTCTTGTAGTATTGTTAAAGTGATATTTGGAAGCCCTTAGAGGGCTATGGTGAAAAAAGTAATATCCTCAGATGAAATCTGGAAAGAAGCTTTCTGAGAAACTGCTCTGTATTGTGTGACTTCCACTCACAGAGTTACATCTGTATTTCGTGGGTCTCTTTGCTAGCCTTATTTCTGTGGAATCTGACAACAGATATTTCGGATCAATTTGAAGACTATAGGGCCAAAGGAAATATCCTCCGATAACAAAGAGAAAGAAGCTTTCTGAGAAACTTCTTTTTGTTCTGTGAAATCATCTCACAGAGTTACAGCTTTCCCCTCAAGAAGCCTTTCGCTAAGACAGTTCTTGGGGAATTGGCAAAGTGATATTTGGAAGACCATAGGGGGCTATGGTGAAAAAGGAAGTATCCTCAGATGAAATCTGGAAAGAAGCTTTCTGAGAAACTGCTCTCTAATGTGTGACTTCCACTCACAGAGTTACATCTGAATTTCGTGAATCTCTTTGCTAGCCTTATTTCTGTGGAATCTGAAAACTGATATTTCGGATCCCTTTGAAGACAATAGGTGCAAAGGAAATATCCTCCGATAACAAAGAGAAAGAAGCTTTCTGAGAAACTTCTTTGTGTTCTGTGAAATCATCTCACAGAGTTACAACTTTCCCCTCAAGAAGCCTTTCGCTAAGACAGTTCTAGTGGAATTGGCAAAGTGATATTTGGAAGCACATAGAGGGCTATGGTGAAAAAGGAAATATCCTCAGATGAAATCTCGACAGAAGCTTTCTGAGAAACTGCTTAGTGTTCTGTTAATTCATCTCACAGAGTTACATCTGTATGTCGTGGATCTCTTTGCTAGCCTTATTTCTGTGGAATCTGAGAACAGATATTTCGGATCCCTTTGAAGACTATAGGGCCAAAGGAAATATCCTCCGATAACAAAGAGAAAGAAGCTTTCTGAGAAACTTCTTTGTGTTCTGTGAAATCATCTCACAGAGTTACAGCTTTCCCCGCAAGAAGCCTTTCGCTAAGACAGTTCTTGTGGAATTGGCAAAGTGATATTTGGAAGCCCATAGGGGGCTATGGTGAAAAAGGAAATATCCTCAGATGTAATCTGGAAAGAAGCTTTCCGAGAAACTGCTCTCTAATGTGTGACTTCCACTCACAGAGTTACATCTGTATTTCGTGAATCTCTTTGCTAGCCTTATTTCTGTGGAATCTGAAAAGCGATATTTCGGATCCCTTTGAAGACTATAGGGCCAAAGGAAATATCCTCCGATAACAAAGAGAAAGAAGCTTTCTGAGAAACGTCTTTGTCTTCTGTGAAATCACCTCACACAGTTACAGCTTTCCCCTCAAGAAGCCTTTCCCTAAGACAGTTCTTGTGGAATTGGCAAAGTGATATTTGGAAGCCCATAGAGGGCTATGGTGAAAAAGGAAATATCCTCAGATGAAATCTGGAAAGAAGCTTTCTGAGAAACTGCTCTGTAATGTGTGACTTCCACTCACAGAGTTACATCTGTATTTCTTGGGTCCCTTTGCTAGCCTTATTTCTGTGGAATCTGAGAACAGATATTTCGGATCCCTTTGAAGACTATACGGCCAAAGGAAATATCCTCTGATAAAAAAGAGAAAGAAGCTTTCTGAGAAACTTCTTTGTGTTCTGTGAAATCATCTCACAGAGTTACAGCTTTCCCCTCCAGAATCCTTTCGCTAAGACAGTCCTTGTGGAATTGGCAAAGTGATATTTGGAAGCCATATAGGGCTATGGTGAAAAAGGTAATATCCTCAGATGAAATCTGGAAAGAGGCTTTCTGAGAAACTGCTCTGTAATGTGTGACTTCCACTCACAGAGTTACATCTGTATTTCGTGGATCTCTTGGCTAGCCGTATTTCTGTGGAATCTGAGAACAGATATTTCGGATCCCTTTGAAGACTATAGGGCCAAAGGAAATATCCTCCGATAACAAAGAGAAAGAAGCTTTCTGAGAAACTTCTTTGTGTTCTGTGAAATTATCTCACAGAGTTACAGCTTTCCCCTCAAGAAGCCTTTCGCTAAGACAGTTCTAGTGGAATTGGCCAAGTGATATTTGGAAGCCCATAGAGGGCTATGGTAAAAAAGGAAATATCCTCAGATGAAATCTGGAAAGAAGCTTTCTGAGAAACTGCTTAGTGTTCTGTTAATTCATCTCACAGAGATACATCTGTATTTCGTGGTTCTCTTTGCTAGCCTTATTTCTGTGGAATCTGAGACCAGATATTTCGGATCCCTTTGAAGACTATAGGGCCAAAGGAAATATCCTCCGATAACAAAGAGAAAGAAGCTTTCTGAGAAACTTCTTTGTGTTCTGTGAAATCATCTCACAGAGTTACAGCTTTCCCCTCAGGAAGCCTTTCGCTAAGACAGTTCTTGTGGAATTGGCAAAGTGATATTTGGAAGCCCATAGAGGGCTATCGTGAAAAAGGAAATATCCTCAGATGAAATCTGGAAAGAAGCTATCTGAGAAACTGCTCTGTAATGTGTGACTTCCACTCACAGAGTTACATCTGTATTTCGTGGATCTCTTTGCTAGCCTTATTTCTGTGGAATCTGAGAACAGATATTTCGGATCCCTTTGAAGACTATAGGGCCAAAGGAAATATCCTCCGATAACAAAGAGAAAGAAGCTTTCTGAGAAACTTCCATGTGTTCTGTGAAATCATCTCACAGAGTTACAGCTTTCCCCTCAGGAAGCCTTTCGCTAAGACAGTTCTTGTGGAATTGGCAAAGTGATATTTGGAAGCCCATAGAGGGCTATGGTGAAAAAGGAAATATCCTCAGATGAAATCTGGAAAGAAGCTTTCAGAGAAACTGCTCTGTAATGTGTGACTTCCACTCACAGAGTTACATCTGTAATTCGTGGATCTCTTTGCTAGCCTTATTTCTGTGGAATCTGAGAACAGATATTTCGGATCCCTTTGAAGACTATAGGGCCAAAGGAAATATCCTCCGATAACAAAGAGAAAGAAGCTTTCTGAGAAACTTCTTTGTGTTCTGTGAAATCATCTCACAGAGTTACAGCTTTCCCCTCAAGAAGCCTTTCGCTAAGACAGTTCTTGTGGAATTGGCAAAGTGATATTTGGAAGCCAATAGGGGGCTATAGTGAAAAAGGGAATATCCTCAGATTAAATCTTTAAAGAAGCTTTCTGAGAAACTGCTCTCTAATGTGTGACTTCCACTCACAGAGTTACATCTGTATTTCGTGAATCTCTTTGCTAGCCTTATTTCTGTGGAATCTGAAAACCGATATTTCGGATCCCTATGAAGACTATAGGTCCAAAGGAAATATCCTCCGATAACAAAGAGAAAGAAGCTTTCTGAGAAACTTCTTTGTGTTCTGTGACATCATCTCACAGAGTTACAGCTTTCCCCTCAAGAAGCCTTACGTTAAGACAGTTCTTGTGCAATTGGCAAAGTGATATTTGGAAGCCCATAGAGGCTTATGGTGAAAAAGGAAATATCCTCAGATGAAATCTGGAAAGAAGCTTTCTGAGAAACTGCTCTGTAATGTGAGACTTCCACTCACAGAGTTACATCTGTATTTCGTGGATCTCTTTGCTAGCCTTATTTCTGTGGAATCTGAGAACAGATATTTCGGATCACTTTGAAGACTATAGGGCCAAAGGAAATATCCTCCGATAACAAAGAGAAAGAAGCTTTCTGAGAAACTTCTTTGTGTTCTGTGAAATCACCTTACAGAGTTACAACTTTCCCCTCAAGAAGCCTTTCGCTAAGACAGTTCTTGTGGAATTGGCAAAGTGATATTTGGAAGCCCATAGAGGGCTATGGTGAAAAAGGAAATATCCTCAGATGAAATCTGGAAAGAAGCTTTCTGAGAAACTGCTTAGTGTTCTGTTAATTCATCTCACAGAGTTACATCTGTATTTCGTGGATCTCTTGGCTAGCGTTATTTCTGTGGAATCTGAGAACAGATATTTCGGATCCCTTTGAAGACTATAGTGCCAAAGGAAATATCCTCCGATAACAAAGAGAAAGAAGCTTTCTGAGAAGCTTCTTTGTGTTCTGTGAAATCATCTCACAGAGTTACAGCTTTCCCCTCAAGAAGCCTTTCGCTAAGACAGTTCTTCTGGAATTGGCAAAGTGATATTTGGAAGCCCATAGAGGGCTATGGTGAAAAAGGAAATATCCTCAGATGAAATCTGGAAGGAAGCTTTCTGAGAAACTGCTCTCTAATGTGTGACTTCCACTCACAGAGTTACATCTGTATTTCGTGGATCTCTTTGCTAGCCTTATTTCTGTGGAATCTGAAAACCGATATTTCGGATCCCTTTGAAGACTATAGGGCCAAAGGAAATATCCTCCGATAACAAAGAGAAAGAAGCTTTCTGGGAAACTTGTTTGTGTTCTGTGAAATCATCTCACAGAGTTACAGCTTTCCCCTCAAGAAGCCTTTCGCTAAGACAGTTCTGGTGGAATTGGCAAAGTGATATTTGGAAGCCCATAGAGGGCTATGGTGAAAAAGGAAATATCCTCAGATGAAATCTGGAAAGAAGCTTTCTGAGAAACTGCTTAGTGTTCTTTTAATTCATCTCACAGAGTTACATCTGTATTTCGTGGATCTCTTTGCTAGCCTTATTCCGGTGGAATCTGAGAACAGATATTTCGGATCCCTTTGAAGATTATAGGGCCAAAGGAAATATCCTCCGATAACAAAGAGAAAGAAGCTTTCTGAGAAACTTCTTTGTGTTCTGTGAAATCAACTCACAGAGTTACAGCTTTCCCCTCAAGAAGCCTTTCGCTAAGACAGTTCTTGTGGAATTGGCAAAGTGATATTTGGAAGCCCATAGAGGGCTATGGTGAAAAAGGAAATATCCTCAGATGAAATCTGGAAAGAAGTTTTCTGAGAAAATGCTTAGTGTTCTGTTAATTCATCTCACAAAGTTACATATGTATTTCGTGGATCTCTTGGCTAGCCTTATTTCTGTGGAATCTGAGAACAGATATTTCGGATCCCTTTGAAGACTATAGGGCCAAAGGAAATATCCTCCGATAACAAAGAGAAAGAAGCTTTCTGAGAAACTTCTTTGTGTTCTGTGAAATCATCTCACAGAGTTACAGCTTTCCCCTCAAGAACCTTTTCTCTAAGACAGTTCTTGTGGTATTGGCAAAGTGATATTTGGAAGCCCTTAGAGGTCCATGGTGAAAAAGGTAATATCCTCAGATGAAATCTGGACAGAAGCTTTCTGAGAAACTGCTCTGTAATGTGTGACTTCCACTCACAGAATTACATCTGTGTTTCGTGGATCTCCTTGTTAGCCTTATTTCTGTGGAATCTGAGAACAGATATTTCGGATCCCTTTGAAGACTATAGGGCCAAAGGAAATATCCTCCGATAGCAAAGAGAAAGAAGCTTTCTGTGAAACATCTTTGTGTTCTGTCAAATCATCTCACAGAGTTACAGCTTTCCCCTCAAGAAGCCTTTCGCTAAGACAGTTCTTGGGGAATTGGCAAAGTTATATTTGGAAGCCCTTAGAGGGCTATGGTGAAAAAGAAAATATCCTCAGATGAAATCTGGAAAGAAGGTTTCTGAGAAACGGCTCTCTAATGTTTGACTTCCCCTCACAGAGTTACATCTGTATTTCGTGAATCTCTTTGCTAGCCTTATTTCTGTGGAATCTGAGAACAGATATTTCGGATCCCTTTGAAGACTATAGGGCCAAAGGAAATATCCTCCGATAACAAAGAGAAAGAAGCTTTCTGAGAAACTTCTTTGTGTTCTGTGAAATCATCTCACAGAGTTACAGCTTTCCCCTCAAGAAGCCTTTCGCTAAGACAGTTCTTGTGGAATTGGCAAAGTGATATTTGGAAGCCCATAGAGGGCTAGGGTGAAAAAGGAAATATCCTCAGATGAAATCTGGAAAGAAGTTTTCTGAGAAACTGCTTAGTGTTCTGTTAATTCATCTCACAAAGTTACATATGTATTTCGTGGATCTCTTGGCTAGCCTTATTTCTGTGGAATTTGAGAACAGATATTTCGGATCCTTTTGAAGACTATAGGGCTAAAGGAAATATCCTCCGATAACAAAGAGAAAGAAGCTTTCTGAGAAACTTCTTTGTGTTCTGTGAAATCATCTCACAGAGTTACAGTTTTCCCCTCAAGAAGCTTTTCTCTAAGACAGTTCTTGTCGTATTGTTAAAGTGATATTTGGAAGCCCATAGAGGTCTATGGTGAAAAAAGTAATATCCTCAGATGAAATCTGGAAAGAAGCTTTCTGAGAAACTGCTCTGTATTGTGTGACTTCCACTCACAGAGTTACATCTGTATTTCGTGGGTCTCTTTGCTAGCCTTATTTCTGTGGAATCTGACAACAGATATTTCGGATCCCTTTGAAGACTATAGGGCCGAAGGAAATATCCTCCGATAACAAAGAGAAAGAAGCTTTCTGAGAAACTTCTTTTTGTTCTGTGAAATCATCTCACAGAGTTACAGCTTTCCCCTCAAGAAGCCTTTCGCTAAGACAGTTCTTGGGGAATTGGCAAAGTGATATTTGGAAGACCATAGGGGGCTATGGTGAAAAAGGAAATATCCTCAGATGAAATCTGGAAAGAAGCTTTCTGAGAAACTGCTCTCTAATGTGTGATTTCCACTCACAGAGTTACATCTGAATTTCGTGAATCTCTTTGCTAGCCTTATTTCTGTGGAATCTGAAAACTGATATTTCGGATCCCTTTGAAGACAATAGGGGCAAAGGAAATATCCTCCGATAACAAAGAGAAAGAAGCTTTCTGAGAAACTTCTTTGTGTTCTGTGAAATCATCTCACAGAGTTACAGCTTTCCCCTCAAGAAGCCTTTCGCTAAGACAGTTCTTGTGGAATTGGCAAAGTGATATTTGGAAGCCCATAGAGGGCTAGGGTGAAAAAGGAAATATCCTCAGATGAAATCTGGAAAGAAGTTTTCTGAGAAACTGCTTAGTGTTCTGTTAATTCATCTCACAAAGTTACATATGTATTTCGTGGATCTCTTGGCTAGCCTTATTTCTGTGGAATTTGAGAACAGATATTTCGGATCCCTTTGAAGACTATAGGGCTAAAGGAAATATCCTCCGATAACAAAGAGAAAGAAGCTTTCTGAGAAACTTCTTTGTGTTCTGTGAAATCATCTCACAGAGTTACAGTTTTCCCCTCAAGAAGCTTTTCTCTAAGACAGTTCTTGTAGTATTGTTAAAGTGATATTTGGAAGCCCTTAGAGGGCTATGGTGAAAAAAGTAATATCCTCAGATGAAATCTGGAAAGAAGCTTTCTGAGAAACTGCTCTGTATTGTGTGACTTCCACTCACAGAGTTACATCTGTATTTCGTGGGTCTCTTTGCTAGCCTTATTTCTGTGGAATCTGACAACAGATATTTCGGATCAATTTGAAGACTATAGGGCCGAAGGAAATATCCTCCGATAACAAAGAGAAAGAAGCTTTCTGAGAAACTTCTTTTTGTTCTGTGAAATCATCTCACAGAGTTACAGCTTTCCCCTCAAGAAGCCTTTCGCTAAGACAGTTCTTGGGGAATTGGCAAAGTGATATTTGGAAGACCATAGGGGGCTATGGTGAAAAAGGAAGTATCCTCAGATGAAATCTGGAAAGAAGCTTTCTGAGAAACTGCTCTCTAATGTGTGACTTCCACTCACAGAGTTACATCTGAATTTCGTGAATCTCTTTGCTAGCCTTATTTCTGTGGAATCTGAAAACTGATATTTCGGATCCCTTTGAAGACAATAGGTGCAAAGGAAATATCCTCCGATAACAAAGAGAAAGAAGCTTTCTGAGAAACTTCTTTGTGTTCTGTGAAATCATCTCACAGAGTTACAACTTTCCCCTCAAGAAGCCTTTCGCTAAGACAGTTCTAGTGGAATTGGCAAAGTGATATTTGGAAGCACATAGAGGGCTATGGTGAAAAAGGAAATATCCTCAGATGAAATCTCGACAGAAGCTTTCTGAGAAACTGCTTAGTGTTCTGTTAATTCATCTCACAGAGTTACATCTGTATTTCGTGGATCTCTTTGCTAGCCTTATTTCTGTGGAATCTGAGAACAGATATTTCGGATCCCTTTGAAGACTATAGGGCCAAAGGAAATATCCTCCAATAACAAAGAGAAAGAAGCTTTCTGAGAAACTTCTTTGTGTTCTGTGAAATCATCTCACAGAGTTACAGCTTTCCCCTCAAGAAGCCTTTCGCTAAGACAGTTCTTGTGGAATTGGCAAAGTGATATTTGGAAGCCCATAGAGGGCTATGGTGAAAAAGGAAATATCCTCAGATGAAATCTGGAAAGAAGCTTTCTGAGAAACTGCTCTGTAATGTGTGACTTCCACTCACAGAGTTACATCTGTATTTCGTGGATCTCTTTGCTAGCCTTATTTCTGTGGAATCTGAGAACAGATATTTCGGATCCCTTTGAAGACTATAGGGCCAAAGGAAATATCCTCCGATAACAAAGAGAAAGAAGCTTTCTGAGAAACTTCTTTGTGTTCTGTGAAATCATCTCACAGAGTTACAGCTTTCCCCTCAAGAAGCCTTTCGCTAAGACAGTTCTAGTGGAATTGGTAAAGTGATATTTGGAAGCCCATAGAGGGCTATGGTGAAAAAGGAAATATGCTCAGATGAAATCTGGAAAGAAGCTTTCTGAGAAACTGCTTAGTGTTCTGTTAATTCATCTCACAGAGTTACATCTGTATTTCGTGGGTCTCTTTGCTAGCGTTATTTCTGTGGAATCTGAGAGCAGATATTTCGGATCCCTTTGAAGACTAAAGGGCCAAAGGAAATATCCTCCGATAACAAAGAGAAAGAAGCTTTCTGAGAAACTTCTTTGTGTTCTGTGAAATCATCTCACAGAGTTACAGCTTTCCCCTCAAGAAGCCTTTCGCTAAGACAGTTCTTGTGGAATTGGCAAAGTGATATTTGGAAGCCCATAGGGGGCTATGGTGAAAAAGGAAATATCCTCAGATGAAATCTGGAAAGAAGCTTTCTGAGAAACTGCTCTGTAATGTGTGACTTCCACTCACAGAGTTACATCTGTATTTCGTGGATCTCTTTGCTAGCCTTATTTCTGTGCAATCTGAGAACAGATATTTCGGATCCCTTTGAAGACTATAGGGCCAAAGGAAATATCCTCTGATAACAAAGAGAAAGAAGCTTTCTGAGAAACTTCTTTGTGTTCTGTGATCATCTCACAGAGTTACAGCTTTCCCCTCAAGAAGCCTTTCGCTAAGACAGTTCTTGTGGAATTGGCAAAGTGATATTTGGAAGCCCATAGAGGGCTAGGGTGAAAAAGGAAATATCCTCAGATGAAATCTGGAAAGAAGTTTTCTGAGAAACTGCTTAGTGTTCTGTTAATTCATCTCACAAAGTTACATATGTATTTCGTGGATCTCTTGGCTAGCCTTATTTCTGTGGAATTTGAGAACAGATATTTCGGATCCCTTTGAAGACTATAGGGCTAAAGGAAATATCCTCCGATAACAAAGAGAAAGAAGCTTTCTGAGAAACTTCTTTGTGTTCTGTGAAATCATCTCACAGAGTTACAGTTTTCCCCTCCAGAAGCTTTTCTCTAAGACAGTTCTTGTCGTATTGTTAAAGTGATATTTGGAAGCCCTTAGAGGGCTATGGTGAAAAAAGTAATATCCTCAGATGAAATCTGGAAAGAAGCTTTCTGAGAAACTGCTCTGTATTGTGTGACTTCCACTCACAGAGTTACATCTGTATTTCGTGGGTCTCTTTGCTAGCCTTATTTCTGTGGAATCTGACAACAGATATTTCGGATCAATTTGAAGACTATAGGGCCGAAGGAAATATCCTCCGATAACAAAGAGAAAGAAGCTTTCTGAGAAACAACTTTTTGTTCTGTGAAATCATCTCACAGAGTTACAGCTTTCCCCTCAAGAAGCCTTTCGCTAAGACAGTTCTTGGGGAATTGGCAAAGTGATATTTGGAAGACCATAGGGGGCTATGGTGAAAAAGGAAGTATCCTCAGATGAAATCTGGAAAGAAGCTTTCTGAGAAACTGCTCTCTAATGTGTGACTTCCACTCACAGAGTTACATCTGAATTTCCTGAATCTCTTTGCTAGCCTTATTTCTGTGGAATCTGAAAACTGATATTTCGGATCCCTTTGAAGACAATAGGTGCAAAGGAAATATCCTCCGATAACAAAGAGAAAGAAGCTTTCTGAGAAACTTCTTTGTGTTCTGTGAAATCATCTCACAGAGTTACAACTTTCCCCTCAAGAAGCCTTTCGCTAAGACAGTTCTAGTGGAATTGGCAAAGTGATATTTGGAAGCCCATAGAGGGCTATGGTGAAAAAGGAAATATCCTCAGATGAAATCTCGACAGAAGCTTTCTGAGAAACTGCTTAGTGTTCTGTTAATTCATCTCACAGAGTTACATCTGTATTTCGTGGATCTCTTTGCTAGCCTTATTTCTGTGGAATCTGAGAACAGATATTTCGGATCCCTTTGAAGACTATAGGGCCAAAGGAAATATCCTCCAATAACAAAGAGAAAGAAGCTTTCTGAGAAACTTCTTTGTGTTCTGTGAAATCATCTCACAGAGTTACAGCTTTCCCCTCAGGAAGCCTTTCGCTAAGACAGTTCTTGTGGAATTGGCAAAGTGATATTTGGAAGCCCATAGAGGGCTATGGTGAAAAAGGAAATATCCTCAGATGAAATCTGGAAAGAAGCTTTCTGAGAAACTGCTCTGTAATGTGTGACTTCCACTCACAGAGTTACATCTGTATTTCGTGGATCTCTTTGCTAGCCTTATTTCTGTGGAATCTGAGAACAGATATTTCGGATCCCTTTGAAGACTATAGGGCCAAAGGAAATATCCTCCGATAACAAAGAGAAAGAAGCTTTCTGAGAAACTTCTTTGTGTTCTGTGAAATCATCTCACAGAGTTACAGCTTTCCCCTCAAGAAGCCTTTCGCTAAGACAGTTCTAGTGGAATTGGTAAAGTGATATTTGGAAGCCCATAGAGGGCTATGGTGAAAAAGGAAATATCCTCAGATGAAATCTGGAAAGAAGCTTTCTGAGAAACTGCTTAGTGTTATGTTAATTCATCTCACAGAGTTACATCTGTATTTCGTGGGTCTCTTTGCTAGCGTTATTTCTGTGGAATCTGAGAGCAGATATTTCGGATGCCTTTGAAGACTAAAGGGCCAAAGGAAATATCCTCCGATAACAAAGAGAAAGAAGCTTTCTGAGAAACTTCTTTGTGTTCTGTGAAATCAACTCACACAGTTACAGCTTTCCCCTCAAGAAGCCTTTCCCTAAGACAGTCCTTGTGGAATTGGCAAAGTGATATTTGGAAGCCCATAGAGGGCTATGGTGAAAAAGGAAATATCCTCAGATGAAATCTGGAAAGAAGCTTTCTGAGAAACTGCTCTGTAATGTGTGACTTCCACTCACAGAGTTACATCTGTATTTCGTGGGTCCCTTTGCTAGCATTATTTCTGTGGAATCTGAGAACAGATATTTCGGATCCCTTTGAAGACTATACGGCCAAAGGAAATATCCTCTGATAAAAAAGAGAAAGAAGCTTTCTGAGAAACTTCTTTGTGTTCTGTGAAATCATCTCACAGAGTTACAGCTTTCCCCTCAAGAATCCTTTCGCTAAGACAGTCCTTGTGGAATTGGCAAAGTGATATTTGGAAGCCATATAGGGCTATGGTGAAAAAGGTAATATCCTCAGATGAAATCTGGAAAGAGGCTTTCTGAGAAACTGCTCTGTAATGTGTGACTTCCACTCACAGAGTTACATCTGTATTTCTTGGATCTCTTGGCTAGCCGTATTTCTGTGGAATCTGAGAACAGATATTTCGGATCCCTTTGAAGACTATAGGGCCAAAGGAAATATCCTCCGATAATAAAGAGAAAGAAGCTTTCTGAGAAACTTCTTTGTGTTCTGTGAAATTATCTCACAGAGTTACAGCTTTCCCCTCAAGAAGCCTTTCGCTAAGACAGTTCTAGTGGAATTGGCCAAGTGATATTTGGAAGCCCATAGAGGGCTATGGTAAAAAAGGAAATATCCTCAGATGAAATCTGGAAAGAAGCTTTCTGAGAAACTGCTTAGTGTTCTGTTAATTCATCTCACAGAGTTACATCTGTATTTCGTGGATCTCTTTGCTAGCCTTATTTCTGTGGAATCTGAGACCAGATATTTCGGATCCCTTTGAAGACTATAGGGCCAAAGGAAATATCCTCCGATAACAAAGAGAAAGAAGCTTTCTGAGAAACTTCTTTGTGTTCTGTGAAATCATCTCACAGAGTTAGAGCTTTCCCCTCAGGAAGCCTTTCGCTAAGACAGTTCTTGTGGAATTGGCAAAGTGATATTTGGAAGCCCTTAGAGGGCTATGGTGAAAAAGGAAATATCCTCAGATGAAATCTGGAAAGAAGCTTTCTGAGAAACTGCTCTGTAATGTGTGACTTCCACTCATAGAGTTACATCTGTAATTCGTGGATCTCTTTGCTAGCCTTATTTCTGTGGAATCTGAGAACAGATATTTCGGATCCCTTTGAAGACTATAGGGCCAAAGGAAATATCCTCCGATAACAAAGAGAAAGAAGCTTTCTGAGAAACTTCTTTGTGTTCTGTGAAATTATCTCACAGAGTTACAGCTTTCCCCTCAAGAAGCCTTTCGCTAAGACAGTTCTAGTGGAATTGGCAAAGTGATATTTGGAAGCCCATAGAGGGCTATGTTGAAAAAGGAAATATCCTCAGATGAAATCTGGAAAGAAGCTTTCTGAGAAACTGCTTAGTGTTCTGTTAATTCATCTCACAGAGTTACATCTCTATTTTGTGCATCTCTTTGCTAGCCTTATTTCTGTGGAATCTGAGAACAGATATTTCGGATCCCTTTGAAGACTATAGGGCCAAAGGAAATATCCTCCGATTAAAAAAGAGAAAGAAGCTTTCTGAGAAACTTCTTTGTGTTCTGTGAAATCATCTCACAGAGTTACAGCTTTCCCCTCAAGAAGCCTTTCGCTAAGACAGTTCTTGTGGAATTGGCAAAGTGATATTTGGAAGCCCATAGGGGGCTATGGTGAAAAAGGAAATATCCTCAGATGTAATCTGGAAAGAAGCTTTCTGAGAAACTGCTCTCTAATGTGTGACTTCCACTCACAGAGTTACATCTGTATTTCGTGAATCTCTTTGCTAGCCTTATTTCTGTGGAATCTGAAAAGCGATATTTCGGATCCCTTTGAAGACTATAGGGCCAAAGGAAATATCCTCCGATAACAAAGAGAAAGAAGCTTTCTGAGAAACGTCTTTGTCTTCTGTGAAATCACCTCACACAGTTACAGCTTTCCCCTCAAGAAGCCTTTCCCTAAGACAGTTCTTGTGGAATTGGCAAAGTGATATTTGGAAGCCCATAGAGGGCTATGGTGAAAAAGGAAATATCCTCAGATGAAATCTGGAAAGAAGCTTTCTGAGAAACTGCTCTGTAATGTGTGACTTCCACTCACAGAGTTACATCTGTATTTCGTGGGTCCCTTTGCTAGCCTTATTTCTGTGGAATCTGAGAACAGATATTTCGGATCCCTTTGAAGACTATACGGCCAAAGGAAATATCCTCTGATAAAAAAGAGAAAGAAGCTTTCTGAGAAACTTCTTTGTGTTCTGTGAAATCATCTCACAGAGTTACAGCTTTCCCCTCAAGAATCCTTTCGCTAAGACAGTCCTTGTGGAATTGGCAAAGTGATATTTGGAAGCCATATAGGGCTATGGTGAAAAAGGTAATATCCTCAGATGAAATCTGGAAAGAGGCTTTCTGAGAAACTGCTCTGTAATGTGTGACTTCCACTCACAGAGTTACATCTGTATTTCGTGGATCTCTTGGCTAGCCGTATTTCTGTGGAATCTGAGAACAGATATTTCGGATCCCTTTGAAGACTATAGGGCCAAAGGAAATATCCTCCGATAACAAAGAGAAAGAAGCTTTCTGAGAAACTTCTTTGTGTTCTGTGAAATTATCTCACAGAGTTACAGCTTTCCCCTCAAGAAGCCTTTCGCTAAGACAGTTCTAGTGCAATTGGCCAAGTGATATTTGGAAGCCCATAGAGGGCTATGGTAAAAAAGGAAATATCCTCAGATGAAATCTGGAGAGAAGCTTTCTGAGAAACTGCTTAGTGTTCTGTTAATTCATCTCACAGAGTTACATCTGTATTTCGTGGATCTCTTTGCTAGCCTTATTTCTGTGGAATCTGAGAACAGATATTTCGGATCCCTTTGAAGACTATAGGGCCAAAGGAAATATCCTCCGATAACAAAGAGAAAGAAGCTTTCTGAGAAACTTCTTTGTGTTCTGTGAAATCATCTCACAGAGTTACAGCTTTCCCCTCAGGAAGCCTTTCGCTAAGACAGTTCCTGTGGAATTGGCAAAGTGATATTTGGAAGCCCATAGAGGGCTATCGTGAAAAAGGAAATATCCTCAGATGAAATCTGGAAAGAAGCTTTCTGAGAAACTGCTCTGTAATGTGTGACTTCCACTCACAGAGTTACATCTGTATTTCGTGGATCTCTTTGCTAGCCTTATTCCTGTGGAATCTTAGAACAGATATTTCGGATCCCTTTGAAGACTATAGGGCCAAAGGAAATATCCTCCGATAACAAAGAGAAAGAAGCTTTCTGAGAAACTTCTTGGTGTTCTGTGAAATCATCTCACAGAGTTACAGCTTTCCCCTCAAGAAGCCTTTTGCTAAGACAGTTCTTGTGGAATTGGCAAAGTGATATTTGGAAGCCCATAGAGGGCTATGGTGAAAAAGGAAATATCCTCAGATGAAATCTGGAAAGAAGCTTTCTGAGAAACTGCTCTGTAATGTGTGACTTCCACTCACAGAGTTACATCTGTATGTCCTTAATCTCTTTGCTAGCCTTATTTCTGTGGAATCTGAGAACAGATATTTCGGATCCCTTTGAAGACTATAGGGCCAAAGGAAATATCCTCCGATAACAAAGAGAAAGAAGCTTTCTGAGAAACTTCTTTGTGTTCTGTGAAATCATCTCACAGAGTTACAGCTTTCCCCTCAGGAAGCCTTTCGCTAAGACAGTTCGTGTGGAATTGGCAAAGTGATATTTGGAAGCCCATAGAGGGCTATCGTGAAAAAGGAAATATCCTCAGATGAAATCTGGAAAGAAGCTTTCTGAGAAACTGCTCTGTAATGTGTGACTTCCACTCACAGAGTTACATCTGTATTTCGTGGATCTCTTTGCTAGCCTTATTTCTGTGGAATCTGAGAACAGATATTTCGGATCCCTTTGAAGACTATGGGGCCAAAGGAAATATCCTCTGATAACAAAGAGAAAGAAGCTTTCTGAGAAACTTCTTTGTGTTCTGTGAAATCACCTCACAGAGTTACAGCTTTCCCCTCAAGAAGCCTTTCACTAAGACAGTTCTAGTGGAATTGACAAAGTGATATTTGGAAGCCCATAGAGGGCTACGGTGAAAAAGGAAATATCATCAGATGAAATCTGGAGAGAAGCTTTCTGAGAAACTGCTTAGTGTTCTGTTAATTCATCTCACAGAGTTACATCTGTATTTCGTGGATCTCTTTGCTAGCCTTATTTCTGTGGAATCTGAGAACAGATATTTCGGATCCCTTTGAAGACTATAGGGACAAAGGAAATATCCTCCGATAACAAAGAGAAAGAAGCTTTCTGAGAAACTTCTTTGTGTTCTGTGAAATCACCTCACAGAGTTACAGCTTTCCCCTCTAGAAGCCTTTCGCTAAGACAGTTCTTGTGGAAGTCAAAGTGATATTTGGAAGCCCAAAGAGGGCTATGGTGAAAAAGGAAATATCCTCTGATGAAATCTCGAAAGAAGCTTTCTGAGAAACTGCTCTGTAATGTGTGACTTCCACTCACAGAGTTACATCTGTATTTCGTGGATCCCTTTGCTAGCCTTATTTCCGTAGAATCTGAGAACAGATATTTCGGATCCCTTTGAAGACTATAGGGCCAAAGGAAATATCCTCTGATAAGAAAGAGAAAGAAGCTTTCTGAGAAACTTCTTTGAGTTCTGTGAAATCATCTCACAGAGTTACAGCTTTCCCCTCAAGAAGCCTTTCACTAAGACAGTGTTTGTGGAATTGGCAAAGTGATATTTGGAAGCCCATAGAGGGCTATGGTGAAAAAGGAAATATCCTCAGATGAAATCTGGAAAGAAGCTTTCTGAGAAACTGCTCTGTAATGTGTGACTTCCACTCACAGAGTTACATCTGTATTTCATGGATCTCTTTGCTAGCCTTATTCCTGTGGAATCTGAGAACAGATATTTCGGGTCCCTTTGAAGACTATTGGGCCAAAGGAAATATCCTCCGATAACAAAGAGAAAGAAGCTTTCTGAGAAACTTCTTTGTCTTCTGTGAAATCACCTCACAGAGTTACAGCTTTCCCCTCTAGAAGCCTTTCGCTAAGACAGTTCTTGTGGAATAGGCAAAATGATATTTGGAAGCCCTTAGAGGGCTATGGTGAAAAAGGAAATATCCTCAGATGAAATCTGGAAAGAAGCTTTCTGAGAAACTGGTTAGTGTTCTGTTAATTCATCTCACAGAGTTACATCTGTATTTCGTGGATCTCTTGGCTAGCCTTATTTCTGTGGAATCTGAGAACAGATATTTCGGATCCCTTTGAAGACTATAGGGCCAAAGGAAATATCCTCCGATAACAAAGACAAAGAAGCTTTCTGAGAAACTTCTTTGTGTTCTCTGAAATCATCTCACAGAGTTACAGCTTTCCCCTCAAGAAGCTTTTCTCTAAGACAGTTCTTGTGGTATTGGCAAAGTAGTATTTGGAAGCCCTTAGAGGGCTATGGTGAAAAAGGTAATATCCTGAGATGAAATCTGGAAAGAAGCTTTCTGAGAAACTGCTCTGTAATGTGTGACTTCCACTCTCAGAGTTACATCTATATTCCGTGGATCTCTTTGCTAGCCTTATTTCTGTGGAATCTGAGAACAGATATTTCGGATCCCTTTGAAGACTATAGGGCCAAAGGAAATATCCTCCGATAACAAAGAGAAAGAAGCTTTCTGAGAAACTTCCATGTGTTCTGTGAAATCATCTCACAGAGTTACAGCTTTCCCCTCAAGAAGCCTTTTGCTAAGACAGTTCTTGTGGAATTGGCAAAGTGATATTTGGAAGCCCATAGAGGGCTATGGTGAAAAAGGAAATATCCTCAGATGAAATCTGGAAAGAAGCTTTCTGAGAAACTGCTCTGTAATGTGTGACTTCCACTCACAGAGTTACATCTGTATGTCGTTAATCTCTTTGCTAGCCTTATTTCTGTGGAATCTGAGCACAGATATTTCGGATCCCTTTGAAGACTATAGGGCCAAAGGAAATATCCTCCGATAACAAAGAGAAAGAAGCTTTCTGAGAAACTTCTTTGTGTTCTGTGAAATCATCTCACAGAGTTACAGCTTTCCCCTCAGGAAGCCTTTCGCTAAGACAGTTCGTGTGTAATTGGCAAAGTGATATTTGGAAGCCCATAGAGGGCTATGGTGAAAAAGGAAATATCCTCAGATGAAATCTGGAAAGAAGCTTTCTGAGAAACTGCTCTGTAATGTGTGCCTTCCACTCACAGAGTTACATCTGTATTTCGTGGATCTCTTTGCTAGCCTTATTTCTGTGGAATCTGAGAACAGATATTTCGGATCCCTTTGAAGACTATGGGGCCAAAGGAAATATCCTCTGATAACAAAGAGAAAGAAGCTTTCTGAGAAACTTCTTTGTGTTCTGTGAAATCACCTCACAGAGTTACAGCTTTCCCCTCAAGAAGCCTTTCACTAAGACAGTTCTAGTGGAATTGCCAAAGTGATATTTGGAAGCCCATAGAGGGCTACGGTGAAAAAGGAAATATCCTCAGATGAAATCTGGAAAGAAGCTTTCTGAGAAACTGCTTAGTGTTCTGTTAATTCATCTCACAGAGTTACATCTGTATTTCGTGGATCTCTTTGCTAGCCTTATTTCTGTGGAATCTGAGAACAGATATTTCGGATCCCTTTGAAGACTATAGGGACAAAGGAAATATCCTCCGATAACAAAGAGAAAGAAGCTTTCTGAGAAACTTCTTTGTGTTCTGTGAAATCACCTCACAGAGTTACAGCTTTCCCCTCTAGAAGCCTTTCGCTAAGACAGTTCTTTTGGAAGTCAAAGTGATATTTGGAAGCCCATAGAGGGCTATGGTGAAAAAGGAAATATCCTCAGATGAAATCTCGAAAGAAGCTTTCTGAGAAACTGCTCTGTAATGTGTGACTTCCACTCACAGAGTTACATCTGTATTTCGTGGATCTCTTTGCTAGCCTTATTTCCGTAGAATCTGAGAACAGATATTTCGGATCCCTTTGAAGACTATAGGGCCAAAGGAAATATCCTCTGATAACAAAGAGAAAGAAGCTTTCTGAGAAACTTCTTTGAGTTCTGTGAAATCATCTCACAGAGTTACAGCTTTCCCCTCAAGAAGCCTTTCACTAAGACAGTGTTTGTGGAATTGGCAAAGTGATATTTGGAAGCCCATAGAGGGCTATGGTGAAAAAGGAAATATCCTCAGATGAAATCTGGAAAGAAGCTTTCTGAGAAACTGCTCTGTAATGTGTGACTTCCACTCACAGAGTTACATCTGTATTTCATGGATCTCTTTGCTAGCCTTATTCCTGTGGAATCTGAGAACAGATATTTCGGGTCCCTTTGAAGACTATTGGGCCAAAGGAAATATCCTCCGATAACAAAGAGAAAGAAGCTTTCTGAGAAACTTCTTTGTCTTCTGTGAAATCACCTCACAGAGTTACAGCTTTCCCCTCTAGAAGCCTTTCGCTAAGACAGTTCTTGTGGAATAGGCAAAATGATATTTGGAAGCCCTTTGAGGGCTATGGTGAAAAAGGAAATATCCTCAGATGAAATCTGGAAAGAAGCTTTCTGAGAAACTGGTTAGTGTTCTGTTAATTCATCTCACAGAGTTACATCTGTATTTCGTGGATCTCTTGGCTAGCCTTATTTCTGTGGAATCTGAGAACAGATATTTCGGATCCCTTTGAAGACTATAGGGCCAAAGGAAATATCCTCCGATAACAAAGAGAAAGAAGCTTTCTGAGAAACTTCTTTGTGTTCTGTGAAATCATCTCACAGAGTTACAGCTTTCCCCTCAAGAACCTTTTCTCTAAGACAGTTCTTGTGGTATTGGCAAAGTGATATTTGGAAGCCCTTAGAGGTCTATGGTGAAAAAGGTAATATCCTCAGATGAAATCTGGACAGAAGCTTTCTGAGAAACTGCTCTGTAATGTGTGACTTCCACTCACAGAATTACATCTGTGTTTCGTGGATCTCTTTGTTAGCCTTATTTCTGTGGAATCTGAGAACAGATATTTCGGATCCCTTTGAAGACTATAGGGCCAAAGGAAATATCCTCCGATAGCAAAGAGAAAGAAGCTTTCTGTGAAACTTCTTTGTGTTCTGTCAAATCATCTCACAGAGTTACAGCTTTCCCCTCAAGAAGCCTTTCGCTAAGACAGTTCTTGGGGAATTGGCAAAGTTATATTTGGAAGCCCTTAGAGGGCTATGGTGAAAAAGAAAATATCCTCAGATGAAATCTGGAAAGAAGGTTTCTGAGAAACGGCTCTCTAATGTTTGACTTCCCCTCACAGAGTTACATCTGTATTTCGTGAATCTCTTTGCTAGCCTTATTTCTGTGGAATCTGAGAACAGATATTTCTGATCCCTTTGAAGACTATAGCGCCAAAGGAAATATCCTCCGATAACAAAGAGAAAGAAGCTTTCTGAGAAACTTCTTTGGGTTCTGTTAAATCATCTCACAGAGTTACAGCTTTCCCTTCAAGGAGCCTTTCGCTAAGACAGTTCTTGTAGAATTGGCAAAGTGATATTTGGAAGCCCATAGAGGACTAGGGTGAAAAAGGAAATATCCTCAGATGAAATATGGAAAGAAGCTTTCTGAGAAACTGCTCTGTAATGTGTGACTTCCACTCACAGAGTTACATCTGTATTTCGTGGATCTCTTTGCTAGCCTTATTTCTGTGGAATCTGAGAACAGATATTTCGGATCCCTTTGAAGACTATAGGGCCAAAGGAAATATCCTCCGATAACAAAGAGAAAGAAGCTTTCTGAGAAACTTCCATGTGTTCTGTGAAATCATCTCACAGAGTTACAGCTTTCCCCTCAAGAAGCCTTTTGCTAAGACAGTTCTTGTGGAATTGGCAAAGTGATATTTGGAAGCCCATAGAGGGCTATGCTGAAAAAGGAAATATCCTCAGATGAAATCTGGAAAGAAGCTTTCTGAGAAACTGCTCTGTAATGTGTGACTTCCACTCACAGAGTTACATCTGTATGTCGTTAATCTCTTTGCTAGCCTTATTTCTGTAGAATCTGAGAACAGATATTTCGGATCCCTTTGAAGACTATAGGGCCAAAGGAAATATCCTCCGATAACAAAGAGAAAGAAGCTTTCTGAGAAACTTCTTTGTGTTCTGTGAAATCATCTCACAGAGTTACAGCTTTCCCCTCAGGAAGCCTTTCGCTAAGACAGTTCGTGTGGAATTGGCAAAGTGATATTTGGAAGCCCATAGAGGGCTATGGTGAAAAAGGAAATATCCTCAGATGAAATCTGGAAAGAAGCTTTCTGAGAAACTGCTCTGTAATGTGTGACTTCCACTCACAGAGTTACATCTGTATTTCGTGGATCTCTTTGCTAGCCTTATTTCTGTGGAATCTGAGAACAGATATTTCGGATCCCTTTGAAGACTATAGGGCCAAAGGAAATATCCTCCGATAACAAAGAGAAAGAAGCTTTCTGAGAAACTTCCATGTGTTCTGTGAAATCATCTCACAGAGTTACAGCTTTCCCCTCAAGAAGCCTTTCGCTAAGACAGTTCTTGTGAAATTGGCAAAGTGATATTTGGAAGCCCATAGAGGGCTATGGTGAAAAAGGAAATATCCTCAGATGAAATCTGGAAAGAAGCTTTCTGAGAAACTGCTCTGTAATGTGTGACTTCCACTCACAGTGTTACATCTGTAATTCGTGGATCTCTTTGCTAGCCTTATTTCTGTGGAATCAGAGAACAGATATTTCGGATCCCTTTGAAGACTATAGGGCCAAAGGAAATATCCTCCGATAACAAAGAGAAAGAAGATTTCTGAGAAACTTCTTTGTGTTCTGTGAAATCATCTCACAGAGTTACAGCTTTCCCCTCAAGAAGGCTTTTGCTAAGACAGTTCTTGTGGAATTGGCAAAGTGATATTTGGAAGCCCATAGAGGGCTATGGTGAAAAAGGAAATATCCTCAGATGAAATCTGGAAAGAAGCTTTCTGAGAAACTGCTCTGTAATGTGTGCCTTCCACTCACAGAGTTACATCTGTATTTCGTGGATCTCTTTGCTAGCCTTATTTCTGTGGAATCTGAGAACAGATATTTCGGATCCCTTTGAAGACTATGGGGCCAAAGGAAATATCCTCTGATAACAAAGAGAAAGAAGCTTTCTGAGAAACTTCTTTGTGTTCTGTGAAATCACCTCACAGAGTTACAGCTTTCCCCTCAAGAAGCCTTTCACTAAGACAGTTCTAGTGGAATTGCCAAAGTGATATTTGGAAGCCCATAGAGGGCTACGGTGAAAAAGGAAATATCCTCAGATGAAATCTGGAAAGAAGCTTTCTGAGAAACTGCTTAGTGTTCTGTTAATTCATCTCACAGAGTTACATCTGTATTTCGTGGATCTCTTTGCTAGCCTTATTTCTGTGGAATCTGAGAACAGATATTTCGGATCCCTTTGAAGACTATAGGGACAAAGGAAATATCCTCCGATAACAAAGAGAAAGAAGCTTTCTGAGAAACTTCTTTGTGTTCTGTGAAATCACCTCACAGAGTTACAGCTTTCCCCTCTAGAAGCCTTTCGCTAAGACAGTTCTTGTGGAAGTCAAAGTGATATTTGGAAGCCCATAGAGGGCTATGGTGAAAAAGGAAATATCCTCAGATGAAATCTCGAAAGAAGCTTTCTGAGAAACTGCTCTGTAATGTGTGACTTCCACTCACAGAGTTACATCTGTATTTCGTGGATCTCTTTGCTAGCCTTATTTCCGTAGAATCTGAGAACAGATATTTCGGATCCCTTTGAAGACTATAGGGCCAAAGGAAATATCCTCTGATAACAAAGAGAAAGAAGCTTTCTGAGAAACTTCTTTGAGTTCTGTGAAATCATCTCACAGAGTTACAGCTTTCCCCTCCAGAAGCCTTTCACTAAGACAGTGTTTGTGGAATTGGCAAAGTGATATTTGGAAGCCCATAGAGGGCTATGGTGAAAAAGGAAATATCCTCAGATGAAATCTGGAAAGAAGCTTTCTGAGAAACTGCTCTGTAATGTGTGACTTCCACTCACAGAGTTACATCTGTATTTCATGGATCTCTTTGCTAGCCTTATTCCTGTGGAATCTGAGAACAGATATTTCGGGTCCCTTTGAAGACTATTGGGCCAAAGGAAATATCCTCCGATAACAAAGAGAAAGAAGCTTTCTGAGAAACTTCTTTGTCTTCTGTGAAATCACCTCACAGAGTTACAGCTTTCCCCTCTAGAAGCCTTTCGCTAAGACAGTTCTTGTGGAATAGGCAAAATGATATTTGGAAGCCCTTAGAGGGCTATGGTGAAAAAGGAAATATCCTCAGATGAAATCTGGAAAGAAGCTTTCTGAGAAACTGGTTAGTGTTCTGTTAATTCATCTCACAGAGTTACATCTGTATTTCGTGGATCTCTTGGCTAGCCTTATTTCTGTGGAATCTGAGAACAGATATTTCGGATCCCTTTGAAGACTATAGGGCCAAAGGAAATATCCTCCGATAACAAAGAGAAAGAAGCTTTCTGAGAAACTTCTTTGTGTTCTGTGAAATCATCTCACAGAGTTACAGCTTTCCCCTCAAGAACCTTTTCTCTAAGACAGTTCTTGTGGTATTGGCAAAGTGATATTTGGAAGCCCTTAGAGGTCTATGGTGAAAAAGGTAATATCCTCAGATGAAATCTGGACAGAAGCTTTCTGAGAAACTGCTCTGTAATGTGTGACTTCCACTCACAGAATTACATCTGTGTTTCGTGGATCTCTTTGTTAGCCTTATTTCTGTGGAATCTGAGAACAGATATTTCGGATCCCTTTGAAGACTATAGGGCCAAAGGAAATATCCTCCGATAGCAAAGAGAAAGAAGCTTTCTGTGAAACTTCTTTGTGTTCTGTCAAATCATCTCACAGAGTTACAGCTTTCCCCTCAAGAATCCTTTCGCTAAGACAGTTCTTGGGGAATTGGCAAAGTTATATTTGGAAGCCCTTAGAGGGCTATGGTGAAAAAGAAAATATCCTCAGATGAAATCTGGAAAGAAGGTTTCTGAGAAACGGCTCTCTAATGTTTGACTTCCCCTCACAGAGTTACATCTGTATTTCGTGAATCTCTTTGCTAGCCTTATTTCTGTGGAATCTGAGAACAGATATTTCGGATCCCTTTGAAGACTATAGCGCCAAAGGAAATATCCTCCGATAACAAAGAGAAAGAAGCTTTCTGAGAAACTTCTTTGTGTTCTGTGAAATCATCTCACAGAGTTACAGCTTTCCCCTCAAGAAGCCTTTCGCTAAGACAGTTCTAGTGGAATTGGTAAAGTGATATTTGGAAGCCCATAGAGGGCTATGGTGAAAAAGGAAATATCCTCAGATGAAATCTCGAAAGAAGCTTTCTGAGAAACTGCTTAGTGTTCTGTTAATTCATCTCACAGAGTTACATCTGTATTTCGTGGGTCTCTTTGCTAGCGTTATTTCTGTGGAATCTGAGAACAGATATTTCGGATCCCTTTGAAGACTATAGGGACAAAGGAAATATCCTCCGATAACAAAGAGAAAGAAGCTTTCTGAGAAACTTCTTTGTGTTCTGTGAAATCATCTCACAGAGTTACAGCTTTCCCCTCAAGAAGCCTTTCGCTAAGACAGTTCTTGTGGAATTGGCAAAGTGATATTTGGAAGCCCATAGGGGGCTATGGTGAAAAAGGAAATATCCTCAGATGTAATCTGTAAAGAAGCTTTCTGAGAAACTGCTCTCTAATGTGTGACTTCCACTCACAGAGTTACATCTGTATTTCGTGAATCTCTTTGCTAGCCTTATTTCTGTGGAATCTGAAAAGCGATATTTCGGATCCCTTTGAAGACTATAGGGCCAAAGGAAATATCCTCCGATAACAAAGAGAAAGAAGCTTTCTGAGAAACGTCTTTGTCTTCTGTGAAATCACCTCACACAGTTACAGCTTTCCCCTCAAGAAGCCTTTCCCTAAGACAGTTCTTGTGGAATTGGCAAAGTGATATTTGGAAGCCCATAGAGGGCTATGGTGAAAAAGGAAATATCCTCAGAAGAAATCTGGAAAGAAGCTTCCTGAGAAACTGCTCTGTAATGTGTGACTTCCACTGACAGAGTTACATCTGTATTTCGTGGGTCCCTTTGCTAGCCTTATTTCTGTGGAATCTGAGAACAGATATTTCGGATCCCTTTGAAGACTATACGGCCAAAGGAAATATCCTCTGATAAAAAAGAGAAAGAAGCTTTCTGAGAAACTTCTTTGTGTTCTGTGAAATCATCTCACAGAGTTACAGCATTCCCCTCAAGAATCCTTTCGCTAAGACAGTCCTTGTGGAATTGGCAAAGTGATATTTGGAAGCCATATAGGGCTATGGTGAAAAAGGTAATATCCTCAGATGAAATCTGGAAAGAAGCTTTCTGAGAAACTGCTTAGTGTTCTGTTAATTCATCTCACAGAGTTACATCTGTATTTCGTGGATCTCTTTGCTAGCCTTATTTCTGTGGAATCTGAGACCAGATATTTCGCATCCCTTTGAAGACTATAGGGCCAAAGGAAATATCCTCCGATAACAAAGAGAAAGAAGCTTTCTGAGAAACTTCTTTGTGTTCTGTGAAATCATCTCACAGAGTTACAGCTTTCCCCTCAGGAAGCCTTTCGCTAAGACAGTTCTTGTTGAATTTGCAAAGTGATATTTGGAAGCCCATAGAGGGCTATCGTGAAAAATGAAATATCCTCAGATGAAATCTGGAAAGAAGCTTTCTGAGAAACTGCTCTGTAATGTGTGACTTCCACTCACAGAGTTACATCTGTATTTCGTGGATCTCTTTGCTAGCCTTATTTCTGTGGAATCTGAGAACAGATATTTCGGATCCCTTTGAAGACTATAGGGACAAAGGAAATATCCTCCGATAACAAAGAGAAAGAAGCTTTCTGAGAAACTTCCATGTGTTCTGTGAAATCATCTCACAGAGTTACAGCTTTCCCCTCAAGAAGCCTTACGTTAAGACAGTTCTTGTGGAATTGGCAAAGTGATATTTGGAAGCCCATAGAGGGCTATGGTGAAAAAGGAAATATCCTCAGATGAAATCTGGAAAGAAGCTTTCTGAGAAACTGCTCTGTAATGTGTGACTTCCACTCACAGAGTTACATCTGTAATTCGTGGATCTCTTTGCTAGCCTTATTTCTGTGGAATCTGAGAACAGATATTTCGGATCCCTTTGAAGACTATAGGGCCAAAGGAAATATCCTCCGATAACAAAGAGAAAGAAGCTTTCTGAGAAACTTCTTTGTGTTCTGTGAAATTATCTCACAGAGTTACAGCTTTTCCCTCAAGAAGCCTTTCGCTAAGACAGTTCTAGTGGAATTGGCAAAGTGACATTTGGAAGCCCATAGAGGGCTATGGTGAAAAAGGAAATATCCTCAGATGAAATCTGGAAAGAAGCTTTCTGAGAAACTGCTCTGTAATGTGTGACTTCCACTCACAGAGTTACATCTGTATTTCGTGGATCTCTTTGATAGCCTTATTTCTGTGGAATCTGAGAACAGATATTTCGGATCCCTTTGTAGACTAAAGGGCCAAAGGAAATATCCTCCGATAACAAAGAGAAAGAAGATTTCTGAGAAACTTCTTTGTGTTCTGTGAAATAATCTCACAGAGTTACAGCTTTCCCCTCAAGAAGCCTTTTGCTAAGACAGTTCTTGTGGAATTGGCAAAGTGATATTTGGAAGCCCATAGAGGGCTATGGTGAAAAAGGAAATATCCTCAGATGAAATCTGGAAAGAAGCTTTCTGAGAAACTGCTCTGTAATGTGTGACTTCCACTCACAGAGTTACATCTGTATTTCCTGGATCTCTTTGCTAGCCTTATTTCTGTGGAATCTGAGAACAGATATTTCGGATCCCTTTGAAGACTATGGGGCCAAAGGAAATATCCTCTGATAACAAAGAGAAAGAAGCTTTCTGAGAAACTTCTTTGTGTTCTGTGAAATCATCTCACAGAGTTACAGCTTTCCCCTCAAGAAGCCTTTCACTAAGACAGTTCTAGTGGAATTGCCAACGTGATATTTGGAAGCCCATAGAGGTCTACGGTGAAAAAGGAAATATCCTCAGATGAAATCTGGAAAGAAGCTTTCTGAGAAACTGCTTAGTGTTCTGTTAATTCAACTCACAGAGTTACATCTGTATTTCGTGGATCTCTTTGCTAGCCTTATTTCTGTGGAATCTGAGAACAGATATTTCGGATCCCTTTGAAGACTATAGGGACAAAGGAAATATCCTCCGATAACAAAGAGAAAGAAGCTTTCTGAGAAACTCCTTTGTGTTCTGTGAAATCGCCTCACAGAGTTACAGCTTTCCCCTCTAGAAGCCTTTCGCTAAGACAGTTCTTGTGGAAGGCAAAGTGGTATTTGGAAGCCCATAGAGGGCTATGGTGAAAAAGGAAATATCCTCAGATGAAATCTCGAAAGAAGCTTTCTGAGAAACTGCTCTGTAATGTGTGACTTCCACTCACAGAGTTACATCTGTAATTCGTGGATCTCTTTGCTAGCCTTATTTCTGTGGAATCTGAGAACAGATATTTCGGATCCCTTTGAAGACTATAGGGCCAAAGGAAATATCCTCCGATAACAAAGAGAAAGAAGCTTTCTGAGAAACTTCTTTGTGTTCTGTGAAATTATCTCACAGAGTTACAGCTTTTCCCTCAAGAAGCCTTTCGCTAAGACAGTTCTAGTGGAATTGGCAAAGTGACATTTGGAAGCCCATAGAGGGCTATGGTGAAAAAGGAAATATCCTCAGATGAAATCTGGAAAGAAGCTTTCTGAGAAACTGCTCTGTAATCTGTGACTTCCACTCACAGAGTTACATCTGTATTTCATGGATCTCTTTGCTAGCCTTATTCCTGTGGAATCTGAGAACAGATATTTCGGGTCCCTTTGAAGACTATTGGGCCAAAGGAAATATCCTCCGATAACAAAGAGAAAGAAGCTTTCTGAGAAACTTCTTTGTCTTCTGTGAAATCACCTCACAGAGTTACAGCTTTCCCCTCTAGAAGCCTTTCGCTAAGACAGTTCTTGTGGAATAGGCAAAATGATATTTGGAAGCCCTTATAGGGCTATGGTGAAAAAGGAAATATCCTCAGATGAAATCTGGAAAGAAGCTTTCTGAGAAACTGGTTAGTGTTCTGTTAATTCATCTCACAGAGTTACATCTGTATTTCGTGGATCTCTTGGCTAGCCTTATTTCTGTGGAATCTGAGAACAGATATTTCGGATCCCTTTGAAGACTATAGGGCCAAAGGAAATATCCTCCGATAACAAAGACAAAGAAGCTTTCTGAGAAACTTCTTTGTGTTCTCTGAAATCATCTCACAGAGTTACAGCTTTCCCCTCAAGAAGTTTTTCTCTAAGACAGTTCTTGTGGTATTGGCAAAGTACTATTTGGAAGCCCTTAGAGGGCTATGGTGAAAAAGGTAATATCCTCAGATGAAATCTGGAAAGAAGCTTTCTGAGAAACTGCTCTGTAATGTGTGACTTCCACTCTCAGAGTTACATCTATATTTCGTGGATCTCTTTGCTAGCCTTATTTCTGTGGAATCTGAGAACAGATATTTCGGATCCCTTTGAAGACTATAGAGCCAAAGGAAATATCCTCCGATAACAAAGAGAAAGAAGCTTTCTGAGAAACTTCTTTGTGTTCTGTGAAATCATCTCACAGAGTTACAGCTTTCCCCTCAAGAAGCCTTTCGCTAAGACAGTTCTTGTGGAATTGGCAAAGTGATATTTGGAAGCCAATAGGGGGCTATGGTGAAAAAGGGAATATCCTCAGATGAAATCTGGAAAGAAGCTTTCTGAGAAACTGCTCTCTAATGTGTGACTTCCACTCACAGAGTTACATCTGTATTTCGTGAATCTCTTTGCTAGCCTTATTTCTGTAGAATCTGAAAACCGATATTTCGGATCCCTTTGAAGACTATAGGTCCAAAGGAAATATCCTCCGATAACAAAGAGAAAGAAGCTTTCTGAGAAACTTCTTTGTGTTCTGTGACATCATCTCACAGAGTTACAGCTTTCCCCTCAAGAAGCCTTACGTTAAGACAGTTCTTGTGCAATTGGCAAAGTGATATTTGGAAGCCCATAGAGGCCTATGGTGAAGGAGGAAATATCCTCAGATGAAATCTGGAAAGAAGCTTTCTGAGAAACTGCTCTGTAATGTGAGACTTCCACTCACAGAGTTACATCTGTATTTCGTGGATCTCTTTGCTAGCCTTATTTCTGTGGAATCTGAGAACAGATATTTCGGATCCCTTTGAAGACTATAGGGCCAAAGGAAATATCCTCCGATAACAAAGAGAAAGAAGCTTTCTGAGAAACTTGTTTGTGTTCTGTGAAATCATCTCACAGAGTTACAGCTTTCCCCTCAAGAAGCCTTTCGCTAAGACAGTTCTTGTGGAATTGGCAAAGTGATATTTGGAAGCCCATAGAGGGCTATGGTGAAAAAGGAAATATCCTCAGATGAAATCTGGAAAGAAGCTTTCTGAGAAACTGCTTAGTGTTCTTTTAATTCATCTCACAGAGTTACATCTGTATTTCGTGGATCTCTTTGCTAGCCTTATTCCGGTGGAATCTGAGAACAGATATTTCGGATCCCTTTGACGATTATAGGGCCAAAGGAAATATCCTCCGATAACAAAGAGAAAGAAGCTTTCTGAGAAACTTCTTTGTGTTCTGTGAAATCAACTCACAGAGTTACAGCTTTCCCCTCAAGAAGCCTTTCGCTAAGACAGTTCTTGTGGAATTGGCAAAGTGATATTTGGAAGCCCATAGAGGGCTATGGTGAAAAAGGAAATATCCTCAGATGAAATCTGGAAAGAAGTTTTCTGAGAAAATGCTTAGTGTTCTGTTAATTCATCTCACAAAGTTACATATGTATTTCGTGGATCTCTTGGCTAGCCTTATTTCTGTGGAATCTGAGAACAGATATTTCGGATCCCTTTGAAGACTATAGGTCCTAAGGAAATATCCTCCGATAACAAAGAGAAAGAAGCTTTCTGAGAAACTTCTTTGTGTTCTGTGAAATCATCTCACAGAGTTACAGCTTTCCCCTCAAGAACCTTTTCTCTAAGACAGTTCTTGTGGTATTGGCAAAGTGATATTTGGAAGCCCTTAGAGGTCTATGGTGAAAAAGGTAATATCCTCAGATGAAATCTGGACAGAAGCTTTCTGAGAAACTGCTCTGTAATGTGTGACTTCCACTCACAGAATTACATCTGTGTTTCGTGGATCTCTTTGTTAGCCTTATTTCTGTGGAATCTGAGAACAGATATTTCGGATCCCTTTGAAGACTATAGGGCCAAAGGAAATATCCTCCGATAGCAAAGAGAAAGAAGCTTTCTGTGAAACTTCTTTGTGTTCTGTCAAATCATCTCACAGAGTTACAGCTTTCCCCTCAAGAAGCCTTTCGCTAAGACAGTTCTTGGGGAATTGGCAAAGTTATATTTGGAAGCCCTTAGAGGGCTATGGTGAAAAAGAAAATATCCTCAGATGAAATCTGGAAAGAAGGTTTCTGAGAAACGGCTCTCTAATGTTTGACTTCCCCTCACAGAGTTACATCTGTATTTCGTGAATCTCTTTGCTAGCCTTATTTCTGTGGAATCTGAGAACAGATATTTCTGATCCCTTTGAAGACTATAGCGCCAAAGGAAATATCCTCCGATAACAAAGAGAAAGAAGCTTTCTGAGAAACTTCTTTGGGTTCTGTTAAATCATCTCACAGAGTTACAGCTTTCCCTTCAAGGAGCCTTTCGCTAAGACAGTTCTTGTAGAATTTGCAAAGTGATATTTGGAAGCCCATAGAGGACTAGGGTGAAAAAGGAAATATCCTCAGATGAAATATGGAAAGAAGCTTTCTGAGAAACTGCTCTGTAATGTGTGACTTCCACTCACAGAGTTACATCTGTATTTCGTGGATCTCTTTGCTAGCCTTATTTCTGTGGAATCTGAGAACAGATATTTCGGATCCCTTTGAAGACTATAGGGCCAAAGGAAATATCCTCCGATAACAAAGAGAAAGAAGCTTTCTGAGAAACTTCTTTGTGTTCTGTGAAATCACGTCACAGAGTTACAGTTTTCCCCTCTAGAAGCCTTTCGCTAAGAAAGTTCTTGTGGAATTGGCAAAGTGATATTTGGAAGCCCATAGAGGGCTATGGTGAAAAAGGAAATATCCTCAGATGAAATCTGGAAAGAAGCTTTCTGATAAACTACTTAGTGTTCTGTTAATTCACCTCACAGAGTTACATCTGTATTTCGTGGATCTCTTTGCTAGCCTTATTTCTGTGGAATCTGAGAACAGATATTTCGGATCCCTTTGAAGACTATAGGGCCAAAGGAAATATCCTCCGATAACAAAGAGAAAGAAGCTTTCTGAGAAACTTCTTTGTGTTCTGAGAAATCATCTCACAGAGTTACAGCTTTCCCCTCAAGAAGCCTTTCGCTAAGACAGTTCTTGTGGAATTGGCAAAGTGTATTTGGAAGCCCATAGAGGGCTAGGGTGAAAAAGGAAATATCCTCAGATGAAATCTGGAAAGAAGTTTTCTGAGAAACTGCTTAGTGTTCTGTTAATTCATCTCACAAAGTTACATATGTATTTCGTGGATCTCTTGGCTAGCCTTATTTCTGTGGAATTTGAGAACAGATATTTCGGATCCCTTTGAAGACTATAGGGCTAAAGGAAATATCCTCCGATAACAAAGAGAAAGAAGCTTTCTGAGAAACTTCTTTGTGTTCTGTGAAATCATCTCACAGAGTTACAGTTTTCCCCTCAAGAAGCTTTTCTCTAAGACAGTTCTTGTCGTATTGGCAAAGTGATATTTGGAAGCCCGTAGAGGGCTATGGTTAAAAAAGTAATATCCTCAGATGAAATCTGGAAAGAAGCTTTCTGAGAAACTGCTCTGTATTGTGTGACTTCCACTCACAGAGTTACATCTGTATTTCGTGGGTCTCTTTGCTAGCCTTATTTCTGTGGAATCTGACAACAGATATTTCGGATCCCTTTGAAGACTATAGGGCCGAAAGAAATATCCTCCGATAACAAAGAGAAAGAAGCTTTCTGAGAAACTTCTTTTTGTTCTGTGAAATCATCTCACAGAGTTACAGCTTTCCCCTCAAGAAGCCTTTCGCTAAGACAGTTCTTGTGGAATTGGCAAAGTGATATTTGGAAGACCATAGGGGGCTATGGTGAAAAAGGAAATATCCTCAGATGAAATCTGGAAAGAAGCTTTCTGAGAAACTGCTCTCTAATGTGTGACTTCCACTCACAGAGTTACATCTGAATTTCGTGAATCTCTTTGCTAGCCTTATTTCTGTGGAATCTGAAAACTGATATTTCGGATCCCTTTGAAGACAATAGGGGCAAAGGAAATATCCTCCGATAACAAAGAGAAAGAAGCTTTCTGAGAAACTTCTTTGTGTTCTGTGAAATCATCTCACAGAGTTACAGCTTTCCCCTCAAGAAGCCTTTCGCTAAGACAGTTCTAGTGGAATTGGCAAAGTGATATTTGGAAGCACATAGAGGGCTATGGTGAAAAAGGAAATATCCTCAGATGAAATCTCGAAAGAAGCTTTCTGAGAAACTACTTAGTGTTCTGTTAATTCATCTCACAGAGTTACATCTGTATTTCGTGGATCTCTTTGCTAGCCTTATTTCTGTGGAATCTGAGAACAGATATTTCGGATCCCTTTGAAGACTATAGGGCCAAAGGAAATATCCTCCAATAACAAAGAGAAAGAAGCTTTCTGAGAAACTTCTTTGTGTTCTGTGAAATCATCTCACAGAGTTACAGCTTTTCCCTCTAGAAGCCTTTCGCTAAGAAAGTTCTTGTGGAATTGGCAAAGTGATATTTGGAAGCCCATAGAGGGCTATGGTGAAAAAGGAAATATCCTCAGGTGAAATCTGGAAAGAAGCTTTCTGAGAAACTGCTTAGTGTTCTGTTAATTCATCTCACAGAGTTACATCTGTATTTCGTGGATCTCTTTGCTAGCCTTATTTCTGTGGAATCTGAGAACAGATATTTCGGATCCATTTGAAGACTATAGGGCCAAAGGAAATATCCTCCGATAACAAAGAGAAAGAAGCTTTCTGAGAAACTTCTTTGTGTTCTGTGAAATCACCTCACAGAGTTACAGCTTTCCCCTCTAGAAGCCTTTTGCTAAGAAAGTTCTTGTGGAATAGGCAAAGTGATATTTTGAAGCCCATAGAGGGCTATGGTGAAAAAGGAAATATCCACAGATGAAATCTGGAAAGAAGCTTTCTGAGAAACTGCTTAGTGTTCTGTTAATTCATCTCACAGAGTTACATCTGTATTTCGAGGATCTCTTTGCTAGCCTTATTTCTGTGGAATCTGAAAACCGATATTTCGGATCCCTTTGAAGACAATAGGGCCAAAGGAAATATCCTCCGATAAAAAAGAGAAAGAAGCTTTCTGAGAAACTTCTTTGTGTTCTGGGAATTCATCTCACAGAGTTACAGCTTTCCCCTCCAGAAGCCTTTCGCTAAGACAGTTCTTGTGGAATTGGCAAAGTGATATTTGGAAGCCATATAGGGCTATGGTGAAAAAGGTAATATCCTCAGATGAAATCTGGAAAGAAGCTTTCTGAGAAACTGCTCTGTAATGTCTGACTTCCACTCACAGAGTTACATCTGTATTTCGTGGATCTCTTGGCTAGCCTTATTTCTGTGGAATCTGAGAACAGATATTTCGGATCCCTTTGAAGACTATAGGGCCAAAGGAAATATCCTCCGATAACAAAGGGAAAGAAGCTTTCTGAGAAACTTCTTTGTGTTCTGTGAAATTATCTCACAGAGTTACAGCTTTCCCCTCAAGAAGCCTTTCGCTAAGACAGTTCTAGTGGAATTGGCCAAGTGATATTTGGAAGCCCATAGAGGGCTATGGTAAAAAAGGAAATATCCTCAGATGAAATCTGGAAAGAAGCTTTCTGAGAAACTGCTTAGTGTTCTGTTAATTCATCTCACAGAGTTACATCTGTATTTCGTGGATCTATTTGCTAGCCTTATTTCTGTGGAATCTGAGACCAGATATTTCGAATGCCTTTGAACACTCTGGGGACAAAGTAAATATCCTCCGATAACAAAGAGAAAGAAGCTTTCTGAGAAACTTCTTGGTGTTCTGTGAAATCATCTCACAGAGTTACAGCTTTCCCCTCAGGAAGCCTTTCGATAAGACAGTTCTTGTGGAATTGGCAAAGTGATATTTGGAAGCCCATAGAGGGCTATGGTGAAAAAGGAAATATCCTCAGATGAAATCTGGAAAGAAGCTTTCTGAGAAACTGCTCTGTAATGTGTGACTTCCACTCACAGAGTTACATCTGTATTTCGTGGATCTCTTTGATAGCCTTATTTCTGTGGAATCTGAGAACAGATATTTCGGATCCCTTTGTAGACTAAAGGGCCAAAGGAAATATCCTCCGATAACAAAGAGAAAGAAGCTTTCTGAGAAACTTCTTTGTGTTCTGTGAAATCATCTCACAGAGTTACACCTTTCCCCTCAAGAAGCCTTTTGCTAAGACAGTTCTTGTGGAATTGGCAAAGTGATATTTGGAAGCCCTTAGAGGGCTATGGTGAAAAAGGAAATATCCTCAGATGAAATCTGGAAAGAAGCTTTCTGAGAAACTGCTCCGTAATGTGTGATTTCCACTCACAGAGTTACATCTGTATTTCGTGGATCTCTTTGCTAGCCTTATTTCTGTGGAATCTGAGAACAGATATTTCGGATCCCTTTGAAGACTATAGGGCCAAAGGAAATATCATCTGATAACAAAGAGAAAGAAGCTTTCTGAGAAACTTCTTTGTGTTCTGTGAAATCATCTCACAGAGTTACAGCTTTCCCCTCAAGAAGCCTTTCACTAAGACCGCTCTAGTGGAATTGCCAAAGTGATAATTGGAAGCCCATAGAGGGCTATGGTGAAAAAGGAAATATCCTCAGATGAAATCTGGAAAGAAGCTTTCTGAGAAAGTGCTCTGTAATGTGTGACTTCCACTCACAGAGTTACATCTGTATTTCGTGGATCTTTTTGCTAGCCTTATTTCTGTGGAATCTGAGAACAGATATTTCGGATCCCTTTGAAGACTATAGGGACAAAGGAAATATCCTCCGATAACAAAGAGAAAGAAGCTTTCTGAGAAACTTCTTTGTGTTCTGTGAAATCACCTCACAGAGTTACAGCTTTCCCCTCTAGAAGCCTTTCGCTAAGACAGTTCTTGTGGAAGGCAAAGTGATATTTGGAAGCCCTTAGAGGGCTATGGTGAAAAAGGAAATATCCTCAGATGAAATCTGGAAAGAAGCTTTCTGAGAAACTGCTTAGTGTTCTGTTAATTCATCTCACAGAGTTACATCTGTATTTCGTGGATCTCTTGGCTAGCCTTATTTCTGTGGAATCTGAGAACAGATATTTCGGATCCCTTTGAAGACTATAGGGACAAAGGAAATATCCTCCGATAACAAAGAGAAAGAAGATTTCTGAGAAACTTCTTTGTGTTCTCTGAAATCATCTCACAGAGTTACAGCTTTCCCCTCAAGAAGCTTTTCTCTAAGACAGTTTTTGTGGTATTGGCAAAGTACTATTTGGAAGCCCTTAGAGGGCTATGGTGAAAAAGGTAATATCCTCAGATGAAATTTGGACAGAAGCTTTCTGAGAAACTGCTCTGTAACGTGTGACTTCCACTCACAGAGTTACATCTGTATTTCGTGGATCTCTTTGCTAGCCTTATTTCTGTGGAATCTGAGAACAGATATTTCGGATCCCTTTGAAGACTATAGGGCCAAAGGAAATATCCTCCGATAACAAAGACAAAGAAGCTTTCTGAGAAACTTCTTTGTGTTCTGTGAAATCATCTCACAGAGTTACAGCTTTCCCCTCAAGAAGCCTTTCGCTAAGACAGTTCTAATGGAATTGGTAAAGTGATATTTGGAAGCCCATAGATGGCTATGGTGAAAAAGGAAATATCCTCAGATGAAATCTCGAAAGAAGCTTTCTGAGAAACTGCTTAGTGTTCTGTTAATTCATCTCACAGAGTTACATCTCTATTTCGTGGATCTCTTTGCTAGCCTTATTTCTGTGGAATCTGAGAACAGATATTTCGGTTCCCTTTGAAGACTATAGGGCCAATGGAAATATCCTCCGATAACAAAGAGAAAGAAGCTTTCTGAGAAACTTCTTTGTGTTCTGTGAAATCATCTCACAGAGTTACAGCTTTCCCCTCTAGAAGCCTTTCGCTAAGACAGTTCTTGTGGAATTGGCAAAGTGATATTTGGAAGCCCATAGGGGGCTATGGTGAAAAAGGAAATATCCTCAGATGAAATCTGGAAAGAAGCTTTCTGAGAAACTGCTCTCTAATGTGTGACTTCCACTCACAGAGTTACATCTGTATTTCGTGAATCTCTTTGCTAGCCTTATTTCTGTGGAATCTGAAAAGCGATATTTCGGATCCCTTTGAAGACTATAGGGCCAAAGGAAATATCCTCCGATAACAAAGAGAAAGAAGCTTTCTGAGAAACGTCTTTGTCTTCTGTGAAATCACCTCACACAGTTACAGCTTTCCCCTCAAGAAGCCTTTCCCTAAGACAGTTCTTGTGGAATTGGCAAAGTGATATTTGGAAGCCCATAGAGGGCTATGGTGAAAAAGGAAATATCCTCAGATGAAATCTGGAAAGAAGCTTTCTGAGAAACTGCTCTGTAATGTGTGACTTCCACTCACAGAGTTACATCTGTATTTCGTGGGTCCCTTTGCTAGCCTTATTTCTGTGGAATCTGAGAACAGATATTTCGGATCCCTTTGAAGACTATACGGCAAAAGGAAATATCCTCTGATAAAAAAGAGAAAGAAGCTTTCTGAGAAACTTCTTTGTGTTCTGTGAAATCATCTCACAGAGTTACAGCTTTCCCCTCAAGAATCCTTTCGCTAAGACAGTCCTTGTGGAATTGGCAAAGTGATATTTGGAAGCCATATAGGGCTATGATGAAAAAGGTAATATCCTCAGATGAAATCTGGAAAGAGGCTTTCTGAGAAACTGCTCTGTAATGTGTGACTTCCACTCACAGAGTTACATCTGTATTTCGTGGATCTCTTGGCTAGCCGTATTTCTGTGGAATCTGAGAACAGATATTTCGGATCCCTTTGAAGACTATAGGGCCAAAGGAAATATCCACCGATAACAAAGAGAAAGAAGCTTTCTGAGAAACTTCTTTGTGTTCTGTGAAATTATCTCACAGAGTTACAGCTTTCCCCTCAAGAAGCCTTTCGCTAAGACAGTTCTAGTGGAATTGGCCAAGTGATATTTGGAAGCCCATAGAGGGCTATGGTAAAAAAGGAAATATCCTCAGATGAAATCTGGAAAGAAGCTTTCTGAGAAACTGCTTAGTGTTCTCTTAATTCATCTCACAGAGTTACATCTGTATTTCGTGGATCTCTTTGCTAGCCTTATTTCTGTGGAATCTGAGACCAGATATTTCGGATCCCTTTGTAGACTATAGGGCCAAAGGAAATATCCTCCGATAACAAAGAGAAAGAAGCTTTCTGAGAAACTTCTTTGTGTTCTGTGAAATCATCTCACAGAGTTACAGCTTTCCCCTCAGGAAGCCTTTCGCTAAGACAGTTCTTGTGGAATTGGCAAAGTGATATTTGGAAGTCCATAGAGGGCTATGGTGAAAAAGGAAATATCCTCAGATGAAATCTGGAAAGAAGCTTTCTGAGAAACTGCTCTGTAATGTGTTACTTCCACTCATAGAGTTACATCTGTAATTCGTGGATCTCTTTGCTAGCCTTATTTCTGTGGAATCTGAGAACAGATATTTCGGATCCCTTTGAAGACTATAGGGCCAAAGGAAATATCCTCCGATAACAAAGAGAAAGAAGGTTTCTGAGAAACTTCTTTGTGTTCTGTGAAATTATCTCACAGAGTTACAGCTTTCCCCTCAAGAAGCCTTTCGCTAAGACAGTTCTAGTGGAATTGCCAAAGTGATATTTGGAAGACCATAGAGGGCTATGTTGAAAAAGGAAATATCCTCAGATGAAATCTGGAAAGAAGCTTTCTGAGAAACTGCTTAGTGTTCTGTTAATTCATCTCACAGAGTTACATCTGTATTTCGTGGATCACTTTGCTAGCCTTATTTCTGTGGAATCTGAGAACAGATATTTCGGATCCCTTTGAAGACTATAGGGCCAAAGGAAATATCCTCCGATAACAAAGAGAAAGAAGCTTTCTGAGAAACTTCTTTGTGTTCTGTGAAATCATCTCACAGAGTTACAGCTTTCCCCTCAAGAAGCCTTTCGCTAAGACAGTTCTTGTGGAATTGGCAAAGTAATATTTGGAAGCCCATAGGGGGCTATGGTGAAAAAGGAAATATCCTCAGATGAAATCTGGAAAGAAGCTTTCTGAGAAACTGCTCTCTAATGTGTGACTTCCACTCACAGAGTTACATCTGTATTTCGTGAATCTCTTTGCTAGCCTTATTTCTGTGGAATCTGAAAAGCGATATTTCGGATCCCATTGAAGACTATAGGGCCAAAGGAAATATCCTCCGATAACAAAGAGAAAGAAGCTTTCTGAGAAACGTCTTTGTCTTCTGTGAAATCACCTCACACAGTTACAGCTTTCCCCTCAAGAAGCCTTTCCCTAAGACAGTTCTTGTGGAATTGGCAAAGTGATATTTGGAAGCCCATAGAGGGCTAAGGTGAAAAAGGAAATATGCTCAGATGAAATCTGGAAAGAAGCTTTCTGAGAAACTGCTCTGTAATGTGTGACTTCCACTCACAGAGTTACATCTGTATTTCGTGGGTCCCTTTGCTAGCCTTATTTCTGTGGAATCTGAGAACAGATATTTCGGATCCCTTTGAAGACTATACGGCCAAAGGAAATATCCTCTGATAAAAAAGAGAAAGAAGCTTTCTGAGAAACTTCTTTGTGTTCTGTGAAATCATCTCACAGAGTTACAGCTTTCCCCTCAAGAATCCTTTCGCTAAGACAGTCCTTGTGGAATTGGCAAAGTGATATTTGGAAGCCATATAGGGCTATGGTGAAAAAGGTAATATCCTCAGATGAAATCTGGAAAGAGGCTTTCAGAGAAACTGCTCTGTAATGTGTGACTTCCACTCACAGAGTTACATCTGTATTTCGTGGAATTCTTGGCTAGCCGTATTTCTGTGGATTCTGAGAACAGATATTTCGGATCCCTTTGAAGACTATAGGGCCAAAGGAAATATCCTCCGATAACAAAGAGAAAGAAGCTTTCTGAGAAACTTCTTTGTCTTCTGTGAAATTATCTCACAGAGTTACAGCTTTCCCCTCAAGAAGCCTTTCGCGAAGACAGTTCTAGTGGAATTGGCCAAGTGATATTTGGAAGCCCATAGAGGGCTATGGTAAAAAAGGAAATATCCTCAGATGAAATCTGGAAAGAAGCTTTCTGAGAAACTGCTTAGTGTTCTGTTAATTCATCTCACAGAGTTACATCTGTATTTCGTGGATATCTTTGCTAGCCTTATTTCTGTGGAATCTGAGACCAGATATTTCGGATCCCTTTGAGGACTATAGGGCCAAAGGAAATATCCTCCGATAACAAAGAGAAAGAAGCTTTCTGAGAAACTTCTTTGTGTTCTGTGAAATCATCTCACAGAGTTACACCTTTCCCCTCAAGAAGCCTTTTGCTAAGACAGTTCTTGTGGAATTGGCAAAGTGATATTTGGAAGCCCATAGAGGGCTATGGTGAAAAAGGAAATATCCTCAGATGAAATCTGGAAAGAAGCTTTCTGAGACACTGCTCCGTAATGTGTGACTTCCACTCACAGAGTTACATCTGTATTTCGTGGATCTCTTTGCTAGCCTTATTTCTGTGGAATCTGAGAACAGATATTTCGGATCCCTTTGAAGACTATAGGGCCAAAGGAAATATCATCTGATAACAAAGAGAAAGAAGCTTTCTGAGAAACTTCTTTGTGTTCTGTGAAATCATCTCACAGAGTTACAGCTTTCCCCTCAAGAAGCCTTTCACTAAGACAGTTGTAGTGGAATTGCCAAAGTGATATTTGGAAGCCCATAGAGGGCTATGGTGAAAAAGGAAATATCCTCAGATGAAATCTGGAAAGAAGCTTTCTGAGAAACTGCTCTGTAATGTGTGACTTCCACTCACAGAGTTACATCTGTATTTCGTGGATCTCTTTGATAGCCTTATTTCTGTGGAATCTGAGAACAGATATTTCGGATCCCTTTGAAGACTATAGGGACAAAGGAAATATCCTCCGATAACAAAGAGAAAGAAGCTTTCTGAGTAACTTCTTTGTGTTCTGTGAAATCACCTCACAGAGTTACAGCTTTCCCCTCTAGAAGCCTTTCGCTAAGACAGTTCTTGTGGAAGGCAAAGTGATATTTGGAAGCCCATAGAGGGCTATGGTGAAAAAGGAAATATCCTCAGATGAAATCTGGAAAGAAGCTTTCTGAGAAACTGCTTAGTGTTCTGTTAATTCATCTCACAGAGTTACATCTGTATTTCGTGGATCTCTTGGCTAGCGTTATTTCTGTGGAATCTGAGAACAGATATTTCGGATCCCTTTGAAGACTATAGGGACAAAGGAAATATCCTCCGATAACAAAGAGAAAGAAGCTTTCTGAGAAACTTCTTTGTGTTCTCTGAAATCATCTCACAGAGTTACAGCTTTCCCCTCAAGAAGCTTTTCTCTAAGACAGTTCTTGTGGTATTGGCAAAGTACTATTTGGAAGCCCTTAGAGGGCTATGGTGAAAAAGGTAATATCCTCAGATGAAATCTGGACAGAAGCTTTCTGAGAAACTGCTCTGTAACGTGTGACTTCCACTCACAGAGTTACATCTGTATTTCGTGGATCTCTTTGCTAGCCTTATTTCTGTGGAATCTGAGAACAGATATTTCGGATCCCTTTGAAGACTATAGGGCCAAAGGAAATATCCTCCGATAACAAAGAGAAAGAAGCTTTCTGAGAAACTTCTTTGTGTTCTGTGAAATCATCTCACAGAGTTACAGCTTTCCCCTCAAGAAGCCTTTCGCTAAGACAGTTCTAGTGGAATTGGCAAAGTGATATTTGGAAGACCATAGAGGGCTATGTTGAAAAAGGAAATATCCTCAGATGAAATCTGGAAAGAAGCTTTCTGAGAAACTGCTTAGTGTTCTGTTAATTCATCTCACAGAGTTACATCTCTATTTCGTGGATCTCTTTGCTAGCCTTATTTCTGTGGAATCTGAGAACAGATATTTCGGATCCCTTTGAAGAGTATACGGCCAAAGGAAATATCCTCTGATAAATAAGAGAAAGAAGCTTTCTGAGAAACTTCTTTGTGTTCTGTGAAATCATCTCACAGAGTTACAGCTTTCCCCTCAAGAAGCCTTTCGCTAAGACAGTCCTTGTGGAATTGGCAAAGTGATATTTGGAAGCCATATAGGGCTATGGTGAAAAAGGTAATATCCTCAGATGAAATCTGGAAAGAGGCTTTCTGAGAAACTGCTCTGTAATGTTTGACTTCCACTCACAGAGTTACATCTGTATTTCGTGGATCTCTTGGCTAGCCGTATTTCTGTGGAATCTGAGAACAGATATTTCGGATCCCTTTGAAGACTATAGGGCCAAAGGAAATATCCTCCGATAACAAAGAGAAAGAAGCTTTCTGAGAAACTTCTTTGTGTTCTGTGAAATTATCTCACAGAGTTACAGCTTTCCCCTCAAGAAGCCTTTCGCTAAGACAGTTCTAGTGGAATTGGCAAAGTGATATTTGGAAGACCATAGAGGGCTATGTTGAAAAAGGAAATATCCTCAGATGAAATCTGGAAAGAAGCTTTCTGAGAAACTGCTTAGTGTTCTGCTAATTCATCTCACAGAGTTACATCTCTATTTCGTGGATCTCTTTGCTAGCCTTATTTCTGTGGAATCTGAGAACAGATATTTCGGATCCCTTTGAAGACTATAGGGACAAAGGAAATATCCTCCGATAACAAAGAGAAAGAAGCTTTCAGAGAAACTTCTTTGTGTTCTGTGAAATTATCTCACAGAGTTACAGCTTTCCCCTCAAGAAGCCTTTCGCTAAGACAGTTCTTGTGGAGTTGGCAAAGTGATATTTGGAAGCCCATAGAGGGCTATGGTGAAAAAGGAAATATCCTCAGATGAAATCTGGAAAGAAGCTTTCTGAGAAACTGCTCTGTAATGTGTGACTTCCACTCACAGAGTTACATCTGTATTTCGTGGATCTCTTTGCTAGCCTTATTTCTGTGGAATCTGAGAACAGATATTTCGGATCCCTTTGAAGACTATGGGGCCAAAGGAAATATCCTCTGATAACAAAGAGAAAGAAGGTTTCTGAGAAACTTCTTTGTGTTCTGTGAAATCATCTCACAGAGTTACAGCTTTCCCCTCAAGAAGCCTTTCGCTAAGACAGTTCTAGTGGAATTGCCAAAGTGATATTTGGAAGCCCATAGAGGGCTACGGTGATAAAGGAAATATCCTCAGATGAAATCTGGAAAGAAGCTTTCTGAGAAACTGCTTAGTGTTCTGTTAATTCATTTCACAGAGTTACATCTGTATTTCGTGGATCTCTTTGCTAGCCTTATTTCTGTGGAATCTGAGAACAGATATTTCGGATCCCTTTGAAGACTATAGGGACAAAGGAAATATCCTCCGATAACAAAGATAAAGAAGCTTTCTGAGAAACTTCTTTGTGTTCTGTGAAATCACCTCACAGAGTTACAGCTTTCCCCTCTAGAAGCCTTTCGCTAAGACAGTTCTTGTGGAAGGCAAAGTGATATTTGGAAGCCCATAGAGGGCTATGGTGAAAAAGGAAATATCCTCAGATGAAATCTCGAAAGAAGCTTTCTGAGAAACTGCTCTGTAATGTGTGACTTCCACTCACAGAGTTACATCTGTATTTCGTGGATCTCTTTGCTAGCCTTATTTCCGTAGAATCTGAGAACAGATATTTGGGATCCCTTTGAAGACTATAGGGCCAAAGGAAATATCCTCTGATAAGAAAGAGAAAGAAGCTTTCTGAGAAACTTCTTTGTGTTCTGTGAAATCATCTCACAGAGTTACAGCTTTCCCCTCAAGAAGCCTTTCACTAAGACAGTGTTTGTGGAATTGGCAAAGTGATATTTGGAAGCCCATAGAGGGCTATGGTGAAAAAGGAAATATCCTCAGATGAAATCTGGAAAGACGCTTTCTGAGAAACTGCTCTGTAATGTGTGACTTCCACTCACAGAGTTACATCTGTATTTCATGGATCTCTTTGCTAGCCTTATTCCTGTGGAATCTGAGAACAGATATTTCGGGTCCCTTTGAAGACTATTGGGCCAAAGGAAATATCCTCCGATAACAAAGAGAAAGAAGCTTTCTGAGAAACTTCTTTGTCTTCTGTGAAATCACCTCACAGAGTTACAGCTTTCCCCTCTAGAAGCCTTTCGCTAAGACAGTTCTTGTGGAATAGTTAAAATGATATTTGGAAGCCCTTAGAGGGCTATGGTGAAAAAGGAAATATCCTCAGATGAAATCTGGAAAGAAGCTTTCTGAGAAACTGGTTAGTGTTCTGTTAATTCATCTCACAGAGTTACATCTGTATTTCGTGGATCTCTTTGCTAGCCTTATTTCTGTGGAATCTGAGAACAGATATTTCGGATCCCTTTGAAGACTGTAGGTCCAAAGGAAATATTATCCGATAACAAAGAGAAAGAAGCTTTCTGAGAAACTTCTTTGTGTTCTGTGACATCATCTCACAGAGTTACAGCTTTCCCCTCAAGAATCCTTTCGCTAAGACAGTTCTTGTGCAATTGGCAAAGTGATATTTGGAAGCCCATAGAGGCCTATGGTGAAAAAGGAAATATCCTCAGATGAAATCTGGAAAGAAGCTTTCTGAGAAACTGCTCTGCAATGTGAGACTTCCACTCACAGAGTTACATCTGTATTTCGTGGATCTCTTTGCTAGCCTTATTTCTGTGGAATCTGAGAACAGATATTTCGGATCCCTTTGAAGAGTATAGGGCCAAAGGAAATATCCTCCGATAACAAAGAGAAAGAAGCTTTCTGAGAAACTTCTTTGTGTTCTGTGAAATCACCTAACAGAGTTACAGCTTTCTTCTCAAGAAGCCTTTCGCTAAGACAGTTCTTGTGGAATTGGCAAAGTGATATTTGGAAGCCCATAGAGGGCTGTGGTGAAAAAGGAAATATCCTCAGATGAAATCTGGAAAGAAGCTTTCTGAGTAACTGCTTAGTGTTTTGTTAATTCATCTCACAGAGTTACATCTGTATTTCGTGGATCTCTTTGCTAGCCTTATTCCGGTGGAATCTGAGAACAGATATTTCGGATCCCTTTGAAGATTATAGGGCCAAAGGAAATATCCTCCGACAACAAAGAGAAAGAAGCTTTCTGAGAAACTTCTTTGTGTTCTGTGAAATCAACTCACAGAGTTACAGCTTTCCCCTCAAGAAGCCTTTAGCTAAGAGAGTTCTTGTGGAATTGGCAAAGTGATATTTGGAAGCCCATAGAGGGCTATGGTGAAAAAGGAAATATCCTCAGATGAAATCTGGAAAGAAGTTTTCTGAGAAAATGCTTAGTGTTCTGTTAATTCATCTCACAAAGTTACATCTGTATTTCGTGGATCTCTTTGCTAGCCTTATTTCTGTGGAATCTGAGAACAGATATTTCGGATCCCTTTGAAGACTATAGGGCCAAAGGAAATATCCTCCGATAACAAAGAGAAAGAAGCTTTCTGAGAAACTTCTTTGTGTTCTCTGAAATCATCTCACAGAGTTACAGCTTTCCCCTCAAGAAGCTTTTCTCTAAGACAGTTCTTGTGGTATTGGCAAAGTACTATTTGGAAGCCCTTAGAGGGCTATGGTGAAAAAGGTAATATCCTCAGATGAACTCTGGACAGAAGCTTTCTGAGAAACTGCTCTGTAATGTGTGACTTCCACTCACAGAGTTACATCTGTATTTCGTGGATCTCTTTGCTAGCCTTATTTATGTGGAATCTGAGAACAGATATTTCGGATCCCTTTGAAGACTATAGGGCCAAAGGAAATATCCTCCGATAACAAAGAGAAAGAAGCTTTCTGAGAAACTTCTTTGTGTTCTGTGAAATCATCTCACAGAGTTACAGCTTTCCCCTCAAGAAGCCTTTCGCTAAGACAGTTCTAGTGGAATTGGCAAAGTGATATTTGGAAGCCCATAGAGGGCTCTGGTAAAAAAGGAAATATCCTCAGAAAAAATCTGGAAAGAAGCTTTCTGAGAAACTGCTTAGTGTTCTGTTAATTCATCTCACAGAGTTACTTCTGTATTTCGTGGATCTCTTTGCTAGCCTTATTTCTGTGGAATCTGAGAACAGATATTTCGGATCCCTTTGAAGACTATAGGGCCAAAGGAAATATCCTCCGATAACAAAGAGAAAGAAGCTTTCTGAGAAACTTCTTTGTGTTCTGTGAAATCATCTCACAGAGTTACAGCTTTCCCCTCAAGAAGCCTTTCGCTAAAACAGTTCTTGTGGAATTGGCAACGTGATATTTGGAAGCCCATAGAGGGCTATGGTGAAAAAGGAAATATCCTCAGATGAAATCTGGAAAGAAGCATTCTGAGAAACTGCTCTGTAATGTGTGACTTCCACTCACAGAGTTACATCTGTATTTCGTGGATCTCTTTGCTAGCCTTATTTCTGTGGAATCTGAGAACAGATATTTCGGATCCCTTTGTAGACTACAGGGCCAAAGGAAATATCCTCCGATAACAAAGAGAAAGAAGCTTTCTGAGAAACTTGTTTGTGTTCTGTGAAATCATCTCTCAGAGTTACAGTTTTCCCCTCAAGAAGCCTTTCGCGAAGACAGTTCTTGTGGAATTGGCAAAGTGATATTTGGAAGCCCATAGAGGGCTATGGTGAAAAAGGAAATATCCTCAGATGAAATCTCGAAAGAAGCTTTCTGAGAAACTGCTTAGTGTTCTGTTAATTCATCTCACAGAGTTACATCTCTATTTCGTGGATCTCTTTGCTAGCCTTATTACTGTGGAATCTGAGAAGAGATATTTCGGATCCCTTTGAAGACTATAGGGCCAAAGGAAATATCCTCCGATAACAAAGAGAAAGAAGCTTTCTGAGAAACTTCTTTGTGTTCTGTGAAATCATCTCACAGAGTTACAGCTTTCCCCTCAAGAAGCCTTTCGCTAAGACAGTTCTTGTGGAATTGGCAAACTGATATTTGGAAGACCATAGGGGGCTATGGTGAAAAAGGAAATATCCTCAGATGAAATCTGGAAAGAAGCTTTCTGAGAAACTGCTCTCTAATGTGTGACTTCCACTCACAGAGTTAAATCTGTACTTCGTGAATCTCTTTGCTAGTCTTATTTCTGTGGAATCTGAAAAGCGATATTTCGGATCCCTTTGAAGACTATAGGGCCAAAGGAAATATCCTCCGATAACAAAGAGAAAGAAGCTTTCTGAGAAACGTCTTTGTCTTCTGTGAAATCACCTCACAGAGTTACAGCTTTCCCCTCAAGAAGCCTTTCCCTAAGACAGTTCTTGTGGAATTGGCAAAGTGATATTTGGAAGCCCATAGAGGGCTATGGTGAAAAAGGAAATATCCTCAGATGAAATCTGGAAAGAAGCTTTCTGAGAAACTGCTCTGTAATGTGTGACTTCCACTCACAGAGTTACATCTGTATTTCGTGGGTCCCTTTGCTAGCCTTATTTCTGTGGATTCTGAGAACAGATATTTCGGATCCCTTTGAAGACTATAGGGCCAAAGGAAATATCCTCCGATAACAAAGAGAAAGAAGCTTTCTGAGAAACTTCTTTGTGTTCTGTGAAATCACGTCACAGAGTTACAGTTTTCCCCTCTAGAAGCCTTTCTCTAAGAAAGTTCTTGTGGAATTGGCAAAGTGATATTTGGAAGCCCATAGAGGGCTATGGTGAAAAAGGAAATATCCTCAGATGAAATCTGGAAAGAAGCTTTCTGAGAAACTGCTTAGTGTTCTGTTAATTCATCTCACAGAGTTACATCTGTATTTCGTGGATCTCTTTGCTAGCCTTATTTCTGTGGAATCTGAGAACAGATATTTCGGATCCCTTTGAAGACTATAGGGCCAAAGGAAATATCCTCCGATAACAAAGAGAAAGAAGCTTTCTGAGAAACTTCTTTGTGTTCTGTGAAATCATCTCACAGAGTTACAGCTTTCCCCTCAAGAAGCCTTTCGCTAAGACAGTTCTTGTGTAATTGGCAAAGTGATATTTGGAAGCCCATAGAGGGCTAGGGTGAAAAAGGAAATATCCTCAGATGAAATCTAGAAAGAAGTTTTCTGAGAAACTGCTTAGTGTTCTGTTAATTCATCTCACAAAGTTACATATGTATTTCGTGGATCTCTTGGCTAGCCTTATTTCTGTGGAATTTGAGAACAGATATTTCGGATCCCTTTGAAGACTATAGGGCTAAAGGAAATATCCTCCGATAACAAAGAGAAAGAAGCTTTCTGAGAAACTTCTTTGTGTTCTGTGAAATCATCTCACAGAGTTACAATTTTCCCCTCAAGAAGCTTTTCTCTAAGACAGTTCTTGTCGTATTGGCAAAGTGATATTTGGAAGCCCTTAGAGGGCTATGGTGAAAAAAGTAATATCCTCAGATGAAATCTGGAAAGAAGCTTTCTGAGAAACTGCTCTGTATTGTGTGACTTCCACTCACAGAGTTACATCTGTATTTCGTGGGTCTCTTTGCTAGCCTTATTTCTGTGGAATCTGACAACAGATATTTCGGATCCCTTTGAAGACTATAGGGCCGAGGAAATATCCTCCGATAAAAAAGAGAAAGAAGCTTTCTGAGAAACTTCTTTTTGTTCTGTGAAATCATCTCACAGAGTTACAGCTTTCCCCTCAAGAAGCCTTTCGCTAAGACAGTTCTTGTGGAATTGGCAAAGTAATATTTGGAAGACCATAGGGGGCTATGGTGAAAAAGGAAATATCCTCAGATGAAATCTGGAAAGAAGCTTTCTGAGAAACTGCTCTCTAATGTGTGACTTCCACTCACAGAGTTACATCTGAATTTCGTGAATCTCTTTGCTAGCCTTATTTCTGTGGAATCTGAAAACTGATATTTCGGATCCCTTTGAAGACAATAGGGGCAAAGGAAATATCCTCCGATAACAAAGAGAAAGAAGCTTTCTGAGAAACTTCTTTGTGTTCTGTGAAATCATCTCACAGAGTTACAGCTTTCCCCTCAAGAAGCCTTTCGCTAAGACAGTTCTAGTGGAATTGGCAAAGTGATATTTGGAAGCACATAGAGGGCTATGGTGAAAAAGGAAATATCCTCAGATGAAATCTCGAAAGAAGCTTTCTGAGAAACTGCTTAGTGTTCTGTTAATTCATCTCACAGAGTTACATCTGTATTTCGTGATTCTCTTTGCTAGCCTTATTTCTGTGGAATCTGAGAACAGATATTTCCGATCCCTTTGAAGACTATAGGGCCAAAGGAAATATCCTCCAATAAAAAAGAGAAAGAAGCTTTCTGAGAAACTTCTTTGTGTTCTGTGAAATCATCTCACAGAGTTACAGCTTTCCCCTCTAGAAGCCTTTCGCTCAGAAAGTTCTTGTGGAATTGGCAAAGTGATATTTGGAAGCCCATAGAGGGCTATGGTGAAAAAGGAAATATCCTCAGGTGAAATCTGGAAAGAAGCTTTCTGAGAAAGTGCTTAGTGTTCTGTTAATTCATCTCACAGAGTTACATCTCTATTTCGTGGATCTCTTTGCTAGCCTTATTTCTGTGGAATCTGAGAACAGATATTTCGGATCCCTTTGAAGACTATAGGGCCAAAGGAAATATCCTCCGATAACAAAGAGAAAGAAGCTTTCTGAGAAACTTCTTTGTGTTCTGTGAAATCACCTCACAGAGTTACAGCTTTCCCCTCTAGAAGCCTTTTGCTAAGAAAGTTCTTGTGGAATAGGCAAAGTGATATTTTGAAGCCCATAGAGGGCTATGGTGAAAAAGGAAATATCCTCAGATGAAATCTGGAAAGAAGCTTTCTGAGAAACTGCTTAGTGTTCTGTTAATTCATCTCACAGAGTTACATCTGTATTTCGTGGATCTCTTTGCTAGCCTTATTTCTGTGGAATCTGAAAACCGAAATTTCGGATCCCTTTGAAGACAATAGGGCCAAATGAAATATCCTCCGATAACAAAGAGAAAGAATCTTTCTGAGAAACTTCTTTGTGTTCTGTGAAATCATCTCACAGAGTTACAGCTTTCCCCTCAAGAAGCCTTTCGCTAAGACAGTTCTAGTGGAATTGGCAAAGTGATATTTGGAAGCCCATAGAGGGCTACGGTAAAAAAGGAAATATCCTCAGATGAAATCTGGAAAGAAGCTTTCTGAGAAACTGCTTAGTGTTCTGTTAATTCATCTCACAGAGTTACATCTGTATTTCGTGGATCTCTTTGCTAGCCTTATTTCTGTGGAATCTGAGAACAGATATTTCGGATCCCTTTGAAGACTATAGGGCCAAAGGAAATATCCTCCGATAACAAAGAGAAAGAAGCTTTCTGAGAAACTTCTTTGTGTTCTGTGAAATCATCTCACAGAGTTACAGCTTTCCCCTCAGGAAGCCTTTCGCTAAGACAGTTCTTGTGGAATAGGCAAAGTGATATTTGGAAGCCCATAGAGGGCTATGGTGAAAAAGGAAATATCCTCAGATGAAATCTGGAAAGAAGCTTTCTGAGAAACTGGTCTGTAATGTGTGCCTTCCACTCACAGAGTTACATCTTTATTAGGTGTATCTCTTTGCTAGCCTTATTCCTGTGAAATCTGAGAACAGATATTTCGGATCCCTTGGAAGACTATAGGGCCAAAGGAAATATCCTCCGATAACAAAGAGAAAGAAGCTTTCTGAGAAACTTCTTTGTGTTCTGTGAAATCATCTCACAGAGTTACAGCTTTCCCCTCAAGAAGCCTTTCGCTAAGACAGTTCTAGTGGAATTGGCAAAGTGATATTTGGAAGCACATAGAGGGCTATGGTGAAAAAGGAAATATCCTCAGATGAAATCTCGAAAGAAGCTTTCTGAGAAACTGCTTAGTGTTCTGTTAATTCATCTCACAGAGTTACATCTGTATTTCGTGATTCTCTTTGCTAGCCTTATTTCTGTGGAATCTGAGAACAGATATTTCCGATCCCTTTGAAGACTATAGGTCCAAAGGAAATATCCTCCAATAAAAAAGAGAAAGAAGCTTTCTGAGAAACTTCTTTGTGTTCTGTGAAATCATCTCACAGAGTTACAGCTTTCCCCTCTAGAAGCCTTTCGCTCAGAAAGTTCTTGTGGAATTGGCAAAGTGATATTTGGAAGCCCATAGAGGGCTATGGTGAAAAAGGAAATATCCTCAGGTGAAATCTGGAAAGAAGCTTTCTGAGAAACTGCTTAGTGTTCTGTTAATTCATCTCACAGAGTTACATCTGTATTTCGTGGATCTCTTTGCTAGCCTTATTTCTGTGGAATCTGAGAACAGATATTTCGGATCCCTTTGAAGACTATAGGGCCAAAGGAAATATCCTCCGATAACAAAGAGAAAGAAGCTTTCTGAGAAACTTCTTTGTGTTCTGTGAAATCACCTCACTGAGTTACAGCTTTCCCCTCTAGAAGCCTTTTGCTAAGAAAGTTCTTGTGGAATAGGCAAAGTGATATTTTGAAGCCCATAGAGGGCTATGGTGAAAAAGGAAATATCCTCAGATGAAATCTGGAAAGAAGCTTTCTGAGAAACTGCTTAGTGTTCTGTTAATTCATCTCACAGAGTTACATCTGTATTTCGTGGATCTCTTTGCTAGCCTTATTTCTGTGGAATCTGAAAACCGATATTTCGGATCCCTTTGAAGACAATAGGGCCAAATGAAATATCCTCCGATAACAAAGAGAAAGAATCTTTCTGAGAAACTTCTTTGTGTTCTGTGAAATCATCTCACAGAGTTACAGCTTTCCCCTCAAGAAGCCTTTCGCTAAGACAGTTCTAGTGGAATTGGCAAAGTGATATTTGGAAGCCCATAGAGGGCTACGGTAAAAAAGGAAATATCCTCAGATGAAATCTGGAAAGAAGCTTTCTGAGAAACTGCTTAGTGTTCTGTTAATTCATCTCACAGAGTTACATCTGTATTTCGTGGATCTCTTTGCTAGCCTTATTTCTGTGGAATCTGAGAACAGATATTTCGGATCCCTTTGAAGACTATAGGGCCAAAGGAAATATCCTCCGATAACAAAGAGAAAGAAGCTTTCTGAGAAACTTCTTTGTGTTCTGTGAAATCATCTCACAGAGTTACAGCTTTCCCCTCAGGAAGCCTTTCGCTAAGACAGTTCTTGTGGAATTGGCAAAGTGATATTTGGAAGCCCATAGAGGGCTATGGTGAAAAAGGAAATATCCTCAGATGAAATCTGGAAAGAAGCTTTCTGAGAAACTGCTCTGTAATGTGTGACTTCCACTCACAGAGTTACATCTTTATTAGGTGGATCTCTTTGCTAGCCTTATTCCTGTGGAATCTGAGAACAGATATTTCGGATCCCTTTGAAGACTATAGGGCCAAAGGAAATATCCTCCGATAACAAAGAGAAAGAAGCTTTCTGAGAAACTTCTTTGTGTTCTGTGAAATCATCTCACAGAGTGACAGCTTTCCCCTCAAGAAGCCTTTCGCTAAGACAGTTCTAGTGGAATTGGCAAAGTGATATTTGGAAGCCCATAGAGGGCTAAGGTAAAAAAGGAAATATCCTCAGATGAAATCTGGAAAGAAGCTTTCTGAGAAACTGCTTAGTGTTCTGTTAATTCATCTCACAGAGTTACATCTGTATTTCGTGGATCTCTTTGCTCGCCTTATTTCTGTGGAATCTGAGAACAGATATTTCGGATCCCTTTGAAGACTATAGGGCCAAAGGAAATATCCTCCGATAACAAAGAGAAAGAAGCTTTCTGAGAAACTTCTTTGTGTTCTGTGAAATCATCTCACAGAGTTACAGCTTTCCCCTCAGGAAGCCTTTCGCTAAGACAGTTCTTGTGGAATTGGCAAAGTGATATTTGGAAGCCCATAGAGGGGTATGGTGAAAAAGGAAATATCCTCAGATGAAATCTGGAAAGAAGCTTTCTGAGAAACTGCTTAGTGTTCTGTTAATTCATCTCACAGAGTTACATCTCTACTTCGTGGATCTCTTTGCTAGCCTTATTTCTGTGGAATCTGAGAACAGATATTTCGGATCCCTTTGAAGACTATAGGGCCAAAGGAAATATCCTCCGATAACAAAGAGAAAGAAGCATTCTGAGAAACTTCTTTGTGTTCTGTGAAATCATCTCACAGAGTTACAGCTTTCCCCTCAAGAAGCCTTTCGCTAAGACAGTTCTAGTGGAATTGGCAAAGTGATATTTGGAAGCCCATAGAGGGCTCTGGTAAAAAAGGAAATATCCTCAGATGAAATCTGGAAAGAAGCTTTCTGAGAAACTGCTTAGTGTTCTGTTAATTCATCTCACAGAGTTACTTCTGTATTTCGTGGATCTCTTTGCTAGCCTTATTTCTGTGGAATCTGAGAACAGATATTTCGGATCCCTTTGAAGACTATAGGGCCAAAGGAAATATCCTCCGATAACAAAGAGAAAGAAGCTTTCTGAGAAACTTCTTTGTGTTCTGTGAAATCATCTCACAGAGTTACAGCTTTCCCCTCAAGAAGCCTTTCGCTAAGACAGTTCTTGTGGAATTGGCAACGTGATATTTGGAAGCCCATAGAGGGCTATGGTGAAAAAGGAAATATCCTCAGATGAAATCTGGAAAGAAGCATTCTGAGAAACTGCTCTGTAATGTGTGACTTCCACTCACAGAGTTACATCTGTATTTCGTGGATCTCTTTGCTAGCCTTATTTCTGTGGAATCTGAGAACAGATATTTCGGATCCCTTTGTAGACTACAGGGCCAAAGGAAATATCCTCCGATAACAAAGAGAAAGAAGCTTTCTGAGAAACTTGTTTGTGTTCTGTGAAATCATCTCACAGAGTTACAGCTTTCCCCTCAAGAAGCCTTTCGCGAAGACAGTTCTTGTGGAATTGGCAAAGTGATATTTGGAAACCCATAGAGGGCTATGGTGAAAAAGGAAATATCGTCGGATGAAATCTGGAAAGAAGCTTTCTGAGAAACTGCTCTGTAATGTGTGACTTCCTCTCATAGAGTTACATCTGTAATTCGTGGATCTCTTTGCTAGCCTTATTTCTGTGGAATCTGAGAACAGATATTTCGGATCCCTTTGAAGACTATAGGGCCAAAGGAAATATCCTCCGATAACAAAGAGAAAGAAGCTTTCTGAGAAACTTCTTTGTGTTCTGTGAAATTATCTCACAGAGTTACAGCTTTCCCCTCAAGAAGCCTTTCGCTAACACAGTTCTAGTGTAATTGGCAAGTGATATTTGGAAGCCCATAGAGGGCTATGGTGAAAAAGGAAATATCCTCAGATGAAATCTCGAAAGAAGCTTTCTGAGAAACTGCTTAGTGTTCTGTTAATTCATCTCACAGAGTTACATCTCTATTTCGTGGATCTCTTTGCTAGCCTTATTACTGTGGAATCTGAGAACAGATATTTCGGATCCCTTTGAAGAGTATAGGGCCAAAGGAAATATCCTCCGAAAACAAAGAGAAAGAAGCTTTCTGAGAAACTTCTTTGTGTTCTGTGAAATCATCTCACAGAGTTACAGCTTTCCCCTCAAGAAGCCTTTCGCTAAGACAGTTCTTGTGGAATTGGCAAACTGATATTTGGAAGACCCTAGGGGGCTATGGTGAAAAAGGAAATATCCTCAGATGAAATCTGGAAAGAAGCTTTCTGAGAAACTGCTCTCTAATGTGTGACTTCCACTCACAGAGTTGCATCTGTACTTCGTGAATCTCTTTGCTAGTCTTATTTCTGTGGAATCTGAAAAGCGATATTTCGGATCCCTTTGAAGACTATAGGGCCAAAGGAAATATCCTCCGATAACAAAGAGAAAGAAGCTTTCTGAGATACGTCTTTGTCTTCTGTGAAATCACCTCACAGAGTTACAGCTTTCCCCTCAAGAAGCCTTTCCCTAAGACAGTTCTTGTGGAATTGGCAAAGTGATATTTGGAAGCCCATAGAGGGCTATTGTGACAAAGGAAATATCCTCAGATGAAATCTGGAAAGAAGCTTTCTGAGAAACTGCTCTGTAATGTGTGACTTCCACTCACAGAGTTACATCTGTATTTCGTGGGTCCCTTTGCTAGCCTTATTTCTGTGGATTCTGAGAACAGATATTTCGGATCCCTTTGAAGACTATAGGGCCAAAGGAAATATCCTCCGATAACAAAGAGAAAGAAGCTTTCTGAGAAACTTCTTTGTGTTCTGTGAAATCACGTCACAGAGTTACAGTTTTCCCCTCTAGAAGCCTTTCTCTAAGAAAGTTCTTGTGGAATTGGCAAAGTGATATTTGGAAGCCCATAGAGGGCTATGGTGAAAAAGGAAATATCCTCAGATGAAATCTGGAAAGAAGCTTTCTGAGAAACTGCTTAGTGTTCTGTTAATTCATCTCACAGAGTTACATCTGTATTTCGTGGATCTCTTTGCTAGCCTTATTTCTGTGGAATCTGAGAACAGATATTTCGGATCCCTTTGAAGACTATAGGGCCAAAGGAAATATCCTCCGATAACAAAGAGAAAGAAGCTTTCTGAGAAACTTCTTTGTGTTCTGTGAAATCATCTCACAGAGTTACAGCTTTCCCCTCAAGAAGCCTTTCGCTAAGACAGTTCTTGTGGAATTGGCAAAGTGATATTTGGAAGCCCATAGAGGGCTAGGGTGAAAAAGGAAATATCCTCAGATGAAATCTAGAAAGAAGTTTTCTGAGAAACTGCTTAGTGTTCTGTTAATTCATCTCACAAAGTTACATATGTATTTCGTGGATCTCTTGGCTAGCCTTATTTCTGTGGAATTTGAGAACAGATATTTCGGATCCCTTTGAAGACTATAGGGCCAAAGGAAATATCCTCCGATAACAAAGAGAAAGAAGCTTTCTGAGAAACTTCTTTGTGTTCTGTGAAATCATCTCACAGAGTTACAATTTTCCCCTCAAGAAGCTTTTCTCTAAGACAGTTCTTGTCGTATTGGCAAAGTGATATTTGGAAGCCCTTAGAGGGCTATGGTGAAAAAAGTAATATCCTCGGATGAAATCTGGAAAGAAGCTTTCTGAGAAACTGCTCTGTATTGTGTGACTTCCACTCACAGAGTTACATCTGTATTTCGTGGGTCTCTTTGCTAGCCTTATTTCTGTGGAATCTGACAACAGATATTTCGGATCCCTTTGAAGACTATAGGGCCGAAGGAAATATCCTCCGATAACAAAGAGAAAGAAGCTTTCTGAGAAACTTCTTTGTGTTCTGTGAAATCATCTCACAGAGTTACAGCTTTCCCCTCAAGAAGCCTTTCGCTAAGACAGTTCTAGTGGAATTGGCAAAGTGATATTTGGAAGCACATAGAGGGCTATGGTGAAAAAGGAAATATCCTCAGATGAAATCTCGAAAGAAGCTTTCTGAGAAACTGCTTAGTGTTCTGCTAATTCATCTCACAGAGTTACATCTGTATTTCGTGATTCTCTTTGCTAGCCTTATTTCTGTGGAATCTGAGAACAGATATTTCCGATCCCTTTGAAGACTATAGGGCCAAAGGAAATATCCTCCAATAAAAAAGAGAAAGAAGCTTTCTGAGAAACTTCTTTGTGTTCTGTGAAATCATCTCACAGAGTTACAGCTTTCCCCTCTAGAAGCCTTTCGCTCAGAAAGTTCTTGTGGAATTGGCAAAGTGATATTTGGAAGCCCATAGAGGGCTATGGTGAAAAAGGAAATATCCTCAGGTGAAATCTGGAAAGAAGCTTTCTGAGAAACTGCTTAGTGTTCTGTTAATTCATCTCACAGAGTTACATCTCTATTTCGTGGATCTCTTTGCTAGCCTTATTTCTGTGGAATCTGAGAACAGATATTTCGGATCCCTTTGAAGACTATAGGGCCAAAGGAAATATCCTCCGATAACAAAGAGAAAGAAGCTTTCTGAGAAAGTTCTTTGTGTTCTGTGAAATCACCTCACAGAGTTACAGCTTTCCCCTCTAGAAGCCTTTTGCTAAGAAAGTTCCTGTGGAATAGGCAAAGTGATATTTTGAAGCCCATAGAGGGCTATGGTGAAAAAGGAAATATCCTCAGATGAAATCTGGAAAGAAGCTTTCTGAGAAACTGCTTAGTGTTCTGTTAATTCATCTCACAGAGTTACATCTGTATTTCGTGGATCTCTTTGCTAGCCTTATTTCTGTGGAATCTGAAAACCGATATTTCGGATCCCTTTGAAGACAATAGGGCCAAATGAAATATCCTCCGATAACAAAGAGAAAGAATCTTTCTGAGAAACTTCTTTGTGTTCTGTGAAATCATCTCACAGAGTTACAGCTTTCCCCTCAAGAAGCCTTTCGCTAAGACAGTTCTAGTGGAATTGGCAAAGTGATATTTGGAAGCCCATAGAGGGCTACGGTAAAAAAGGAAATATCCTCAGATGAAATCTGGAAAGAAGCTTTCTGAGAAACTGCTTAGAGTTCTGTTAATTCATCTCACAGAGTTACATCTGTATTTCGTGGATCTCTTTGCTAGCCTTATTTCTGTGGAATCTGAGAACAGATATTTCGGATCCCTTTGAAGACTATACGGCCAAAGGAAATATCCTCCGATAACAAAGAGAAAGAAGCTTTCTGCGAAACTTCTTTGTGTTCTGTGAAATCATCTCACAGAGTTACAGCTTTCCCCTCAGGAAGCCTTTCGCTAAGACAGTTCTTGTGGAATAGGCAAAGTGATATTTGGAAGCCCATAGAGGGCTATGGTGAAAAAGGAAATATCCTCAGATGAAATCTGGAAAGAAGCTTTCTGAGAAACTGCTCTGTAATGTGTGACTTCCACTCACAGAGTTACATCTTTATTAGGTGGATCTCTTTGCTAGCCTTATTCCTGTGGAATCTGAGAACAGATATTTCGGATCCCTTGGAAGACTATAGGGCCAAAGGAAATATCCTCCGATAACAAAGAGAAAGAAGCTTTCTGAGAAACTTCTTTGTGTTCTGTGAAATCATCTCACAGAGTTACAGCTTTCACCTCAAGAAGCCTTTCGCTAAGACAGTTCTAGTGGAATTGGCAAAGTGATATTTGGAAGCACATAGAGGGCTATGGTGAAAACGGAAATATCCTCAGATGAAATCTCGAAAGAAGCTTTCTGAGAAACTGCTTAGTGTTCTGTTAATTCATCTCACAGAGTTACATCTGTATTTCGTGATTCTCTTTGCTAGCCTTATTTCTGTGGAATCTGAGAACAGATATTTCCGATCCCTTTGAAGACTATAGGTCCAAAGGAAATATCCTCCAATAAAAAAGAGAAAGAAGCTTTCTGAGAAACTTCTTTGTGTTCTGTGAAATCATCTCACAGAGTTACAGCTTTCCCCTCTAGAAGCCTTTCGCTCAGAAAGTTCTTGTGGAATTGGCAAAGTGATATTTGGAAGCCCATAGAGGGCTATGGTGAAAAAGGAAATATCCTCAGGTGAAATCTGGAAAGAAGCTTTCTGAGAAACTGCTTAGTGTTCTGTTAATTCATCTCACAGAGTTACATCTGTATTTCGTGGATCTCTTTGCTAGTCTTATTTCTGTGGAATCTGAGAACAGATATTTCGGATCCCTTTGAAGACTATAGGGCCAAAGGAAATATCCTCCGATAACAAAGAGAAAGAAGCTTTCTGAGAAACTTCTTTGTGTTCTGTGAAATCACCTCACAGAGTTACAGCTTTCCCCTCTAGAAGCCTTTTGCTAAGAAAGTTCTTGTGGAATAGGCAAAGTGATATTTTGAAGCCCATAGAGGGCTATGGTGAAAAAGGAAATATCCTCAGATGAAATCTGGAAAGAAGCTTTCTGAGAAACTGCTTAGTGTTCTGTTAATTCATCTCACAGAGTTACATCTGTATTTCGTGGATCTCTTTGCTAGCCTTATTTCTGTGGAATCTGAAAACCGATATTTCGGATCCCTTTGAAGACAATAGGGCCAAATGAAATATCCTCCGATAACAAAGAGAAAGAATCTTTCTGAGAAACTTCTTTGTGTTCTGTGAAATCATCTCACAGAGTTACAGCTTTCCCCTCAAGAAGCCTTTCGCTAAGACAGTTCTAGTGGAATTGGCAAAGTGATATTTGGAAGCCCATAGAGGGCTACGGTAAAAAAGGAAATATCCTCAGATGAAATCTGGAAAGAAGCTTTCTAAGAAACTGCTTAGTGTTCTGTTAATTCATCTCACAGAGTTACATCTGTATTTCGTGGATCTCTTTGCTAGCCTTATTTCTGTGGAATCTGAGAACAGATATTTCGGATCCCTATGAAGACTATAGGGCCAAAGGAAATATCCTCCGATAACAAAGAGAAAGAAGCTTTCTGAGAAACTTCTTTGTGTTCTGTGAAATCATCTCACAGAGTTACAGCTTTCCCCTCAGGAAGACTTTCGCTAAGACAGTTCTTGTGGAATTGGCAAAGTGATATTTGGAAGCCCATAGAGGGCTATGGTGAAAAAGGAAATATCCTCAGATGAAATCTGGAAAGAAGCTTTCTGAGAAACTGCTCTCTAATGTGTGACTTCCACTCACAGAGTTACATCTGAATTTCGTGAATCTCTTTGCTAGCCTTATTTCTGTGGAATCTGAAAACTGATATTTCGGATCCCTTTGAAGACAATAGGGGCAAAGGAAATATCCTCCGATAACAAAGAGAAAGAAGCTTTCTGAGAAACTTCTTTGTGTTCTGTGAAATCATCTCACAGAGTTATAGCTTTCCCCTCAAGAAGCCTTTCGCTAAGACAGTTCTAGTGGAATTGGCAAAGTGATATTTGGAAGCACATAGAGGGCTATGGTGAAAAAGGAAATATCCTCAGATGAAATCTCGAAAGAAGCTTTCTGAGAAACTGCTTAGTGTTCTGTTAATTCATCTCACAGAGTTACATCTGTATTTCGTGATTCTCTTTGCTAGCCTTATTTCTGTGGAATCTGAGAACAGATATTTCCGATCCCTTTGAAGACTATAGGGCCAAAGGAAATATCCTCCAATAAAAAAGAGAAAGAAGCTTTCTGAGAAACTTCTTTGTGTTCTGTGAAATCATCTCACAGAGTTACAGCTTTCCCCTCTAGAAGCCTTTCGCTCAGAAAGTTCTTGTGGAATTGGCAAAGTGATATTTGGAAGCCCATAGAGGGCTATGGTGAAAAAGGAAATATCCTCAGGTGAAATCTGGAAAGAAGCTTTCTGAGAAACTGCTTAGTGTTCTGTTAATTCATCTCACAGAGTTACATCTCTATTTCGTGGATCTCTTTGCTAGCCTTATTTCTGTGGAATCTGAGAACAGATATTTCGGATCCCTTTGAAGACTATAGGGCCAAAGGAAATATCCTCCGATAACAAAGAGAAAGAAGCTTTCTGAGAAAGTTCTTTGTGTTCTGTGAAATCACCTCACAGAGTTACAGCTTTCCCCTCTAGAAGCCTTTTGCTAAGAAAGTTCCTGTGGAATAGGCAAAGTGATATTTTGAAGCCCATAGAGGGCTATGGTGAAAAAGGAAATATCCTCAGATGAAATCTGGAAAGAAGCTTTCTGAGAAACTGCTTAGTGTTCTGTTAATTCATCTCACAGAGTTACATCTGTATTTCGTGGATCTCTTTGCTAGCCTTATTTCTGTGGAATCTGAAAACCGATATTTCGGATCCCTTTGAAGACAATAGGGCCAAATGAAATATCCTCCGATAACAAAGAGAAAGAATCTTTCTGAGAAACTTCTTTGTGTTCTGTGAAATCATCTCACAGAGTTACAGCTTTCCCCTCAAGAAGCCTTTCGCTAAGACAGTTCTAGTGGAATTGGCAAAGTGATATTTGGAAGCCCATAGAGGGCTACGGTAAAAAAGGAAATATCCTCAGATGAAATCTGGAAAGAAGCTTTCTGAGAAACTGCTTAGTGTTCTGTTAATTCATCTCACAGAGTTACATCTGTATTTCGTGGATCTCTTTGCTAGCCTTATTTCTGTGGAATCTGAGAACAGATATTTCGGATCCCTTTGAAGACTATACGGCCAAAGGAAATATCCTCCGATAACAAAGAGAAAGAAGCTTTCTGAGAAACTTTTTTGTGTTCTGTGAAATCATCTCACAGAGTTACAGCTTTCCCCTCAGGAAGCCTTTCGCTAAGACAGTTCTTGTGGAATAGGCAAAGTGATATTTGGAAGCCCATAGAGGGCTCTGGTGAAAAAGGAAATATCCTCAGATGAAATCTGGAAAGAAGCTTTCTGAGAAACTGCTCTGTAATGTGTGACTTCCACTCACAGAGTTACATCTTTATTAGGTGGATCTCTTTGCTAGCCTTATTCCTGTGGAATCTGAGAACAGATATTTCGGATCCCTTGGAAGACTATAGGGCCAAAGGAAATATCCTCCGATAACAAAGAGAAAGAAGCTTTCTGAGAAACGTCTTGGTCTTCTGTGAAATCACCTCACAGAGTTACAGCTTTCACCTCAAGAACTCTTTCCCTAAGACAGTTCTTGTGGAATTGGCAAAGTGATATTTGGAAGCGCATAGAGGGCTATGGTGAAAAAGGAAATATCCTCAGATGAAATCTGGAAAGAAGCTTTCTGAGAAACTGCTCTGAAATGTGTGACTTCCACTCACAGAGTTACATCTGTATTTCGTGGGTCCCTTTGCTAGCCTTATTTCTGTGGAATCTGAGAACAGATATTTCGGATCCCTTTGAAGACTATACGGCCAAAGGAAATATCCTCTGATAAAAAAGAGAAAGAAGCTTTCTGAGAAACTTCTTTGTGTTCTGTGAAATCATCTCACAGAGTTACAGCTTTCCCCTCAAGAATCCTTTCGCTAAGACAGTCCTTGTGGAATTGGCAAAGTGATATTTGGAAGCCATAGAGGCCTACGGTGAAAAAGGTAATATCCTCAGATGAAATCTGGAAACAAGCTTTCTGAGAAACTGCTCTGTAATGTGTGACTTCCACTCACAGAGTTACATCTGTATTTCGTTGGTCTCTTTGCTAGCCTTATTTCTGTGGAATCTGAGAACAGATATTTCGGATCCCTTTGAAGACTATAGGGCCAAAGGAAATATCCTCCGATAACAAAGAGAAAGAAGCTTTCTGAGAAACTTCTTTGTGTTCTGTGAAATTATCTCACAGAGTTACAGCTTTCCCCTCAAGAAGCCTTTCGCTAAGACAGTTCTAGTGGAATTGGCCAAGTGATATTTGGAAGCCCATAGAGGGCTATGGTCAAAAAGGATATATCCTCAGATGAAATCTGGAAAGAAGCTTTCTGAGAAACTGCTTAGTGTTCTGTTAATTCATCTCACAGAGTTACATCTGTATTTCGTGGATCTCTTTGCTAGCCTTATTTCTGTGGAATCTGAGAACAGATATTTCGGATCCCTTTGAAGACTATAGGGCCAAAGGAAATATCCTCCGATAACAAAGAGAAAGAAGCTTTCTGAGAAACTTCTTTGTGTTCTCTGAAATAATCTCACAGAGTTACAGCTTTCCCCTCAAGAAGCTTTTCTCTAAGACAGTTCTTGTGGTATTGGCAAAGTACTATTTGGAAGCCCTTAGAGGGCTATGGTGAAAAAGGTAATATCCTCAGATGAAATCTGGACAGAAGCTTTCTGAGAAACTGCTCTGTAATGTGTGACTTCCACTCACAGAGTTACATCTGTATTTCGTGGATCTCTTTGCTACCCTTATTTCTGTGGAATCTGAGAACAGATATTTCGGATCCCTTTGAAGACTATAGGGCCAAAGGAAATATCCTCCGATAACAAAGAGAAAGAAGCTTTCTGAGAAACTTCTTTGTGTTCTGTGAAATCATCTCACAGAGTTACAGCTTTCCCCTCAAGAAGCCTTTCGCTAAGACAGTTCTAGTGGAATTGGCAAAGTGATATTTGGAAGCCAATAGAGGGCTCTGGTAAAAAAGGAAATATCCTCAGATGAAATCTGGAAAGAAGCTTTCTGAGAAACTGCTTAGTGTTCTGTTAATTCATCTCACAGAGTTACTTCTGTATTTCGTGGATCTCTTTGCTAGCCTTATTTCTGTGGAATCTGAGAACAGATATTTCGGATCCCTTTGAAGACTATAGGGCCAATGGAAATATCCTCCGATAACAAAGAGAAAGAAGCTTTCTGAGAAACTTCTTTGTGTTCTGTGAAATCATCTCACAGAGTTACAGCTTTCCCCTCAAGAAGCCTTTCGCTAAGACAGTTCTTGTGGAATTGGCAACGTGATATTTGGAAGCCCATAGAGGGCTATGGTGAAAAAGGAAATATCCTCAGATGAAATCTGGAAAGAAGCATTCTGAGAAACTGCTCTGTAATGTGTGACTTCCACTCACAGAGTTACATCTGTATTTCGTGGATCTCTTTGCTAGCCTTATTTCTGTGGAATCTGAGAACAGATATTTCGGATCCCTTTGTAGACTACAGGGCCAAAGGAAATATCCTCCGATAACAAAGAGAAAGAAGCTTTCTGAGAAACTTGTTTGTGTTCTGTGAAATCATCTCACAGAGTTACAGCTTTCCCCTCAAGAAGCCTTTCGCGAAGACAGTTCTTGTGGAATTGGCAAAGTGATATTTGGAAACCCATAGAGGGCTATGGTGAAAAAGGAAATATCGTCGGATGAAATCTGGAAAGAAGCTTTCTGAGAAACTGCTCTGTAATGTGTGACTTCCTCTCATAGAGTTACATCTGTAATTCGTGGATCTCTTTGCTAGCCTTATTTCTGTGGAATCTGAGGACAGATATTTCGGATCCCTTTGAAGACTATAGGGCCAAAGGAAATATCCTCCGATAACAAAGAGAAAGAAGCTTTCTGAGAAACTTCTTTGTGTTCTGTGAAATTATCTCACAGAGTTACAGCTTTCCCCTCAAGAAGCCTTTCGCTAACACAGTTCTAGTGTAATTGGCAAGTGATATTTGGAAGCCCATAGAGGGCTATGGTGAAAAAGGAAATATCCTCAGATGAAATCTCGAAAGAAGCTTTCTGAGAAACTGCTTAGTGTTCTGTTAATTCATCTCACAGAGTTACATCTCTGTTTCGTGGATCTCTTTGCTAGCCTTATTACTGTGGAATCTGAGAACAGATATTTCGGATCCCTTTGAAGACTATAGGGCCAAAGGAAATATCCTCCGAAAACAAAGAGAAAGAAGCTTTCTGAGAAACTTCTTTGTGTTCTGTGAAATCATCTCACAGAGTTACAGCTTTCCCCTCAAGAAGCCTTTCGCTAAGACAGTTCTTGTGGAATTGGCAAACAGATATTTGGAAGACCATAGGGGGCTATGGTGAAAAAGGAAATATCCTCAGATGAAATCTGGAAAGAAGCTTTCTGAGAAACGGCTCTCTAATGTGTGACTTCCACTCACAGAGTTACATCTGTACTTCGTGAATCTCTTTGCTAGTCTTATTTCTGTGGAATCTGAAAAGCGATATTTCGGATCCCTTTGAAGACTATAGGGCAAAAGGAAATATCCTCCGATAACAAAGAGAAAGAAGCTTTCTGAGAAACGTCTTTGTCTTCTGTGAAATCACCTCACAGAGTTACAGCTTTCCCCTCAAGAAGCCTTTCCCTAAGACAGTTCTTGTGGAATTGGCAAAGTGATATTTGGAAGCCCATAGAGGGCTATGGTGAAAAAGGAAATATCCTCAGATGAAATCTGAAAAGAAGCTTTCTGAGAAACTGCTCTGTAATGTGTGACTTCCACTCACAGAGTTACATCTGTATTTCGTGGGTCCCTTTGCTAGCCTTATTTCTGTGGATTCTGAGAACAGATATTTCGGATCCCTTTGAAGACTATACGGCCAAAGGAAATATCCTCTGATAAAAAAGAGAAAGAAGCTTTCTGAGAAACTTCTTTGTGTTCTGTGAAATCATCTCACAGAGTTACAGCTTTCCCCTCAAGAAGCCTTTCGCTAAGACAGTTCTAGTGGAATTGGCCAAGTGATATTTGGAAGCCCATAGAGGGCTATGGTAAAAAAGGAAATATCCTCAGATGAAATCTGGAAAGAAGCTTTCTGAGAAACTGCTTAGTGTTCTGTTAATTCATCTCACAGAGTTACATCTGTATTTCTTGGATCTCTTTGCTAGCCTTATTTCTGTGGAATCTGAGAACAGATATTTCGGATCCCTTTGAAGACTATAGGGCCAAAGGAAATATCCTCCGATAACAAAGAGAAAGAAGCTTTCTGAGAAACTTCTTTGTGTTCTGTGAAATCATCTCACAGAGTTACAGCTTTCCCCTCAAGAAGCCTTTCGCTAAGACAGTTCTTGTGGAATTGGCAAAGTGATATTTGGAAGCCCATAGAGGGCTATGGTGAAAAAGGAAATATCCTCAGATGAAATCTGGAAAGAAGCTTTCTGAGAAACTGCTCTGTAATGTGTGACTTCCACTCACAGAGTTACACCTGTATTTCGTGGATCTCTTTGCTAGCCTTATTTGTGTGCAATCTGAGAACAGATATTTCGGATCCCTTTGAAGACTATAGGGCCAAAGGAAATATCCTCCGATAACAAAGAGAAAGAAGCTTTCTGAGAAACTGCTCTCTAATGTGTCACTTCCACTCACAGAGTTACATCTGTATTTCGTGAATCTCTTTGCTACCCTTATTTCTGTGGAATCTGAGAACAGATATTTCGGATCCCTTTGAAGACTATAGGGCCAAAGGAAATATCCTCCGATAACAAAGAGAAAGAAACTTTCTGAGAAACTTCTTTGTGTTCTGTGAAATCATCTCACAGAGTTAGAGCTTTCCCCTCAAGAAGCCTTTCGGTAAGACAGTTCTGGTGGAATTGGCAAAGTGATATTTGGAAGCCCATAGAGGGCTATAGTGAAAAAGGAAATATCCTCAGATGAAATCTCGAAAGAAGCTTTCTGAGAAACTGCTCTGTAATATGTGACTTCCACTCACAGAGTTACATCTGTGTTTCGTGGATCTCTTTGCTAGCCTTGTGTCTGCGGAATCTGAGAACAGATATTTCGGATCCCTTTGAAGACTATAGGGCCAAAGGAAATATCCTCTGATAACAAAGAGAAAGAAGCTTTCTGAGAAACTTCTTTGTGTTCTGTGAAATCATCTCACAGAGTTACAGCTTTCCCCTCAAGAAGCCTTTCGCTAAGACAGTTCTAGTGGAATTGGCAAAGTGATATTTGGAAGCCCATAGAGGGCTATCGTAAAAAAGGAAATATCCTCAGATGAAATCTGGAAAGAAGCTTTCTGAGAAACTGCTTAGTGTTCTGTTAATTCATCTCACAGAGTTACATCTGTATTTCGTGGATCTCTTGGCTAGCCTTATTTCTGTGGAATCTGAGAACAGATATTTCGGATCCCTTTGAAGACTATAGGGCCAAAGGAAATATCCTCCGATAACAAAGAGAAAGAAGCTTTCTGAGAAACTTGTTTGTGTTCTGTGAAATCATCTCACAGAGTTACAGCTTTCCCCTCAAGAAGCCTTTCGCGAAGACAGTTCTTGTGGAATTGGCAAAGTGATATTTGGAAACCCATAGAGGGCTATGGTGAAAAAGGAAATATCGTCGGATGAAATCTGGAAAGAAGCTTTCTGAGAAACTGCTCTGTAATGTGTGACTTCCTCTCATAGAGTTACATCTGTAATTCGTGGATCTCTTTGCTAGCCTTATTTCTGTGGAATCTGAGGACAGATATTTCGGATCCCTTTGAAGACTATAGGGCCAAAGGAAATATCCTCCGATAACAAAGAGAAAGAAGCTTTCTGAGAAACTTCTTTGTGTTCTGTGAAATTATCTCACAGAGTTACAGCTTTCCCCTCAAGAAGCCTTTCGCTAACACAGTTCTAGTGTAATTGGCAAGTGATATTTGGAAGCCCATAGAGGGCTATGGTGAAAAAGGAAATATCCTCAGATGAAATCTCGAAAGAAGCTTTCTGAGAAACTGCTTAGTGTTCTGTTAATTCATCTCACAGAGTTACATCTCTGTTTCGTGGATCTCTTTGCTAGCCTTATTACTGTGGAATCTGAGAACAGATATTTCGGATCCCTTTGAAGACTATAGGGCCAAAGGAAATATCCTCCGAAAACAAAGAGAAAGAAGCTTTCTGAGAAACTTCTTTGTGTTCTGTGAAATCATCTCACAGAGTTACAGCTTTCCCCTCAAGAAGCCTTTCGCTAAGACAGTTCTTGTGGAATTGGCAAACAGATATTTGGAAGACCATAGGGGGCTATGGTGAAAAAGGAAATATCCTCAGATGAAATCTGGAAAGAAGCTTTCTGAGAAACGGCTCTCTAATGTGTGACTTCCACTCACAGAGTTACATCTGTACTTCGTGAATCTCTTTGCTAGTCTTATTTCTGTGGAATCTGAAAAGCGATATTTCGGATCCCTTTGAAGACTATAGGGCAAAAGGAAATATCCTCCGATAACAAAGAGAAAGAAGCTTTCTGAGAAACGTCTTTGTCTTCTGTGAAATCACCTCACAGAGTTACAGCTTTCCCCTCAAGAAGCCTTTCCCTAAGACAGTTCTTGTGGAATTGGCAAAGTGATATTTGGAAGCCCATAGAGGGCTATGGTGAAAAAGGAAATATCCTCAGATGAAATCTGAAAAGAAGCTTTCTGAGAAACTGCTCTGTAATGTGTGACTTCCACTCACAGAGTTACATCTGTATTTCGTGGGTCCCTTTGCTAGCCTTATTTCTGTGGATTCTGAGAACAGATATTTCGGATCCCTTTGAAGACTATACGGCCAAAGGAAATATCCTCTGATAAAAAAGAGAAAGAAGCTTTCTGAGAAACTTCTTTGTGTTCTGTGAAATCATCTCACAGAGTTACAGCTTTCCCCTCAAGAAGCCTTTCGCTAAGACAGTTCTAGTGGAATTGGCCAAGTGATATTTGGAAGCCCATAGAGGGCTATGGTAAAAAAGGAAATATCCTCAGATGAAATCTGGAAAGAAGCTTTCTGAGAAACTGCTTAGTGTTCTGTTAATTCATCTCACAGAGTTACATCTGTATTTCTTGGATCTCTTTGCTAGCCTTATTTCTGTGGAATCTGAGAACAGATATTTCGGATCCCTTTGAAGACTATAGGGCCAAAGGAAATATCCTCCGATAACAAAGAGAAAGAAGCTTTCTGAGAAACTTCTTTGTGTTCTGTGAAATCATCTCACAGAGTTACAGCTTTCCCCTCAAGAAGCCTTTCGCTAAGACAGTTCTTGTGGAATTGGCAAAGTGATATTTGGAAGCCCATAGAGGGCTATGGTGAAAAAGGAAATATCCTCAGATGAAATCTGGAAAGAAGCTTTCTGAGAAACTGCTCTGTAATGTGTGACTTCCACTCACAGAGTTACACCTGTATTTCGTGGATCTCTTTGCTAGCCTTATTTGTGTGCAATCTGAGAACAGATATTTCGGATCCCTTTGAAGACTATAGGGCCAAAGGAAATATCCTCCGATAACAAAGAGAAAGAAGCTTTCTGAGAAACTGCTCTCTAATGTGTCACTTCCACTCACAGAGTTACATCTGTATTTCGTGAATCTCTTTGCTACCCTTATTTCTGTGGAATCTGAGAACAGATATTTCGGATCCCTTTGAAGACTATAGGGCCAAAGGAAATATCCTCCGATAACAAAGAGAAAGAAACTTTCTGAGAAACTTCTTTGTGTTCTGTGAAATCATCTCACAGAGTTAGAGCTTTCCCCTCAAGAAGCCTTTCGGTAAGACAGTTCTGGTGGAATTGGCAAAGTGATATTTGGAAGCCCATAGAGGGCTATAGTGAAAAAGGAAATATCCTCAGATGAAATCTCGAAAGAAGCTTTCTGAGAAACTGCTCTGTAATATGTGACTTCCACTCACAGAGTTACATCTGTGTTTCGTGGATCTCTTTGCTAGCCTTGTGTCTGCGGAATCTGAGAACAGATATTTCGGATCCCTTTGAAGACTATAGGGCCAAAGGAAATATCCTCTGATAACAAAGAGAAAGAAGCTTTCTGAGAAACTTCTTTGTGTTCTGTGAAATCATCTCACAGAGTTACAGCTTTCCCCTCAAGAAGCCTTTCGCTAAGACAGTTCTAGTGGAATTGGCAAAGTGATATTTGGAAGCCCATAGAGGGCTATCGTAAAAAAGGAAATATCCTCAGATGAAATCTGGAAAGAAGCTTTCTGAGAAACTGCTTAGTGTTCTGTTAATTCATCTCACAGAGTTACATCTGTATTTCGTGGATCTCTTGGCTAGCCTTATTTCTGTGGAATCTGAGAACAGATATTTCGGATCCCTTTGAAGACTATAGGGCCAAAGGAAATATCCTCCGATAACAAAGAGAAAGAAGCTTTCTGAGAAACTTCTTTGTGTTCTCTGAAATCATCTCACAGAGTTACAGCTTTCCCCTCAAGAAGCTTTTCTCTAAGACAGTTCTTGTGGTATTGGCAAAGTACTATTTGGAAGCCCTTAGAGGGCTATGGTGAAAAAGGTAATATCCTCAGATGAAATCTGGACAGAAGCTTTCTGAGAAACTGCTCTGTAATGTGTGACTTCCACTCACAGAGTTACATCTGTATTTCGTGGATCTCTTTGCTAGCCTTATTTCTGTGCAATCGGAGAACAGATATTTCGGATCCCTTTGAAGACTATAGGGCCAAAGGAAATATCCTCCGATAACAAAGAGAAAGAAGCTTTCTGAGAAACTTCTTTGTGTTCTGTGAAATCATCTCACAGAGTTACAGCTTTCCCCTCAAGAAGCCTTTCGCTAAGACAGTTCTAGTGGAATTGGCAACGTGATATTTGGAAGTCCATAGAGGGCTATGGTGAAAAAGGAAATATCCTCAGATGAAATCTGGAAAGAAGCTTTCTGAGAAACTGTTCTCTAATGTGTCACTTCCACTCACAGAGTTACATCTGTATTTCGTGAGTCTCTTTGCTAGCCTTATTTCTGTGGAATCTGAGAACAGATATTTCGGATCCCTTTGAAGACTATAGGGCCAAAGGAAATATCCTCCGATAACAAAGAGAAAGAAGCTTTCTGAGAAACTTCTTTGTGTTCTGTGAAATCATCTCACAGAGTTACAGCTTTCCCCTCAAGAAGCCTTTCGGTAAGACAGTTCTGGTGGAATTGGCAAAGTGATATTTGGAAGCCCATAGAGGGCTATGGTGAAAAAGGAAATATCCTCAGATGAAATCTGGAAAGAAGCTTTCTGAGAAACTGCTTAGTGTTCTGTTAATTCATCTCACAGAGTTACATCTGTATTTCGTGGATCTCTTTGCTAGCCTTATTTCTGTGGAATCTGAGAACAGATATTTCGGATCCCTTTGAAGACTATAGGGCCAAAGGAAATATCCTCCGATAACAAAGAGAAAGAAGCTTTCTGAGAAACTTCTTTGTGTTCTGTGAAATCATCTCACAGATTTACAGCTTTCCCCTCTGGAAGCCTTTCGCTAAGACAGTTCTTGTGGAATTGGCAAAGTGATATTTGGAAGCCCATAGGGGGCTATGGTGAAAAAGGAAATATCCTCAGATGAAATCTGGAAAGAAGCTTTCTGAGAAACTGCTCTGTAATGTGTGACTTCCACTCACAGAGTTACATCTGTATTTCGTGGATCTCTTTGCTAGCCTTATTTCTGTGGAATCTGAGAACAGATATTTCGGATCCCTTTGAAGACTATAGGGCCAAAGGAAATATCCTCCGATAACAAAGAGAAAGAAGCTTTCTGAGAAACTTCTTTGTGTTCTGTGAAATTATCTCACAGAGTTACATCTTTCCCCTCAAGAAGCCTTTCGCTAAGACAGTTCTAGTGGAATTGGCAAAGTGATATTTGGAAGCCCATAGAGAGCTATGGTGAAAAAGGAAATATCCTCAGATGAAATCTGGAAAGAAGCTTTCTGAGAAACTGCTTAGTGTTCTGTTAATTCATCTCACAGAGTTACATCTGTATTTCGTGGATCTCTTGGCTAGCCTTATTTCTGTGGAATCTGAGAACAGATATTTCGGATCCCTTTGAAGACTATAGGGCCAAAGGAAATATCCTCCGATAACAAAGAGAAAGAAGCTTTCTGAGAAACTTCTTTGTGTTCTCTGAAATCATCTCACAGAGTTACAGCTTTCCCCTCAAGAAGCTTTTCTCTAAGACAGTTCTTGTGGTATTGGCAAAGTACTATTTGGAAGCCCTTAGAGGGCTATGGTGAAAAAGGTAATATCCTCAGATGAAATCTGGACAGAAGCTTTCTGAGAAACTGCTCTGTAATGTGTGACTTCCACTCACAGAGTTACATCTGTATTTCGTGGATCTCTTTGCTAGCCTTATTTCTGTGCAATCGGAGAACAGATATTTCGGATCCCTTTGAAGACTATAGGGCCAAAGGAAATATCCTCCGATAACAAAGAGAAAGAAGCTTTCTGAGAAACTTCTTTGTGTTCTGTGAAATCATCTCACAGAGTTACAGCTTTCCCCTCAAGAAGCCTTTCGCTAAGACAGTTCTAGTGGAATTGGCAACGTGATATTTGGAAGTCCATAGAGGGCTATGGTGAAAAAGGAAATATCCTCAGATGAAATCTGGAAAGAAGCTTTCTGAGAAACTGTTCTCTAATGTGTCACTTCCACTCACAGAGTTACATCTGTATTTCGAGAGTCTCTTTGCTAGCCTTATTTCTGTGGAATCTGAGAACAGATATTTCGGATCCCTTTGAAGACTATAGGGCCAAAGGAAATATCCTCCGATAACAAAGAGAAAGAAGCTTTCTGAGAAACTTCTTTGTGTTCTGTGAAATCATCTCACAGATTTACAGCTTTCCCCTCTGGAAGCCTTTCGCTAAGACGAGTTCTTGTGGAATTGGCAAAGTGATATTTGGAAGCCCTTAGGGGGCTATGGTGAAAAAGGAAATATCCTCAGATGAAATCTGGAAAGAAGCTTTCTGAGAAACTGCTCTGTAATGTGTGACTTCCACTCACAGAGTTACATCTGTATTTCGTGGATCTCTTTGCTAGCCTTATTTCTGTGGAATCTGAGAACAGATATTTCGGATCCCTTTGAAGACTATAGGGCCAAAGGAAATATCCTCCGATAACAAAGAGAAAGAAGCTTTCTGAGAAACTTCTTTGTTTTCTGTGAAATTATCTCACAGAGTTACATCTTTCCCCTCAAGAAGCCTTTCGCTAAGACAGTTCTAGTGGAATTGGCAAAGTGATATTTGGAAGCCCATAGAGAGCTATGGTGAAAAAGGAAATATCCTCAGATGAAATCTGGAAAGAAGCTTTCTGAGAAACTGCTTAGTGTTCTGTTGATTCATCTCACAGAGTTACATCTCTATTTCGTGGATCTCTTTGCTAGCCTTATTTCTGTGGAATCTGAGAACAGATATTTCGGATCCCTTTGAAGACTATAGGGCCAAAGGAAATATCCTCCGATAACAAAGAGAAAGAAGCTTTCTGAGAAACTTCTTTGTGTTCTGTGAAATCATCTCACAGAGTTACAGCTTTCCCCTCAAGAAGCCTTTCGCTAAGACAGTTCTTGTGGAATTGGCAATGTTATATTTGGAAGCCCATAGGCGGCTATGATGAAAAAGGAAATATCCTCAGATGAAATCTGGAAAGAAGCTTTCTGAGAAACTGCTATCTAATGTGTGACTTAAACTCACAGAATTACATCTGTATTTCGTGAATCTCTTTGCTAGCCTTATTTCTGTGGAATCTGAAAAGCGATATTTCGGATCCCTTTGAAGACTATAGGGCCAAAGGAAATATCCTCCGATAACAAACAGAAAGAAGCTTTCTGAGAAACGTCTTTGTCTTCTGTGAAATCACCTCACAGAGTTACAGCTTTCCCCTCAAGAAGTCTTTCCCTAAGACAGTTCTTGTGGAATTGGCAAAGTGATATTTGGAAGCCCATAGTGGGCTATGGTGAAAAAGGAAATATCCTCAGATGAAATCTGGAAAGAAGCTTTCTGATAAACTGCTCTGTAATGTGTGACTTCCACTCACAGAGTTACATCTTTATTTCGTGGGTCTCTTTGCTAGCCTTATTTCTGTGGAATCTGAGAACAGATATTTCGGATCCCTTTGAAGACTATAGGGCCTAAGGAAATATCCTCCGATAACAAAGAGAAAGAAGCTTTCTGAGAAACTTCTTTGTGTTCTGTGAAATCATCTCACAGAGTTACAGCTTTCCCCTCAAGAAGCCTTTCGCTAAGACAGTTCTAGTGGAATTGGCAAAGTGATATTTGGTAGCCCATAGAGGGCTACGGTAAAAAAGGAAATATCCTCAGATGAAATCTGGAAAGAAGCTTTCTGAGAAACTGCTTAGTGTTCTGTTAATTCATCTCACAGAGTTACTTCTGTATTTCGTGGATCTCTTTGCTAGCCTTATTTCTGTGGAATCTGAGAACAGATATTTCGGATCCCTTTGAAGATTATAGGGCCAAAGGAAATATCCTCCGATAACAAAGAGATGGAAGCTTTCTGAGAAACTTCTTTGTGTTCTGTGAAATCATCTCACAGAGTTACAGCTCTCCCCTCAGGAAGCCTTTCGCTAAGACAGTTCTTGTGGAATTGGCAAAGTGATATTTGGAAGCCCATAGAGGGCTATGGTGAAAAAGGAAATATCCTCAGATGAAATCTGGAAAGAAGCTTTCTGAGAAACTGCTCTGTAATGTGTGACTTCCACTCACCGAGTTACATCTGTATTTCGTGGATCTCTTTGCTAGCCTTAATTCTGTGGAATCTGAGAACAGATATTTCGGATCCCTTTGAAGACTATAGGGCCGAAGGAAATATCCTCCGATAACAAAGAGAAAGAAGCTTTCTGAGAAACTTCTTTGTGTTCTGTGAAATCATCTCACAGAGTTACAGCTTTCCCCTCAAGAAGCCTTTCGCTAAGACAGTTCTTGTTTAATTGGCAAAGTGATATATGGAAGCCCATAGAGGGCTATGGTGAAAAAGGAAATATCCTCAGATGAAATCTGGAAAGAAGCTTTCTGAGAAACTGCTCTGTAATGTGTGACTTCCACTCACAGAGTTTCATCTGTAATTCGTGGATCTCTTTGCTAGCCTTATTTCTGTGGAATCTGAGAACAGATATTTCGGATCCCTTTGAAGACTATAGGGCCAAAGGAAATATCCTCCGATAACAAAGAGAAAGAAGCTTTCTGAGAAACTTTTTTGTGTTCTGTGAAATTATCTCACAGAGTTACAGTTTCCCCTCAAGAAGTCCTTCGCTAAGACAGTTCTAGTGGAATTGGCAAAGTGATATTTGGAAGCCCATAGAGGGCTATGGTGAAAAAGGAAATATCCTCCGATGAAATCTGGAAAGAAGCTTTCTGAGAACCTGCTTAGTGTTCTGTTAATTCATCTCACAGAGTTACATCTGTATTTCGTGGATATCTTTGCTAGCCTTATTTCTGTGGAATCTGAGAACAGATATTTCGGATCCCTTTGAAGACTATAGGGCCAAAGGAAATATCCTCCGATAACGAAGAGAAAGAAGCTTTCTGAGAAACTTCTTTGTGTTCTGTGAAATCATCTCCCAGAGTTACAGCTTTCCCCTCAAGAAGCCTTTCGCTAAGACAGTTCTTGTGGAATTGGCAAAGTGATATTTGGAAGCCCATAGAGGGCTATGGTGAAAAAGGAAATATCCTCAGATGAAATCTGGAAAGAAGATTTCTGAGAAACTGCTCTGTAATGTGTGACTTCCACTCACAGAGTTACATCTGTATTTCGTGGATCTCTTTGCTAGCCTTATTTCTGTGGAATCTGAGAACAGATATTTCGGATCCCTTTGTAGACTATAGGGCCAAAGGAAATATCCTCCGATAACAAAGAGAAAGAAGCTTTCTGAGAAACTTCTTTGTGTTCTGTGAAATTATCTCACAGAGTTACAGCTTTCCCCTCAAGCAGCCTTTCGCTAAGACAGTTCTAGTGGAATTGGCAAAGTGATATTTGGAAGCCCAGAGAGGGCTATGGTGAAAAAGGAAGTATCCTCAGATGAAATCTGGAAAGAAGCTTTCTGAGAAACTGCTCTGTAATGTGTGACTTCCACTCATAGAGTTACATCTGTAATTCGTGGGTCTCTTTGCTAGCCTTATCTCTGTGGAATCTGAGAACAGATATTTCGGATCCCTCTGAAGACTATAGGGCCAAAGGAAATATCCTCCGATAACAAAGAGAAAGAAGCTTTCTGAGAAACTTCTTTGTGTTCTGTGAAATTATCTCACAGAGTTACAGCTTTCCCCTCAAGAAGCCTTTCGCTAAGACAGTTCTAGTGGAATTGGCAAAGTGATATTTGGAAGCCCATAGAGGGCTATGGTGAAAAAGGAAATATCCTCAGATGAAATCTCGAAAGAAGCTTTCTGAGAAACTGCTTAGTGTTCTGTTAATTCATCTCAAAGAGTTACATCTCTATTTCGTGGATCTCTTTGCTAGCCTTATTTCTGTGGAACCTGAGAACAGATATTTTGGATCCCTTTGAAGACTATAGGGCCAAAGGAAATATCCTCCGATAACAAAGAGAAAGAAGCTTTCTGAGAAACTTCTTTGTGTTCTGTGAAACCATCTCACAGAGTTACAGATTTCCCCTAAAGAAGCCTTTCGCTAAGACAGTTCTTGTGGAATTGGCAAAGTGATATTTGGAAGCCCATAGGGGGCTATGGTGAAAAAGGAAATATCCTCAGATGAAATCTGGAAAGAAGCTTTCTGAGAAACTGCTCTCTAATGTGTGACTTCCACTCACAGAGTTACATCTGTATTTCGTGAATCTCTTTGCTAGCGTTATTTCTGTGGAATCTGAAAAGCGATATTTCGGATCCCTTTGAAGACTATAGGGATAAAGGAAATATCCTCCGATAACAAAGAGAAAGAAGCTTTCTGAGAAACGTCTTTGTCTTCTCTGAAATCACCTCACAGAGTTACAGCTTTACCCTCAAGAAGCCTTTCCCTAAGAGAGCTCTTGTGGAATTGGCAAAGTGATATTTGGAAGCCCATAGAGGGCTATGGTGAAAAAGGAAATATCCTCAGATGAAATCTGGAAAGAAGCTTTCTGAGAAACTGCTCTGTAATGTGTGACTTCCACTCACAGAGTTACATCTCTTTTTTCGTGGGTCCCTTTGCTAGCCTTATTTCTGTGGAATCTGAGAACAGATATTTCGGATCCCTTTGAAGACTATACGGCCAAAGGAAATATCCTCTGATAAAAAAGAGAAAGAAGCTTTCTGAGAAACTTCTTTGTGTTCTGTGAAATCATCTCACAGAGTTACAGCTTTACCCTCAAGAATCCTTTCGCTAAGACAGTCCTTGTGGAATTGGCAAAGTGATATTTGGAAGCCATAGATGGCTATGGTGAAAAAGGTAATATCCTCAGATGAAATCTGGAAAGAAGCTTTCTGAGAAACTGCTCTGTAATGTGTGACTTCCACTCACAGAGTTACATCTGTATTTCGTGGATCTCTTTGCTAGCCTTATTTCTGTGGAATCTGAGAACAGATATTTCGGATCCCTTTGAAGACTATAGGGCCAAAGGAAATATCCTCCGATAACAAAGAGAAAGAAGCTTTCTGAGAAACTTCTTTGTGTTCTGTGAAATTATCTCACAGAGTTACAGCTTTCCCCTCAAGAAGCCTTTCGCTAAGACAGTTCTAGTGGAATTGGCCAAGTGATATTTGGAAGCCCATAGAGGGCTATGGTAAAAAAGGAAATATCCTCAGATGAAATCTGGAAAGAAGCTTTCTGAGAAACTGCTTAGTGTTCTGTTAATTCATCTCACAGAGTTACATCTGTATTTCGTGGATCTCTTTGCTAGCCTTATTTCTGTGGAATCTGAGAACAGATATTTCGGATCCCTTTGAAGACTATAGGGCCAAAGGAAATATCCTCCGATAACAAACAGAAAGAAGCTTTCTGAGAAACTTCTTTGTGTTCTCTGAAATCATCTCACAGAGTTACAGCTTTCCCCTCAAGAAGCTTTTCTCTAAGACAGTTCTGGTGGTATTGGCAAAGTACTATTTGGAAGCCCTTAGAGGGCTATGTTGAAAAAGGTAATATCCTCAGATGAAATCTGGACAGAAGCTTTCTGAGAAACTGCTCTGTAATGTGTGACTTCCACTCACAGAGTTACATCTGTATTTCGTGGATCTCTTTGCTAGCCTTATTTCTGTAGAATCTGAGAAGAGATATTTCGGATCCCTTTGAAGACTATAGGGCCAAAGGAAATATCCTCTGATAATAAAGAGAAAGAAGCTTTCTGAGAAACTTCTTTGTGTTCTGTGAAATCATCTCACAGAGTTACAGCTTTCCCCTCAAGAAGCCTTTCACTAAGACAGTGTTTGTGGAATTGGCAAACTGATATTTGGAAGCCCATAGAGGGCTATGGTGAAAAAGGAAATATCCTCAGATGAAATCTGGAAAGAAGCTTTCTGAGAAACTGCTCTGTAATGTGTGACTTCCACTCACAGAGTTACATCTGTATTTCGTGGATCTCTTTGCTAGCCTTATTTCTGTGGAATCTGAGAACAGATATTTCGGGTCCCTTTGAAGACTATAGGGCCAAAGGAAATATCCTCTGATAACAAAGAGAAAGAAGCTTTCTGAGAAACTTCTTTGTCTTCTGTGAAATCACCTCACAGAGTTACAGCTTTCCCCTCAAGAAGCCTTTCGCTAAGACAGTTCTTGTGGAATAGGCAAAATGATATTTGGAAGCCCATAGAGGACTATGGTGAAAAAGGAAATATCCTCAGAAGATATCTGGAAAGAAGCTTTCTGAGAAACTGCTTAGTGTTCTGTTAATTCATCTCACAGAGTTACATCTGTATTTCGTGGATCTCTTGGCTAGCCTTATTTCTGTGGAATCTGAGAACAGATATTTCGGATCCCTTTGAAGACTATAGGGCCAAAGGAAATATCCTCCGATAACAAAGAGAAAGAAGCTTTCTGAGAAACTTCTTTGTGTTCTGTGAAATCATCTCACAGAGTTACAGCTTTCCCCTCAAGAAACCTTTCGCTAAGACAGTTCTTGTGGAATTGGCAAAGTGATATTTGGAAGCCCATCGAGGGCTATGGTGAAAAAGGAAATATCCTCAGATGAAATCTGGAAAGAAGCTTTCTGAGAAACTGCTTAGTGTTCTGTTAATTCATCTCACAGAGTTACATCTGTATTTCGTGGATCTCTTTGCTAGCCTTATTTCTGTGGAATCTGAGAACAGATATTTCGGATCCCTTTGAAGACTATAGGGCCAAAGGAAATATCCTCCGATAACAAAGAGAAAGAAGCTTTCTGAGAAACTTCTTTGTGTTCTGTGAAATCACCTCACAGAGTTACAGCTTTCCCCTCTAGAAGCCTTTCGCTAAGACAGTTCTTGTGGAATTGGCAAAGTGATATTTGGAAGCCCATAGAGGGCTATGATGAAAAAGGAAATATCCTCAGATGAAATCTGGACAGAAGCTTTCTGAGAATTTGCTCTGTAATGTGTGACTTCCACGCACAGAGTTACATCTGTATTTCGTGAATCTCTTTGCTGGCCTTATTTCTGTGGATTCTGAGAACAGATATTTCGGATCCCTTTGAAGACTATAGGGCCAAAGGAAATATCCTCCGATAACAAAGAGAAAGAAGCTTTCTGAGAAACTGCTCTCTAATGTGTCACTTCCACTCACAGAGTTACATCTGTATTTCGTGAATCTCTTTGCTAGCCTTATTTCTGTGGAATCTCAGAACAGATATTTCGGATCCCTTTGAAGACTATAGGGCCAAAGGAAATATCCTCCGATAACAAAGAGAAAGAAGCTTTCTGAGAATCTTCTTTGTGTTCTGTGAAATCATCTCACAGAGTTACAGCTTTCCCTTCAAGAAGCCTTTCGGTAAGACAGTTCTGGTGGAATTGGCCAAGTGATATTTGGAAGCCCATAGAGGGCTATGGTGAAAAAGGAAATATCCTCAGATGAAATCTCGAAAGAAGCTTTCTGAGAAACTGCTTAGTGTTCTGTTAATTCATCTCACAGAGTTACATCTGTATTTCGTGGATCTATTTGCTAGCCTTATTTCTGTGGAATCTGAGAACAGATATTTCGGATCCCTTTGAAGACTATAGGGCAAAAGGAATTATCCTCCGATAACAAAGAGAAAGAAGCTTTCTGAGAAACTTCTTTGTGTTCTGTGAAATCATCTCACAGAGTTACAGCTTTCCCCATCAAGAAGCCTTTCGCTAAGACAGTTCTTGTGGAATTGGCAAAGTGATATTTGGAAGCCCTTAGAGGGCTATGGTGAAAAAGGAAATTTCCTCAGATGAAATCTCGAAAGAAGCTTTCTGAGAAACTGCTTAGTGTTCTGTTAATTCATCTCACAGAGTTACATCTGTATTTCGTGGATCTCTTTGCTAGCCTTATTTCTGTGGAATCTGAGAACAGATATTTCGGATCCCTTTGAAGACTATAGGGCCAAAGGAAATATCCTCTGATAACAAAGAGAAAGAAGCTTTCTGAGAAACTTTTTTGTGTTTTGTGAAATCATCTCACAGAGTTACAGCTTTCCCCTCAAGAAGCCTTTCGCTAAGACAGTGTTTGTGGAATTGGTAAAGTGATATATGGAAGCCCAAAGAGGGCTATGGTGAAAAAGGAAATATCCTCAGATGAAATCTGGAAAGAAGCTTTCTGAGAAACTGCTCTCTAATGTGTCACTTCCACTCACAGAGTTACATCTGTATTTCGTGAATCTCTTTGCCAGCCTTATTTCTGTGGAATCTGAAAACCGATATTTCGGATCCCTTTGAAGACTGTAGGGAAAAAGGAGATATCCTCCGATAACAAAGAGAAAGAAGCTTTCTGAGAAACTTCTTTGTGTTCTGTGAAATCATCTCAGAGAGTTACAGCTTTCCCCTCAAGAAGCCTTTCGCTAAGACACTTCTTGTGGAATTGGCAAAGTGATATTTGGAAGCCCATAGAGGGCTATGGTGAAAAAGGAAATATCCTCAGATGAAATCTGGAAACAATCTTTCTGAGAAACTGCTTAGTGTTCTGTTAATTCATCTCACAGAGTTACATCTGCATTTCGTGGATCTCTTTGCTAGCCTTATTTCTGTGGAATCTGAGAACAGATATTTCGGATCCCTTTGAAGACTATAGGGCCAAAGGAAATATCCTCTGATAACAAAGAGAAAGAAGCTTTCTGAGAAACTTCTTTGTGTTCTGTGAAATCATCTCACAGAGTTACAGCTTTCCCCTCAAGAAGCCTTTCGCTAAGACAGTTCTTGTGGAATTGGCAAAGTGATATTTGGAAGCCCATAGAGGGCTATGGTGAAAAAGGAAATATCCTCAGATGAAATCTGGAAAGAAGCTTTCTGAGAAACTGCTCTGTAATGTGTCACTTCCACTCACAGAGTTACATCTGTATTTCGTGGATCTCTTTGCTAGCCTTATTTCTGTGGAATCTGAGAACAGATATTTCGGATCCCTTTGAAGACTATAGGGCCAAAGGAATTATCCTCCGATAACAAAGAGAAAGAAGCTTTCTGAGAAACTTCTTTGTGTTCTGTGAAATCATCTCACAGAGTTACAGCTTTCCCCTCAAGAAGCCTTTCGCTAAGACAGTTCTTGTGGAATTGGCAAAGTGATATTTGGAAGCCCTAGAGGGCTATGGTGAAAAAGGAAATATCCTCAGATGAAATCTGGAAAGAATCTTTCTGAGAAACTGCTTAGTGTTCTGTTAATTCATCTCACAGAGTTACATCTGCATTTCGTGGATCTCTTTGCGATCCTTATTTCTGTGGAATCTGAGAACAGATATTTCGGATCCCTTTGTAAACTATAGGGCCAAAGGAATTATCCTCCGATAACAAAGAGAAAGAAGCTTTCTGAGAAACTTCTTTGTGTTCTGTGAAATCATCTCACAGAGTTACAGCTTTCCCCTCAAGAAGCCTTTCGCTAAGACAGTTCTTGTGGAATTGGCAAAGTGATATTTGGAAGCCCTAGAGGGCTATGGTGAAAAAGGAAATATCCTCAGATGAAATCTGGAAAGAAGCTATCTGAGAAACTGCTCTCTAATGTGTCATTTCCACTCACAGACTTACATCTGTATTTCGTGAATCTCTTTGCTAGCCTTATTTCTGTGGAATCTGAAAACCGATATTTCGGATCCCTTTGAAGACTATAGGGCCAAAGGAAATATCCTCCGATAACAAAGAGAAAGAAGCTTTCTGAGAAACTTCTTTGTGTTCTGTGAAATCATCTCACAGAGTTACAGCTTTCCCCTCAAGAAGCCTTTCGCTAAGACAGTTCTAGTGGAATTGGCAAAGTGATATTTGGAAGCCCATAGAGGGCTCTGGTAAAAAAGGAAATATCCTCAGATGAAATCTGGAAAGAAGCTTTCTGAGAAACTGCTTAGTGTTCTGTTAATTCATCTCACAGAGTTACTTCTGTATTTCGTGGATCTCTTTGCTAGCCTTATTTCTGTGGAATCTGAGAACAGATATTTCGGATCCCTTTGAAGACTATAGGGCCAAAGGAAATATCCTCCGATAACAAAGAGAAAGAAGCTTTCTGAGAAACTTCTTTGTGTTCTGTGAAATCATCTCACAGAGTTACAGCTTTCCCCTCAAGAAGCCTTTCGCTAAGACAGTTCTTGTGGAATTGGCAACGTGATATTTGGAAGCCCATAGAGGGCTATGGTGAAAAAGGAAATATCCTCAGATGAAATCTGGAAAGAAGCATTCTGAGAAACTGCTCTGTAATGTGTGACTTCCACTCACAGAGTTACATCTGTATTTCGTGGATCTCTTTGCTAGCCTTATTTCTGTGGAATCTGAGAACAGATATTTCGGATCCCTTTGTAGACTACAGGGCCAAAGGAAATATCCTCCGATAACAAAGAGAAAGAAGCTTTCTGAGAAACTTCTTTGTGTTCTGTGAAATCACGTCACAGAGTTACAGTTTTCCCCTCTAGAAGCCTTTCTCTAAGAAAGTTCTTGTGGAATTGGCAAAGTGATATTTGGAAGCCCATAGAGGGCTATGGTGAAAAAGGAAATATCCTCAGATGAAATCTGGAAAGAAGCTTTCTGAGAAACTGCTTAGTGTTCTGTTAATTCATCTCACAGAGTTACATCTGTATTTCGTGGATCTCTTTGCTAGCCTTATTTCTGTGGAATCTGAGAACAGATATTTCGGATCCCTTTGAAGACTATAGGGCCAAAGGAAATATCCTCCGATAACAAAGAGAAAGAAGCTTTCTGAGAAACTTCTTTGTGTTCTGTGAAATCATCTCACAGAGTTACAGCTTTCCCCTCAAGAAGCCTTTCGCTAAGACAGTTCTTGTGGAATTGGCAAAGTGATATTTGGAAGCCCATAGAGGGCTAGGGTGAAAAAGGAAATATCCTCAGATGAAATCTAGAAAGAAGTTTTCTGAGAAACTGCTTAGTGTTCTGTTAATTCATCTCACAAAGTTACATATGTATTTCGTGGATCTCTTGGCTAGCCTTATTTCTGTGGAATTTGAGAACAGATATTTCGGATCCCTTTGAAGACTATAGGGCTAAAGGAAATATCCTCTGATAACAAAGAGAAAGAAGCTTTCTGAGAAACTTCTTTGTGTTCTGTGAAATCATCTCACAGACTTACAATTTTCCCCTCAAGAAGCTTTTCTCTAAGACAGTTCTTGTCGTATTGGCAAAGTGATATTTGGAAGCCCTTAGAGGGCTATGGTGAAAAAAGTAATATCCTCAGATGAAATCTGGAAAGAAGCTTTCTGAGAAACTGCTCTGTATTGTGTGACTTCCACTCACAGAGTTACATCTGTATTTCGTGGGTCTCTTTGCTAGCCTTATTTCTGTGGAATCTGACAACAGATATTTCGGATCCCTTTGAAGACTATAGGGCCGAAGGAAATATCCTCCGATAAAAAAGAGAAAGAAGCTTTCTGAGAAACTTCTTTTTGTTCTGTGAAATCATCTCACAGAGTTACAGCTTTCCCCTCAAGAAGCCTTTCGCTAAGACAGTTCTTGTGGAATTGGCAAAGTAATATTTGGAAGACCATAGGGGGCTATGGTGAAAAAGGAAATATCCTCAGATGAAATCTGGAAAGAAGTTTTCTGAGAAACTGCTCTCTAATGTGTGACTTCCACTCACAGAGTTACATCTGAATTTCGTGAATCTCTTTGCTAGCCTTATTTCTGTGGAATCTGAAAACTGATATTTCGGATCCCTTTGAAGACAATAGGGGCAAAGGAAATATCCTCCGATAACAAAGAGAAAGAAGCTTTCTGAGAAACTTCTTTGTGTTCTGTGAAATCATCTCACAGAGTTACAGCTTTCCCCTCAAGAAGCCTTTCGCTAAGACAGTTGTAGTGGAATTGGCAAAGTGATATTTGGAAGCACATAGAGGGCTATGGTGAAAAAGGAAATATCCTCAGATGAAATCTCGAAAGAAGCTTTCTGAGAAACTGCTTAGTGTTCTGTTAATTCATCTCACAGAGTTACATCTGTATTTCGTGATTCTCTTTGCTAGCCTTATTTCTGTGGAATCTGAGAACAGATATTTCGGATCCCTTTGAAGACTATAGGGCCAAAGGAAATATCCTCCAATAAAAAAGAGAAAGAAGCTTTCTGAGAAACTTCTTTGTGTTCTGTGAAATCATCTCACAGAGTTTCAGCTTTCCCCTCTAGAAGCCTTTCGCTCAGAAAGTTCTTGTGGAATTGGCAAAGTGATATTTGGAAGCCCATAGAGGGCTATGGTGAAAAAGGAAATATCCTCAGGTGAAATCTGGAAAGAAGCTTTCTGAGAAACTGCTTAGTGTTCTGTTAATTCATCTCACAGAGTTACATCTCTATTTCGTGGATCTCTTTGCTAGCCTTATTTCTGTGGAATCTGAGAACAGATATTTCGGATCCCTTTGAAGACTATAGGGCCAAAGGAAATATCCTCCGATAACAAAGAGAAAGAAGCTTTCTGAGAAACTTCTTTGTGTTCTGTGAAATCACCTCACAGAGTTACAGCTTTCCCCTCTAGAAGCCTTTTGCTAAGAAAGTTCCTGTGGAATAGGCAAAGTGATATTTTGAAGCCCATAGAGGGCTATGGTGAAAAAGGAAATATCCTCAGATGAAATCTGGAAAGAAGCTTTCTGAGAAACTGCTTAGTGTTCTGTTAATTCATCTCACAGAGTTACATCTGTATTTCGTGGATCTCTTTGCTAGCCTTATTTCTGTGGAATCTGAAAACCGATATTTCGGATCCCTTTGAAGACAATAGGGCCAAATGAAATATCCTCCGATAACAAAGAGAAAGAATCTTTCTGAGAAACTTCTTTGTGTTCTGTGAAATCATCTCACAGAGTTACAGCTTTCCCCTCAAGAAGCCTTTCGCTAAGACAGTTCTAGTGGAATTGGCAAAGTGATATTTGGAAGCCCATAGAGGGCTACGGTAAAAAAGGAAATATCCTCAGATGAAATCTGGAAAGAAGCTTTCTGAGAAACTGCTTAGTGTTCTGTTAATTCATCTCACAGAGTTACATCTGTATTTCGTGGATCTCTTTGCTAGCCTTATTTCTGTGGAATCTGAGAACAGATATTTCGGATCCCTTTGAAGACTATAGGGCCAAAGGAAATATCCTCCGATAACAAAGAGAAAGAAGCTTTCTGAGAAACTTCTTTGTGTTCTGTGAAATCATCTCACAGAGTTACAGCTTTCCCCTCTGGAAGCCTTTCGCTAAGACAGTTCTTGTGGAATAGGCAAAGTGATATTTGGAAGCCCATAGAGGGCTATGGTGAAAAAGGAAATATCCTCAGATGAAATCTGGAAAGAAGCCTTCTGAGAAACTGCTCTGTAATGTGTGACTTCCACTCACAGAGTTACATCTTTATTAGGTGGATCTCTTTGCTAGCCTTATTCCTGTGGAATCTGAGAACAGATATTTCGGATCCCTTGGAAGACTATAGGGCCAAAGGAAATATCCTCCGATAACAAAGAGAAAGAAGCTTTCTGAGAAACTTCTTTGTGTTCTGTGAAATCATCTCACAGAGTTACAGCTTTCCCCTCAAGAAGCCTTTCGCTAAGACAGTTCTAGTGGAATTGGCAAAGTGATATTTGGAAGCACATATAGGGCTATGGTGAAAAAGGAAATATCCTCAGATGAAATCTCGAAGGAAGCTTTCTGAGAAACTGCTTAGTGTTCTGTTAATTCATCTCACAGAGTTACATCTGTATTTCGTGATTCTCTTTGCTAGCCTTATTTCTGTGGAATCTGAGAACAGATATTTCCGATCCCTTTGAAGACTATAGGTCCAAAGGAAATATCCTCCAATAAAACAGAGAAAGAAGCTTTCTGAGAAACTTCTTTGTGTTCTGTGAAATCATCTCACAGAGTTACAGCTTTCCCCTCTAGAAGCCTTTCGCTCAGAAAGTTCTTGTGGAATTGGCAAAGTGATATTTGGAAGCCCATAGAGGGCTATGGTGAAAAAGGAAATATCCTCAGGTGAAATCTGGAAAGAAGCTTTCTCAGAAACTGCTTAGTGTTCTGTTAATTCATCTCACAGAGTTACATCTGTATTTCGTGGATCTCTTTGCTAGCCTTATTTCTGTGGAATCTGAGAACAGATATTTCGGATCCCTTTGAAGACTATAGGGCCAAAGGAAATATCCTCCGATAACAAAGAGAAAGAAGCTTTCTGAGAAACTTCTTTGTGTTCTGTGAAATCACCTCACAGAGTTACAGCTTTCCCCTCTAGAAGCCTTTTGCTAAGAAAGTTCTTGTGGAATAGGCAAAGTGATATTTTGAAGCCCATAGAGGGCTATGGTGAAAAAGGAAATATCCTCAGATGAAATCTGGAAAGAAGCTTTCTGAGAAACTGCTTAGTGTTCTGTTAATTCATCTCACAGAGTTACATCTGTATTTCGTGGATCTCTTTGCTAGCCTTATTTCTGTGGAATCTGAAAACCGATATTTCGGATCCCTTTGAAGACAATAGGGCCAAATGAAATATCCTCCGATAACAAAGAGAAAGAATCTTTCTGAGAAACTTCTTTGTGTTCTCTGAAATCATCTCACAGAGTTACAGCTTTCCCCTCAAGAAGCCTTTCGCTAAGACAGTTCTAGTGGAATTGGCAAAGTGATATTTGGAAGCCCATAGAGGGCTACGGTAAAAAAGGAAATATCCTCAGATGAAATCTGGAAAGAAGCTTTCTGAGAAACTGCTTAGTGTTCTGTTAATTCATCTCACAGAGTTACATCTGTATTTCGTGGATCTCTTTGCTAGCCTTATTTCTGTGGAATCTGAGAACAGATATTTCGGATCCCTTTGAAGACTATAGGGCCAAAGGAAATATCCTCCGATAACAAAGAGAAAGAAGCTTTCTGAGAAACTTCTTTGTGTTCTGTGAAATCATCTCACAGAGTTACAGCTTTCCCCTCAGGAAGCCTTTCGCTAAGACAGTTCTTGTGGAATTGGCAAAGTGATATTTGGAAGCCCATAGAGGGCTATGGTGAAAAAGGAAATATCCTCAGATGAAATCTGGAAAGAAGCTTTCTGAGAAACTGCTCTGTAATGTGTGACTTCCACTCACAGAGTTACATCTTTATTAGGTGGATCCCTTTGCTAGCCTTATTCCTGTGGAATCTGAGAACAGATATTTCGGATCCCTTTGAAGACTGTAGGGCCAAAGGAAATATCCTCCGATAACAAAGAGAAAGAAGCTCTCTGAGAAACTTCTTTGTGTTCTGTGAAATCATCTCACAGAGTGACAGCTTTCCACTCAAGAAGCCTTTCGTTAAGACAGTTCTAGTGGAATTGGCAAAGTGATATTTGGAAGCCCATAGAGGGCTAAGGTAAAAAAGGAAATATCCTCACATGAAATCTGGAAAGAAGCTTTCTGAGAAACTGCTTAGTGTTCTGTTAATTCATCTCACAGAGTTACATCTGTATTTCGTGGATCTCTTTGCTCGCCTTATTTCTGTGGAATCTGAGAACAGATATTTCGGATCCCTTTGAAGACTATAGGGCCAAAGGAAATATCCTCCGATAACAAAGAGAAAGAAGCTTTCTGAGAAACTTCTTTGTGTTCTGTGAAATCATCTCACAGAGTTACAGCTTTCCCCTCAGGAAGCCTTTCGCTAAGACAGTTCTTGTGGAATTGGCAAAGTGATATTTGGAAGCCCATAGAGGGATATGGTGAAAAAGGAAATATCCTCAGATGAAATCTGGAAAGAAGCTTTCTGAGAAACTGCTTAGTGTTCTGTTAATTCATCTCACAGAGTTACATCTCTACTTCCTGGATCTCTTTGCTAGCCTTATTTCTGTGGAATCTGAGAACAGATATTTCGGATCCCTTTGAAGACTATAGGGCCAAAGGAAATATCCTCCGATAACAAAGAGAAAGAAGCTTTCTGAGAAACTTCTTTGTGTTCTGTGAAATCATCTCACAGAGTTACAGCTTTCCCCTCAAGAAGCCTTTCGCTAAGACAGTTCTTGTGGAACTGGAAAAGTGATATTTGGAAGCCCATAGGGGGCTATGGTGAAAAAGGAAATATCCTCAGATGAAATCTGGAAAGAAGCTTTCTGAGAAACTGCTCTCTAATGTGTGACTTCCACTCACAGAATTACATCTGTATTTCGTGAATCTCTTTGCTAGCCTTATTTCTGTGGAATCTGAAAAGCGATATTTCGGATCCCTTTGAAGACTATAGGGCCAAAGGAAATATCCTCCGATAACAAAGAGAAAGAAGCTTTCTGAGAAACGTCTTTGTCTTCTGTGAAATCACCTCACAGAGTTACAGCTTTCACCTCAAGAAGTCTTTCCCTAAGACAGTTCTTGTGGAATTGGCAAAGTGATATTTGGAAGCGCATAGAGGGCTATGGTGAAAAAGGAAATATCCTCAGATGAAATCTGGAAAGAAGCTTTCTGAGAAACTGCTCTGTAATGTGTGACTTCCACTCACAGAGTTACATCTGTATTTCGTGGGTCCCTTTGCTAGCCTTATTTCTGTGGAATCTGAGAACAGATATTTCGGATCCCTTTGAAGACTATACGGCCAAAGGAAATATCCTCCGATAACAAAGAGAAAGAAGCTTTCTGAGAAACTTCTTTGTGTTCTGTGAAATCATCTCACAGAGTTACAGCTTTCCCCTCAAGAATCCTTTCGCTAAGACAGTCCTTGTGGAATTGGCAAAGTGATATTTGGAAGCCATAGAGGCCTACGGTGAAAAAGGTAATATCCTCAGATGAAATCTGGAAAGAAGCTTTATGAGAAACTGCTCTGTAATGTGTGACTTCCACTCACAGAGTTACATCTGTATTTCGTGGATCTCTTTGCTAGCCTTATTTCTGTGGAATCTGAGAACAGATATTTCGGATCGCTTTGAAGACTATAGGGCCAAAGGAAATATCCTCCGATAACAAAGAGAAAGAAGCTTTCTGAGAAACTTCTTTGTGTTCTGTGAAATTATCTCACAGAGTTACAGCTTTCCCCTCAAGAAGCCTTTCGCTAAGACGGTTCTAGTGGAATTGGCCAAGTGATATTTGGAAGCCCATAGAGGGCTATGGTAAAAAAGGATATATCCTCAGATGAAATCTGGAAAGAAGCTTTCTGAGAAACTGCTTAGTGTTCTGTTAATTCATCTCACAGAGTTACATCTGTATTTCGTGTATCTCTTTGCTAGCCTTATTTCTGTGGAATCTGAGAACAGATATTTCGGATCCCTTTGAAGACTATAGGGCCAAAGGAAATATCCTCCGATAACAAAGAGAAAGAAGCTTTCTGAGAAACTTCTTTGTGTTCTCTGAAATCATCTCACAGAGTTACAGCTTTCCCCTCAAGAAGCTTTTCTCTAAGACAGTTCTTGTGGTATTGGCAAAGTACTATTTGGAAGCCCTTAGAGGGCTATGGTGAAAAAGGTAATATCCTCAGATGAAATCTGGACAGAAGCTTTCTGAGAAACTGCTCTGTAATGTGTGACTTCCACTCACAGAGTTACATCTGTATTTCGTGGATCTCTTTGCTAGCCTTATTTCTGTGGAATCTGAGAACAGATATTTCGGATCCCTTTGAAGACTATAGGGCCAAAGGAAATATCCTCCGATAACAAAGAGAAAGAAGCTTTCTGAGAAACTTCTTTGTGTTCTGTGAAATCATCTCACAGAGTTACAGCTTTCCCCTCAAGAAGCCTTTCGCTAACACAGTTCTAGTGGAATTGGCAAAGTGATATTTGGAAGCCCATAGAGGGCTCTGGTAAAAAAGGAAATATCCTCAGATGAAATCTGGAAAGAAGCTTTCTGAGAAACTGCTTAGTGTTCTGTTAATTCATCTCACAGAGTTACATCTGTATTTCGTGGATCTCTTTGCTAGCCTTATTTCTGTGGAATCTGAGAACAGATATTTCGGATCCCTTTGAAGACTATAGGGCCAAAGGAAATATCCTCCGATAACAAAGAGAAAGAAGCTTTCTGAGAAACTTCTTTGTGTTCTGTGAAATCATCTCACAGATTTACAGCTTTCCCCTCTGGAAGCCTTTCGCTAAGACAGTTCTTGTGGAATTGGCAAAGTGATATTTGGAAGCCCATAGGGGGCTATGGTGAAAAAGGAAATATCCTCAGATGAAATCTGGAAAGAAGCTTTCTGAGAAACTGCTCTGTAATGTGTGACTTCCACTCACAGAGTTACATCTGTATTTCGTGGATCTCTTTGCTAGCCTTATTTCTGTGGAATCTGAGAACAGATATTTCGGATCCCTTTGAAGACTATAGGGCCAAAGGAAATATCCTCCGATAACAAAGAGAAAGAAGCTTTCTGAGAAACTTCTTTGTGTTCTGTGAAATTATCTCACAGAGTTACATCTTTCCCCTCAAGAAGCCTTTCGCTAAGACAGTTCTAGTGGAATTGGCAAAGTGATATTTGGAAGCCCATAGAGAGCTATGGTGAAAAAGGAAATATCCTCAGATGAAATCTGGAAAGAAGCTTTCTGAGAAACTGCTTAGTGTTCTGTTAATTCATCTCACAGAGTTACATCTCTATTTCGTGGATCTCTTTGCTAGCCTTATTTCTGTGGAATCTGAGAACAGATATTTCGGATCCCTTTGAAGACTATAGGGCCAAAGGAAATATCCTCCGATAACAAAGAGAAAGAAGCTTTCTGAGAAACTTCTTTGTGTTCTGTGAAATCATCTCACAGAGTTACAGCTTTCCCCTCAAGAAGCCTTTCGCTAAGACAGTTCTTGTGGAATTGGCAAAGAGATATTTGGAAGCCCATAGGGGGCTATGATGAAAAAGGAAATATCCTCAGATGAAATCTGGAAAGAAGCTTTCTGAGAAACTGCTATCTAATGTGTGACTTAAACTCACAGAATTACATCTGTATTTCGTGAATCTCTTTGCTAGCCTTATTTCTGTGGAATCTGAAAAGCGATATTTCGGATCCCTTTGAAGACTATAGGGCCAAAGGAAATATCCTCCGATAACAAACAGAAAGAAGCTTTCTGAGAAACGTCTTTGTCTTCTGTGAAATCACCTCACAGAGTTACAGCTTTCCCCTCAAGAAGTCTTTCCCTAAGACAGTTCTTGTGGAATTGGCAAAGTGATATTTGGAAGCCCATAGTGGGCTACGGTGAAAAAGGAAATATCCTCAGATGAAATCTGGAAAGAAGCTTTCTGATAAACTGCTCTGTAATGTGTGACTTCCACTCACAGAGTTACATCTTTATTTCGTGGGTCTCTTTGCTAGCCTTATTTCTGTGGAATCTGAGAACAGATATTTCGGATCCCTTTGAAGACTATAGGGCCAAAGGAAATATCCTCCGATAACAAAGAGAAAGAAGCTTTCTGAGAAACTTCTTTGTGTTCTGTGAAATCATCTCACAGAGTTACAGCTTTCCCCTCAAGAAGCCTTTCGCTAAGACAGTTCTAGTGGAATTGGCAAAGTGATATTTGGTAGCCCATAGAGGGCTACGGTAAAAAAGGAAATATCCTCAGATGAAATCTGGAAAGAAGCTTTCTGAGAAACTGCTTAGTGTTCTGTTAATTCATCTCACAGAGTTACTTCTGTATTTCGTGGATCTCTTTGCTAGCCTTATTTCTCTGGAATCTGAGAACAGATATTTCGGATCCCTTTGAAGACTATAGGGCCAAAGGAAATATCCTCCGATAACAAAGAGAAAGAAGCTTTCTGAGAAACTTCTTTGTGTTCTGTGAAATCATCTCACAGAGTTACAGCTCTCCCCTCAGGAAGCCTTTCGCTAAGACAGTTCTTGTGGAATTGGCAAAGTGATATTTGGAAGCCCATAGAGGGCTATGGTGAAAAAGGAAATATCCTCAGATGAAATCTGGAAAGAAGCTTTCTGAGAAACTGCTCTGTAATGTGTGACTTCCACTCACCGAGTTACATCTGTATTTCGTGGATCTCTTTGCTAGCCTTAATTCTGTGGAATCTGAGAACAGATATTTCGGATCCCTTTGAAGACTATAGGGCCGAAGGAAATATCCTCCGATAACAAAGAGAAAGAAGCTTTCTGAGAAACTTCTTTGTGTTCTGTGAAATCATCTCACAGAGTTACAGCTTTCCCCTCAAGAAGCCTTTCGCTAAGACAGTTCTTGTTTAATTGGCAAAGTGATATATGGAAGCCCATAGAGGGCTATGGTGAAAAAGGAAATATCCTCAGATGAAATCTGGAAAGAAGCTTTCTGAGAAAGTGCTCTGTAATGTGTGACTTCCACTCACAGAGTTTCATCTGTAATTCGTGGATCTCTTTGCTAGCCTTATTTCTGTGGAATCTGAGAACAGATATTTCGGATCCCTTTGAAGACTATAGGGCCAAAGGAAATATCCTCCGATAACAAAGAGAAAGAAGCTTTCTGAGAAACTTTTTTGTGTTCTGTGAAATTATCTCACAGAGTTACAGTTTCCCCTCAAGAAGTCCTTCGCTAAGACAGTTCTAGTGGAATTGGCAAAGTGATATTTGGAAGCCCATAGAGGGCTATGGTGAAAAAGGAAATATCCTCCGATGAAATCTGGAAAGAAGCTTTCTGAGAAACTGCTTAGTGTTCTGTTAATTCATCTCACAGAGTTACATCTGTATTTCGTGGATATCTTTGCTAGCCTTATTTCTGTGGAATCTGAGAACAGATATTTCGGATCCCTTTGAAGACTATAGGGCCAAAGGAAATATCATCCGATAACGAAGAGAAAGAAGCTTTCTGAGAAACTTCTTTGTGTTCTGTGAAATCATCTCCCAGAGTTACAGCTTTCCCCTCAAGAAGCCTTTCGCTAAGACAGTTCTTGTGGAATTGGCAAAGTGATATTTGGAAGCCCATAGAGGGCTATGGTGAAAAAGGAAATATCCTCAGATGAAATCTGGAAAGAAGCTTTCTGAGAAACTGCTTAGTGTTCTGTTAATTCATCTCACAGAGTTACATCTGTATTTCGTGGATCTCTTGGCTAGCCTTATTTCTGTGGAATCTGAGAACAGATATTTCGGATCCCTTTGAAGACTATAGGGCCAAAGGAAATATCCTCCGATAACAAACAGAAAGAAGCTTTCTGAGAAACTTCTTTGTGTTCTCTGAAATCATCTCACAGAGTTACAGCTTTCCCCTCAAGAAGCTTTTCTCTAAGACAGTTCTGGTGGTATTGGCAAAGTACTATTTAGAAGCCCTTAGAGGGCTATGTTGAAAAAGGTAATATCCTCAGATGAAATCTGGACAGAAGCTTTCTGAGAAACTGCTCTGTAATGTGTGACTTCCACTCACAGAGTTACATCTGTATTTCGTGGATCTCTTTGCTAGCCTTATTTCTGTAGAATCTGAGAAGAGATATTTCGGATCCCTTTGAAGACTATAGGGCCAAAGGAAATATCCTCTGATAATAAAGAGAAAGAAGCTTTCTGAGAAACTTCTTTGTGTTCTGTGAAATCATCTCACAGAGTTACAGCTTTCCCCTCAAGAAGCCTTTCACTAAGACAGTGTTTGTGGAATTGGCAAACTAATATTTGGAAGCCCATAGAGGGCTATGGTGAAAAAGGAAATATCCTCAGATGAAATCTGGAAAGAAGCTTTCTGAGAAACTGCTCTGTAATGTGTCACTTCCACTCACAGAGTTACATCTGTATTTCGTGGATCTCTTTGCTAGCCTTATTTCTGTGGAATCTGAGAACAGATATTTCGGGTCCCTTTGAAGACTATAGGGCCAAAGGAAATATCCTCTGATAACAAAGAGAAAGAAGCTTTCTGAGAAACTTCTTTGTCTTCTGTGAAATCACCTCACAGAGTTACAGCTTTCCCCTCAAGAAGCCTTTCGCTAAGACAGTTCTTGTGGAATAGGCAAAATGATATTTGGAAGCCCATAGAGGACTATGGTGAAAAAGGAAAGATCCTCAGAAGAAATCTGGAAAGAAGCTTTCTGAGAAACTGCTTAGTGTTCTGTTAATTCATCTCACAGAGTTACATCTGTATTTCGTGGATCTCTTGGCTAGCCTTATTTCTGTGGAATCTGAGAACAGATATTTCGGATCCCTTTGAAGACTATAGGGCCAAAGGAAATATCCTCCGATAACAAAGAGAAAGAAGCTTTCTGAGAAACTTCTTTGTGTTCTGTGAAATCATCTCACAGAGTTACAGCTTTCCCCTCAAGAAGCCTTTCGCTAAGACAGTTCTTGTGGAATTGGCAAAGTGATATTTGGAAACCCATCGAGGGCTATGGTGAAAAAGGAAATATCCTCAGATGAAATCTGGAAAGAAGCTTTCTGAGAAACTGCTTAGTGTTCTGTTAATTCATCTCACAGAGTTACATCTGTATTTCGTGGATCTCTTTGCTAGCCTTATTTCTGTGGAATCTGAGAACAGATATTTCGGATCCCTTTGAAGACTATAGGGCCAAAGGAAATATCCTCCGATAACAAAGAGAAAGAAGCTTTCTGAGAAACTTCTTTGTGTTCTGTGAAATCACCTCACAGAGTTACAGCTTTCCCCTCTAGAAGCCTTTCGCTAAGACAGTTCTTGTGGAATTGGCAAAGTGATATTTGGAAGCCCATAGAGGGCTATGATGAAAAAGGAAATATCCTCAGATGAAATCTGGACAGAAGCTTTCTGAGAATTTGCTCTGTAATGTGTGACTTCCACGCACAGAGTTACATCTGTATTTCGTGAATCTCTTTGCTGGCCTTATTTCTGTGGATTCTGAGAACAGATATTTCGGATCCCTTTGAAGACTATAGGGCCAAAGGAAATATCCTCCGATAACAAAGAGAAAGAAGCTTTCTGAGAAACTTCTTTGTGTTCTGTGAAATCATCTCACAGAGTTACAGCTTTCCCCATCAAGAAGCCTTTCGCTAAGACAGTTCTTGTGGAATTGGCAAAGTGATATTTGGAAGCCCTTAGAGGGCTATGGTGAAAAAGGAAATTTCCTCAGATGAAATCTCGAAAGAAGCTTTCTGAGAAACTGCTTAGTGTTCTGTTAATTCATCTCACAGAGTTACATCTGTATTTCGTGGATCTCTTTGCTAGCCTTATTTCTGTGGAATCTGAGAACAGATATTTCGGATCCCTTTGAAGACTATAGGGCCAAAGGAAATATCCTCTGATAACAAAGAGAAAGAAGCTTTCTGAGAAACTTTTTTGTGTTTTGTGAAATCATCTCACAGAGTTACAGCTTTCCCCTCAAGAAGCCTTTCGCTAAGACAGTGTTTGTGGAATTGGTAAAGTGATATATGGAAGCCCAAAGAGGGCTATGGTGAAAAAGGAAATATCCTCAGATGAAATCTGGAAAGAAGCTTTCTGAGAAACTGCTCTCTAATGTGTCACTTCCACTCACAGAGTTACATCTGTATTTCGTGAATCTCTTTGCCAGCCTTATTTCTGTGGAATCTGAAAACCGATATTTCGGATCCCTTTGAAGACTGTAGGGAAAAAGGAGATATCCTCCGATAACAAAGAGAAAGAAGCTTTCTGAGAAACTTCTTTGTGTTCTGTGAAATCATCTCAGAGAGTTACAGCTTTCCCCTCAAGAAGCCTTTCGCTAAGACACTTCTTGTGGAATTGGCAAAGTGATATTTGGAAGCCCATAGAGGGCTATGGTGAAAAAGGAAATATCCTCAGATGAAATCTGGAAACAATCTTTCTGAGAAACTGCTTAGTGTTCTGTTAATTCATCTCACAGAGTTACATCTGCATTTCGTGGATCTCTTTGCTAGCCTTATTTCTGTGGAATCTGAGAACAGATATTTCGGATCCCTTTGAAGACTATAGGGCCAAAGGAAATATCCTCTGATAACAAAGAGAAAGAAGCTTTCTGAGAAACTTCTTTGTGTTCTGTGAAATCATCTCACAGAGTTACAGCTTTCCCCTCAAGAAGCCTTTCGCTAAGACAGTTCTTGTGGAATTGGCAAAGTGATATTTGGAAGCCCATAGAGGGCTATGGTGAAAAAGGAAATATCCTCAGATGAAATCTGGAAAGAAGCTTTCTGAGAAACTGCTCTGTAATGTGTCACTTCCACTCACAGAGTTACATCTGTATTTCGTGGATCTCTTTGCTAGCCTCATTTCTGTGGAATCTGAGAACAGATATTTCGGATCCCTTTGAAGACTATAGGGCCAAAGGAATTATCCTCCGATAACAAAGAGAAAGAAGCTTTCTGAGAAACTTCTTTGTGTTCTGTGAAATCATCTCACAGAGTTACAGCTTTCCCCTCAAGAAGCCTTTCGCTAAGACAGTTCTTGTGGAATTGGCAAAGTGATATTTGGAAGCCCTAGAGGGCTATGGTGAAAAAGGAAATATCCTCAGATGAAATCTGGAAAGAATCTTTCTGAGAAACTGCTTAGTGTTCTGTTAATTCATCTCACAGAGTTACATCTGCATTTCGTGGATCTCTTTGCTATCCTTATTTCTGTGGAATCTGAAAACAGATATTTCGGATCCCTTTGTAAACTATAGGGCCAAAGGAATTATCCTCCGATAACAAAGAGAAAGAAGCTTTCTGAGAAACTTCTTTGTGTTCTGTGAAATCATCTCACAGAGTTACAGCTTTCCCCTCAAGAAGCCTTTCGCTAAGACAGTTCTTGTGGAATTGGCAAAGTGATATTTGGAAGCCCTAGAGGGCTATGGTGAAAAAGGAAATATCCTCAGATGAAATCTGGAAAGAAGCTATCTGAGAAACTGCTCTCTAATGTGTCATTTCCACTCACAGACTTACATCTGTATTTCGTGAATCTCTTTGCTAGCCTTATTTCTGTGGAATCTGAAAACCGATATTTCGGATCCCTTTGAAGACTATAGGGCCAAAGGAAATATCCTCCGATAACAAAGAGAAAGAAGCTTTCTGAGAAACTTCTTTGTGTTCTGTGAAATCATCTCACAGAGTTACAGCTTTCCCCTCAAGAAGCCTTTCGCTAAGACAGTTCTAGTGGAATTGGCAAAGTGATATTTGGAAGCCCATAGAGGGCTCTGGTAAAAAAGGAAATATCCTCAGATGAAATCTGGAAAGAAGCTTTCTGAGAAACTGCTTAGTGTTCTGTTAATTCATCTCACAGAGTTACTTCTGTATTTCGTGGATCTCTTTGCTAGCCTTATTTCTGTGGAATCTGAGAACAGATATTTCGGATCCCTTTGAAGACTATAGGGCCAAAGGAAATATCCTCCGATAACAAAGAGAAAGAAGCTTTCTGAGAAACTTCTTTGTGTTCTGTGAAATCATCTCACAGAGTTACAGCTTTCCCCTCAAGAAGCCTTTCGCTAAGACAGTTCTTGTGGAATTGGCAACGTGATATTTGGAAGCCCATAGAGGGCTATGGTGAAAAAGGAAATATCCTCAGATGAAATCTGGAAAGAAGCATTCTGAGAAACTGCTCTGTAATGTGTGACTTCCACTCACAGAGTTACATCTGTATTTCGTGGATCTCTTTGCTAGCCTTATTTCTGTGGAATCTGAGAACAGATATTTCGGATCCCTTTGTAGACTACAGGGCCAAAGGAAATATCCTCCGATAACAAAGAGAAAGAAGCTTTCTGAGAAACTTGTTTGTGTTCTGTGAAATCATCTCACAGAGTTACAGCTTTCCCCTCAAGAAGCCTTTCGCGAAGACAGTTCTTGTGGAATTGGCAAAGTGATATTTGGAAACCCATAGAGGGCTATGGTGAAAAAGGAAATATCGTCGGATGAAATCTGGAAAGAAGCTTTCTGAGAAACTGCTCTGTAATGTGTGACTTCCTCTCATAGAGTTACATCTGTAATTCGTGGATCTCTTTGCTAGCCTTATTTCTGTGGAATCTGAGAACAGATATTTCGGATCCCTTTGAAGACTATAGGGCCAAAGGAAATATCCTCCGATAACAAAGAGAAAGAAGCTTTCTGAGAAACTTCTTTGTGTTCTGTGAAATTATCTCACAGAGTTACAGCTTTCCCCTCAAGAAGCCTTTCGCTAACACAGTTCTAGTGTAATTGGCAAGTGATATTTGGAAGCCCATAGAGGGCTATGGTGAAAAAGGAAATATCCTCAGATGAAATCTCGAAAGAAGCTTTCTGAGAAACTGCTTAGTGTTCTGTTAATTCATCTCACAGAGTTACATCTCTATTTCGTGGATCTCTTTGCTAGCCTTATTACTGTGGAATCTGAGAACAGATATTTCGGATCCCTTTGAAGACTATAGGGCCAAAGGAAATATCCTCCGAAAACAAAGAGAAAGAAGCTTTCTGAGAAACTTCTTTGTGTTCTGTGAAATCATCTCACAGAGTTACAGCTTTCCCCTCAAGAAGCCTTTCGCTAAGACAGTTCTTGTGGAATTGGCAAACTGATATTTGGAAGACCATAGGGGGCTATGGTGAAAAAGGAAATATCCTCAGATGAAATCTGGAAAGAAGCTTTCTGAGAAACTGCTCTCTAATGTGTGACTTCCACTCACAGAGTTACATCTGTACTTCGTGAATCTCTTTGCTGGCCTTATTTCTGTGGATTCTGAGAACAGATATTTCGGATCCCTTTGAAGACTATAGGGCCAAAGGAAATATCCTCCGATAACAAAGAGAAAGAAGCTTTCTGAGAATCTTCTTTGTGTTCTGTGAAATCATCTCACAGAGTTACAGCTTTCCCTTCAGGAAGCCTTTCGGTAAGACAGTTCTGGTGGAATTGGCAAAGTGATATTTGGAAGCCCATAGAGGGCTATGGTGAAAAAGGAAATATCCTCAGATGAAATCTCGAAAGAAGCTTTCTGAGAAACTGCTTAGTGTTCTGTTAATTCATCTCACAGAGTTACATCTGTATTTCGTGGATCTATTTGCTAGCCTTATTTCTGTGGAATCTGAGAACAGATATTTCGGATCCCTTTGAAGACTATAGGGCAAAAGGAATTATCCTCCGATAACAAAGAGAAAGAAGCTTTCTGAGAAACTTCTTTGTGTTCTGTGAAATCATCTCACAGAGTTACAGCTTTCCCCATCAAGAAGCCTTTCGCTAAGACAGTTCTTGTGGAATTGGCAAAGTGATATTTGGAAGCCCTTAGAGGGCTATGGTGAAAAAGGAAATTTCCTCAGATGAAATCTCGAAAGAAGCTTTCTGAGAAACTGCTTAGTGTTCTGTTAATTCATCTCACAGAGTTACATCTGTATTTCGTGGATCTCTTTGCTAGCCTTATTTCTGTGGAATCTGAGAACAGATATTTCGGATCCCTTTGAAGACTATAGGGCCAAAGGAAATATCCTCTGATAACAAAGAGAAAGAAGCTTTCTGAGAAACTTCTTTGTGTTTTGTGAAATCATCTCACAGAGTTACAGCTTTCCCCTCAAGAAGCCTTTCGCTAAGACAGTGTTTGTGGAATTGGTAAAGTGATATATGGAAGCCCAAAGAGGGCTATGGTGAAAAAGGAAATATCCTCAGATGAAATCTGGAAAGAAGCTTTCTGAGAAACTGCTCTCTAATGTGTCACTTCCACTCACAGAGTTACATCTGTATTTCGTGAATCTCTTTGCCAGCCTTATTTCTGTGGAATCTGAAAACCGATATTTCGGATCCCTTTGAAGACTGTAGGGAAAAAGGAGATATCCTCCGATAACAAAGAGAAAGAAGCTTTCTGAGAAACTTCTTTGTGTTCTGTGAAATCATCTCAGAGAGTTACAGCTTTCCCCTCAAGAAGCCTTTCGCTAAGACACTTCTTGTGGAATTGGCAAAGTGATATTTGGAAGCCCATAGAGGGCTATGGTGAAAAAGGAAATATCCTCAGATGAAATCTGGAAACAATCTTTCTGAGAAACTGCTTAGTGTTCTGTTAATTCATCTCACAGAGTTACATCTGCATTTCGTGGATCTCTTTGCTAGCCTTATTTCTGTGGAATCTGAGAACAGATATTTCGGATCCCTTTGAAGACTATAGGGCCAAAGGAAATATCCTCTGATAACAAAGAGAAAGAAGCTTTCTGAGAAACTTCTTTGTGTTCTGTGAAATCATCTCACAGAGTTACAGCTTTCCCCTCAAGAAGCCTTTCGCTAAGACAGTTCTTGTGGAATTGGCAAAGTGATATTTGGAAGCCCATAGAGGGCTATGGTGAAAAAGGAAATATCCTCAGATGAAATCTGGAAAGAAGCTTTCTGAGAAACTGCTCTGTAATGTGTCACTTCCACTCACAGAGTTACATCTGTATTTCGTGGATCTCTTTGCTAGCCTTATTTCTGTGGAATCTGAGAACAGATATTTCGGATCCCTTTGAAGACTATAGGGCCAAAGGAATTATCCTCCGATAACAAAGAGAAAGAAGCTTTCTGAGAAACTTCTTTGTGTTCTGTGAAATCATCTCACAGAGTTACAGCTTTCCCCTCAAGAAGCCTTTCGCTAAGACAGTTCTTGTGGAATTGGCAAAGTGATATTTGGAAGCCCTAGAGGGCTATGGTGAAAAAGGAAATATCCTCAGATGAAATCTGGAAAGAATCTTTCTGAGAAACTGCTTAGTGTTCTGTTAATTCATCTCACAGAGTTACATCTGCATTTCGTGGATCTCTTTGCTATCCTTATTTCTGTGGAATCTGAGAACAGATATTTCGGATCCCTTTGTAAACTATAGGGCCAAAGGAATTATCCTCCGATAACAAAGAGAAAGAAGCTTTCTGAGAAACTTCTTTGTGTTCTGTGAAATCATCTCACAGAGTTACAGCTTTCCCCTCAAGAAGCCTTTCGCTAAGACAGTTCTTGTGGAATTGGCAAAGTGATATTTGGAAGCCCTAGAGGGCTATGGTGAAAAAGGAAATATCCTCAGATGAAATCTGGAAAGAAGCTATCTGAGAAACTGCTCTCTAATGTGTCATTTCCACTCACAGACTTACATCTGTATTTCGTGAATCTCTTTGCTAGCCTTATTTCTGTGGAATCTGAAAACCGATATTTCGGATCCCTTTGAAGACTATAGGGCCAAAGGAAATATCCTCCGATAACAAAGAGAAAGAAGCTTTCTGAGAAACTTCTTTGTGTTCTGTGAAATCATCTCACAGAGTTACAGCTTTCCCCTCAAGAAGCCTTTCGCTAAGACAGTTCTAGTGGAATTGGCAAAGTGATATTTGGAAGCCCATAGAGGGCTCTGGTAAAAAAGGAAATATCCTCAGATGAAATCTGGAAAGAAGCTTTCTGAGAAACTGCTTAGTGTTCTGTTAATTCATCTCACAGAGTTACTTCTGTATTTCGTGGATCTCTTTGCTAGCCTTATTTCTGTGGAATCTGAGAACAGATATTTCGGATCCCTTTGAAGACTATAGGGCCAAAGGAAATATCCTCCGATAACAAAGAGAAAGAAGCTTTCTGAGAAACTTCTTTGTGTTCTGTGAAATCATCTCACAGAGTTACAGCTTTCCCCTCAAGAAGCCTTTCGCTAAGACAGTTCTTGTGGAATTGGCAACGTGATATTTGGAAGCCCATAGAGGGCTATGGTGAAAAAGGAAATATCCTCAGATGAAATCTGGAAAGAAGCATTCTGAGAAACTGCTCTGTAATGTGTGACTTCCACTCACAGAGTTACATCTCTATTTCGTGGATCTCTTTGCTAGCCTTATTTCTGTGGAATCTGAGAACAGATATTTCGGATCCCTTTGTAGACTACAGGGCCAAAGGAAATATCCTCCGATAACAAAGAGAAAGAAGCTTTCTGAGAAACTTGTTTGTGTTCTGTGAAATCATCTCACAGAGTTACAGCTTTCCCCTCAAGAAGCCTTTCGCGAAGACAGTTCTTGTGGAATTGGCAAAGTGATATTTGGAAACCCATAGAGGGCTATGGTGAAAAAGGAAATATCGTCGGATGAAATCTGGAAAGAAGCTTTCTGAGAAACTGCTCTGTAATGTGTGACTTCCTCTCATAGAGTTACATCTGTAATTCGTGGATCTCTTTGCTAGCCTTATTTCTGTGGAATCTGAGAACAGATATTTCGGATCCCTTTGAAGACTATAGGGCCAAAGGAAATATCCTCCGATAACAAAGAGAAAGAAGCTTTCTGAGAAACTTCTTTGTGTTCTGTGAAATTATCTCACAGAGTTACAGCTTTCCCCTCAAGAAGCCTTTCGCTAACACAGTTCTAGTGTAATTGGCAAGTGATATTTGGAAGCCCATAGAGGGCTATGGTGAAAAAGGAAATATCCTCAGATGAAATCTCGAAAGAAGCTTTCTGAGAAACTGCTTAGTGTTCTGTTAATTCATCTCACAGAGTTACATCTCTATTTCGTGGATCTCTTTGCTAGCCTTATTACTGTGGAATCTGAGAACAGATATTTCGGATCCCTTTGAAGACTATAGGGCCAAAGGAAATATCCTCCGAAAACAAAGAGAAAGAAACTTTCTGAGAAACTTCTTTGTGTTCTGTGAAATCATCTCACAGAGTTACAGCTTTCCCCTCAAGAAGCCTTTCGCTAAGACAGTTCTTGTGGAATTGGCAAACTGATATTTGGAAGACCATAGGGGGCTATGGTGAAAAAGGAAATATCCTCAGATGAAATCTGGAAAGAAGCTTTCTGAGAAACTGCTCTCTAATGTGTGACTTCCACTCACAGAGTTACATCTGTACTTCGTGAATCTCTTTGCTAGTCTTATTACTGTGGAATCTGAAAAGCGATATTTCGGATCCCTTTGAAGACTATAGGGCCAAAGGAAATATCCTCCGATAACAAAGAGAAAGAAGCTTTCTGAGAAACGTCTTTGTCTTCTGTGAAATCACCTCACAGAGTTACAGCTTTCCCCTCAAGAAGCCTTTCCCTAAGACAGTTCTTTTGGAATTGGCAAAGTGATATTTGGAAGCCCATAGAGGGCTATGGTGAAAAAGGAAATATCGTCAGATGAAATCTGGAAAGAAGCTTTCTGAGAAACTGCTCTGTAATGTGCGACTTCCACTCACAGAGTTACATCTGTATTTCGTGGGTCCCTTTGCTAGCCTTATTTCTGTGGATTCTGAGAACAGATATTTCGGATCCCTTTGAAGACTATAGGGCCAAAGGAAATATCCTCCGATAACAAAGAGAAAGAAGCTTTCTGAGAAACTTCTTTGTGTTCTGTGAAATCACGTCACAGAGTTACAGTTTTCCCCTCTAGAAGCCTTTCTCTAAGAAAGTTCTTGTGGAATTGGCAAAGTGATATTTGGAAGCCCATAGAGGGCTATGGTGAAAAAGGAAATATCCTCAGATGAAATCTGGAAAGAAGCTTTCTGAGAAACTGCTTAGTGTTCTGTTAATTCATCTCACAGAGTTACATCTGTATTTCGTGGATCTCTTTGCTAGCCTTATTTCTGTGGAATCTGAGAACAGATATTTCGGATCCCTTTGAAGACTATAGGGCCAAAGGAAATATCCTCCGATAACAAAGAGAAAGAAGCTTTCTGAGAAACTTCTTTGTGTTCTGTGAAATCATCTCACAGAGTTACAGCTTTCCCCTCAAGAAGCCTTTCGCTAAGACAGTTCTTGTGGAATTGGCAAAGTGATATTTGGAAGCCCATAGAGGGCTAGGGTGAAAAAGGAAATATCCTCAGATGAAATCTGGAAAGAAGTTTTCTGAGAAACTGCTTAGTGTTCTGTTAATTCATCTCACAAAGTTACATATGTATTTCGTGGATCTCTTGGCTAGCCTTATTTCTGTGGAATTTGAGAACAGATATTTCGGATCCCTTTGAAGACTATAGGGCTAAAGGAAATATCCTCCGATAACAAAGAGAAAGAAGCTTTCTGAGAAACTTCTTTGTGTTCTGTGAAATCATCTCACAGAGTTACAATTTTCCCCTCAAGAAGCTTTTCTCTAAGACAGTTCTTGTCGTATTGGCAAAGTGATATTTGGAAGCCCTTAGAGGGCTATGGTGAAAAAAGTAATATCCTCAGATGAAATCTGGAAAGAAGCTTTCTGAGAAACTGCTCTGTATTGTGTGACTTCCACTCACAGAGTTACATCTGTATTTCGTGGGTCTCTTTGCTAGCCTTATTTCTGTGGAATCTGACAACAGATATTTCGGATCCCTTTGAAGACTACAGGGCCGAAGGAAATATCCTCCGATAAAAAAGAGAAAGAAGCTTTCTGAGAAACTTCTTTTTGTTCTGTGAAATCATCTCACAGAGTTACAGCTTTCCCCTCAAGAAGCCTTTCGCTAAGACAGTTCTTGTGGAATTGCCAAAGTAATATTTGGAAGACCATAGGGGGCTATGGTGAAAAAGGAAATATCCTCAGATGAAATCTGGAAAGAAGCTTTCTGAGAAACTGCTCTCTAATGTGTGACTTCCACTCACAGAGTTACATCTGAATTTCGTGAATCTCTTTGCTAGCCTTATTTCTGTGGAATCTGAAAACTGATATTTCGGATCCCTTTGAAGACAATAGGGGCAAAGGAAATATCCTCCGATAACAAAGAGAAAGAAGCTTTCTGAGAAACTTCTTTGTGTTCTGTGAAATCATCTCACAGAGTTACAGCTTTCCCCTCAAGAAGCCTTTCGCTAAGACAGTTCTAGTGGAATTGGCAAAGTGATATTTGGAAGCACATAGAGGGCTATGGTGAAAAAGGAAATATCCTCAGATGAAATCTCGAAAGAAGCTTTCTGAGAAACTGCTTAGTGTTCTATTAATTCATCTCACAGAGTTACATCTGTATTTCGTGATTCTCTTTGCTAGCCTTATTTCTGTGGAATCTGAGAACAGATATTTCCGATCCCTTTGAAGACTATAGGGCCAAAGGAAATATCCTCCAATAAAAAAGAGAAAGAAGCTTTCTGAGAAACATCTTTGTGTTCTGTGAAATCATCTCACAGAGTTACAGCTTTCCCCTCTAGAAGCCTTTCGCTCAGAAAGTTCTTGTGGAATTGGCAAAGTGATATTTGGAAGCCCATAGAGGGCTATGGTGAAAAAGGAAATATCCTCAGGTGAAATCTGGAAAGAAGCTTTCTGAGAAACTGCTTAGTGTTCTGTTAATTCATCTCACAGAGTTACATCTGTATTTCGTGAATCTCTTTGCTAGCCTTATTTCTGTGGAATCTGAGAACAGATATTTCGGATCCCTTTGAAGACTATAGGGCCAAAGGAAATATCCTCCGATAACAAAGAGAAAGAAGCTTTCTGAGAAACTTCTTTGTGTTCTGTGAAATCATCTCACAGAGTTAGAGCTTTCCCCTCAAGAAGCCTTTCGGTAAGACAGTTCTGGTGGAATTGGCAAAGTGATATTTGGAAGCCCATAGAGGGCTATGGTGAAAAAGGAAATATCCTCAGATGAAATCTCGAAAGAAGCTTTCTGAGAAACTGCTCTGTAATGTGTGACTTCCACTCACAGAGTTACATCTGTGTTTCGTGGATCTCTTTGCTAGCCTTGTGTCTGTGGAATCTGAGACCAGATATTTCGGATCCCTTTGAAGACTATAGGGCCAAAGGAAATATCCTCTGATAACAAAGAGAAAGAAGCTTTCTGAGAAACTTCTTTGTGTTCTGTGAAATCACCTCACAGAGTTACAGCTTTCCCCTCAAGAAGCCTTTCGCTAAGACAGTTCTAGTGGAATTGGCAAAGTGATATTTGGAAGCCCACAGAGGGCTATTGTAAAAAAGGAAATATCCTCAGATGAAATCTGGAAAGAAGCTTTCTGAGAAACTGCTTAGTGTTCTGTTAATTCATCTCACAGAGTTACATCTGTATTTCGTGGATCTCTTGGCTAGCCTTATTTCTGTGGAATCTGAGAACAGATATTTCGGATCCCTTTGAAGACTATAGGGCCAAAGGAAATATCCTCCGATAACAAAGAGAAAGAAGCTTTCTGAGAAACTTCTTTGTGTTCTCTGAAATCATCTCACAGAGTTACAGCTTTCCCCTCAAGAAGCTTTTCTCTAAGACAGTTCTTGTGGTATTGGCAAAGTACTATTTGGAAGCCCTTAGAGGGCTATGGTGAAAAAGGTAATATCCTCAGATGAAATCTGGACAGAAGCTTTCTGAGAAACTGCTCTGTAATGTGTGACTTCCACTCACAGAGTTACATCTGTATTTCGTGGATCTCTTTGCTAGCCTTATTTCTGTGCAATCGGAGAACAGATATTTCGGATCCCTTTGAAGACTATAGGGCCAAAGGAAATATCCTCCGATAACAAACAGAAAGAAGCTTTCTGAGAAACTTCTTTGTGTTCTGTGAAATCATCTCACAGAGTTACAGCTTTCCCCTCAAGAAGCCTTTCGCTAAGACAGTTCTAGTAGAATTGGCAACGTGATATTTGGACGTCCATAGAGGGCTATGGTGAAAAAGGAAATATCCTCAGATGAAATCTGGAAAGAAGCTTTCTGAGAAACTGTTCTCTAATGTGTCACTTCCACTCACAGAGTTACATCTGTATTTCGTGAGTCTCTTTGCTAGCCTTATTTCTGTGGAATCTGAGAACAGATATTTCGGATCCCTTTGAAGACTATAGGGCCAAAGGAAATATCCTCCGATAACAAAGAGAAAGAAGCTTTCTGAGAAACTTCTTTGTGTTCTGTGAAATCATCTCACAGAGTTACAGCTTTCCCCTCAAGAAGCCTTTCGCTAAGACAGTTCTTGTGGAATTGGCAAAGTGATATTTGGAAGCCCATAGAGGGCTAGGGTGAAAAAGGAAATATCCTCAGATGAAATCTAGAAAGAAGTTTTCTGAGAAACTGCTTAGTGTTCTGTTAATTCATCTCACAAAGTTACATATGTATTTCGTGGATCTCTTGGCTAGCCTTATTTCTGTGGAATTTGAGAACAGATATTTCGGATCCCTTTGAAGACTATAGGGCTAAAGGAAATATCCTCCGATAACAAAGAGAAAGAAGCTTTCTGAGAAACTTCTTTGTGTTCTGTGAAATCATCTCACAGAGTTACAATTTTCCCCTCAAGAAGCTTTTCTCTAAGACAGTTCTTGTCGTATTAGCAAAGTGATATTTGGAAGCCCTTAGAGGGCAATGGTGAAAAAAGTAATATCCTCAGATGAAATCTGGAAAGAAGCTTTCTGAGAAACTGCTCTGTATTGTGTGACTTCCACTCACAGAGTTACATCTGTATTTCGTGGGTCTCTTTGCTAGCCTTATTTCTGTGGAATCTGACAACAGATATTTCGGATCCCTTTGAAGACTATAGGGCCGAAGGAAATATCCTCCGATAACAAAGAGAAAGAAGCTTTCTGAGAAACTTCTTTTTGTTCTGTGAAATCATCTCACAGAGATACAGCTTTCCCCTCAAGAAGCCTTTCGCTAAGACAGTTCTTGTGGAATTGGCAAAGTAATATTTGGAAGACCATAGGGGGCTATGGTGAAAAAGGAAATATCCTCAGATGAAATCTGGAAAGAAGCTTTCTGAGAAACTGCTTAGTGTTCTGTTAATTCATCTCACAGAGTTACATCTGTATTTCGTGGATCTCTTTGCTAGCCTTATTTCTGTGGAATCTGAGAACAGATATTTCGGATCCCTTTGAAGACTATAGGGCCAAAGGAAATATCCTCCGATAACAAACAGAAAGAAGCTTTCTGAGAAACTTCTTTGTGTTCTGTGAAATCATCTCACAGATTTACAGCTTTCCCCTCTGGAAGCCTTTCGCTAAGACAGTTCTTGTGGAATTGGCAAAGTGATATTTGGAAGCCCATAGGGGGCTATGGTGAAAAAGGAAATATCCTCAGATGAAATCTGGAAAGAAGCTTTCTGAGAAACTGCTCTGTAATGTGTGACTTCCACTCACAGAGTTACATCTGTATTTCGTGGATCTCTTTGCTAGCCTTATTTCTGTGGAATCTGAGAACAGATATTTCGGATCCCTTTGAAGACTATAGGGCCAAAGGAAATATCCTCCGATAACAAAGAGAAAGAAGCTTTCTGAGAAACTTCTTTGTGTTCTGTGAAATTATCTCACAGAGTTACATCTTTCCCCTCAAGAAGCCTTTCGCTAAGACAGTTCTAGTGGAATTGGCAAAGTGATATTTGGAAGCCCATAGAGAGCTATGGTGAAAAAGGAAATATCCTCAGATGAAATCTGGAAAGAAGCTTTCTGAGAAACTGCTTAGTGTTCTGTTATTTCATCTCACAGAGTTACATCTCTATTTCGTGGATCTCTTTGCTAGCCTTATTTCTGTGGAATCTGAGAACAGATATTTCGGATCCCTTTGAAGACTATAGGGCCAAAGGAAATATCCTCCGATAACAAAGAGAAAGAAGCTTTCTGAGAAACTTCTTTGTGTTCTGTGAAATCATCTCACAGAGTTACAGCTTTCCCCTCAAGAAGCCTTTCGCTAAGACAGTTCTTGTGGAATTGGCAAAGTGATATTTGGAAGCCCATAGGGGGCTATGATGAAAAAGGAAATATCCTCAGATGACATCTGGAAAGAAGCTTTCTGAGAAACTGCTATCTAATGTGTGACTTAAACTCACAGAATTACATCTGTATTTCGTGAATCTCTTTGCTAGCCTTATTTCTGTGGAATCTGAAAAGCGATATTTCGGATCCCTTTGAAGACTATAGGGCCAAAGGAAATATCCTCCGATAACAAACAGAAAGAAGCTTTCTGAGAAACGTGTTTGTCTTCTCTGAAATCACCTCACAGAGTTACAGCTTTCCCCTCAAGAAGTCTTTCCCTAAGACAGTTCTTGTGGAATTGGCAAAGTGATATTTGGAAGCCCATAGTGGGCTATGGTGAAAAAGGAAATATCCTCAGATGAAATCTGGAAAGAAGCTTTCTGATAAACTGCTCTGTAATGTGTGACTTCCACTCACAGTGTTACATCTGTATTTCGTGGGTCTCTTTGCTAGCCTTATTTCTGTGGAATCTGAGAACAGATATTTCGGATCCCTTTGAAGACTATAGGGCCAAAGGAAATATCCTCCGATAACAAAGAGAAAGAAGCTTTCTGAGAAACTTCTTTGTGTTCTGTGAAATCATCTCACAGAGTTACAGCTTTCCCCTCAAGAAGCCTTTCGCTAAGACAGTTCTAGTGGAATTGGCAAAGTGATATTTGGTAGCCCATAGAGGGCTACGGTAAAAAAGGAAATATCCTCAGATGAAATCTGGAAAGAAGCTTTCTGAGAAACTGCTTAGTGTTCTGTTAATTCATCTCACAGAGTTACTTCTGTATTTCGTGGATCTCTTTGCTAGCCTTATTTCTGTGGAATCTGAGAACAGATATTTCGGATCCCTTTGAAGACTATAGGGCCAAAGGAAATATCCTCCGATAACAAAGAGAAAGAAGCTTTCTGAGAAACTTCTTTGTGTTCTGTGAAATCATCTCACAGAGTTACAGCTCTCCCCTCAGGAAGCCTTTCGCTAAGACAGTTCTTGTGGAATTGGCAAAGTGATATTTGGAAGCCCATAGAGGGCTATGGTGAAAAAGGAAATATCCTCAGATGAAATCTGGAAAGAAGCTTTCTGAGAAACTGCTCTGTAATGTGTGACTTCCACTCACCGAGTTACATCTGTATTTCGTGGATCTCTTTGCTAGCCTTAATTTTGTGGAATCTGAGAACAGATATTTCGGATCCCTTTGAAGACTATAGGGCCAAAGGAAATATCCTCCGATAACAAAGAGAAAGAAGCTTTCTGAGAAACTTCTTTGTGTTCTGTGAAATCATCTCACAGAGTTACAGCTTTCCCCTCAAGAAGCCTTTCGCTAAGACAGTTCTTGTGGAATTGGCAAAGTGATATATGGAAGCCCATAGAGGGCTATGGTGAAAAAGGAAATATCCTCAGATGAAATCTGGAAAGAAGCTTTCTGAGAAACTGCTCTGTAATGTGTGACTTCCACTCACAGAGTTTCATCTGTAATTCGTGGATCTCTTTGCTAGCCTTATTTCTGTGGAATCTGAGAACAGATATTTCGGATCCCTTTGAAGACTATAGGGCCAAAGGAAATATCCTCCGATAACAAAGAGAAAGAAGCTTTCTGAGAAACTTTTTTGTGTTCTGTGAAATTATCTCACAGAGTTACAGCTTTCCCCTCAAGAAGTCCTTCGCTAAGACAGTTCTAGTGGAATTGGCAAAGTTATATTTGGAAGCCCATAGAGGGCTATGGTGAAAAAGGAAATATCCTCCGATGAAATCTGGAAAGAAGCTTTCTGAGAAACTGCTTAGTGTTCTGTTAATTCATCTCACAGAGTTACATCTGTATTTCGTGGATATCTTTGCTAGCCTTATTTCTGTGGAATCTGAGAACAGATATTTCGGATCCCTTTGAAGACTATAGGGCCAAAGGAAATATCCTCCGATAACGAAGAGAAAGAAGCTTTCTGAGAAACTTCTTTGTGTTCTGTGAAATCATCTCCCAGAGTTACAGCTTTCCCCTCAAGAAGCCTTTCGCTAAGACAGTTCTTGTGGAATTGGCAAAGTGATATTTGGAAGCCCATAGAGGGCTATGGTGAAAAAGGAAATATCCTCAGATGAAATCTGGAAAGAAGATTTCTGAGAAACTGCTCTGTTCTGTGTGACTTCCACTCACAGAGTTACATCTGTATTTCGTGGATCTCTTTGCTAGCCTTATTTCTGTGGAATCTGAGAACAGATATTTCGGATCCCTTTGTAGACTATAGGACCAAAGGAAATATCCTCCGATAACAAAGAGAAAGAAGCTTTCTGAGAAACTTCTTTGTGTTCTGTGAAATTATCTCACAGAGTTACAGCTTTCCCCTCAAGAAGCCTGTCGCTAAGACAGTTCTAGTGGATTTGGCAAAGTGATATTTGTAAGCCCAGAGAGGGCTATGGTGAAAAAGGAAGTATCCTCAGATGAAATCTGGAAAGAAGCTTTCTGAGAAACTGCTCTGTAATGTGTGACTTCCACTCATAGAGTTACATCTGTAATTCGTGGGTCTCTTTGCTAGCCTTATCTCTGTGGAATCTGAGAACAGATATTTCGGATCCCTTTGAAGACTATAGGGCCAAAGGAAATATCCTCCGATAACAAAGAGAAAGAAGCTTTCTGAGAAACTGCTTAGTGTTCTGTTAATTCATCTCAAAGAGTTACATCTCTATTTCGTGGATCTCTTTGCTAGCCTTATTTCTGTGGAACCTGAGAACAGATATTTTGGATCCCTTTGAAGACTATAGGGCCAAAGGAAATATCCTCCGATAACAAAGAGAAAGAAGCTTTCTGAGAAACTTCTTTGTGTTCTGTGAAATCATCTCACAGAGTTACAGCTTTCCCCTCAAGAAGCCTTTCGCTAAGACAGTTCTTGTGGAATTGGCAAAGTGATATTTGGAAGCCCATAGGGGGCTATGGTGAAAAAGGAAATATCCTCAGATGAAATCTGGAAAGAAGCTTTCTGAGAAACTGCTCTCTAATGTGTGACTTCCACTCACAGAGTTACATCTGTATTTCGTGAATCTCTTTGCTAGCGTTATTTCTGTGGAATCTGAAAAGCGATATTTCGGATCCCTTTGAAGACTATAGGGCCAAAGGAAATATCCTCCGATAACAAAGAGAAAGAAGCTTTCTGAGAAACGTCTTTGTCTTCTGTGAAATCACCTCACAGAGTTACAGCTTTCCCCTCAAGAAGCCTTTCCCTAAGAGAGCTCTTGTGGAATTGGCAAAGTGATATTTGGAAGCCCAAAGAGGGCTATGGTGAAAAAGGAAATATCCTCAGATGAAATCTGGAAAGAAGCTTTCTGAGAAACTGCTCTGTAATGTGTGACTTCCACTCACAGAGTTACATCTGTTTTTTCGTGGGTCCCTTTGCTAGCATTATTTCTGTGGAATCTGAGAACAGATATTTCGGATCCCTTTGAAGACTATACGGCCAAAGGAAATATCCTCTGATAAAAAAGAGAAAGAAGCTTTCTGAGAAACTTCTTTGTGTTCTGTGAAATCATCTCACAGAGTTACAGCTTTACCCTCAAGAATCCTTTCGCTAAGACAGTCCTTGTGGAATTGGCAAAGTGATATTTGGAAGCCATAGAGGGCTATGGTGAAAAAGGTAATATCCTCAGATGAAATCTGGAAAGAAGCTTTCTGAGAAACTGCTCTGTAATGTGTGACTTCCACTCACAGAGTTACATCTGTATTTCGTGGATCTCTTTGCTAGCCTTATTTCTGTGGAATCTGAGAACAGATATTTCGGATCCCTTTGAAGACTATAGGGCCAAAGGAAATATCCTCCGATAACAAAGAGAAAGAAGCTTTCTGAGAAACTTCTTTGTGTTCTGTGAAATTATCTCACAGAGTTACAGCTTTCCCCTCAAGAAGCCTTTCGCTAAGACAGTTCTAGTGGAATTGGCCAAGTGATATTTGGAAGCCCATAGAGGGCTATGGTAAAAAAGGAAATATCCTCAGATGAAATCTGGAAAGAAGCTTTCTGAGAAACTGCTTAGTGTTCTGTTAATTCATCTCACAGAGTTACATCTGTATTTCGTGGATCTCTTGGCTAGCCTTATTTCTGTGGAATCTGAGAACAGATATTTCGGATCCCTTTGAAGACTATAGGGCCAAAGGAAATATCCTCCGATAACAAACAGAAAGAAGCTTTCTGAGAAACTTCTTTGTGTTCTCTGAAATCATCTCACAGAGTTACAGCTTTCCCCTCAAGAAGCTTTTCTCTAAGACAGTTCTGGTGGTATTGGCAAAGTACTATTTGGAAGCCCTTAGAGGGCTATGTTGAAAAAGGTAATATCCTCAGATGAAATCTGGACAGAAGATTTCTGAGAAACTGCTCTGTAATGTGTGACTTCCACTCACAGAGTTATATCTGTATTTCGTGGATCTCTTTGCTAGCCTTATTTCTGTAGAATCTGAGAAGAGATATTTCGGATCCCTTTGAAGACTATAGGGCCAAAGGAAATATCCTCTGATAATAAAGAGAAAGAAGCTTTCTGAGAAACTTCTTTGTGTTCTGTGAAATCATCTCACAGAGTTACAGCTTTCCCCTCAAGAAGCCTTTCACTAAGACAGTTTTTGTGGAATTGGCAAACTAATATTTGGAAGCCCATAGAGGGCTATGGTGAAAAAGGAAATATCCTCAGATGAAATCTGGAAAGAAGCTTTCTGAGAAACTGCTCTGTAATGTGTGACTTCCACTCACAGAGTTACATCTGTATTTCGTGGATCTCTTTGCTAGCCTTATTTCTGTGGAATCTGAGAACAGATATTTCGGGTCCCTTTGAAGACTATAGGGCCAAAGGAAATATCCTCCGATAACAAAGAGAAAGAAGCTTTCTGAGAAACTTCTTTGTCTTCTGTGAAATCACCTCACAGAGTTACAGCTTTCCCCTCAAGAAGCCTTTCGCTAAGACAGTTCTTGTGGAATAGGCAAAATGATATTTGGAAGCCCATAGAGGGCTATGGTGAAAAAGGAAATATCCTCAGAAGAAATCTGGAAAGAAGCTTTCTGAGAAACTGCTTAGTGTTCTGTTAATTCATCTCACAGAGTTACATCTGTATTTCGTGGATCTCTTGGTTAGCCTTATTTCTGTGGAATCTGAGAACAGATATTTCGGATCCCTTTGAAGACTATAGGGCCAAAGGAAATATCCTCCGATAACAAAGAGAAAGAAGCTTTCTGAGAAACTTCTTTGTGGTCTGTGAAATCATCTCACAGAGTTACAGCTTTCCCCTCAAGAAGCCTTTCGCTAAGACAGTTCTTGTGGAATTGGCAAAGTGATATTTGGAAGCCCATCGAGGGCTATGGTGAAAAAGGAAATATCCTCAGATGAAATCTGGAAAGAAGCTTTCTGAGAAACTGCTTAGTGTTCTGTTAATTCATCTCACAGAGTTACATCTGTATTTCGTGGATCTCTTTGCTAGCCTTATTTCTGTGGAATCTGAGAACAGATATTTCGGATCCCTTTGAAGACTATAGGGCCAAAGGAAATATCCTCCGATAACAAAGAGAAAGAAGCTTTCTGAGAAACTTCTTTGTGTTCTGTGAAATCACCTCACAGAGTTACAGCTTTCCACTCTAGAAGCCTTTCGCTAAGACAGTTCTTGTGGAATTGGCAAAGTGATATTTGGAAGCCCATAGAGGGCTATGATGAAAAAGGAAATATCCTCAGATGAAATCTGGACAGAAGCTTTCTGAGAATTTGCTCTGTAATGTGTGACTTCCACGCACAGAGTTACATCTGTATTTCGTGAATCTCTTTGCTGGCCTTATTTCTGTGGATTCTGAGAACAGATATTTCGGATCCCTTTGAAGACTATAGGGCCAAAGGAAATATCCTCCGATAACAAAGAGAAAGAAGCTTTCTGAGAAACTGCTCTCTAATGTGTCACTTCCACTCACAGAGTTACATCTGTATTTCGTGAATCTCTTTGCTAGCCTTATTTCTGTGGAATCTCAGAACAGATATTTCGGATCCCTTTGAAGACTATAGGGCCAAAGGAAATATCCTCCGATAACAAAGAGAAAGAAGCTTTCTGAGAATCTTCTTTGTGTTCTGTGAAATCATCTCACAGAGTTACAGCTTTCCCTTCAAGAAGCCTTTCGGTAAGACAGTTCTGGTGGAATTGGCAAAGTGATATTTGGAAGCCCATAGAGGGCTTTGGTGAAAAAGGAAATATCCTCAGATGAAATCTCGAAAGAAGCTTTCTGAGAAACTGCTTAGTGTTCTGTTAATTCATCTCACAGAGTTACATCTGTATTTCGTGGATCTATTTGCTAGCCTTATTTCTGTGGAATCTGAGAACAGATATTTCGGATCCCTTTGAAGACTATAGGGCAAAAGGAATTATCCTCCGATAACAAAGAGAAAGAAGCTTTCTGAGAAACTTCTTTGTGTTCTGTGAAATCATCTCACAGAGTTACAGCTTTCCCCATCAAGAAGCCTTTCGCTAAGACAGTTCTTGTGGATGTGGCAAAGTGATATTTGGAAGCCCGTAGAGGGCTATGGTGAAAAAGGAAATTTCCTCAGATGAAATCTCGAAAGAAGCTTTCTGAGAAACTGCTTAGTGTTCTGTTAATTCATCTCACAGTGTTACATCTGTATTTCGTGGATCTCTTTGCTAGCCTTATTTCTGTGGAATCTGAGAACAGATATTTCGGATCCCTTTGAAGACTATAGGGCCAAAGGAAATATCCTCTGATAACAAAGAGAAAGAAGCTTTCTGAGAAACTTTTTTGTGTTTTGTGAAATCATCTCACAGAGTTACAGCTTTCCCCTCAAGAAGCCTTTCGCTAAGACAGTGTTTGTGGAATTGGTAAAGTGATATATGGAAGCCCAAAGAGGGCTATGGTGAAAAAGGAAATATCCTCAGATGAAATCTGGAAAGAAGCTTTCTGAGAAACTGCTCTCTAATGTGTCACTTCCACTCACAGAGTTACATCTTTATTTCGTGAATCTCTTTGCCAGCCTTATTTCTGTGGAATCTGAAAACCGATATTTCGGATCCCTTTGAAGACTGTAGGGCCAAAGGAGATATCCTCCGATAACAAAGAGAAAGAAGCTTTCTGAGAAACTTCTTTGTGTTCTGTGAAATCATCTCAGAGAGTTACAGCTTTCCCCTCAAGAAGCCTTTCGCTAAGACACTTCTTGTGGAATTGGCAAAGTGATATTTGGAAGCCCATAGAGGGCTATGGTGAAAAAGGAAATATCCTCAGATGAAATCTGGAAACAATCTTTCTGAGAAACTGCTTAGTGTTCTGTTAATTCATCTCACAGAGTTACATCTGCATTTCGTGGATCTCTTTGCTAGCTTTATTTCTGTGGAATCTGAGAACAGATATTTCGGATCCCTTTGAAGACTATAGGGCCAAAGGAAATATCCTCCGATAACAAAGAGAAAGAAGCTTTCTGAGAAACTTCTTTGTGTTCTGTGAAATCATCTCACAGAGTTACAGCTTTCCCCTCAAGAAGCCTTTCGCTAAGACAGTTCTTGTGGAATTGGCAAAGTGATATTTGGAAGCCCATAGAGAGCTATGGTGAAAAAGGAAATATCCTCAGATGAAATCTGGAAAGAAGCTTTCTGAGAAACTGCTCTGTAATGTGTCACTTCCACTCACAGAGTTACATCTGTATTTCGTGGATCTCTTTGCTAGCCTTATTTCTGTGGAATCTGAGAACAGATATTTCGGATCCCTTTGAAGACTATAGGGCCAAAGGAATTATCCTCCGATAACAAAGAGAAAGAAGCTTTCTGAGAAACTTCTTTGTGTTCTGTGAAATCATCTCACAGAGTTACAGCTTTCCCCTCAAGAAGCCTTTCGCTAAGACAGTTCTTGTGGAATTGGCAAAGTGATATTTGGAAGCCCTAGAGGGCTACGGTGAAAAAGGAAATATCCTCAGATGAAATCTGGAAAGAATCTTTCTGAGAAACTGCTTAGTGTTCTGTTAATTCATCTCACAGAGTTACATCTGCATTTCGTGCATCTCTTTGCTAGCCTTATTTCTGTGGAATCTGAGAACAGATATTTCGGATCCCTTTGTAGACTATAGGGCCAAAGGAAATATCCTCCGATAACAAAGAGAAAGAAGCTTTCTGAGAAACTTCTTTGTGTTCTGTGAAATCATCTCACAGAGTTACAGCTTTCCCCTCAAGAAGCCTTTCGCTAAGACAGTTCTTGTGGAATTGGCAAAGTGATATTTGGAAGCCCATAGAGGGCTATGGTGAAAAAGGAAATATCCTCAGATGAAATCTGGAAAGAAGCTATCTGAGAAACTGCTCTCTAATGTGTCGTTTCCACTCACAGACTTACATCTGTATTTCGTGTATCTCTTTGCTATCCTTATTTCTGTGGAATCTGAAAACCGATATTTCGGATCCCTTTGAAGACTATAGGGCCAAAGGAAATATCCTCCGATAACAAAGAGAAAGAAGCTTTCTGAGAAACTTCTTTGTGTTCTGTGAAATTATCTCACAGAGTTACAGCTTTCCACACAAGAAGCCTTTCACTAAGACAGTTCTTGTGGAATTGGCAAAGTGATATTTGTAAGCCCTTAGAGGGCGATGGTGAAAAAGGAAATATCCTCAGATTAAATCTCGAAAGAAGCTTTCAGAGAAACTGCTTAGTGTTCTGTTAATTCATCTCACAGAGTTACATCTGTATTTCGTGGATCTCTTTGCTAGCCTTATTTCTGTGGAATCTGAGAACAGATATTTCGGATCCCTTTGAAGACTATAGGGCCAAAGGAAATATCCTCCGATAACAAAGAGAAAGAAGCTTTCTGAGAAACTTCTTTGTGTTCTGTGAAATCATCTCACAGAGTTAAAGCTTTTCCCTCAAGAAGCCTTACGCTAAGACAGTTCTTGTGGAATTGGCAAAGTGATATTTGGAAGCCCATAGAGGGCTATGGTGTAAAAGGAAATATCCTCAGATGAAATCTGGGAAGAAGCTTTCTGAGAATCTGCTCTGTAATGTGTGACTTCCACTCACAGAATTACATCTGTATGTCGTGGATCTCTTTGCTAGTCTTATTTCTGTGGAATCTGAGAATAGATATTTCGGATCCCTTTGAAGACTATAGGGCCAAAGGAAATATCCTCCGATAACAAAGAGAAAGAAGCTTTCTGAGAAACTTGTTTGTGTTCTGTGAAATCATCTCACAGAGTTACAGCTTTCCCCTCAAGAAGCCTTTCGCTAAGACAGTTCTTGTGGAATTGGCAAAGTGATATTTGGAAGCCCATAGAGGGCTATGGTGAAAAAGGAAATATCCTCAGATGAAATCTGGAAAGAAGCTTTCTGAAAAACTGCTCTGTAATGTGTCATTTCCACTCACAGAGTTACATCTGTATTTCGTGGATCTCTTTGCTAGCCTTATTTCTGTGGAATCTGAGAACAGATATTTCGGATCCCTTTGAAGACTATAGGGCCAAAGGAAATATCCTCCGATAACAAAGAGAAAGAAGCTTTCTGAGAAACTTCTTTGTGTTCTGTGAAATCACCTCACAGAGTTACAGCTTTCCCCTCTAGAAGCCTTTCGCTAAGACAGTTCTTGTGGAATTGGCCAAGTGATATTTGGAAGCCCATAGAGGGCTATGGTGAAAAAGGAAATATCCTCAGATGAAATCTGGAAAGAAGCTTTCTGAGAAACTGCTTAGTGTTCTGTTAATTCATCTCAATGTGTTACATCTGTATTTCGTGGATCTCTTGGCTAGCCTTATTTCTTTGGAATCTGAGAACAGATATTTCGGATCCCTTTGAAGGCTATAGGGCCAAAGGAAATATCCTCCGATAACAAAGAGAAAGAAGCTTTCTGAGAAACTTCTTTGTGTTCTGTGAAATCATCTCACAGAGTTACAGCTTTCCCCTCAAGAAGCCTTTCGCTAAGACAGTTCTAGTGGAATTGGCAAAGTGATATTTGGAAGCCCATAGAGGGCTATGGTGAAAAAGGAAATATCCTCAGATGAAATCTGGAAAGAAGCTCTCTGAGAAACTGCTCTGTAATGTGTGACTTCCACTCACAGAGTTACATCTATATTTCGTGAATCTCTTTGCTAGCCTTATTTCTGTGGAATCTGAGAACAGATATTTCGGATCCCTTTGAAGACTATAGGGCCAAAGGAAATATCCTCCGATAACAAAGAGAAAGAAGCTTTCTGAGAAACTGCTCTCTAATGTGTGACTTCCACTCACAGAGTTACATCTCTATTTCGTGAATCTCTTTGCTAGCCTTATTTCTGTGGAATCTCAGAACAGATATTTCGCATGCCTTTGAAGACTATAGGGCCAAAGGAAATATCCTCCGATAACAAAGAGAAAGAAGCTTTCTGAGAATCTTCTTTGTGTTCTGTGAAATCATCTCACAGAGTTACAGCTTTCCCCTCAAGAAGCCTTTCGGTAAGACAGTTCTGGTGGAATTGGCAAAGTGATATTTGGAAGCCCATAGAGAGCTATGGTGAAAAAGGAAATATCCTCAGATGAAATCTGGAAAGAAGCTTTCTGAGAAACTGCTTAGTGTTCTGTTAATTCATCTCACAGAGTTACATCTGTATTTCGTGGATCTTTTCGCTAGCCTTATTTCTGTGGAATCTGAGAACAGATATTTCGGATCTCTTTGAAGACTATAGGGCCAAAGGAAATATCCTCCGATAACAAAGAGAAAGAAGCTTTCTGAGAAACTTCTTTGTGTTCTGTGAAATCATCTCACAGAGCTACAGCTTTCCCCTCAAGAAGCCTTTCGCTAAGACAGTGTTTGTGGAATTGGCAAAGTGATATTTGGAAGCCCATAGAGGACTATGGTGAAATAGGAAATATCCTCAGATGAAATCTGGAAAGAAGCTTTCTGAGAAACAGCTCTCTAATGTGTAACTTCCACTCACAGAGTTACATCTGTATTTCGTGAATCTCTTTGCTAGCCTTATTTCTGTGGAATCTGAAAACCGATATTTCGGAACCCTTTGAAGACTGTAGGGCCAAAGGAAATATCCTCCGATAACAAAGAGAAAGAAGCTTTCTGAGAAACTTCTTTGTGTTCTGTGAAATCATCTCACAGAGTTACAGCTTTCCCCTCAAGAAGCCTTTCGCTAAGACAGTTCTTGTGGAATTGGCAAAGTGATATTTGGAAGCCCTTAGAGGGCTATGGTGAAAAAGGAAATATCCTCAGATGAAATCTGGAAAGAAGCTTTCTGAGAAACTGTTTAGTGTTCTGTTAATTCATCTCACAGAGTTACATCTGTATTTCGTGGATCTCTTTGCTAGCCTTATTTCTGTGGAATCTGAGAACAGATATTTCGGATCCCTTTGAAGACTATAGGGCCAAAGGAAATATCCTCCGATAACAAAGAGAAAGAAGCTTTCTGAGAAACTTCTTTGTGTTCTGTGAAATCATCTCACAGAGTTACAGCTTTTCCCTCAAGAAGCCTTACGCTAAGACAGTTCTTGTGGAATTGGCAAAGTGATATTTGGAAGCCCATAGAGGGCTATGGTGTAAAAGGAAATATCCTCAGATGAAATCTGGAAAGAAGCTTTCTGAGAATCTGCTCTGTAATGTGTGACTTCCACTCACAGAGTTACATCTGTATTTCTTGGATCTCTTTGCTAGTCTTATTTCTGTGGAATCTGAGAACCGATATTTCGGATCCCATTGAAGACTATAGGGCCAAAGGAAATATCCTCCGATAACAAAGAGAAAGAGCTTTCTGAGAAACTTCTTTGTGTTCTGTGAAATCATCTCACAGAGTTACAGCTTTCCCCTCAAGAAGCCTTTCGCTAAGACAGTTCTTGTGGAATTGGCAAAGTGATATTTGGAAGCCCATAGAGGGCTATGGTAAAAAGGAAATATCCTCAGATGAAATCTGGAAAGAAGCTTTCTGAGAAACTGCTCTGTAATGTGTGACTTCCACTCACAGAGTTACATCTGTTTTTCGTGGATCTCTTTGCTAGCCTTTTTTCTGTGGAATCTGAAAACCGATATTTCGGATCCCTTTGAAGAATGTAGGGCCAAAGGAAATATCCTCCGATAACAAAGAGAAAGAAGCTTTCTGAGAAACTTCTTTGTGTTCTGTGAAATCATCTCACAGAGTTACAGCTTTCCCCTCAAGAAGCCTTTCGCTAAGACAGTTCTGGTGGAATTGGCAACGTGATATTTGGAAGCCCTTAGAGGGCTATGCTGAAAAAGGAAATATCCTCACATGAAATCTCGAAAGAAGCTTTCTGAGAAACTGCTTAGTGTTCTGTTAATTCAACTCACAGAGTTACATCTGTATTTCGTAGATCTCTTTGCTAGCCTTATTTCTGTGGAATCTGAGAACAGATATTTCGGATCCCTTTGAAGGCTATAGGGCCAAAGAAATATCCTCCGATAACAAAGAGAAAGAAGCTTTCTGAGAAACTTCTTTGTGTTCTGTGAAATCATCTCACAGAGTTACAGCTTTCCCCTCAAGAAGCCTTTCGCTAAGACAGTTCTTGTGGAACTGGCAAAGTGATATTTGGAAGCCCATAGGGGGCTATGGTGAAAAAGGAAATATCTTCAGATGAAATCTGGAAAGAAGCTTTCTGAGAAACTGCTCTCTAATGTGTGACTTCCCCTCACTGAGGTACATCTGTATTTCGTGAATCTCTTTGCTAGCCTTATTTCTTTGGAATCTGAAAACCGATATTTCGGATCCCTTTGAAGACTATAGGGCCAAAGGAAATATCCTCCGATAACAAAGACAAAGAAGCTTTCTGAGAAACTTCTTTGTGTTCTGTGAAATCATCTCACAGAGTTACAGCTTTCCCCTCAAGCAGCCTTTCTCTAAGACATTTCTTGTAGTATTGGTAAAGTGATATTTGGAAGCCCTTAGAGGGCTACGGTGAAAAAGGTAATATCCTCAGATGAAATCTGGAAAGAAGCTTTCTGAGAAACTGCTCTGTAATGTGTGACTTCCACTCCCAGAGTTACATCTGTATTTCGTGGATCTCTTTGCTAGCCTTATTTCTGTGGAATCTGAGAACAGATATTTCGGATCCCTTTGAAGACTATAGGGCCAAAGAAATATCCTCCGATAACAAAGAGAAAGAAGCTTTCTGAGAAACTTCTTTGTGTTCTGTGAAATCATCTCACAGAGTTACAGCTTTCCCCTCAAGAAGCCTTTCGCTAAGACAGTTCTTGTGGAATTGGCAAAGTGATATTTGGAAGCCCATAGGGGGCTATGGTGAAAAAGGAAATATCTTCAGATGAAATCTGGAAAGAAGCTTTCTGAGAAACTGCTCTCTAATGTGTGACTTCCCCTCACTGAGGTACATCTGTATTTCGTGAATCTCTTTGCTAGCCTTATTTCTTTGGAATCTGAAAACCGATATTTCGGATCCCTTTGAAGACTATAGGGCCAAAGGAAATATCCTCCGATAACAAAGACAAAGAAGCTTTCTGAGAAACTTCTTTGTGTTCTGTGAAATCATCTCACAGAGTTACAGCTTTCCCCTCAAGAAGCCTTTCGCTAAGACAGTGTTTGTGGAATTGGCAAAGAGATATTTGGAAGCCCATAGAGGGCTATGGTGAAAAAGGAAATATACTCAGATGAAATCTGGAAAGAAGCTTTCTGAGAAACTGCTTAGTGTTCTGTTAATTCATCTCACAGAGTTACATCTGTATTTCGTGCATCTCTTTGCTAGCCTTATTTCTGTGGAATCTGAGAACAGATATTTCGGATCCTTTTGAAGACTATAGGGCCAAAGGAAATATCCTCCGATAACAAAGAGAAAGAAGGTTTCTGAGAAACTTCTTTGTGTCCTGTGAAATCATCTCACAGAGTTACAGCTTTCCCCTCCAGAAGCTTTTCGCTAAGACAGTTCTTATGGAATTGGCAAAGTGATATTTGGAAGCACTTAGAGGGCTATGGTGAAAAAGGAAATATCCTCAGATGAAATCTGGAAAGAAGCTTTCTGAGAACCTGCTTAGTGTTCTGTTAATTCATCTCCCAGAGTTACATCTGTATTTCGTGGATCTCTTTGCTAGCTTTATTTCTGTGGAATCTGAGAACAGATATTTCGGATCCCTTTGAAGACTATAGGGCCAAAGGAAATATCCTCCGATAACAAAGAGAAAGAAGCTTTCTGAGAAACTTCTTTGTGTTCCGTGAAATCATCTCACAGAGTTACACCTTTCCCCTCCAGAAGCCTTTCGCTACGACAGTTCTTGTGGAATTGGCAAAGTGATATTTGGAAGCCCATAGAGGGCTATGGTGAAAAAGGAAATATCCTCAGATGAAATCTGGAAAGAAGCTTTCTGAGATACTGCTCTGTAATGTGTGACTTCCTCTCACAGAGTTACATCTGTATTTCGTGGATCTCTTTGCTAGCCTTATTTCTGTGGAATCTGAGAACAGATATTTCGGATCCCTTTGAAGAGTATACGGACAAAAGAAATATCCTCCGATAACAAAGAGAAAGAAGCTTTCTGAGAAACTTCTTTGTGTTCTGTGAAATCACCTCACAGAGTTACAGATTTCCCCTCAAGAAGCCTTTCGCTAAGACAGTTCTTGTGGAATCGGCAAAGTGATATTTGGAAGCCCATAGAGGGCTATGGTGACAAAGGAAATATCCTCAGATGAAATCTGGAAAGAAGGTTTCTAGAAACTGCTCTGTAATGTGTGACTTCCACTCACAGAGTTACTTCTGTATTTCGTGGATCTCTCTGCTAGCTTTGTTTCTGTGGAATCTGAGAACAGATATTTCGGATCCCTTTGAAGACTATAGGGCCAAAGGAAATATCCTCCGATAACAAAGAGAAAGAAGCTTTCTGAGAAACTTCTTTGTGTTCTGTGAAATCATCTCACAGAGTTACAGCTTTCCCCTCAAGAAGCCTTTCGCTAAGACAGTTCTTGTGGAATAGGCAAAGTGATATTTGGAAGCCCATAGAGGGCTATGGTGAAAATGAAAATATCCTCGGATGAAATCTGGAAAGAAGCTTTCTGATAAACTGCTCTGTGATGTGTGACTTCCACTCACAGATTTACATCTGTATTTCGTGGATCTCATTGCTACACTTATTTCTGTGGATTCTGAGAACAGATATTTCGGAACCCTTTGAAGACTATAGGGCCAAAGGAAATATCCTCCGATAACAAAGAGAAAGAAGCTTTCTGAGAAACTTCTTTGTCTTCTGTGAAATCACGTCACACAGTTACAGCTTTCCCCTCAAGAAGCCTTTCGCTAAGACAGTTCTTGTGGAATTGGCAAAGTGATATTTGTAAGCCCTTAGAGGGCTATGGTGAAAAAGGAAATATCCTCAGATGAAATCTGGAAAGAAGCTTTCTGAGAAACTGTTTAGTGTTCTGTTAATTCATCTCACAGAGTTACATCTGTATTTCGTGGATCTCTTTGCTAGCCTTATTTCTGTGGAATCTGAGAACAGATATTTCGGATCCCTTTGAAGACTATAGGGCCAAAGGAAATATCCTCCGATAACAAAGAGAAAGAAGCTTTCTGAGAAACTTCTTTGTGTTCTGTGAAATCATCTCACAGAGTTACAGCTTTTCCCTCAAGAAGCCTTACGCTAAGACAGTTCTTGTGGAATTGGCAAAGTGATATTTGGAAGCCCATAGAGGGCTATGGTGTAAAAGGAAATATCCTCAGATGAAATCTGGAAAGAAGCTTTCTGAGAATCTGCTCTGTAATGTGTGACTTCCACTCACAGAGTTACATCTGTATTTCTTGGATCTCTTTGCTAGTCTTATTTCTGTGGAATCTGAGAACCGATATTTCGGATCCCATTGAAGACTATAGGGCCAAAGGAAATATCCTCCGATAACAAAGAGAAAGAGCTTTCTGAGAAACTTCTTTGTGTTCTGTGAAATCATCTCACAGAGTTACAGCTTTCCCCTCAAGAAGCCTTTCGCTAAGACAGTTCTTGTGGAATTGGCAAAGTGATATTTGGAAGCCCATAGAGGGCTATGGTAAAAAGGAAATATCCTCAGATGAAATCTGGAAAGAAGCTTTCTGAGAAACTGCTCTGTAATGTGTGACTTCCACTCACAGAGTTACATCTGTTTTTCGTGGATCTCTTTGCTAGCCTTTTTTCTGTGGAATCTGAAAACCGATATTTCGGATCCCTTTGAAGAATGTAGGGCCAAAGGAAATATCCTCCGATAACAAAGAGAAAGAAGCTTTCTGAGAAACTTCTTTGTGTTCTGTGAAATCATCTCACAGAGTTACAGCTTTCCCCTCAAGAAGCCTTTCGCTAAGACAGTTCTGGTGGAATTGGCAACGTGATATTTGGAAGCCCTTAGAGGGCTATGCTGAAAAAGGAAATATCCTCACATGAAATCTCGAAAGAAGCTTTCTGAGAAACTGCTTAGTGTTCTGTTAATTCAACTCACAGAGTTACATCTGTATTTCGTAGATCTCTTTGCTAGCCTTATTTCTGTGGAATCTGAGAACAGATATTTCGGATCCCTTTGAAGGCTATAGGGCCAAAGAAATATCCTCCGATAACAAAGAGAAAGAAGCTTTCTGAGAAACTTCTTTGTGTTCTGTGAAATCATCTCACAGAGTTACAGCTTTCCCCTCAAGAAGCCTTTCGCTAAGACAGTTCTTGTGGAATTGGCAAAGTGATATTTGGAAGCCCATAGGGGGCTATGGTGAAAAAGGAAATATCTTCAGATGAAATCTGGAAAGAAGCTTTCTGAGAAACTGCTCTCTAATGTGTGACTTCCCCTCACTGAGGTACATCTGTATTTCGTGAATCTCTTTGCTAGCCTTATTTCTTTGGAATCTGAAAACCGATATTTCGGATCCCTTTGAAGACTATAGGGCCAAAGGAAATATCCTCCGATAACAAAGACAAAGAAGCTTTCTGAGAAACTACTTTGTGTTCTGTGAAATCATCTCACAGAGTTACAGCTTTCCCCTCAAGCAGCCTTTCTCTAAGACATTTCTTGTAGTATTGGTAAAGTGATATTTGGAAGCCCTTAGAGGGCTATGGTGAAAAAGGTAATATCCTCAGATGAAATCTGGAAAGAAGCTTTCTGAGAAACTGCTCTGTAATGTGTGACTTCCACTCACAGAGTTACATCTGTATTTCGTGGATCTCTTTGCTAGCCTTATTTCTGTGGAATCTGAGAACAGATATTTCGGATCCCTTTGAAGACTATAGGGAAAAACAAAATATCCTCCGATAACAAAGAGAAAGAAGCTTTCTGAGAAACTTCTTTGTGTTCTGTGAAATCATCTCACAGAGTTACAGCTTTCCCCTCAAGAAGCCTTTCGCTAAGACAGTTCTTGTGGAATTGGCAAAGTGATATTTGGAAGCCCATAGAGGGCTATGGTGAAAAAGGAAATATCCTCAGATGAAATCTGGAAAGAAGCTATCTGAGAAACTGCTTAGTGTTCTGTTAATTCATCTCACAGAGTTACATCTGTATTTCGTGGATCTCTTTGCTAGCCTTATTTCTGTGGAATCTGAGAACAGATATTTCGGATCCCTTTGAAGACTATAGGGCCAAAGGAAATATCCTCCGATAACAAAGAGAAAGAAGCTTTCTGAGAAACTTCTTTGTGTTCTGTGAAATCATCTCACACAGTTACAGCTTTCCCCTCAAGAAGCCTTTCGCTAAGAGAGTGTTTGTGGAATTGGCAAAGAGATATTTGGAAGCCCATAGAGGGCTATGGTGAAAAAGGAAATATCCTCAGATGAAATCTGGAAAGAAGCTTTCTGAGAAACTGCTCTCTAATGTGTCATTTTCACTCACAGAGTTACATCTGTATTTCGTGAATCTCTTTGCTAGCCTTATTTCTGTGGAATCTGAAAACCGATATTTCGGATTCCTTTGAAGACTATAGGGCCAAAGGAAATATCCTCCGATAACAAAGAGAAAGAAGCTTTCTGAGAAACTTCTTTGTGTTCTGTGAAATCATCTCACAGAGTTACAGCTTTCCCCTCAAGAAGCCTTTCGCTAAGACAGTTCTTGTGGAATTGGCAAAGTGATACTTGGAAGCCCATAGAGGGCTATGGTGAAAAAGGAAATATCCTCAGAAGAAATCTGGAAAGAAGCTTTCTGAGAAACTGCTTAGTGTTCTGTTAATTCATCTCACAGAGTTACATCTGTATTTCGTGTATCTCTTTGCTAGGTTATTTCTGTGGAATCTGAGAACAGACATTTCGGATCCCTTTGAAGACTATAGGGCCAAAGGAAATATCCTCCGATAACAAAGAGAAAGAAGCTTTCTGAGAAACTTCTTTGTGTTCTGTGAAATCATCTCACAGAGTTACAGCTTTCCCCTCAAGAAGCCTTTCGCTAAGACAGTTCTTGTGGAATTGGCAAAGTGATATTTGGAAGCCCTTAGAGCGCTATGGTGAAAAAGGAAATATCCTCAGATGAAATCTGGAAAGAAGCTTTCTGAGAAACTGCTTAGTGTTCTGTTAATTCATCTCACAGAGTTACATCTGTATTTCGTGAATCTCTTTGCTAGCCTTATTTCTGTGGAATCTGAGAACAGATATTTCGGATCCCTTTGAAGACTATAGGGCCAAAGGAAATATCCTCCGATAACAAAGAGAAAGAAGCTTTCTGAGAAACTTCTTTGTGTTCTGTGAAATCATCTCACAGAGTTACAGCTTTCCCCTCAAGAAGCCTTTCGCTAAGACAGTGTTTGTGGAATTGGCAAAGTGATATTTGGAAGCCCATAGAGGGCTATGTTGAATAAGGAAATATCCTCAGATGAAATCTGGAAAGAAGCTTTCTGAGAAACTGCTCTCTAATATGTCACTTCCACTCACAGAGTTACATCTGTATTTCGTGAATCTCTTTTCTAGACTTATTTCTGTGGAATCTGAAAACCGATATTTCGGATCCCTTTGAAGAATGTAGGGCCAAAGGAAATATCCTCCGATAACAAAGAGAAAGAAGCTTTCTGAGAAACTTCTTTGTGTTCTGTGAAATCATCTCACAGAGTTACAGCTTTCCCCTCAAGAAGCCTTTCGCTAAGACAGTTCGGGTGGAATTGGCAACGTGATATTTGGAAGCCCTTAGAGGGCTATGGTGAAAAAGGAAATATCCTCACATGAAATCTCGAAAGAAGCTTTCTGAGAAACTGCTTAGTGTTCTGTTAATTCAACTCACAGAGTTACATCGGTATTTCGTGGATCTCTTTGCTAGCCTTATTTCTGTGGAATCTGAGAACAGATATTTCGGATCCCTTTGAAGACTATAGGGCCAAAGAAATATCCTCCGATAACAAAGAGAAAGAAGCTTTCTGAGAAACTTCTTTGTGTTCTGTGAAATCATCTCACAGAGTTACAGCTTTCCCCTCAAGAAGCCTTTCGCTAACACAGTTCTTGTGGAATTGGCAAAGTGATATTTGGAAGCCCATAGGGGGCTATGGTGAAAAAGGAAATATCTTCAGATGAAATCTGGAAAGAAGCTTTCTGAGAAACTGCTCTCTAATGTGTGACTTCCCCTCACTGAGGTACATCTGTATTTCGTGAATCTCTTTGCTAGCCTTATTTCTTTGGAATCTGAAAACCGATATTTCGGATCCCTTTGAAGACTATAGGGCCAAAGGAAATATCCTCCGATAACAAAGACAAAGAAGCTTTCTGAGAAACTTCTTTGTGTTCTGTGAAATCATCTCACAGAGTTACAGCTTTCCCCTCAAGAAGCCTTTCGCTAAGACAGTGTTTGTGGAATTGGCAAAGAGATATTTGGAAGCCCATAGAGGGCTATGGTGAAAAAGGAAATATACTCAGATGAAATCTGGAAAGAAGCTTTCTGAGAAACTGCTTAGTGTTCTGTTAATTCATCTCACAGAGTTACATCTGTATTTCGTGCATCTCTTTGCTAGCCTTATTTCTGTGGAATCTGAGAACAGATATTTCGGATCCTTTTGAAGACTATAGGGCCAAAGGAAATATCCTCCGATAACAAAGAGAAAGAAGGTTTCTGAGAAACTTCTTTGTGTCCTGTGAAATCATCTCACAGAGTTACAGCTTTCCCCTCCAGAAGCTTTTCGCTAAGACAGTTCTTATGGAATTGGCAAAGTGATATTTGGAAGCACTTAGAGGGCTATGGTGAAAAAGGAAATATCCTCAGATGAAATCTGGAAAGAAGCTTTCTGAGAACCTGCTTAGTGTTCTGTTAATTCATCTCACAGAGTTACATCTGTATTTCGTGGATCTCTTTGCTAGCTTTATTTCTGTGGAATCTGAGAACAGATATTTCGGATCCCTTTGAAGACTATAGGGCCAAAGGAAATATCCTCCGATAACAAAGAGAAAGAAGCTTTCTGAGAAACTTCTTTGTGTTCCGTGAAATCATCTCACAGAGTTACACCTTTCCCCTCCAGAAGCCTTTCGCTACGACAGTTCTTGTGGAATTGGCAAAGTGATATTTGGAAGCCCATAGAGGGCTATGGTGAAAAAGGAAATATCCTCAGATGAAATCTGGAAAGAAGCTTTCTGAGATACTGCTCTGTAATGTGTGACTTCCTCTCACAGAGTTACATCTGTATTTCGTGGATCTCTTTGCTAGCCTTATTTCTGTGGAATCTGAGAACAGATATTTCGGATCCCTTTGAAGAGTATACGGACAAAAGAAATATCCTCCGATAACAAAGAGAAAGAAGCTTTCTGAGAAACTTCTTTGTGTTCTGTGAAATCACCTCACAGAGTTACAGATTTCCCCTCAAGAAGCCTTTCGCTAAGACAGTTCTTGTGGAATCGGCAAAGTGATATTTGGAAGCCCATAGAGGGCTATGGTGACAAAGGAAATATCCTCAGATGAAATCTGGAAAGAAGGTTTCTAGAAACTGCTCTGTAATGTGTGACTTCCACTCACAGAGTTACTTCTGTATTTCGTGGATCTCTCTGCTAGCTTTGTTTCTGTGGAATCTGAGAACAGATATTTCGGATCCCTTTGAAGACTATAGGGCCAAAGGAAATATCCTCCGATAACAAAGAGAAAGAAGCTTTCTGAGAAACTTCTTTGTGTTCTGTGAAATCATCTCACAGAGTTACAGCTTTCCCCTCAAGAAGCCTTTCGCTAAGACAGTTCTTGTGGAATAGGCAAAGTGATATTTGGAAGCCCATAGAGGGCTATGGTGAAAATGAAAATATCCTCGGATGAAATCTGGAAAGAAGCTTTCTGATAAACTGCTCTGTGATGTGTGACTTCCACTCACAGATTTACATCTGTATTTCGTGGATCTCATTGCTACACTTATTTCTGTGGATTCTGAGAACAGATATTTCGGAACCCTTTGAAGACTATAGGGCCAAAGGAAATATCCTCCGATAACAAAGAGAAAGAAGCTTTCTGAGAAACTTCTTTGTCTTCTGTGAAATCACGTCACACAGTTACAGCTTTCCCCTCAAGAAGCCTTTCGCTAAGACAGTTCTTGTGGAATTGGCAAAGTGATATTTGTAAGCCCTTAGAGGGCTATGGTGAAAAAGGAAATATCCTCAGATGAAATCTGGAAAGAAGCTTTCTGAGAAACTGTTTAGTGTTCTGTTAATTCATCTCACAGAGTTACATCTGTATTTCGTGGATCTCTTTGCTAGCCTTATTTCTGTGGAATCTGAGAACAGATATTTCGGATCCCTTTGAAGACTATAGGGCCAAAGGAAATATCCTCCGATAACAAAGAGAAAGAAGCTTTCTGAGAAACTTCTTTGTGTTCTGTGAAATCATCTCACAGAGTTACAGCTTTTCCCTCAAGAAGCCTTACGCTAAGACAGTTCTTGTGGAATTGGCAAAGTGATATTTGGAAGCCCATAGAGGGCTATGGTGTAAAAGGAAATATCCTCAGATGAAATCTGGAAAGAAGCTTTCTGAGAATCTGCTCTGTAATGTGTGACTTCCACTCACAGAGTTACATCTGTATTTCTTGGATCTCTTTGCTAGTCTTATTTCTGTGGAATCTGAGAACCGATATTTCGGATCCCATTGAAGACTATAGGGCCAAAGGAAATATCCTCCGATAACAAAGAGAAAGAGCTTTCTGAGAAACTTCTTTGTGTTCTGTGAAATCATCTCACAGAGTTACAGCTTTCCCCTCAAGAAGCCTTTCGCTAAGACAGTTCTTGTGGAATTGGCAAAGTGATATTTGGAAGCCCATAGAGGGCTATGGTAAAAAGGAAATATCCTCAGATGAAATCTGGAAAGAAGCTTTCTGAGAAACTGCTCTGTAATGTGTGACTTCCACTCACAGAGTTACATCTGTTTTTCGTGGATCTCTTTGCTAGCCTTTTTTCTGTGGAATCTGAAAACCGATATTTCGGATCCCTTTGAAGAATGTAGGGCCAAAGGAAATATCCTCCGATAACAAAGAGAAAGAAGCTTTCTGAGAAACTTCTTTGTGTTCTGTGAAATCATCTCACAGAGTTACAGCTTTCCCCTCAAGAAGCCTTTCGCTAAGACAGTTCTGGTGGAATTGGCAACGTGATATTTGGAAGCCCTTAGAGGGCTATGCTGAAAAAGGAAATATCCTCACATGAAATCTCGAAAGAAGCTTTCTGAGAAACTGCTTAGTGTTCTGTTAATTCAACTCACAGAGTTACATCTGTATTTCGTAGATCTCTTTGCTAGCCTTATTTCTGTGGAATCTGAGAACAGATATTTCGGATCCCTTTGAAGGCTATAGGGCCAAAGAAATATCCTCCGATAACAAAGAGAAAGAAGCTTTCTGAGAAACTTCTTTGTGTTCTGTGAAATCATCTCACAGAGTTACAGCTTTCCCCTCAAGAAGCCTTTCGCTAAGACAGTTCTTGTGGAATTGGCAAAGTGATATTTGGAAGCCCATAGGGGGCTATGGTGAAAAAGGAAATATCTTCAGATGAAATCTGGAAAGAAGCTTTCTGAGAAACTGCTCTCTAATGTGTGACTTCCCCTCACTGAGGTACATCTGTATTTCGTGAATCTCTTTGCTAGCCTTATTTCTTTGGAATCTGAAAACCGATATTTCGGATCCCTTTGAAGACTATAGGGCCAAAGGAAATATCCTCCGATAACAAAGACAAAGAAGCTTTCTGAGAAACTACTTTGTGTTCTGTGAAATCATCTCACAGAGTTACAGCTTTCCCCTCAAGCAGCCTTTCTCTAAGACATTTCTTGTAGTATTGGTAAAGTGATATTTGGAAGCCCTTAGAGGGCTATGGTGAAAAAGGTAATATCCTCAGATGAAATCTGGAAAGAAGCTTTCTGAGAAACTGCTCTGTAATGTGTGACTTCCACTCACAGAGTTACATCTGTATTTCGTGGATCTCTTTGCTAGCCTTATTTCTGTGGAATCTGAGAACAGATATTTCGGATCCCTTTGAAGACTATAGGGAAAAATAAAATATCCTCCGATAACAAAGAGAAAGAAGCTTTCTGAGAAACTTCTTTGTGTTCTGTGAAATCATCTCACAGAGTTACAGCTTTCCCCTCAAGAAGCCTTTCGCTAAGACAGTTCTTGTGGAATTGGCAAAGTGATATTTGGAAGCCCATAGAGGGCTATGGTGAAAAAGGAAATATCCTCAGATGAAATCTGGAAAGAAGCTATCTGAGAAACTGCTTAGTGTTCTGTTAATTCATCTCACAGAGTTACATCTGTATTTCGTGGATCTCTTTGCTAGCCTTATTTCTGTGGAATCTGAGAACAGATATTTCGGATCCCTTTGAAGACTATAGGGCCAAAGGAAATATCCTCCGATAACAAAGAGAAAGAAGCTTTCTGAGAAACTTCTTTGTGTTCTGTGAAATCATCTCACACAGTTACAGCTTTCCCCTCAAGAAGCCTTTCGCTAAGAGAGTGTTTGTGGAATTGGCAAAGAGATATTTGGAAGCCCATAGAGGGCTATGGTGAAAAAGGAAATATCCTCAGATGAAATCTGGAAAGAAGCTTTCTGAGAAACTGCTCTCTAATGTGTCATTTTCACTCACAGAGTTACATCTGTATTTCGTGAATCTCTTTGCTAGCCTTATTTCTGTGGAATCTGAAAACCGATATTTCGGATCCCTTTGAAGACTATAGGGCCAAAGGAAATATCCTCCGATAACAAAGAGAAAGAAGCTTTCTGAGAAACTTCTTTGTGTTCTGTGAAATCATCTCACAGAGTTACAGCTTTCCCCTCAAGAAGCCTTTCGCTAAGACAGTTCTTGTGGAATTGGCAAAGTGATACTTGGAAGCCCATAGAGGGCTATGGTGAAAAAGGAAATATCCTCAGAAGAAATCTGGAAAGAAGCTTTCTGAGAAACTGCTTAGTGTTCTGTTAATTCATCTCACAGAGTTACATCTGTATTTCGTGTATCTCTTTGCTAGGTTATTTCTGTGGAATCTGAGAACAGACATTTCGGATCCCTTTGAAGACTATAGGGCCAAAGGAAATATCCTCCGATAACAAAGAGAAAGAAGCTTTCTGAGAAACTTCTTTGTGTTCTGTGAAATCATCTCACAGAGTTACAGCTTTCCCCTCAAGAAGCCTTTCGCTAAGACAGTTCTTGTGGAATTGGCAAAGTGATATTTGGAAGCCCTTAGAGCGCTATGGTGAAAAAGGAAATATCCTCAGATGAAATCTGGAAAGAAGCTTTCTGAGAAACTGCTTAGTGTTCTGTTAATTCATCTCACAGAGTTACATCTGTATTTCGTGAATCTCTTTGCTAGCCTTATTTCTGTGGAATCTGAGAACAGATATTTCGGATCCCTTTGAAGACTATAGGGCCAAAGGAAATATCCTCCGATAACAAAGAGAAAGAAGCTTTCTGAGAAACTTCTTTGTGTTCTGTGAAATCATCTCACAGAGTTACAGCTTTCCCCTCAAGAAGCCTTTCGCTAAGACAGTGTTTGTGGAATTGGCAAAGTGATATTTGGAAGCCCATAGAGGGCTATGTTGAATAAGGAAATATCCTCAGATGAAATCTGGAAAGAAGCTTTCTGAGAAACTGCTCTCTAATATGTCACTTCCACTCACAGAGTTACATCTGTATTTCGTGAATCTCTTTTCTAGACTTATTTCTGTGGAATCTGAAAACCGATATTTCGGATCCCTTTGAAGAATGTAGGGCCAAAGGAAATATCCTCCGATAACAAAGAGAAAGAAGCTTTCTGAGAAACTTCTTTGTGTTCTGTGAAATCATCTCACAGAGTTACAGCTTTCCCCTCAAGAAGCCTTTCGCTAAGACAGTTCGGGTGGAATTGGCAACGTGATATTTGGAAGCCCTTAGAGGGCTATGGTGAAAAAGGAAATATCCTCACATGAAATCTCGAAAGAAGCTTTCTGAGAAACTGCTTAGTGTTCTGTTAATTCAACTCACAGAGTTACATCGGTATTTCGTGGATCTCTTTGCTAGCCTTATTTCTGTGGAATCTGAGAACAGATATTTCGGATCCCTTTGAAGACTATAGGGCCAAAGAAATATCCTCCGATAACAAAGAGAAAGAAGCTTTCTGAGAAACTTCTTTGTGTTCTGTGAAATCATCTCACAGAGTTACAGCTTTCCCCTCAAGAAGCCTTTCGCTAACACAGTTCTTGTGGAATTGGCAAAGTGATATTTGGAAGCCCATAGGGGGCTATGGTGAAAAAGGAAATATCTTCAGATGAAATCTGGAAAGAAGCTTTCTGAGAAACTGCTCTCTAATGTGTGACTTCCCCTCACTGAGGTACATCTGTATTTCGTGAATCTCTTTGCTAGCCTTATTTCTTTGGAATCTGAAAACCGATATTTCGGATCCCTTTGAAGACTATAGGGCCAAAGGAAATATCCTCCGATAACAAAGACAAAGAAGCTTTCTGAGAAACTTCTTTGTGTTCTGTGAAATCATCTCACAGAGTTACAGCTTTCCCCTCAAGAAGCCTTTCGCTAAGACAGTGTTTGTGGAATTGGCAAAGAGATATTTGGAAGCCCATAGAGGGCTATGGTGAAAAAGGAAATATACTCAGATGAAATCTGGAAAGAAGCTTTCTGAGAAACTGCTTAGTGTTCTGTTAATTCATCTCACAGAGTTACATCTGTATTTCGTGCATCTCTTTGCTAGCCTTATTTCTGTGGAATCTGAGAACAGATATTTCGGATCCTTTTGAAGACTATAGGGCCAAAGGAAATATCCTCCGATAACAAAGAGAAAGAAGGTTTCTGAGAAACTTCTTTGTGTCCTGTGAAATCATCTCACAGAGTTACAGCTTTCCCCTCCAGAAGCTTTTCGCTAAGACAGTTCTTATGGAATTGGCAAAGTGATATTTGGAAGCACTTAGAGGGCTATGGTGAAAAAGGAAATATCCTCAGATGAAATCTGGAAAGAAGCTTTCTGAGAACCTGCTTAGTGTTCTGTTAATTCATCTCACAGAGTTACATCTGTATTTCGTGGATCTCTTTGCTAGCTTTATTTCTGTGGAATCTGAGAACAGATATTTCGGATCCCTTTGAAGACTATAGGGCCAAAGGAAATATCCTCCGATAACAAAGAGAAAGAAGCTTTCTGAGAAACTTCTTTGTGTTCCGTGAAATCATCTCACAGAGTTACACCTTTCCCCTCCAGAAGCCTTTCGCTACGACAGTTCTTGTGGAATTGGCAAAGTGATATTTGGAAGCCCATAGAGGGCTATGGTGAAAAAGGAAATATCCTCAGATGAAATCTGGAAAGAAGCTTTCTGAGATACTGCTCTGTAATGTGTGACTTCCTCTCACAGAGTTACATCTGTATTTCGTGGATCTCTTTGCTAGCCTTATTTCTGTGGAATCTGAGAACAGATATTTCGGATCCCTTTGAAGAGTATACGGACAAAAGAAATATCCTCCGATAACAAAGAGAAAGAAGCTTTCTGAGAAACTTCTTTGTGTTCTGTGAAATCACCTCACAGAGTTACAGATTTCCCCTCAAGAAGCCTTTCGCTAAGACAGTTCTTGTGGAATCGGCAAAGTGATATTTGGAAGCCCATAGAGGGCTATGGTGACAAAGGAAATATCCTCAGATGAAATCTGGAAAGAAGGTTTCTAGAAACTGCTCTGTAATGTGTGACTTCCACTCACAGAGTTACTTCTGTATTTCGTGGATCTCTCTGCTAGCTTTGTTTCTGTGGAATCTGAGAACAGATATTTCGGATCCCTTTGAAGACTATAGGGCCAAAGGAAATATCCTCCGATAACAAAGAGAAAGAAGCTTTCTGAGAAACTTCTTTGTGTTCTGTGAAATCATCTCACAGAGTTACAGCTTTCCCCTCAAGAAGCCTTTCGCTAAGACAGTTCTTGTGGAATAGGCAAAGTGATATTTGGAAGCCCATAGAGGGCTATGGTGAAAATGAAAATATCCTCGGATGAAATCTGGAAAGAAGCTTTCTGATAAACTGCTCTGTGATGTGTGACTTCCACTCACAGATTTACATCTGTATTTCGTGGATCTCATTGCTACACTTATTTCTGTGGATTCTGAGAACAGATATTTCGGAACCCTTTGAAGACTATAGGGCCAAAGGAAATATCCTCCGATAACAAAGAGAAAGAAGCTTTCTGAGAAACTTCTTTGTCTTCTGTGAAATCACGTCACACAGTTACAGCTTTCCCCTCAAGAAGCCTTTCGCTAAGACAGTTCTTGTGGAATTGGCAAAGTGATATTTGGAGGCCCATAGAGGGCTATGGTGAAAAAGGAAATATCCTCAGATGCAGTCTGGAAAGAAGCTTTCTGAGAAACTGCTTAGTGTTCTGTTAATTCATCTCACAGAGTTACATCTGTATTTCGTGGATCTCTTTGCTAGCCTTATTTCTGTGGAATCTGAGAACAGATATTTCGGATCCCTTTGAAGACTATAGGGCCAAAGGAAATATCCTCCGATAACAAAGAGAAAGAGGCTTTCTGAGAAACTTCTTTGTGTTCTGTGAAATCATCTCACAGAGTTACAACTTTCCCCTCCAGAAGCCTTTCGCTAAGACAGTTCTTGTGGAATTGGCAAATTGATATTTGGAAGCCCTTAGAGGGCTATGGTGAAAAAGGAAATATCCTCAGATGAAATCTGGAAAGAAGCTTTCTGAGAAACTGTTTAGTGTTCTGTTAATTCATCTCACAGAGTTACACTGTATTTCGTGGATCTCTTTGCTAGCTTTATTTCTGTGGAATCTGAGAACAGATATTTCGGGTTCCTTTGAAGTCTATAGGGAAAAAGGAAATATCCTCCGATAACAAAGAGAAAGAAGCTTTCTGAGAAACTTCTTTGAGTTCTGTGAAATCATCTCACAGAGTTACAGCTTTCCCCTCAAGAAGCCTTTCGCTAAGACAGTTCTTGTGGAATTGGCAAAGTCATATTTGGAAGCCCTTAGAGGGCTATGGTGAAAAAGGAAATATCCTCAGATGAAATCTGGAAAGAAGCTTTCTGAGAAACTGCTCTGTAGTGTATAACTTCCACTCACAGATTTACATCTGCATTTCGTGGATCTCTTTGCTAGCCTTATTTCTGTGGAATCTGAGAACAGATATTTCGGATCCCTTTGAAGACTATAGGGCCAAAGGAGATGTCCTCCGATAACAAAGAGAAAGAAGCTTTCTGAGAAACTTCTTTGTGTTCTCTGAAATTATCTCACAGAGTTACAGCGTTCCCCTCAAGAAGCCTTTCGCTAAGACAGTTCTTGTGGAATTGGCAAAGTGATATTTGGAAGCCCTTAGAGGGCTATGGTGCAAAAGGAAATATCCTCGGATGAAATCTGGAAAGAAGCTTTCTGAGAAACTGCTTAGTGTTCTGTTAATTCATCTCAAAGTGTTACATATGCATTTCGTGGATCTCTTGACTAGCCTTATTTCTGTGGAATCTGAGAACAGATATTTCGGATCCCTTTGAAGACTATAGGGCCAAAGGAAATATCCTCCGATAACAAAGAGAAAGAAGCTTTCTGAGAAACTTCTTTGTGTTCTGTGAAATCATCTCACAGAGTTACAGCTTTCCCCTCCAGAAGCATTTCGCTAAGACAGTTCTTGTGGAATTGGCAAAGTGATATTTGGAGCCCTTTGAGGGCTATGGTGAAAAAGGAAATATCCTCAAATGAAATCTGGAAAAAAGCTTTCTGAGAAACTGCTTAGTGTTCTGTTGATTCATCTCACAGATTTACATCTGTATTTCGTGGATCTCTTTGCTAGCTTTATTTCTGTGGTATCTGAGAACAGATATTTCTGATCCCTTTGAAGACTATAGGGCCAAAGGAAATATCCTCCGATAACAAACAGAAAGAAGCTTTCTGAGAAACTTCTTTGTGTTCTGTGAAATCATCTCACAGAGTTACAGCTTTTCCCTCAAGAAGCCTTTCGCTAAGACAGTTCTTGTGGAATTGGCAAAGTGATATTTGGAAGCCCTTAGAGGGTTATGGTGAAAAAGGAAATATCCTCAGATGAAATCTGGAAAGAAGCTTTCTGAGATACTGCAATGTAATGTGTGACTTCCTCTCACAGAGTTACATCTGTATTTCGTGGATCTCTTTGCTAGCCTTATTTCTGTGGAATCTGAGAACAGATATTTCGGATCCCTTTGAAGAGTATACGGACAAAGGAAATATCCTCCGATAACAAAGAGAAAGAAGGTTTCTGAGAAACTTCTTTGTGTTCTGTGAAATCATCTCACAGAGTTACAGCTTTCCCTGCCAGAAGCTTTTCGCTAAGACAGTTCTTATGGAATTGGCAAAGTGATATTTGGAAGCCCTTAGAGGGCTATGGTGAAAAAGGAAATATCCTCAGATGAAATCTGGAAAGAAGCTTTCTGAGAACCTGCTTAGTGTTCTGTTAATTCATCTCACAGAGTTACATCTGTATTTCGTGGATCTCTTTGCTAGCTTTATTTCTGTGGAATCTGAGAACAGATATTTCGGATCCCTTTGAAGACTATAGGACCAAAGGAAATATCCTCCGATAACAAAATGAAAGAAGCTTTCTGAGAAACTTCTTTGTGTTCCGTGAAATCATCTCACAGAGTTACAGCTTTCCCCTCAAAAAGCCTTTAGCTAGGACAGTTCTTGTGGAATTGGCAAAGTGATATTTGGAAGCCCACAGAGGTCTATGGTGAAAAAGGAAATATCCTCAGATGAAATCTGGAAAGAAGCTTTCTGAGATACTGCTCTGTAATGTGTGACTTCCTCTCACAGAGTTACATCTGTATTTCGTGGATCTCTTTGCTAGCCTTATTTCTGTGGAATCTGAGAACAGATATTTCGGATCCCTTTGAAGAGTATACGGACAAAAGAAATATCCTCCGATAACAAAGAGAAAGAAGCTTTCTGAGAAACTTCTTTGTGTTCTGTGAAATCACCTCACAGAGTTACAGATTTCCCCTCAAGACGCCTTTCGCTAAGAGAGTTCTAGTGGAGGCAAAGTGATATTTGGAAGCCCATAGAGGGCTATGGGGAAAAAGGAAATATCCTCAGATGAAATCTCGAAAGAAGCTTTCTGAGAAATTGCTTAGTGTTCTGTTAATTCATCTCACAGAGTTACATCTGTATTTCGTGGATCTCTTTGCTAGCCTTATTTCTGTGGAATCTGTGAACAGATATTTCGGATCCCTTGAAGAATATTGGGCCAAAGGAAATATCCTCCGATAACAAAGAGAAAGAGGCTTTCTGAGAAACTTCTTTGTGTTCTGTGAAATCATCTCACAGAGTTACAGCTTTCCCCTCAAGAAGTCTTTCGCTAAGACAGTTCTTGGGGAACTGGCAAAGTGATATTTGGAAGCCCATAGAGGGCTATGGTGAAAAATGAAATATCCTCAGATGTAATCTGGAAAGAACCTTTCTGAGAAACTGCTTAGTGTTCTGTTAATTCATCTCACAGAATTACATCTGTATTTCGTGGATCTCTTTGCTAGCCTTATTTCTTTAGTATCTGAGAACAGATATTTCGGATCCCTTTGAAGACTATAGGGCCAAAGGAAATATCCTCCGATAACAAAGAGAAAGAAGCTTTCTGAGAAACTTCTTTGTGTTCTGTGAAATCATCTGACAGAGTTACAGCTTTCCCCTCAAGAAGCCTTTCGCTGAGACAGTTCTTGTGGAATAGGCAAAGTGATATTTGGAAGCCCATAGAGGGCTATGGTGAAAATGAAAATATCCTCAGATGAAATATGGAAAGAAGCTTTCTGAGAAACTGCTCTGTGATGTGTGACTTCCACTCACAGAGTTACATCTGTATTTCGTGGATCTCATTGCTACACTTATTTCTGTGAATTCTGAGAACAGATATTTCGGAACCCTTTGAAGACTATAGGGCCAAAGGAAATATCCTCCGATAACAAAGAGAAAGAAGCTTTCTGAGAAACTTCTTTGTCTTCTGTGAAATCACCTTACACAGTTACAGCTTTCCCCTCAAGAAGCCTTTCGCTAAGACAGTTCTTGTGGAACTGGCAAAGTGATATTTGGAAGCCCATAGAGGGCTATGGTGAAAAAGGAAATATCCTCAGATGGAATCTGGAAAGAAGCTTTCTGAGAAACTGCTTAGTGTTCTGTTAATTCATCTCACAGAGTTGTATCTGTATTTCGTGGATCTCTTTGCTAGCCTTATTTCTGTGGAATCTGAGAACAGATATTTCGGATCCCTTTGAAGAGTATAGGGTCAAAGGAAATATCCTGTGATAACAAAGAGAAAGAAGCTTTCTGAGAAACTTCTTTGTGTTCTGTGAAATCATCTCACAGAGTTACACCTTTCCCCTCAAGAAGCCTTTCGCTAAGACAGTTCTTGTGGAATTGGCAAAGTGATATTTGGAAGCCCATAGAGGGCTATGGTGAAAAAGGTAATATCCTCAGATGAAATCTGGAAAGAAGCTTTCTGAGAAACTGCTCTGTAATGTGTGACCTCCACTCACAGAGTTACATCTGTATTTCGTGGATCTCTTTGCTAGCTTTATTTCTGTGGAATCTGAGAACAGATATTTCGGATCCCTTTGAATACTATAGGGCCAAAGGAGATATCCTCCGATAACAAAGAGAAAGAAGCTTTCTGAGAAACTTCTTTGTGTTCGGTGAAATCATCTCACAGAGTTACAGCGTTCCCCTGAAGAAGCCTTTCGCTAAACAGGTTCTTGTGGAATTGGCAAAGTGATATTTGGAAGCCCATAGAGGGCTATGGTGAAAAAGGAAATATCCTCAGATGAAATCTGGAAAGAAGCTTTCTGAGAAACTGCTTAGTGTTCTGTTAATTCATCTCACAGTGTTACATATGCATTTCGTGGATCTCTTGCCTAGCCTTATTTCTGTGGAATCTGAGAACAGATATTTCGGATCCCTTTGAAGACTATAGGGCCAAAGGAAATATCCTCCGATAACAAAGAGAAAGAAGCTTTCTGAGAAACTTCTTTGTGTTCTGCGAAATCATCTCACAGAGTTACAGCTTTCCCCTCATGAAGCTTTTCTCTAAGACAGTTCTTGTGGAATTGACAAAGTGATATTTGGAAGCCCATAGAGGGCTAGGGTGAAAAATGTAATATCCTCAGATGAAATCTGGAAAGAAGCTTTCTGTGAAACTGCTTAGTGTTCTGTTAATTCATCTCACAGAGTTACATCTGTATTTCGTGGATCTCTTTGCTAGCCTTATTTCTGTGGATTCTGAGAACAGATATTTCGGATCCCTTTGAAGACTATAGGGCCAAAGGAAATATCCTCCGATAACAAAGAGAAAGAAGCTTTCTGAGAAACTTCTTGGTGTTCTGTGAAATCATCTCACAGAGTTACAGCTTTCAACTCCAGAAGCCTTTCGCTAAGATAGTTCTTGTGGAATTGGCAAATTGATATTTCGAAGCCCTTAGAGGGCTATGGTGAAAAAGGAAATATCCTCAGATGAAATCTGGAAAGAAGCTTTCGGAGAAACTGCTCTCTAATGTGTGACTTCCACTCACAGAGTTACATCTGTATTTCGTGAATCTCTTTGCTAGCCTTATTTCTTTGGAATCTGAAAACCGATATTTCGGATCCCTTTGAAGACAATAGGGCCAAAGGAAATATCCTCCGATAAGAAAGAGAAAGAAGCTTTCTGAGAAACTTCTTTTTGTTCTTTGAAATCATCTCACAGAGTTACAGCTTTCCCCTCAAGAAGCCTTTCGCTAAGACAGTTCTTGTGGAATTGGCAAAGTGATATTTGGAAGCCCATAGAGGGCTATGGTGAAAAAGGAAATATCCTCAGATGAAATCTGGAAAGAAGCTTTCTGAGAAACTGCTCTGTAATGTGTGACTTCCACTCACAGATTTACATCTGCATTTCGTGGATCTCTTTGCTAGCCTTATTTCTGTGGAATCTGAGAACAGATATTTCGGATCCCTTTGAAGACTCTAGGGCCAAAGGAAATATCCTCCGATAACAAAGAGAAAGAAGCTTTCTGAGAAACTTCTTTGTGTTCTGTGAAATCATCTCACAGAGTTACAGCTTTCCCCTCAAGAAGCCTTTCGCTAAGACAGTTCTTGTGGAAAAGGCAAAGTGATATTTGGAAGTCCATAGAGGGCTATGGTGAAAATGAAAATATCCTCAGATGAAATCTGGAAAGAAGCTTTCTGAGAAACTTCTCTGTGATGTGTGACTTCCACTCACAGAGTTACATCTGTATTTCGTGGATCTCATTGCTACACTTATTTCTGTGGATTCTGAGAACAGATATTTCGGAACCCTTTGTAGATTATAGGGCCAAAGGAAATATCCTCCGATAACAAAGAGAAAGAAGCTTTCTGAGAAACTTCTTTGTCTTCTGTGAAATCACCTCACACAGTTACAGCTTTCCCCTCAAGAATCCTTTCGCTAAGACAGTTCTTGTGGAATAGGCAAAGTGATATTTGGAAGCCCATAGAGGGCTATGGTGAAAAAGGAAATATCCTCAGATGAAATCTGGAAAGAAGCTTTCTGAGAAACTGCTTAGTGTTCTGTTAATTCATCTCACAGAGTTGTATCTGTATTTCGTGGATCTCTTTGCTAGCCTTATTTCTGTGGAATCTGAGAACAGATATTTCGGATCCCTTTGAAGACTATAGGGCCAAAGGAAATATCCTCCGATAACAAAGAGAAAGAAGCTTTCTGAGAAACTTCTTTGTGTTCTGTGAAATCATCTCACAGAGTTACAGCTTTCCCCTCAAGAAGCCTTTCGCTAAGACAGTTCTTGTGGAATAGGCAAAGTGATATTTGGAAGCCCATAGAGGGCTATGGTGAAAATGAAAATATCCTCAGATGAAATCTGGAAAGAAGCTTTCTGAGAAACTGCTCTGTGACGTGTGACTTCCACTCACAGAGTTACATCTGTATTTCGTGGATCTCATTGCTACACTTATTTCTGTGGATACTGAGAAAAGATATTTCGGAAACCTTTGAAGACTATAGGGCCAAAGGAAATATCCTCCGATAACAAAGAGAAAGAAGCTTTCTGAGAAACTTCTTTGTCTTCTGTGAAATCACCTCACACAGTTACAGCTTTCCCCTCAAGAAGCCTTTCGCTAAGACAGTTCTTGAGGAATTGGCAAAGTGATATTTGGAAGCCCATAGAGGGCTATGGTGAAAAAGGAAATATCCTCAGATGAAATATGGAAAGAAGCTTTCTGAGAAACTGCTTAGTGTTCTGTTAATTCATCTCACAGAGTTGTATCTATATTTCGTGGATCTCTTTGCTAGCCTTATTTCTGTGGAATCTGAGAACAGATATTTCGGATCCCTTTGAAGACTATAGGGTCAAAGGAAATATCCTCTGATAACAAAGAGAAAGAAGCTTTCTGAGAAACTTCTTTGTGTTCTGTGAAATCATCTCACAGAGTTACAGCTTTCCCCTCAAGAAGCCTTTCGCTAAGACAGTTCTTGTGGAATTGGCAAAGTGATATTTGGAAGCCCATAGAGGGCTATGGTGAAAAAGGAAATATCCTCAGATGAAATCTGGAAAGAAGCTTTCTGAGAAACTGCTCTGTAATGTGTGACTTCCACTCACAGAGTTACATCTGTATTTCGTGGATCTCTTTGCTAGCCTTATTTCTGTGGAATCTGAGAACAGATATTTCGGATCCCTTTGAATACTATAGTGCCAAAGTAGATATCCTCCGATAACAAAGAGAAAGACGCTTTCTGAGAAACTTCTTTGTGTTCTGTGAAATCATCTCACAGAGTTACAGCGTTCCCCTGAATAAGCCTTTCGCTAAACAGGTTCTTGTGGAATTGGCAAAGTGATATTTGGAAGCCCATAGAGGGCTATGGTGAAAAAGGAAATATCCTCAGATGAAATCTGGAAAGAAGCTTTCTGAGAAACTGCTTAGTGTTCTGTTAATTCATCTCACAGTGTTACATATGCATTTCGTGGATCTCTTGGCTAGCCTTATTTCTGTGGAATCTGAGAACAGATATTTCGGATCCCTTTGAAGATTATAGTGCCAAAGGAAATATCCTCCGATAACAAAGAGAAAGAAGCTTTCTGAGAAACTTCTTTGTGTTCTGTGAAATCATCTCACAGAGTTACAGCTTTCCCCTCATGAAGCTTTTCTCTAAGACAGTTCTTGTGGAATTGACAAAGTGATATTTGGAAGCCCATAGAGGGCTAGGGTGAAAAATGTAATATCCTCAGATGAAATCTGGAAAGAAGCTTTCTGTGAAACTGCTTAGTATTCTGTTAATTCATCTCACAGAGTTACATCTGTATTTCGTGGATCTCTTTGCTAGCCTTATTTCTGTGGAATCTGAGAACAGATATTTCGGATCCCTTTGAAGACTATAGGGCCAAAGGAAATATCCTCCGATAACAAAGAGAAAGAAGCTTTCTGAGAAACTTCTTTGTGTTCTGTGAAATCACCTCACAGAGTTACAGCTTTCCCCTCAAGAAGCCTTTCGCTAAGACAGTTCTAGTGGAACTGGAAAAGTGATATTTGGAAGCCCATAGAGGGCTATGGTGAAAAAGGAAATATCCTCAGATGAAATCTGGAAAGAAGCTTTCGGAGAAACTGCTCTCTAATGTGTGACTTCCACTCACAGAGTTACATCTGTATTTCGTGAATCTCTTTGCTAGCCTTATTTCTTTGGAATCTGAAAACCGATATTTCGGATCCCTTTGAAGACAATAGGGCCAAAGGAAATATCCTCCGATAAGAAAGAGAAAGAAGCTTTCTGAGAAACTTCTTTTTGTTCTTTGAAATCATCTCACAGAGTTACAGCTTTCCCCTCAAGAAGCCTTTCGCTAAGACAGTTCTTGTGGAATTGGCAAAGTGATATTTGGAAGCCCATAGAGGGCTATGGTGAAAAAGGAAATATCCTCAGATGAAATCTGGAAAGAAGCTTTCTGAGAAACTGCTTAGTGTTCTGTTAATTGATCTCACAGAGTTACATCTGTATTTCGTGGATCTCTTTGCTAGCCCTATTTCTGTGGAATCTGAGAACAGATATTTCGGATCCCTTTGAAGACTATAGGGCCAAAGGAAATATCCTCCGATAACAAAGAGAAAGAAACTTTCTGAGAAACTTCTTTGTGTTCTGTGAAATCATCTCACAGAGTTACAGCTTTCCCCTCAAGAAGCCTTTCGCTAAGACAGTGTTTGTGGAATTGGCAAAGTGATATTTGGAAGCCCATAGAGGGCTATGGTGAAAAAGGAAATATCCTCAGATGAAATCTGGAAAGAAGCTTTCTGAGAAACTGCTCTGTAATGTGTGACTTCCACTCACAGAGTTACATCTGTATTTCGTGGATCTCTTTGCTAGCCTTATTTCTGTGGAATCTGAGAACAGATATTTCGGATCCCTTTGAAGACTATAGGGCCAAAGGAAATATCCTCCGATAACAAAGAGAAAGAAGCTTTCTGAGAAACTTCTTTGTGTTCTGTGAAATCATCTCACAGAGTTACAGCTTTCCCCTCATGAAGCTTTTCTGTAAGACAGTTCTTGTGGAATTGGCAAAGTGATATTTGGAAGCCCATAGAGGGCTAGGGTGAAAAAGGTAATATCCTCAGATGAAATCTGGAAAGAAGCTTTCTGAGAAACTGCTTAGTGTTCTGTTAATTCATCTCACAGAGTTACATCTGTATTTCGTGGATCTCTTTGCTAGCCTTATTTCTGTGGAATCTGAGAACAGATATTTTGGATCCCTTTGAAGACTATAGGGCCAAAGGAAATATCCTCCGAAAACAAAGAGAAAGAAGCTTTCTGAGAAACTTCTTTGTGTTCTGTGAAATCACCTCACAGAGTTACAGCTATCCCCTCAAATAGCCTTTCCCTAAGACAGTTCTTGTGGAATTGGCAAAGTGATATTTGGAATCCCTTACAGGGCTATGGTGAAAAAGGAAATATCCTCAGATGAAATCTGGAAAGAAGCTTTCTGGGAAACTGCTTAGTGTTCTGTTAATTCATCTCACAGTCTTACATATGTATTTCGTGGATCTCTTTGCTAGCTTTAGTTCTGTGGAATCTGAGAACAGATATTTCTGATCCCATTAAAGACTATAGGGCCAAAGGAAATATCCTCCGATAACAAAGAGAAAGAAGCTTTCTGAGAAACTTCTTTGTGTTCTGTGAAATCATCTCACAGAGTTACAGCTTACCCCTCAAGAAGCCTTTCGCTAAGACAGTTCTTGTGGAATGGGCAAAGTGATATTTGGAAGCCCATATAGGGTTATGGTGAAAAAGGAAATATCCTCAGATGAAATCTGGAAAGAAGCTTTCTGAGAAACTGCTCTGTAATGTGTGACTGCCACTCACAGAGTTACATCTGTATTTCGTGGATCTCTTTGCTAGCCTTATTTCTGTGGAATCTGAGAACAGATATTTCGGATCCCTTTGAAGAGTATAGGGCCAAAGGTAGTATCCTCCGATAACAAAGAGAAAGAAGCTTTCTGAGAAACTTCTTTGTGTTCTGTGAAATCATCTCACAGAGTTACAGCTTTCCCCTCAAGAAGCCTTTCACTAAGACAGTTCTTGTGGAATTGGCAAAGTGATATTTGGAAGCCCATAGAGGACTAAGGTGAAAAAGGAAATATCCTCAGATGAAATCTGGAAAGAAGCTTTCTGAGAATCTGCTCTATAATGTTTGACTTCCACTTACAGAGTTACATCTGCATTTCGTGGATCTCTTTGCTGGCCTTATTTCTGTGGAATCTGAGAACAGATATTTCGGATCCCTTTGAAGACTATAGGGCCAATTAAATATCCTCCGATAACAAAGAGAAAGAAGCTTTCTGAGAAACTTCTTTGTGTTCTGTGAAATCACCTCACAGAGTTACAGCTATCCCCTCAAATAGCCTTTCCCTAAGACAGTTCTTGTGGAATTGGCAAAGTGATATTTGGAATCCCTTACAGGGCTATGGTGAAAAAGGAAATATCCTCAGATGAAATCTGGAAAGAAGCTTTCTGGGAAACTGCTTAGTGTTCTGTTAATTCATCTCACAGTCTTACATATGTATTTCGTGGATCTCTTTGCTAGCTTTAGTTCTGTGGAATCTGAGAACAGATATTTCTGATCCCATTAAAGACTATAGGGCCAAAGGAAATATCCTCCGATAACAAAGAGAAAGAAGCTTTCTGAGAAACTTCTTTGTGTTCTGTGAAATCATCTCACAGAGTTACAGCTTACCCCTCAAGAAGCCTTTCGCTAAGACAGTTCTTGTGGAATGGGCAAAGTGATATTTGGAAGCCCATATAGGGTTATGGTGAAAAAGGAAATATCCTCAGATGAAATCTGGAAAGAAGCTTTCTGAGAAACTGCTCTGTAATGTGTGACTGCCACTCACAGAGTTACATCTGTATTTCGTGGATCTCTTTGCTAGCCTTATTTCTGTGGAATCTGAGAACAGATATTTCGGATCCCTTTGAAGAGTATAGGGCCAAAGGTAATATCCTCCGATAACAAAGAGAAAGAAGCTTTCTGAGAAACTTCTTTGTGTTCTGTGAAATCATCTCACAGAGTTACAGCTTTCCCCTCAAGAAGCCTTTCACTAAGACAGTTCTTGTGGAATTGGCAAAGTGATATTTGGAAGCCCATAGAGGACTAAGGTGAAAAAGGAAATATCCTCAGATGAAATCTGGAAAGAAGCTTTCTGAGAAACTGCTCTATAATGTTTGACTTCCACTTACAGAGTTACATCTGCATTTCGTGGATCTCTTTGCTGGCCTTATTTCTGTGGAATCTGAGAACAGATATTTCGGATCCCTTTGAAGACTATAGGGCCAATTAAATATCCTCCGATAACAAAGAGAAAGAAGCTTTCTGAGAAACTTCTTTGTGTTCTGTGAAATCATCTCACAGAGTTACAGCTTTCCCCTCAAGAAGCATTTCGCTAAGACAGTTCTTGTGGAATTGGCAAAGTGATATTTGGAAGCCCTTAGAGGGCTATGGTGAAAAAGGAAATATCCTCAGATGAAATCTGGAAAGAAGCTTTCTGAGAAACTGCTCAGTGATGTGTCTTCCACTCACAGAATTACATATGTATTTCGTGGATCTCTTTGCTAGCCTTATTTCTGTGGAATCTGAGAACAGATATTTCGGATCCCTTTGAAGACTATAGGGCCAAAGTAAATATCCTCCGATAACAAAGAGAAAGAAGCTTTCTGAGAAACTTCTTTGTGTTCTGTGAAATCATCTCACAGAGTTACAGCTTTCCCCTCATGAAGCTTTTCTCTAAGACAGTTCTTGTGGAATTGGCAAAGTGATATTTGGAAGCCCATAGAGGGCTATGGTGAAAAAGGTAATATCCTCAGATGAAATCTGGAAAGAAGCTTTCTGTGAAACTGCTTAGTGTTCTGTTAATTCATCTCCCAGAGTTACATCTGTATTTCGTGGATGCCTTTGCTAGACTTTTTTCTGTGGAATCTGAGAAGAGATATTTCGGATCTCTTTAAAGGGTATAGGGCCAAAGGAAATATCCTCCGATAACAAAGAGAAAGAAGCTTTCTGAGAAACTTCTTTGTGTTCTGTGAAATCATCTCACAGAGTTACAGCTTTACCCTCAAGAAGCCTTCGGTAATACAGTTCTTGTGGAATTGGCAAAGTGATATTTGGAAGCCCATAGAGGGCTATGGTGAAAAGGAAATACCCTCAGGTGAAATCTGGAAAGAAGCTTTCTGAGAAACTGCTCTGTAATGTGTGACTTCCACTCACAGAGTTACATCTGTAATTCGTGGATCTCTTTGCTAGCCTTATTTCTGTGGAATCTGAGAACAGATATTTCGGATCCCTTTGAAGACTATAGGGCCAAAGGAAATATCCTCCGATAACAAAGAGAAAGAAGCTTTCTGAGAAACTTCTTTGTGTTCTGTGAAATCATCTCACAGAGTTACAGCTTTCCCCTCAAGAAGCCTTTCGCTAAGACAGTTCTTGTGGAATTAGCAAAGTGATATTTGGAAGCCCATAGGGGGCTATGGTGAAAAAGGAAATATCTTCAGATGAAATCTGGAAAGAAGCTTTCTGAGAAACTGCTCTCTAATGTGTGACTTCCACTCACTGAGTTACATCTGTATTTCGTGAATCTCTTTGCTAGCCTTATTTCTTTGGAATCTGAAAACCGATATTTCGGATCCCTTTGAAGACTATAGGGCCAAAGGAAATATCCTCCGATAACAAAGACAAAGAAGCTTTCTGAGAAACTTCTTTGTGTTCTGTGAAATCATCTCACAGAGTTACAGCTTTCCCCTCAAGCAGCCTTTCTCTAAGACATTTCTTGTGGTATTGGTAAAGTGATATTTGGAAGCCCTTAGAGGGCTATGGTGAAAAAGGTAATATCCTCAGATGAAATCTGGAAAGAAGCTTTCTGAGAAACTGCTCTGTAATGTGTGACTTCCACTCACAGAGTTACATCTGTATTTCGTGGGTCTCTTTGCTAGCCTTATTTCTGTGGAATCTGAGAACAGATATTTCGGATCCCTTTGAAGACTATAGGGCCAAAGAAAATATCCTCCGATAACAAAGAGAAAGAAGCTTTCTGAGAAACTTCTTTGTGTTCTGTGAAATCATCTCACGGAGTTACAGCTTTCCCCTCAAGAAGCCTTTCGCTAAGACAGTTCTTGTGGAATTGGCAAAGTGATATTTGGAAGCCCATAGAGGGCTATGGTGAAAAAGGAAATATCCTCACATGAAATCTGGAAAGAAGCTATCTGAGAAACTGCTCTCTAATGTGTCACTTCCACTCACAGAGTTACATCTGTATTTCGTGAATCTCTTTGCTAGCCTTATTTCGGTGGAATCTGAAAGCCGATATTTTGGATCCCTTTGAAGAATATAGGGCCAAAGGAAATATCCTCCGATAACAAAGAGAAAGAAGCTTTCTGAGAAACTTCTTTGTGTTCTGTGAAATCATCTCACAGAGTTACAGCTTTCCCCTCAAGAAGCCTTTCACTAAGACAGTTCTAGTGGAATTGGCAAAGTGATATTTGGAAGCCTATAGAGGGCTATGGTGGAAAAGGAAATATCCTCAGATGAAACCTCGAAAGAAGCTTTCTGAGAAACTGCTTAGTGTTCTGTTAATTCATCTCACAGAGTTACATCTGTATTTCGTGGATTTCTTTGCTAGCCTTATTTCTGTGGAATCTGAGAACAGATATTTCGGATCCCTTTGAAGACTATAGGGCCAAAGGAAATATCCTCCGATAACAAAGAGAAAGAAGCTTTCTGAGAAACTTCTTTGTGTTCTGTGAAATCATCTCACAGAGTTACAGCTTTCCCCTCAAGAAGCCTTACGCTAAGACAGTTCTTGTGGAATTGGCAAAGTGATATTTGGAAGCCCATAGAGGGCTATGGTGTAAAAGGAAATATCCTCAGATGAAATCTGGAAAGAAGCTTTCTGAGAAACTGCTCTGTAATGTGTGACTTCCACTCACAGAGTTACATCTGTATTTCGTGGATCTCTTTGCTAGCCTTATTTCTGTGGAATTTGAGAACAGATATTTCGGATCCCTTTGAAGACTATAGGGCCAAAGGAAATATCCTCCGATAACAAAGAGAAAGAAGCTTTCTGAGAAACTACTTTGTGTTCTGTGAAATTATCTCACAGAGTTACAGCTTTCCCCTCAAGAAGCCTTTCCCTAAGACAGTTCTTGTGGAATTGGCAAAGTGATATTTGGAATCCCTTACAGGGCTATGGTGAAAAAGGAAATATCCTCAGATGAAATCTCGAAAGAAGCTTTCTGAGAAACTGCTTAGTGTTCTGTTAATTCATCTAACAGAGTTACATCTGTATTTCGTGGATGTCTTTGCTAGCCTTATTTCTGTGGAATCTGAGAACAGATATTTCGGATCCCTTTGAAGACTATAGGGCCAAAGGAAACATCCTCCGATAACAAAGAGAAAGAAGCTTACTGAGAAACTTCTTTGTGTTCTGTGAAATCATCTCACAGAGTTACAGCTTTCCCCTCAAGAAGCCTTTCCCTAAGACAGTTCTAGTGGAACTGGAAAAGTTATATTTGGAAGCCCATAGAGGGCTATGGTGAAAAAGGAAATATCCTCAGATGAAATCTGGAAAGAAGCTTTCTGAGAAACTGCTCTCTAATGTGTGACTTCCACTCACAGAGTTACATCTGTATTTCGTGAATCTCTTTGCTAGCCTTATTTCATTGGAATCTGAAAACCGATATTTCGGATCCCTTTGAAGACTATAGGGCCAAAGGAAATATCCTCCGATAAGAAAGAGAAAGAAGCTTTCTGAGAAACTTCTTTTTGTTCTGTGAAATCATCTCACAGAGTTACAGCTTTCCCCTCAAGAAGCCTTTCGCTAAGACAGTTCTTGTGGAATTGGCAAAGTGATATTTGGATGCCCATAGAGGGCTATGGTGAAAAAGGAAATGTCCTCAGATGAAATCTGGAAAGAAGCTTTCTGAGAAACTGCTTAGTGTTCTGTTAATTCATCTCACAGAGTTACATCTGTATTTCGTGGATCTCTTTGCTAGCCTTATTTCTGTGGAATCTGAGAACAGATATTTCGGATCCCTTTGAAGACTATAGGGCCAAATGAAATATCCTCCGATAACAAAGAGAAAGAAACTTTCTGAGAAACTTCTTTGTGTTCTGTGAAATCATCTCACAGAGTTACAGCATTCCCCTCAAGAAGCCTTTCACTAAGACAGTGTTAGTGGAATTGGCAAAGTGATATTTGGAAGCCCATAGAGGGCTATGGTGAAAAAGGAAATATCCTCAGATGAAATCTGGAAAGAAGCTTTCTGAGAAACTGCTCTCTAATGTGTCACTTCCACTCACAGAGTTACATCTGTATTTCTGAATCTCTTTGCTAGGCTTATTTCTGTAGAATCTGAAAACCGATATTTCGGACCCCTTTGAAGAATGTAGGGCCAAAGGAAATGTACTCCGATAACAAAGAGAAAGAAGATTTCTGAGAAACTTCTTTGTGTTCTGTGAAATCATCTCACAGAGTTACAGCTTTACCCTCAAGAAGCCTTCGCTAATACAGTTCTTGTGGAATTGGCAAAGTGATATTTGGAAGCCCACAGAGGGCTATGGTGAAAAGGAAATACCCTCAGGTGAAATCTGGAAAGAAGCTTTCTGAGAAACTGCTCTGTAATGTGTGACTTCCACTCACAGAGTTACATCTGTATTTCGTGGATCTCTTTGCTAGCCTTATTTCTGTGGAATCTGAGACAGATATTTCGGATCCCTTTGAAGACTATAGGGCCAAAGGAAATATCCTCCGATAACAAAGAGAAAGAAGCTTTCTGAGAAACTTCTTTGTGTTCTGTGAAATCATCTCACAGAGTTACAGCTTTCCCCTCAAGAAGCCTTTCGCTAAGACAGTTCTTGTGGAATTAGCAAAGTGATATTTGGAAGCCCATAGGGGGCTATGGTGAAAAAGGAAATATCTTCAGATGAAATCTGGAAAGAAGCTTTCTGAGAAACTGCTCTCTAATGTGTGACTTCCACTCACTGAGTTACATCTGTATTTCGTGAATCTCTTTGCTAGCCTTATTTCTTTGGAATCTGAAAACCGATATTTCGGATCCCTTTGAAGACTATAGGGCCAAAGGAAATCTCCTCCGATAACAAAGACAAAGAAGCTTTCTGAGAAACTTCTTTGTGTTCTGTGAAATCATCTCACAGAGTTACAGCTTTACCCTCAAGCAGCCTTTCTCTAAGACATTTCTTGTGGTATTGGTAAAGTGATATTTGGAAGCCCTTAGAGGGCTATGGTGAAAAAGGTAATATCCTCAGATGAAATCTGGAAAGAAGCTTTCTGAGAAACTGCTCTGTAATGTGTGACTTCCACTCACAGAGTTACATCTGTATTTCATGGGTCTCTTTGCTAGCCTTATTTCTGTGGAATCTGAGAACAGATATTTCGGATCCCTTTGAAGACTATAGGGCCAAAGAAAATATCCTCCGATAACAAAGAGAAAGAAGCTTTCTGAGAAACTTCTTTGTGTTCTGTGAAATCATCTCACGGAGTTACAGCTTTCCCCTCAAGAAGCCTTTCGCTAAGACAGTTCTTGTGGAATTGGCAAAGTGATATTTGGAAGCCCATAGAGGGCTATGGTGAAAAAGGAAATATCCTCACATGAAATCTGGAAAGAAGCTATCTGAGAAACTGCTCTCTAATGTGTCACTTCCACTCACAGAGTTACATCTGTATTTCGTGAATCTCTTTGCTAGCCTTATTTCGGTGGAATCTGAAAACCGATATTTCGGATCCCTTTGAAGAATATAGGGCCAAAGGAAATATCCTCCGATAAGAAAGAGAAAGAAGCTTTCTGAGAAACTTCTTTGTGTTCTGTGAAATCATCTCACAGAGTTACAGCTTTCCCCTCAAGAAGCCTTTCACTAAGACAGTTCTAGTGGAATTGGCAAAGTGATATTTGGAAGCCTATAGAGGGCTATGGTGGAAAAGGAAATATCCTCAGATGAAACCTCGAAAGAAGCTTTCTGAGAAACTGCTTAGTGTTCTGTTAATTCATCTCACAGAGTTACATCTGTATTTCGTGGATCTCTTTGCTAGCCTTATTTCTGTGGAATCTGAGAACAGATATTTCGGATCCCTTTGAAGACTATAGGGCCAAAGGAAATATCCTCCGATAACAAAGAGAAAGAAGCTTTCTGAGAAACTTCTTTGTGTTCTGTGAAATCATCTCACAGAGTTACAGCTTTCCCCTCAAGAAGCCTTACGCTAAGACAGTTCTTGTGGAATTGGCAAAGTGATATTTGGAAGCCCATAGAGGGCTATGGTGTAAAAGGAAATATCCTCAGATGAAATCTGGAAAGAAGCTTTCTGAGAAACTGCTCTGTAATGTGTGACTTCCACTCACGGAGTTACATCTGTATTTCGTGGATCTCTCTGCTAGCCTTATTTCTGTGGAATTTGAGAACAGATATTTCGGATCCCTTTGAAGACTATAGGGCCAAAGGAAATATCCTCCGATAACAAAGAGAAAGAAGCTTTCTGAGAAACTTCTTTGTGTTCTGTGAAATCATCTCACGGAGTTACAGGTTTCCCCTCAAGAAGCCTTTCGCTAAGACAGTTCTTGTGGAATTGGCAAAGTGATATTTGGAAGCCCATAGAGGGCTATGGTGAAAAAGGAAATATCCTCACATGAAATCTGGAAAGAAGCTATCTGAGAAACTGCTCTCTAATGTGTCACTTCCACTCACAGAGTTACATCTGTATTTCGTGAATCTCTTTGCTAGCCTTATTTCGGTGGAATCTGAAAACCGATATTTCGGATCCCTTTGAAGAATATAGGGCCAAAGGAAATATCCTCCGATAACAAAGAGAAAGAAGCTTTCTGAGAAACTTCTTTGTGTTCTGTGAAATCATCTCACAGAGTTACAGCTTTCCCCTCAAGAAGCCTTTCACTAAGACAGTTCTAGTGGAATTGGCAAAGTGATATTTGGAAGCCTATAGAGGGCTATGGTGGAAAAGGAAATATCCTCAGATGAAACCTCGAAAGAAGCTTTCTGAGAAACTGCTTAGTGTTCTGTTAATTCATCTCACAGAGTTACATCTGTATTTCGTGGATCTCTTTGCTAGCCTTATTTCTGTGGAATCTGAGAACAGATATTTCGGATCCCTTTGAAGACTATAGGGCCAAAGGAAATATCCTCCGATAACAAAGAGAAAGAAGCTTTCTGAGAAACTTCTTTGTGTTCTGTGAAATCATCTCACAGAGTTACAGCTTTCCCCTCAAGAAGCCTTTCGCTAAGACAGTTCTTGTGGAATTGGCAAAGTGATATTTGGATGCCCATAGCGGGCTATGGTGAAAAAGGAAATATCCTCAGATGAAATCTGGAAAGAAGCTTTCTGAGAAACTGCTTAGTGTTCTGTTAATTCATCTCACAGAGTTACATCTGTATTTCGTGGATCTCTTTGCTAGCCTTATTTCTGTGGAATCTGAGAACAGATATTTCGGATCCCTTTGAAGACTATAGGGCCAAATGAAATATCCTCCGATAACAAAGAGAAAGAAACTTTCTGAGAAACTTCTTTGTGTTCTGTGAAATCATCTCACAGAGTTACAGCTTTCCCCTCAAAAGCCTTTCGCTAAGACAGTTCTTGTGGAATTGGCAAAGTGATATTTGGAAGCCCATAGAGGGCTATGGTGAAAAAGGAAATATCCTCACATGAAATCTGGAAAGAAGCTATCTGAGAAACTGCTCTCTAATGTGTCACTTCCACTCACAGAGTTACATCTGTATTTCGTGAATCTCTTTGCTAGCCTTATTTCGGTGGAATCTGAAAACCGATATTTCGGATCCCTTTGAAGAATATAGGGCCAAAGGAAATATCCTCCGATAACAAAGAGAAAGAAGCTTTCTGAGAAACTTCTTTGTGTTCTGTGAAATCATCTCACAGAGTTACAGCTTTCCCCTCAAGAAGCCTTTCACTAAGACAGTTCTAGTGGAATTGGCAAAGTGATATTTGGAAGCGTATAGAGGGCTATGGTGGAAAAGGAAATATCCTCAGATGTAATCTGGAAAGAAGCTTTCTGAGAAACTGCTTAGTGTTCTGTTAATTCATATCACAGAGTTACATCTGTATTTCGTGAATCTCTTTGCTAGCCTTATTTCTTTGGAATCTGAAAACCGATATTTCGGATCCCTTTGAAGACTATAGGGCCAAAGGAAATATCCTCCGATAACAAAGAGAAAGAAGCTTTCTGAGAAACTTCTTTTTGTTCTTTGAAATCATGTCACAGAGTTTCAGCTTTCCCCTCAAGAAGCCTTTCGCTAAGACAGTTCTTGTGGAATTGGCAAAGTGATATTTGGAAGCCCATAGAGGGCTATGGTGAAAAAGGAAATATCCTCAGATGAAATCTGGAAAGAAGCTTACTGAGAAACTGCTTAGGGTTCTGTTAATTCATCTCACAGAGTTACATCTGTATTTCGTGGATCTCTTTGCTAGCCTTATTTCTGTGGAATCTGAGAACAGATATTTCGGATCCCTTTGAAGACTATAGGGCCAAAGGAAATATCCTCCGATAACAAAGAGAAAGAAGCTTTCTGAGAAACTTCTTTGTGTTCTGTGAAATCATCTCACAGAGTTACAGCTTTCCTCTCAAGAAGCCTTTCGCTAAGACAGTGTTTGTGGAATTGGCAAAGTGATATTTGGAAGCCCATAGAGGGCTATGGTGAAAAAGGAAATATCCTCAGATGAAATCTGGAAAGAAGCTTTCTGAGACACTGCTCTCTAATGTGTCACTTCCACTCACAGAGTTACATCTGTATTTCGTGAATCTCTTTGGTAGCCTTATTTCTGTGGAATCTGAAAACCGATATTTCGGATCCCTTAGAAGACTGTTGGGCCAAAGGAAATATCCTCCGATAACAAAGAGAAAGAAGCTTTCTGAGAAACTTCTTTGTGTTCTGTGAAATCATCTCACAGAGTTACAGCTTTCCCCTCAAGAAGCCTTTCGCTAAGACAGTTCTTGTGGAATTGGCAAAGTGATATTTGGAAGCCCATAGAGGGCTATGGTGAAAAAGGAAATATCCTCAGATGAAATCTGGAAAGAAGCTTTCTGAGAAACTGCTTAGTGTTCTGTTAATTCATCTCACAGAGTTACATCTGTATTTCGTGGATCTCTTTGCTAGCCTTATTTCTGTGGAATCTGAGAACAGATATTTCGGATCCCTTTGAAGACTATAGGGCCAAAGGAAATATCCTCCGATAACAAAGAGAAAGAAGCTTTCTGAGAAACTTCTTTGTGTTCTGTGAAATCATCTCACAGAGTTACAGCTTTCCCCTCAGGAAGCCTTTCGCTAAGACAGTTCTTGTGGAATTGGCAAAGTGATATTTGGAAGCCCATAGAGGGCTATGGTGAAAAAGGAAATATCCTCAGATGAAATCTGGAAAGAAGCTTTCTGAGAAACTGCTCTGTAATGTGTGACTGCCACTCACAGAGTTACATCTGTATTTCGTGGATCTCTTTGCTAGCCTTATTTCTGTGGAATCTGAGAACAGATATTTCGGATCCCTTTGAAGACTATAGGGCCAAAGGAAATATCCTCCGATAACAAAGAGAAAGAAGCTTTCTGAGAAACTTCTTTGTGTTCTGTGAAATCATCTCACAGAGTTACCTCTTTCCCCTCCAGAAGCCTTTCGCTAAGACAGTTCTTGTGGAATTGGCAAAGTGATATTTGGAAGCCCATAGAGGGCTAAGGTGAAAAAGGAAATATCCTCAGATGAAATCTGGAAAGAAGCTTTCTGAGAAACTGCTCTATAATGTGTGACTTCCACTTACAGAGTTACATCTGAATTTCGTGGATCTCTTTGCTAGCCTTATTTCTGTGGAATCTGAGAACAGATATTTCGGATCCCTTTGAAGACTATAGGGCCAAAGGAAATATCCTCCGATAACAAAGAGAAAGAAGCTTTCTGAGAAACTTCTTTGTGTTCTGTGAAATCATCTCACAGAGTTACAGCTTTCCCCTCAAGAAGCATTTAGCTAAGACAGTTCTTGTGGAATTGGCAAAGTGATATTTGGAAGCCCATAGAGGGCTATGGTGAAAAAGGAAATATCCTCAGATGAAATCTGGAAAGAAGCTTTCTGAGAAACTGCTCAGTGATGTCTGACTTCCACTCACAGAATTACATATGTATTTGGTGGATCTCTTTGCTAGCCTTATTTCTGTGGAATCTGAGAACAGATATTTCGGATCCCTTTGAAGACTATAGGGCCAAAGGAAATATCCTCCGATAACAAAGAGAAAGAAGCTTTCTGAGAAACTTCTTTGTGTTCTGTGAAATCATCTCACAGAGTTACAGCTTTCCCCTCAAGTAGTCTTTCCCTAAGACAGTTCTTGTGGAATTGGCAAAGTGATATTTGGAAGCCCATAGAGGGCTATGGTGAAAAAGGAAATATCCTCAGATGCAATCTGGAAAGAAGCTTTCTGAGAAACTGCTTAGTGTTCTGTTAATTCATCTCACAGAGTTACATCTGTATTACGTGGATCTCTTTGCTAGCCTTATTACTGTGGAATCTGAGAACAGATATTTCGGATCCTTTTGAAGACTATAGGGCCAAAGGAAATATCCTCCGATAACAAAGAGAAAGAAGCTTTCTGAGAAACTTCTTTGTGTTCTGTGAAATCATCTCACAGAGTTACAGCTTTCCCCTCATGAAGCTTTTCTCTAAGACAGTTCTTGTGGAATTGGCAAAGTGATATTTGGAAGCCCATAGAGGGCTATGGTGAAAAAGGTAATATCCTCAGATGAAATCTGGAAAGAAGCTTTCTGTGAAACTGCTTAGTGTTCTGTTAATTCATCTCCCAGAGTTACATCTGTATTTCGTGAATGTCTTTGCTAGCCTTTTTTCTGTGGAATCTGAGAAGAGATATTTCAGATCTCTTTAAAGGGTATAGGGCCAAAGGAAATATCCTCCGATAACAAAGAGAAAGAAGCTTTCTGAGAAACTTCTTTGTGTTCTGTGAAATCATCTCACAAAGTTACAGCTTTACCCTCAAGAAGCCTTCGCTAATACAGTTCTTGTGGAATTTGCAAAGTGATATTTGGAAGCCCATAGAGGGCTATGGTGAAAAGGAAATACCCTCAGGTGAAATCTGGAAAGAAGCTTTCTGAGAAACTGCTCTGTAATGTGTGACTTCCACTCACAGAGTTACATCTGTATTTCGTGGATCTCTTTGCTAGCCTTATTTCTGTGGAATCTGAGAACAGATATTTCGGATCCCTTTGAAGACTATAGGGCCAAAGGAAATATCCTCCGATAACAAAGAGAAAGAAGCTTTCTGAGAAACGTCTTTGTGTTCTGTGAAATCATCTCACAGAGTTACAGTTTTCCCCTCCAGAAGCCTTTCCCTAAGACAGTTCTTGTGGAATTGACAAAGTGATATTTGGAAGCCCATAGAGGGCTATGGTGAAAAAGGAAATATCCTCAGATGAAATCTGGAAAGAAGATTTCTGAAAAACTGCTCTGTAATGTGTAAATTCCACTCAGAGGGTTACATCTGTATTTCGTGGATCTCTTTGCTAGCCTTATTTCTGTGGAATCTGAGAACAGATATTTCGGATCCCTTTGAAGACTATAGGGCCAAAGGAAATATCCTCCGATAACAAAGAGAAAGAAGCTTTCTGAGAAACTTCTTTGTGTTCTGTGGAATCATCTCACACAGTTACAGCTTTCCCGTCATGAAGCCTTTCGCTAAGACAGTTCTTGTGGAATTGGCAAAGTGATATTTGGAAGCCCATAGAGGGCTATGGTGAAAAAGGAAATATCCTCAGATGAAATCTGGAAAGAAGCTTTCTGAGAAACTGCTCTGTAATGTGTGACTTCCAGTCACAGAGTTACATCTGTATTTCGTGGATCTCTTTGCCAGCCTTATTTCTGTGGAATCTGAGAACAGATATTTCGGATCCCTTTGAAGACTATAGGGCCAAAGGAAATTTCCTCCGATAACAAAGAGAAAGAAGCTTTCTGAGAAACTTCTTTGTGTTCTGTGAAATCATCTCACAGAGTTACAGCTTTCCCCTCAAGAAGCCTTTCGCTAAGACCGTTCTTGTGGAATTGGCAAAGTGATATTTGGAAGCCCATAGAGGGCTATGGTGAAAAAGGAAATATCCTCAGATGAAATCTGGAAAGAAGCATTCTGAGAAACTGCTTAGTGTTCTGTTAATTCATCTCACAGAGTTACATATGCATTTCGTGGATCTCTTGGCTAGCCTTATTTCTGTGGAATCTGAGAACAGATATTTCGGATCCCTTTGAAGACTATAGGGCCAAAGGAAATATCCTCCGATAACAAAGAGAAAGAAGCTTTCTGAGAAACTTCTTTGTGTTCTGTGAAATCATCTCACAGACTTACAGATTTCCCCTCATGAAGCTTTTCTCGAAGACAGTTCTTGTGGAATTGGCAAAGTGATATTTGGAAGCCCATAGAGGGCTAGGGTGAAAAAGGTAATATCCTCAGATGAAATCTGGAAGGAAGCTTTCTCTGAAACTGCTTAGTGTTCTTTTAATTCATCTCACAGAGTTACATCTGTATTTCGTGGATCTCTTTGCTAGCTTAATTTCTGTGGAATCTGAGAACAGATATTTCGGAACCCTTTGAAGACTATAGGGCCAAAGTAAATATCCTCTGATAAGAAAGAGAAAGAAGCTTTCTGAGAAACTTCTTTGTGTTCTGTGAAATCACCTCACAGAGTTACAGCTTTCCCCTCAAGAAGCCTTTCGCTAAGACAGTTCTAGTGGAATTGGCAAAGGGATATTTGGAAGCCCATAGAGGGCTATGGTGAAAAAGGAAATATCCTCAGATGAAATCTCGAAAGAAGCTTTCTGAGAAACTGCTTAGTGTTCTGTTAATTCATCTCACAGAGTTACATCTGTATTTCGTGGATCTCTTTGCTAGCCTTATTTCTGTGGAATCTGAGAACAGATATTTCGGATCCCTTTGAAGACTATAGGGCCAAAGGAAACATCCTCCGATAACAAAGAGAAAGAAGCTTACTGAGAAACTTCTTTGTGTTCTGTGAAATCATCTCACAGAGTTGCAGCTTTCCCCTCAAGAAGCCTTTCGCTAAGACAGTGTTTGTGGAATTGGCAAAGTGATATTTGGAAGCCCATAGAGGGCTATGGTGAAAAAGGAAATATCCTCAGATGAAATCTGGAAAGAAGCTTTCTGAGAAACTGCTCTCTAATGTGTCACTTCCACTCACAGAGTTACATCTGTATTTCGTGAATCTCTTTGCTAGGCTTATTTCTGTGGAATCTGAAAACCGATATTTCGAATCCCTTTGAAGACTGTAGGGCCAAAGGAAATATCCTCCGATAACAAAGAGAAAGAAGCTTTCTGAGAAACTTCTTTGTGTTCTGTGAAATCATCTCACAGAGTTACAGCTTTCCCCTCAAGAAGCCTTTCGCTAAGACAGTTCTGGTGGAATTGGCAACGTGATATTTGGAAGCCCTTAGAGGGCTATGGTGAAAAAGGAAATATCCTCACATGAAATCTCGAAAGAAGCTTTCTGAGAAACTGCTTAGTGTTCTGTTAATTCAACTCACAGAGTTACATCGGTATTTCGTGGATCTCTTTGCTAGCCTTATTTCTGTGGAATCTGAGAACAGATATTTCGGATCCCTTTGAAGACTATAGGGCCAAAGGAAATATCCTCCGATAACAAAGAGAAAGAAGCTTTCTGAGAAACTTCTTTGTGTTCTGTGAAATCATCTCACAGAGTTACAGCTTTCCCCTCAAGAAGCCTTACGCTAAGACAGTTCTTGTGGAATTGGCAAAGTGATATTTGGAAGCCCATTGAGGGCTATGGTGTAAAAGGAAATATCCTCAGATGAAATCTGGAAAGAAGCTTTCTGAGAAACTGCTCTGTAATGTGTGACTTCCACTCACAGAGTTACATCTGTATTTCGTGGATCTCTTTGCTAGCCTTATTTCTGTGGAATCTGAGAACAGATATTTCGGATCCCTTTGAAGACTATAGGGCCAAAGGAAATATCCTCCGATAACAAAGAGAAAGAAGCTTTCTGAGAAACTTCTTTGTGTTCTGTGAAATCATCTCACAGAGTTACAGCTTTCCCCTCAAGACGCCTTTCGCTAAGACAGTTCTTGTGGAATTGGCAAAGTGATATTTGGAAGCCCATAGAGGGCTATGGTGAAAAAGGAAATATCCTCAGATGAAATCTGGAAAGAAGCTTTCTGAGAAACTGCTTAGTGTTCTGTTAATTCATCTCACAGATTTACATCTGTATTTCGTGGATCTCTTTGCTAGCCTTATTTCTGTGGAATCTGAGAACAGATATTTCGGATCCCTTTGAAGACTATAGGGCCAAAGGAAATATCCTCCGATAAGAAAGAGAAAGAAACTTTCTGAGAAACTTCTTTGTGTTCTGTGAAATCATCTCACAGAGTTACAGCTTTCCCCTCAAGAAGCCTTTCGCTAAGACAGTTCTTGTGGAATTGGCAAAGTGATATTTGGAAGCCCCTAGAAGGCTATGGTGAAAAAGGAAATATCCTCAGATGAAATCTGGAAAGAAGCTATCTGAGAAACTGCTCTCTAATGTGTCATTTCCACTCACAGAGTTACATCTGTATTTCGTGAATCTCCTTGCTAGGCTTATTTCTGTGGAATCTGAAAACCGATATTTCGGTTCCCTTTGAAGACTGTAGGGCCAAAGGAAATATCCTCCGATAACAAAGAGAAAGAAGCTTTCTGAGAAACTTCTTTGTGTTCTGTGAAATCATCTCACAGAGTTACAGCTTTCCCCTCAAGAAGCCTTTCGCGAAGACAGTTCTTGTGGAATTGGCAAAGTGATATTTGGAAGCCCATAGAGGGCTATGGTGAAAAAGGAAATATCCTCAGATGAAATCTGGAAAGAAGCTTTCTGAGAAACTGCTTAGTGTTCTGTTAATTCAACTCACAGAGTTACATCGGTATTTCGTGGATCTCTTTGCTAGCCTTATTTCTGTGGAATCTGAGAACAGATATTTCGGATCCCTTTGATGATTATAGGGCCAAAGGAAATATCCTCCGATAACAAAGAGAAAGAAGCTTTCTGAGAAACTTCTTTGTGTTCTGTGAAATCATCTCACAGAGTTAGAGCTTTCCCCTCAACAAGCCTTTCGCTAAGACAGTGTTTGTGGAATTGGCAAAGTGATATTTGGAAGCCCATAGAGGGCTATGGTGAAAAAGGAAATATCCTCAGATGAAATCTGGAAAAAAGCTTTCTGAGAAACTGCTCTCTAATGTGTCACTTCCACTCACAGAGTTACATCTGTATTTCGTGAATCTCTTTGCTAGCCTTATTTCTGTGGAATCTGAAAACCGATATTTCGGATCCCTTTGAAGACTATAGGGCCAAAGGAAATATCCTCCGATAACAAAGAGAAAGAAGCTTTCTGAGAAACTTCTTTGTGTTCTGTGAAATCATCTCACAGAGTTACAGCTTTCTGAGAAACTGCTTAGTGTTCTGTTAATTCTTCTCACAGAGTTACATCTGTATTTCGTGGATCTCTTTGCTAGCCTTATTTCTGTGGAATCTGAGAACAGATATTTCGGATCCCTTTGAACACTATAGGGCCAAGGTAAATATCATCCGATAACAAAGACAAAGAAGCTTTCTGAGAAACTTCTTTGTGTTCTGTGAAATCATCTCACAGAGTTACAGCTTTCGCCTCAAGAAGCCTTTAGCTAAGACAGTTCTTGTGGAATTGGCAAAATGATATTTGGAAGCCCATAGAGGGCTATGGTGAAAAAGGAAATATCCTCAGATGAAATCTGGAAAGAAGCTTTCTGAGAAACTGCTCGGTGTTCTTTTAATTCATCTCACAGAGTTACATCTGTATTTCGTGGATCTCTTTGCTAGCCTTATTTCTGTGGAATCTGAGAACAGATATTTCGGATCCCTTTGAAGACTATAGGGCCAAAGGAAATATCCTCCGATAACAAAGAGAAAGAAGCTTTCTGAGAAACTTCTTTGTGTTCTGTGAAATCATCTCACAGAGTTACAGCTTACCCCTCAAGAAGCCTTTCGCTAAGACAGTTCTTGTGGAATTGGCAAAGTGATATTTGGAAGCCCATAGAGGGCTATGGTGAAAAAGGAAATATCCTCAGATGAAATCTGGAAAGAAGCTTTCTGAGAAACTGCTTAGTGTTCTGGTAATTCATCTCACAGAGTTACATCTGTATTTCGAGGATCTCTTTGCTAGCCTTATTTCTGTGGAATCTGAGAACAGATATTTCGGATCGCTTTGAAGACTATAGGGCCAAAAGAAATATCCTCCGATAACAAAGAGAAAGAAGCTTTCTGAGAAACTTCTTTGTGTTCTGTGAAATCATCTCACAGAGTTACAGCTTTCTGCTCAGGAAACCTTTCGCTAAGACAGTTCTTGTGGAATTGGCAAAGTGATATTTGGAAGCCCATAGAGGGCTATGGTGAAAAAGGAAATATCCTCAGATGAAATCTGGAAAGAAGCTTTCTGAGAAACTGCTTAGTGTTCTGTTAATTCATCTCACAGAGTTACATCTGTATTTCGTGGATCTCTTTGCTAGCCTTATTTCTGTGGAATCTGAGAACAGATATTTCGGATCCCTTTGAAGAGTATAGGGCCAAAGGAAATATCGTCCGATAACAAAGAGAAAGAAGCTTTCTGAGAAACTTCTTTGTGTTCTGTGAAATCATCTCACAGAGTTACAGCTTTCCCCTCAAGAAGCCTTTCGCTAAGACAGTTCTTGTGGAATTGGCAAAGAGATATTTCGAAGCCCATAGAGGGCTAAGGTGAAAAAGGAAATATCCTCAGATGAAATCTGGAAAGAAGCTTTCTGAGAAACTGCTCTATAATGTGTGACTTCCACTTACAGAGTTACATCTGCATTTCGTGGATCTCTTTGCTAGCCTTATTTCTGTGGAGTCTGAGAACAGATATTTCGGATCCCTTTGAAGACTATAGGGCCAATTAAATATCCTCCGATAACAAAGAGAAAGAAGCTTTCTGAGAAACTTCTTTGTGTTCTGTGAAATCATCTCACAGAGTTACAGCTTTCCCCTCAAGAAGCATTTCGCTAAGACAGTTCTTGTGAAATTGGCAAAGTGATATTTGGAAGCCCATAAAGGGCTATGGTGAAAAAGGAAATATCCTCAGATGAAATCTGGAAAGAAGCTTTCTGAGAAACTGCTCTGTAATGTGTGACTTCCAGGCACAGAGTTACATCTGTATTTCGTGGATCTCTTTGCTAGCCTTATTTCTGTGGAATCTGAGAACAGATATTTCGGATCCCTTTGAAGACTATAGGGCCAAAGGAAATATCCTCCGATAACAAAGAGAAAGAAGCTTTCTGAGAAACTTCTTTGTGTTCTGTGAAATCATCTCAAAGAGTTACAGCTTTCCCCTCAAGAAGCCTTTCGCTAAGACAGTGTTTGTGGAATTGGCAAAGTGATATTTGGAAGCCCATAGAGGGCTATGGTGAAAAAGGAAATATCCTCAGATGAAATCTCGAAAGAAGCTTTCTGAGAAACTGCTTAGTGTTCTGTTAATTCATCTCACAGTGTTACATCTGTATTTCGTGGATCTCTTTGCTAGCCTTATTTCTGTGGAATCTGAGAACAGATATTTCGGATCCCTTTGAAGACTATAGGGCCAAAGGAAATATCCTCCGATAACAAAGAGAAAGAAGCTTTCTGAGAAACTTCTTTTTGTTCTTTGAAATCATCTCACAGAGTTACAACTTTCCCCTCAAGAAGCCTTTCGCTAAGACAGTTCTTGTGGAATTGGCAAAGTGATATTTGGATGCCCATAGGGGGCTATGGTGAAAAAGGAAATATCCTCAGATGAAATCTGGAAAGAAGCTTTCTGAGAAACTGCTCTCTAATGTGTCACTTCCACTCACAGAGTTACATCTGTATTTCGTGAATCTCTTTGCTAGGCTTATTTCTGTGGAATCTGAAAACCGATATTTCGGACCCCTTTGAAGAATGTAGGGCCAAAGGAAATGTCCTCCGATAACAAAGAGAAAGAAGCTTTCTGAGAAACTTCTTTGTGTTCTGTGAAATCGTCTCACAGAGTTACAGCTTTCCCCTCAAGAAGCCTTTCGCTAAGACAGTTCTTGTGGAATTGGCAAAGTGATATTTGGAAGCCCATAGAGGGCTATGGTGAAAAAGGAAATATCCTCAGATGAAATCTGGAAAGAAGCTTTCTGAGAAACTGCTTAGTGTTCTGTTAATTCATCTCACAGAGTTACATCTGTATTTCGTGGATCTCTTTGCTAGCCTTATTTCTGTGGAATCTGAGAACAGATATTTCGGATCCCTTTGAAGACTATAGGGCCAAAGGAAATATCCTCCGATAACAAAGAGAAAGAAGCTTTCTGAGAAACTTCTTTGTGTTCTGTGAAATCATCTCACAGAGTTACAGCTTTCCCCTCAGGAAGCCTTTCGCTAAGACAGTTCTTGTGGAATTGGCAAAGTGATATTTGGAAGCCCATAGAGGGCTATGGTGAAAAAGGAAATATCCTCAGATGAAATCTGGAAAGAAGCTTTCTGAGAAACTGCTCTGTAATGTGTGACTGCCACTCACAGAGTTACATCTGTATTTCGTGGATCTCTTTGCTAGCCTTATTTCTGTGGAATCTGAGAACAGATATTTCGGATCCCTTTGAAGACTATAGGGCCAAAGGAAATATCCTCCGATAACAAAGAGAAAGAAGCTTTCTGAGAAACTTCTTTGTGTTCTGTGAAATCATCTCACAGAGTTACCTCTTTCCCCTCCAGAAGCCTTTCGCTAAGACAGTTCTTGTGGAATTGGCAAAGTGATATTTGGAAGCCCATAGAGGGCTAAGGTGAAAAAGGAAATATCCTCAGATGAAATCTGGAAAGAAGCTTTCTGAGAAACTGCTCTATAATGTGTGACTTCCACTTACAGAGTTACATCTGAATTTCGTGGATCTCTTTGCTAGCCTTATTTCTGTGGAATCTGAGAACAGATATTTCGGATCCCTTTGAAGACTATAGGGCCAAAGGAAATATCCTCCGATAACAAAGAGAAAGAAGCTTTCTGAGAAACTTCTTTGTGTTCTGTGAAATCATCTCACAGAGTTACAGCTTTCCCCTCAAGAAGCATTTAGCTAAGACAGTTCTTGTGGAATTGGCAAAGTGATATTTGGAAGCCCATAGAGGGCTATGGTGAAAAAGGAAATATCCTCAGATGAAATCTGGAAAGAAGCTTTCTGAGAAACTGCTCAGTGATGTCTGACTTCCACTCACAGAATTACATATGTATTTGGTGGATCTCTTTGCTAGCCTTATTTCTGTGGAATCTGAGAACAGATATTTCGGATCCCTTTGAAGACTATAGGGCCAAAGGAAATATCCTCCGATAACAAAGAGAAAGAAGCTTTCTGAGAAACTTCTTTGTGTTCTGTGAAATCATCTCACAGAGTTACAGCTTTCCCCTCAAGTAGTCTTTCCCTAAGACAGTTCTTGTGGAATTGGCAAAGTGATATTTGGAAGCCCATAGAGGGCTATGGTGAAAAAGGAAATATCCTCAGATGCAATCTGGAAAGAAGCTTTCTGAGAAACTGCTTAGTGTTCTGTTAATTCATCTCACAGAGTTACATCTGTATTACGTGGATCTCTTTGCTAGCCTTATTACTGTGGAATCTGAGAACAGATATTTCGGATCCTTTTGAAGACTATAGGGCCAAAGGAAATATCCTCCGATAACAAAGAGAAAGAAGCTTTCTGAGAAACTTCTTTGTGTTCTGTGAAATCATCTCACAGAGTTACAGCTTTCCCCTCATGAAGCTTTTCTCTAAGACAGTTCTTGTGGAATTGGCAAAGTGATATTTGGAAGCCCATAGAGGGCTATGGTGAAAAAGGTAATATCCTCAGATGAAATCTGGAAAGAAGCTTTCTGTGAAACTGCTTAGTGTTCTGTTAATTCATCTCCCAGAGTTACATCTGTATTTCGTGAATGTCTTTGCTAGCCTTTTTTCTGTGGAATCTGAGAAGAGATATTTCAGATCTCTTTAAAGGGTATAGGGCCAAAGGAAATATCCTCCGATAACAAAGAGAAAGAAGCTTTCTGAGAAACTTCTTTGTGTTCTGTGAAATCATCTCACAAAGTTACAGCTTTACCCTCAAGAAGCCTTCGCTAATACAGTTCTTGTGGAATTTGCAAAGTGATATTTGGAAGCCCATAGAGGGCTATGGTGAAAAGGAAATACCCTCAGGTGAAATCTGGAAAGAAGCTTTCTGAGAAACTGCTCTGTAATGTGTGACTTCCACTCACAGAGTTACATCTGTATTTCGTGGATCTCTTTGCTAGCCTTATTTCTGTGGAATCTGAGAACAGATATTTCGGATCCCTTTGAAGACTATAGGGCCAAAGGAAATATCCTCCGATAACAAAGAGAAAGAAGCTTTCTGAGAAACGTCTTTGTGTTCTGTGAAATCATCTCACAGAGTTACAGTTTTCCCCTCCAGAAGCCTTTCCCTAAGACAGTTCTTTTGGAATTGACAAAGTGATATTTGGAAGCCCATAGAGGGCTATGGTGAAAAAGGAAATATCCTCAGATGAAATCTGGAAAGAAGATTTCTGAAAAACTGCTCTGTAATGTGTAAATTCCACTCAGAGAGTTACATCTGTATTTCGTGGATCTCTTTGCTAGCCTTATTTCTGTGGAATCTGAGAACAGATATTTCGGATCCCTTTGAAGACTATAGGGCCAAAGGAAATATCCTCCGATAACAAAGAGAAAGAAGCTTTCTGAGAAACTTCTTTGTGTTCTGTGGAATCATCTCACACAGTTACAGCTTTCCCGTCATGAAGCCTTTCGCTAAGACAGTTCTTGTGGAATTGGCAAAGTGATATTTGGAAGCCCATAGAGGGCTATGGTGAAAAAGGAAATATCCTCAGATGAAATCTGGAAAGAAGCTTTCTGAGAAACTGCTCTGTAATGTGTGACTTCCAGTCACAGAGTTACATCTGTATTTCGTGGATCTCTTTGCCAGCCTTATTTCTGTGGAATCTGAGAACAGATATTTCGGATCCCTTTGAAGACTATAGGGCCAAAGGAAATTTCCTCCGATAACAAAGAGAAAGAAGCTTTCTGAGAAACTTCTTTGTGTTCTGTGAAATCATCTCACAGAGTTACAGCTTTCCCCTCAAGAAGCCTTTCGCTAAGACCGTTCTTGTGGAATTGGCAAAGTGATATTTGGAAGCCCATAGAGGGCTATGGTGAAAAAGGAAATATCCTCAGATGAAATCTGGAAAGAAGCATTCTGAGAAACTGCTTAGTGTTCTGTTAATTCATCTCACAGAGTTACATATGCATTTCGTGGATCTCTTGGCTAGCCTTATTTCTGTGGAATCTGAGAACAGATATTTCGGATCCCTTTGAAGACTATAGGGCCAAAGGAAATATCCTCCGATAACAAAGAGAAAGAAGCTTTCTGAGAAACTTCTTTGTGTTCTGTGAAATCATCTCACAGACTTACAGATTTCCCCTCATGAAGCTTTTCTCGAAGACAGTTCTTGTGGAATTGGCAAAGTGATATTTGGAAGCCCATAGAGGGCTAGGGTGAAAAAGGTAATATCCTCAGATGAAATCTGGAAGGAAGCTTTCTCTGAAACTGCTTAGTGTTCTTTTAATTCATCTCACAGAGTTACATCTGTATTTCGTGGATCTCTTTGCTAGCTTAATTTCTGTGGAATCTGAGAACAGATATTTCGGAACCCTTTGAAGACTATAGGGCCAAAGTAAATATCCTCTGATAAGAAAGAGAAAGAAGCTTTCTGAGAAACTTCTTTGTGTTCTGTGAAATCACCTCACAGAGTTACAGCTTTCCCCTCAAGAAGCCTTTCGCTAAGACAGTTCTAGTGGAATTGGCAAAGGGATATTTGGAAGCCCATAGAGGGCTATGGTGAAAAAGGAAATATCCTCAGATGAAATCTCGAAAGAAGCTTTCTGAGAAACTGCTTAGTGTTCTGTTAATTCATCTCACAGAGTTACATCTGTATTTCGTGGATCTCTTTGCTAGCCTTATTTCTGTGGAATCTGAGAACAGATATTTCGGATCCCTTTGAAGACTATAGGGCCAAAGGAAACATCCTCCGATAACAAAGAGAAAGAAGCTTACTGAGAAACTTCTTTGTGTTCTGTGAAATCATCTCACAGAGTTGCAGCTTTCCCCTCAAGAAGCCTTTCGCTAAGACAGTGTTTGTGGAATTGGCAAAGTGATATTTGGAAGCCCATAGAGGGCTATGGTGAAAAAGGAAATATCCTCAGATGAAATCTGGAAAGAAGCTTTCTGAGAAACTGCTCTCTAATGTGTCACTTCCACTCACAGAGTTACATCTGTATTTCGTGAATCTCTTTGCTAGGCTTATTTCTGTGGAATCTGAAAACCGATATTTCGAATCCCTTTGAAGACTGTAGGGCCAAAGGAAATATCCTCCGATAACAAAGAGAAAGAAGCTTTCTGAGAAACTTCTTTGTGTTCTGTGAAATCATCTCACAGAGTTACAGCTTTCCCCTCAAGAAGCCTTTCGCTAAGACAGTTCTGGTGGAATTGGCAACGTGATATTTGGAAGCCCTTAGAGGGCTATGGTGAAAAAGGAAATATCCTCACATGAAATCTCGAAAGAAGCTTTCTGAGAAACTGCTTAGTGTTCTGTTAATTCAACTCACAGAGTTACATCGGTATTTCGTGGATCTCTTTGCTAGCCTTATTTCTGTGGAATCTGAGAACAGATATTTCGGATCCCTTTGAAGACTATAGGGCCAAAGGAAATATCCTCCGATAACAAAGAGAAAGAAGCTTTCTGAGAAACTTCTTTGTGTTCTGTGAAATCATCTCACAGAGTTACAGCTTTCCCCTCAAGAAGCCTTACGCTAAGACAGTTCTTGTGGAATTGGCAAAGTGATATTTGGAAGCCCATTGAGGGCTATGGTGTAAAAGGAAATATCCTCAGATGAAATCTGGAAAGAAGCTTTCTGAGAAACTGCTCTGTAATGTGTGACTTCCACTCACAGAGTTACATCTGTATTTCGTGGATCTCTTTGCTAGCCTTATTTCTGTGGAATCTGAGAACAGATATTTCGGATCCCTTTGAAGACTATAGGGCCAAAGGAAATATCCTCCGATAACAAAGAGAAAGAAGCTTTCTGAGAAACTTCTTTGTGTTCTGTGAAATCATCTCACAGAGTTACAGCTTTCCCCTCAAGACGCCTTTCGCTAAGACAGTTCTTGTGGAATTGGCAAAGTGATATTTGGAAGCCCATAGAGGGCTATGGTGAAAAAGGAAATATCCTCAGATGAAATCTGGAAAGAAGCTTTCTGAGAAACTGCTTAGTGTTCTGTTAATTCATCTCACAGATTTACATCTGTATTTCGTGGATCTCTTTGCTAGCCTTATTTCTGTGGAATCTGAGAACAGATATTTCGGATCCCTTTGAAGACTATAGGGCCAAAGGAAATATCCTCCGATAAGAAAGAGAAAGAAACTTTCTGAGAAACTTCTTTGTGTTCTGTGAAATCATCTCACAGAGTTACAGCTTTCCCCTCAAGAAGCCTTTCGCTAAGACAGTTCTTGTGGAATTGGCAAAGTGATATTTGGAAGCCCCTAGAAGGCTATGGTGAAAAAGGAAATATCCTCAGATGAAATCTGGAAAGAAGCTATCTGAGAAACTGCTCTCTAATGTGTCATTTCCACTCACAGAGTTACATCTGTATTTCGTGAATCTCCTTGCTAGGCTTATTTCTGTGGAATCTGAAAACCGATATTTCGGTTCCCTTTGAAGACTGTAGGGCCAAAGGAAATATCCTCCGATAACAAAGAGAAAGAAGCTTTCTGAGAAACTTCTTTGTGTTCTGTGAAATCATCTCACAGAGTTACAGCTTTCCCCTCAAGAAGCCTTTCGCGAAGACAGTTCTTGTGGAATTGGCAAAGTGATATTTGGAAGCCCATACAGGGCTATGGTGAAAAAGGAAATATCCTCAGATGAAATCTGGAAAGAAGCTTTCTGAGAAACTGCTTAGTGTTCTGTTAATTCAACTCACAGAGTTACATCGGTATTTCGTGGATCTCTTTGCTAGCCTTATTTCTGTGGAATCTGAGAACAGATATTTCGGATCCCTTTGATGATTATAGGGCCAAAGGAAATATCCTCCGATAACAAAGAGAAAGAAGCTTTCTGAGAAACTTCTTTGTGTTCTGTGAAATCATCTCACAGAGTTAGAGCTTTCCCCTCAACAAGCCTTTCGCTAAGACAGTGTTTGTGGAATTGGCAAAGTGATATTTGGAAGCCCATAGAGGGCTATGGTGAAAAAGGAAATATCCTCAGATGAAATCTGGAAAAAAGCTTTCTGAGAAACTGCTCTCTAATGTGTCACTTCCACTCACAGAGTTACATCTGTATTTCGTGAATCTCTTTGCTAGCCTTATTTCTGTGGAATCTGAAAACCGATATTTCGGATCCCTTTGAAGACTATAGGGCCAAAGGAAATATCCTCCGATAACAAAGAGAAAGAAGCTTTCTGAGAAACTTCTTTGTGTTCTGTGAAATCATCTCACAGAGTTACAGCTTTCTGAGAAACTGCTTAGTGTTCTGTTAATTCTTCTCACAGAGTTACATCTGTATTTCGTGGATCTCTTTGCTAGCCTTATTTCTGTGGAATCTGAGAACAGATATTTCGGATCCCTTTGAACACTATAGGGCCAAGGTAAATATCATCCGATAACAAAGACAAAGAAGCTTTCTGAGAAACTTCTTTGTGTTCTGTGAAATCATCTCACAGAGTTACAGCTTTCGCCTCAAGAAGCCTTTAGCTAAGACAGTTCTTGTGGAATTGGCAAAATGATATTTGGAAGCCCATAGAGGGCTATGGTGAAAAAGGAAATATCCTCAGATGAAATCTGGAAAGAAGCTTTCTGAGAAACTGCTCGGTGTTCTTTTAATTCATCTCACAGAGTTACATCTGTATTTCGTGGATCTCTTTGCTAGCCTTATTTCTGTGGAATCTGAGAACAGATATTTCGGATCCCTTTGAAGACTATAGGGCCAAAGGAAATATCCTCCGATAACAAAGAGAAAGAAGCTTTCTGAGAAACTTCTTTGTGTTCTGTGAAATCATCTCACAGAGTTACAGCTTACCCCTCAAGAAGCCTTTCGCTAAGACAGTTCTTGTGGAATTGGCAAAGTGATATTTGGAAGCCCATAGAGGGCTATGGTGAAAAAGGAAATATCCTCAGATGAAATCTGGAAAGAAGCTTTCTGAGAAACTGCTTAGTGTTCTGGTAATTCATCTCACAGAGTTACATCTGTATTTCGAGGATCTCTTTGCTAGCCTTATTTCTGTGGAATCTGAGAACAGATATTTCGGATCGCTTTGAAGACTATAGGGCCAAAAGAAATATCCTCCGATAACAAAGAGAAAGAAGCTTTCTGAGAAACTTCTTTGTGTTCTGTGAAATCATCTCACAGAGTTACAGCTTTCTGCTCAGGAAACCTTTCGCTAAGACAGTTCTTGTGGAATTGGCAAAGTGATATTTGGAAGCCCATAGAGGGCTATGGTGAAAAAGGAAATATCCTCAGATGAAATCTGGAAAGAAGCTTTCTGAGAAACTGCTTAGTGTTCTGTTAATTCATCTCACAGAGTTACATCTGTATTTCGTGGATCTCTTTGCTAGCCTTATTTCTGTGGAATCTGAGAACAGATATTTCGGATCCCTTTGAAGAGTATAGGGCCAAAGGAAATATCGTCCGATAACAAAGAGAAAGAAGCTTTCTGAGAAACTTCTTTGTGTTCTGTGAAATCATCTCACAGAGTTACAGCTTTCCCCTCAAGAAGCCTTTCGCTAAGACAGTTCTTGTGGAATTGGCAAAGAGATATTTCGAAGCCCATAGAGGGCTAAGGTGAAAAAGGAAATATCCTCAGATGAAATCTGGAAAGAAGCTTTCTGAGAAACTGCTCTATAATGTGTGACTTCCACTTACAGAGTTACATCTGCATTTCGTGGATCTCTTTGCTAGCCTTATTTCTGTGGAGTCTGAGAACAGATATTTCGGATCCCTTTGAAGACTATAGGGCCAATTAAATATCCTCCGATAACAAAGAGAAAGAAGCTTTCTGAGAAACTTCTTTGTGTTCTGTGAAATCATCTCACAGAGTTACAGCTTTCCCCTCAAGAAGCATTTCGCTAAGACAGTTCTTGTGAAATTGGCAAAGTGATATTTGGAAGCCCATAAAGGGCTATGGTGAAAAAGGAAATATCCTCAGATGAAATCTGGAAAGAAGCTTTCTGAGAAACTGCTCTGTAATGTGTGACTTCCAGGCACAGAGTTACATCTGTATTTCGTGGATCTCTTTGCTAGCCTTATTTCTGTGGAATCTGAGAACAGATATTTCGGATCCCTTTGAAGACTATAGGGCCAAAGGAAATATCCTCCGATAACAAAGAGAAAGAAGCTTTCTGAGAAACTTCTTTGTGTTCTGTGAAATCATCTCAAAGAGTTACAGCTTTCCCCTCAAGAAGCCTTTCGCTAAGACAGTGTTTGTGGAATTGGCAAAGTGATATTTGGAAGCCCATAGAGGGCTATGGTGAAAAAGGAAATATCCTCAGATGAAATCTCGAAAGAAGCTTTCTGAGAAACTGCTTAGTGTTCTGTTAATTCATCTCACAGTGTTACATCTGTATTTCGTGGATCTCTTTGCTAGCCTTATTTCTGTGGAATCTGAGAACAGATATTTCGGATCCCTTTGAAGACTATAGGGCCAAAGGAAATATCCTCCGATAAGAAAGAGAAAGAAGCTTTCTGAGAAACTTCTTTTTGTTCTTTGAAATCATCTCACAGAGTTACAGCTTTCCCCTCAAGAAGCCTTTCGCTAAGACAGTTCTTGTGGAATTGGCAAAGTGATATTTGGATGCCCATAGGGGGCTATGGTGAAAAAGGAAATATCCTCAGATGAAATCTGGAAAGAAGCTTTCTGAGAAACTGCTCTCTAATGTGTCACTTCCACTCACAGAGTTACATCTGTATTTCGTGAATCTCTTTGCTAGGCTTATTTCTGTGGAATCTGAAAACCGATATTTCGGACCCCTTTGAAGAATGTAGGGCCAAAGGAAATGTCCTCCGATAACAAAGAGAAAGAAGCTTTCTGAGAAACTTCTTTGTGTTCTGTGAAATCGTCTCACAGAGTTACAGCTTTCCCCTCAAGAAGCCTTTCGCTAAGACAGTTCTTGTGGAATTGGCAAAGTGATATTTGGAAGCCCATAGAGGGCTATGGTGAAAAAGGAAATATCCTCAGATGAAATCTGGAAAGAAGCTTTCGGAGAAACTGCTTAGTGTTCTGTTAATTCATCTCACAGAGTTACATCTGTATTTCGTGGATCTCTTTGCTAGCCTTATTTCTGTGGAATCTGAGAACAGATATTTCGGATCCCTTTGAAGACTATAGGGCCAAAGGAAATATCCTCCGATAACAAAGAGAAAGAAACTTTCTGAGAAACTTCTTTGTGTTCTGTGAAATCATCTCACAGAGTTACAGCTTTCCCCTCAAGAAGCCTTTCGCTAAGACAGTTCTTGTGGAATTGGCAAAGTGATATTTGGAAGCCCATAGAGGGCTATGGTGAAAAAGGAAATATCCTCAGATGAAATCTGGAAAGAAGCTTTCTGAGAATCTGCTCTGTAATGTGTGACTTCCACTCACAGAGATACATCTGTATTTCGTGGATCTCTTTGCTAGCCTTATTTCTGTGGAATCTGAGAACAGATATTTCGGATCCCATTGAAATCTATAGGGCCAAAGGAAACATCCTCCGATAACAAAGAGAAAGAAGCTTACTGAGAAACTTCTTTGTGTTCTGTGAAATCATCTCACAGAGTTACAGCTTTCCCCTCCAGAAGCCTTTCGCTAAGACAGTTCTAGTGGAACTGGAAAAGTTATATTTGGAAGCCCATAGAGGGCTATGGTGAAAAAGGAAATATCCTCAGATGTAATCTGGAAAGAAGCTTTCTGAGAAACTGCTTAGTGTTCTGTTAATTCATCTCACAGAGTTACATCTGTATTTCGTGGATCTCTTTGCTAGCCTTATTTCTGTGGAATCTGAGAACAGATATTTCGGATCCCTTTGAAGACTATAGGGCCAAAGGAAATATCCTCCGATAACAAAGAGAAAGAAGCTTTCTGATAAACATCTTTGTGTTCTGTGAAATCATCTCACAGAGTTACAGCTTTCCCCTCAAGAAGCCTTTCGCTAAGACAGTGTTTGTGGAATTGGCAAAGTGATATTTGGAAGCCCATAGAGGGCTATGGTGAAAAAGGAAATATCCTCAGATGAAATCTGGAAAGAAGCTTTCTGAAAAACTGCTCTCTAATATGTCACTTCCACTCACAGAGTTACATCTGTATTTCGTGAATCTCTTTGCTAGCCTTATTTCTGTGGAATCTGAAAACCGATATTTCGGATCCCTTAGAAGACTGTTGGGCCAAAGGAAATATCCTCCGATAATAAAGAGAAAGAAGCTTTCTGAAAAACTTCTTTGTGTTCTGTGAAATCATCTCACAGAGTTAGAGCTTTCCCCTCAACAAGCCTTTCGCTAAGACAGTGTTTGTGGAATTGGCAAAGTGATATTTGGAAGCCCATAGAGGGCTATGGTGAAAAAGGAAATATCCTCAGATGAAATCTGGAAAAAAGCTTTCTGAGAAACTGCTCTCTAATGTGTCACTTCCACTCACAGAGTTACATCTGTATTTCGTGAATCTCTTTGCTAGCCTTATTTCTGTGGAATCTGAAAACCGATATTTCGGATCCCTTTGAAGACTATAGGGCCAAAGGAAATATCCTCCGATAACAAAGAGAAAGAAGCTTTCTGAGAAACTTCTTTGTGTTCTGTGAAATCATCTCACAGAGTTACAGCTTTCTGAGAAACTGCTTAGTGTTCTGTTAATTCTTCTCACAGAGTTACATCTGTATTTCGTGGATCTCTTTGCTAGCCTTATTTCTGTGGAATCTGAGAACAGATATTTCGGATCCCTTTGAACACTATAGGGCCAAGGTAAATATCATCCGATAACAAAGACAAAGAAGCTTTCTGAGAAACTTCTTTGTGTTCTGTGAAATCATCTCACAGAGTTACAGCTTTCGCCTCAAGAAGCCTTTCGCTAAGACAGTTCTTGTGGAATTGGCAAAATGATATTTGGAAGCCCATAGAGGGCTATGGTGAAAAAGGAAATATCCTCAGATGAAATCTGGAAAGAAGCTTTCTGAGAAACTGCTCGGTGTTCTTTTAATTCATCTCACAGAGTTACATCTGTATTTCGTGGATCTCTTTGCTAGCCTTATTTCTGTGGAATCTGAGAACAGATATTTCGGATCCCTTTGAAGACTATAGGGCCAAAGGAAATATCCTCCGATAACAAAGAGAAAGAAGCTTTCTGAGAAACTTCTTTGTGTTCTGTGAAATCATCTCACAGAGTTACAGCTTACCCCTCAAGAAGCCTTTCGCTAAGACAGTTCTTGTGGAATTGGCAAAGTGATATTTGGAAGCCCATAGAGGGCTATGGTGAAAAAGGAAATATCCTCAGATGAAATCTGGAAAGAAGCTTTCTGAGAAACTGCTTAGTGTTCTGGTAATTCATCTCACAGAGTTACATCTGTATTTCGAGGATCTCTTTGCTAGCCTTATTTCTGTGGAATCTGAGAACAGATATTTCGGATCGCTTTGAAGACTATAGGGCCAAAAGAAATATCCTCCGATAACAAAGAGAAAGAAGCTTTCTGAGAAACTTCTTTGTGTTCTGTGAAATCATCTCACAGAGTTACAGCTTTCTGCTCAGGAAACCTTTCGCTAAGACAGTTCTTGTGGAATTGGCAAAGTGATATTTGGAAGCCCATAGAGGGCTATGGTGAAAAAGGAAATATCCTCAGATGAAATCTGGAAAGAAGCTTTCTGAGAAACTGCTTAGTGTTCTGTTAATTCATCTCACAGAGTTACATCTGTATTTCGTGGATCTCTTTGCTAGCCTTATTTCTGTGGAATCTGAGAACAGATATTTCGGATCCCTTTGAAGAGTATAGGGCCAAAGGAAATATCCTCCGATAAAAAAGAGAAAGAAGCTTTCTGAGAAACTTCTTTGTGTTCTGTGAAATCATCTCACAGAGTTACAGCATTCCCCACAAGAAGCCTTTAGCTAAGACAGTTCTTGTGGAATTGGCAAAGTGATATTTGGAAGCCCATAGAGGTCTATGGTGAAAAAGGAAATATCCTCAGATGAAATCTGGAAAGAAGCTTTCTGAGAAACTGCTTAGTGTTCTTTTAATTCGTCTCACAGGGTTACATCTGTATTTCGTGGATCTCTTTGCTAGCCTTATTTCTGTGGAATCTGAGAACAGATATTTCGGATCCCTTTGAAGACTATGGGGCCAAAGGAAATATCCTCCGATAACAAAGAGAAAGAAGCTTTCTGAGAAACTTCTTTGTGTTCTGTGAAATCATCTCACAGAGTTACAGCTTTCCCTTCAAGAAGCCTTTCGCTAAGACAGTTCTTGTGGAATTGGCAAAGTGGTATTTGTAAGCCCATAGAGGGCTATGGTGAAAAAGGAAATATCCTCAGATGAAAACTGGAATGAAGCTTTCTGAGAAACTGCTTAGTGTTCAGTTAATTCATCTCACAGAGTTACATCTTTATTTCGAGGATCTCTTTGCTCTACTTATTTCTGTGGAATCTGAGAACAGATATTTCGGATCGCTTTGAAGACAATAGGGCCAAAGGAAATATCCTCCGATAACAAAGAGAAAGAAGCTTTCTGAGAAACTTCTTTGTGTTCTGTGTAATCATCTCACAGAGTTACAGCTTTCCCCTCAAGAAGCCTTTAGCAAAGACAGTTCTTGTGGAATTGGCAAAGTGATATTTCGAAGCCCATAGAGGGCTACGGTGAAAAAGGAAATATCCTCAGATGAAATCAGGAAAGAGTCTTTCTGAGAAACTGCTTAGTGTTCTGTTAATTCATCTCACAGAGTTACATTTGTATTTCGTAGATCTCTTTGCTAGCCTTCTTTCTGTGGAATCTGAGAACAGATATTTCGGATCCCTTTGAAGACTATAGGGCCAAAGGAAATATCCTCCGATAACAAAGAGAAAGAAGCTTTCTGAGAAACTTCTTTGTGTTCTGTGAAATCATCTCACAGAGTTACAGCTTTCCCCTCAAGAAGCCTTTCGCTAAGACAGTTCTTGTGGAATTGGCAAAGTGATATTTGGAACCACATAGAGGCCCATGGTGAACTAGGATATATCCTCAGATGAAATTTCGAAACAAGCTTTCTGGGAAACTGCTTAGTTTTCTGTTAATTCATCTCACAGAGTTACATCTGTATTTCGTGGATCTCTTTGCTAGTCTTATTTCTGTGGAATCTGAGAACAGATATTTCGGATCCCTTTGAACACTATAGGGCGAAAGGAAATATCATCCGATAACAAAGGGAAAGAAGCTTTCTGTGAAACTGCTTTGTGTTCTGTGAAATCATCTCACAGAGTTACAGCTTTCCCCTCAAGAAGCCTTTCGCTAAGACAGTTCTTGTTTAATTGGCAAAGTGATATTTGGAAGCCCATAGAGGGCTATGGAGAAAAAGGAAATATCCTCAGATGAAATCTGGAAAGAAGCTTTCTGAGAAACTGCTTAGTGTTCTGTTAATTCATCTCACAGAGTTACATCTGTATTTCGTGGATCTCTTCGCTAGCCTTATTTCTGTGGAATCTGAGAACAGATATTTCGGATCCCTTTGAAGAGTATAGGGCCAAAGGAAATATCCTCCGATAACAAAGAGAAAGACGCTTTCTGAGAAACTTCTTTGTGTTCTGTGAAATCATCTCACAGAGTTACAGCTTTCCCTTCAAGAAGCCTTTCGCTAAGACAGTTCTTGTGGAATTGGCAATGTGGTATTGTAAGCCCATAGAGGGCTATGGTGAAAAAGGAAATATCCTCAGATGAAATCTGGAAAGAAGCTTTCTGAGAAACTGCTTAGTGTTCTGTTAATTCATCTCACAGAGTTACATCTTTATTTCGAGGATCTCTTTGCTAGCCTTATTCTGTGGAATCTGGGAACAGATACTTCGGATCCCTTTGAAGACTATAGGGCCAAAGGAAATATCCTCTGATAACAAAGAGAAAGAAGCTTTCTGATAAACTTCTTCGTGTTCTGTGAAATCATCTCACAGAGTTACAGCTTTCCCTTCAAGAAGCCTTTCGCTAAGACAGTTCTTGTGGAATTGGCAATGTGGTATTGTAAGCCCATAGAGGGCTATGCTGAAAAAGGAAATATCCTCAGATGAAATCTGGAAAGAAGCTTTCTGAGAAACTGCTTTGTGTTCTGTTAATTCATCTCACAGTGTTACATCTTTATTTCGAGGATCTCTTTGCTAGACTTATTTCTGTGGAATCTGAGAACAGATATTTCGGATCGCTTTGAAGACAATAGGGCCAAAGGAAATATCCTCCGATAACAAAGAGAAAGAAGCTTTCTGAGAAACTTCTTTGTGTTCTGTGTAATCATCTCACAGAGTTACAGCTTTCCCCTCAAGAAGCCTTTAGCAAAGACAGTTCTTGTGGAATTCGCAAAGTGATATATCGAAGCCCGTAGAGGGCTATGGTGAAAAAGGAAATATCCTCAGATGAAATCTGGAAAGAGACTTTCTGAGAAACTGCTCAGTGTTCTGTTAATTCATCTCACAGAGTTACATCTTTATTTCGAGAATCTCTTTGCTAGCCTTATTTCTGTGGAATCTGAGAACAGATATTTCGGATCGCATTGAAGACAATAGGGCCAAAGGAAATATCCTCCGATAACAAAGAGAAAGAAGCTTTCTGAGAAACTTCTTTGTGTTCTCTGTAATCATCTCACAGAGTTACAGCTTTCCCCTCAAGAAGCCTTTAGCAAAGACAGTTCTTGTGCAATTGGCAAAGTGATATTTGGAAGCCTACAGAGGGCTATCGTGAAAAAGGAAATATCCTCAGTTGAAATTTCGAAAGAAGCTTTCTGAGAAACTGCTTAGTGTTCTGTTAATTCATCTCACAGAGTTACATCTGTATTTCGTGGATCTCTTTGCTAGCCTTATTTCTGTGGAATCTGAGAACAGATATTTCGGATCCCTATGAACACTATAGGGCCAAAGGAAATATCCTCCGATAACAAAGAAAAAGAAGCTTTTTGTGAAACTGCTTTGTGTTCCGTGAAATCATCTCACAGAGTTACAGCTTTCCCCTCAAGAAGCCTTTCGCTAAGACAGTTCTTGTGGAATTGGCAAAGTGATATTTGGAAGCCCATAGAGGGCTATGGTGAAAAAGGAAATATCCTCTGATGAAATCTGGAAGGAAGCCTTCTGAGAAACTGCTTAGTGTTCTGTTAATTCATCTCACAGAGTTACATCTGTATTTCGTGGATCTCTTTGCTAGCCTCATTTCTGTGGAATCTGAGAACAGATATTTCGGATACCTTGGAAGACTATAGGGCCAAAGGAAATATCCTCCGATAACAAAGAGAAAGAGGCTTTCTGAGAAACTTCTTTGTTTTCTGTGAAATCACCTCACAGAGTTACAGCATTCCCCTCAAGAAGCCTTTAGCTAAGACAGTTCTTGTGGAATTGGCAAAGTGATATTTGGAAGCCCATAGAGGGCTATGGTGAAAAAGGACATATCCTCAGATGAAATCTGGAAAGAAGCTTTCTGAGAAACTGCTCAGTGTTCTGTTAATTCATCTCACAGAGCTACATCTGTATTTCGTGGATCTCTTTGCTAGCCTTATTTCTGTGGAATCTGAGAACAGATATTTCGGATCCCTTTGAAGAGTATAGGGCCAAAGGAAATATCCTCCGATAACAAAGAGAAAGAAGCTTTCTGAGAAACTTCTTTGTGTTCTGTGAAATCATCTCACAGAGTTACAGCTTTCCCCTCAAGAAGCCTTTCGCTAAGACAGTTCTTGTGGAATTCGCAAAGTGATATTTGGAAGCCCATAGAGGGCTACGGTGAACAAGGATATATCCTCAGATGAAATTTCGAAACAAGCTTTCTGAGAAACTGGTTAGTGTTCTGTTAATTCATCTCACAGAGTTACATCTGTATTTCGTGGATCTCTTTGCTAGCCTTATTTCTGTGGAATCTGAGAACAGATATTTCGGATCCCTTTGAAGAGTATAGGGCCAAAGGAAATATCCTCCGATAACAAAGAGAAAGAAGCTTTCTGAGAAACTTCTTTGTGTTCTGTGTAATCATCTCACAGAGTTACAGCTTTCCATTCAAGAAGCCTTTCGCTAAGACAGTTCTTGTGGAATTGGCAAAGTTGTATTTGTAAGCCCTTAGAGGGCTATGGTGAAAAAGGAAATATCCTCAGATGAAATCTGGAAAGAAGCTTTCTGAGAAACTGCTTAGTGTTCTGTTAATTCATCTCACAGAGTTACATCTTTATTTCGAGGATCTCTTTGCTAGACTTATTTCTGTGGAATCTGAGAACAGATATTTCGGATCGCTTTGAAGACAATAGGGCCAAAGGAAATATCCTCCGATAACAAAGAGAAAGAAGCTTTCTGAGAAACTTCTTTGTGTTCTGTGTAATCATCTCACAGAGTTACAGCTTTCCCCTCAAGAAGCCTTTAGCAAAGACAGTTCTTGTGGAATTCACAAAGTGATATATCGAAGCCCGAAGAGGGCTATGGTGAAAAAGGAAATATCCTCAGATGAAATCTGGAAAGAGACTTTCTGAGAAACTGCTTAGTGTTCTGTTAATTCATCTCACAGAGTTACATTTGTATTTCGTAGATCTCTTTGCTAGCCTTATTTCTGTGGAATCTGAGAACAGATATTTCGGATCCCTTTGAATACTATAGGGCCAAAGGAAATATCCTCCGATAACAAAGAGAAAGAAGCTTTCTGAGAAACTTCTTTGTGTTCTGTGAAATCATCTCACAGAGTTACAGCTTTCCCCTCAAGAAGCCTTTGGCTAAGACAGTTCTTGTGGAATTGGCAAAGTGATATTTGGAAGCCAATAGAGGGATATGGTGAACAAGGATATATCCTCAGATGAAATTTTGAAAGAAGCTTTCTGAGAAACTGCTTAGTGTTCTGTTAATTCATCTCACAGAGTTACATCTGTATTTCGTGGATCTCTTTGCTAGCCTTATTTCTGTGGAATCTGAGAACAGATATTTCGGATCCCTATGAACACTGTAGGGCCAAAGGAAATATCCTCCGATAACAAAGAAAAAGAAGCTTTTTGTGAAACTGCTTTGTGTTCCGTGAAATCATCTCACAGAGTTACAGCTTTCCCCTCAAGAAGCCTTTCGCTAAGACAGTTCTTGTGGAATTGGCAAAGTGATATTTGGAAGCCCATAGAGGGCTATGGTGAAAAAGGAAATATCCTCTGATGAAATCTGGAAGGAAGCTTTCTGAGAAACTGCTTAGTGTTCTGTTAATTCGTCTCACAGAGTTACATCTGTATTTCGTGGATCTCTTTGCTAGCCTCATTTCTGTGGAATCTGAGAACAGATATTTCGGATCCCTTTGAACACTATTGGGCCAAAGGAAATATCATCCGATAACAAAGAGAAAGAAGCTTTCTGTGAAACTGCTTTGTGTTCTGTGAAATCATCTCACAGAGTTACAGCTTTCCCCTCAAGAAGCCTTTCGCTAAGACAGTTCTTGTGGAATTGGCAAAGTGATATTTGGAAGCCCATATAGGGCTATGGTGTAAAAGGAAATATCCTCAGATGAAATCTGGAAAGAAGCTTTCTGAGAAACTGCTCAGTGTTGTGTTAATTCATCTCACAGAGTTACATCTGTATTTCGTGGATCTCTTTGCTAGCCTTATTTCTGTGGAATCTGAGAACAGATATTTCGGATCCCTTTGAAGAGTAAAGGGCCAAAGGAAATATCCTCCGATAACAAAGAGAAAGAAGCTTTCTGAGAAACTTCCTTGTGTTCTGTGAAATCATCTCACAGAGTTACAGCTTTCACCTCAAGAAGCCTTTCGCTAAGACAGTTCTTGTGGAATTCGCAAAGTGATATTTGGAAGCCCATAGAGGGCTATGGTGAAGAAGGATATATCCTCAGATGAAATTTCGAAAGAAGCTGTCTGAGAAACTGCTTAGTGTTCTGTTAATTCATCTCACAGAGTTACATCTGTATTTCGAGGATCTCTTTGCTAGTCTTATTTCTGTGGAATCTGAGAACAGATATTTCGGATCCTTTTGAACACTATAGGGAGAAAGGAAATATCATCCGATAACAAAGAGAAAGAAGCTTTCTGTGAAACTGCTTTGTGTTCTGTGAACTCATCTCACAGAGTTACAGCTTTCCCCTCAAGAAGCCTTTCGCTAAGACAGTTCTTGTTTAATTGGCAAAGTGATATTTGGAAGCCCATAGAGGGCTATGGTGAAAAAGGAAATATCCTCAGATGAAATCTGGAAAGAAGCTTTCTGAGAAACTGCTTAGTGTTCTGTTAATTCATCTCACAGAGTTACATCTGTATTTCGTGGATCTCTTTGCTAGCCTTATTTCTGTGGAATCTGAGAACAGATATTTCGGATCGCTTTGAAGACAATAGGGCCAAAGGAATTATCCTCCGATAACAAAGAGAAAGAAGCTTTCTGAGAAACTTCTTTGTGTTCTGTGTAATCATCTCACAGAGTTACAGCTTTCCCCTCAAGAAGCCTTTCGCAAAGACAGTTCTTGTGGAATTGGCAAAGTGATATTTCGAAGCCCATAGAGGGTTATGGTGAAAAAGGAAATATCCTCAGATGAAATCTGAAAGAAGCTTTCTGAGAAACTGCTCAGTGTTCTTTTAATTCATCTCACAGAGTTACATCTGTATTTCGTGGATCTCTTTGCTAGCATCATTTCTGTGGAATCTGAGAAGAGATATTTCGGATCCCTTTGAAGACTATAGGGCCAAAGGAAATATCCTCCGATAACAAAGAGAAAGAAGCTTTCTGAGAAACTTCTTTGTGTTCTGTGAAATCATCTCACAGAGTTACAGCTTTCCCCTCAAGAAGCCTATCGCTAAGACAGTTCTTGTGGAATTGGCAAAGTGATATTTGGAAGCCCATAGAGGGCAATGGTGAAAAAAGAAATATCCTCAGATGAAATCTGGAAAGAAGCTTTCTGAGAAATTGCTCAGTGTTCTGTTAATTCATCTCACAGGGTTACATCTGTATTTCGAGGATCTCTTTGCTAGCGTTAATTCTGTGGAATCTGAGACCAGATAATTCGGATCGCTTTGAAGACTATACGGCCAAAAGAAATATCCTCTGATAACAAAGAGAAAGAAGCTTTCTGAGAAACTTCTTTGTGTTCTGTGAGATCATCTCACAGAGATATAGCTTTCCTCTCAGGAAGCCTTTCCCTAACACAGTTCTTGTGGAATTGGCAAAGTGATACTTGGAAACCCATAGAGGGCTAAGGTGAAAAAGGAAATATCCTCAGATGAAATCTGGAAAGAAGCTTTCTGAGAAACTGCTCACTGTTCTGTTATTTCATCTCACAGAGTTACATCTGTATTTCGTGGATCTCTTTGCTAGCCTTATTTCTGTGGAATCTGAGAACAGATATTTCGGATCCCTTTGAAGACTATAGGGCCAAAGGAAATATCCTCTGATAACAAAGAGAAAGAAGCTTTCTGAGAAACTTCTTTGTGTTCTGTGAAATCAACTCACAGAGTTACAGCTTTTCCTTCAGGAAGCCTTTCGCTAAGACAGTTCTTGTGGAATTGGCAAAGTGATATTTGGAAGCCCATAGAGGGCTATGGTGAAAAAGGAAATATCCTCCGATGAAATCTGGAAAGAAGCTTTCTGAGAAACTGCTTAGTGTTCTGTTAATTCATCTAACAGAGTTACATCTGTATTTCGTGGATCTGTTTGCTAGCCTTATTTCTGTGGAATCTGAGAACAGATATTTCGGATCCCTTTGAACACTTTAGGGCCAAAGGAAATATCCTCCGATAACAAAGAGAAAGAAGCTTTCTGAGAAACTTCTTTGCGTTCTGTGAAATCATCTCACAGAGTTTCAGCTTTCCCCTCAAGAAACCTTTCGCCAAGGCAGTTCTTGTGGAATTGGCAAAGTGATATTTGGAAGCCCATAGAGGGCTATGGTGAAAAAGGAAATATCCTCTGATGAAATCTGGAAAGAGGCTTTCTGAGAAACTGCTTAGTGTTCTGTTAATTCATCTCACAGACTTACATCTGTATTTCGTGGATCTCTTTCCTAGCCTTATTTCTGTGGAATCTGAGAACAGATATTTCGGATCCCTTTGAAGACTATAGGGCCAAAGGAAATATCCTCCGATAACAAAGAGAAAGAAGCTTTCTGAGAGACTTCGTTGTGTTCTGTGAAATCATCTCACAGAGTTACAGCTTTCCCCTCAAGAAGCCTTTCGCTAAGACAGTTCTTGTGGAATTGGCAAAGTGATACTTGGAAGCCCATAGAGGGCTACGGTGAAAAAGGAAATATCCCCAGATGAAATCTGGAAAGAAGCTTTCTGAGAAATTGCTCATTGTTCTTTTAATTCATCTCACAGAGTTACATCTGTATTTCGTGGATCTCTTTGCTAGACTTATTTCTGTGGAATCTGAGAACAGATATTTCGGATCTCTTTGAAGACTACAGGGCCAAAGGAAATATCCTGCGATAACAAAGAGAAAGAAGCTTTCTGAGAAACTTCTTTGTGTTTTGTGAAATCATCTAACAGAGTTACAGCTTTCCCCTCAAGAAGCCTTTCGCTAAGACAGTTCTTTTGGAATTGGCAAAGTGATATTTGGAATCCCGCAAAGGGCTATGGTGAAAAAGGAAATATCCTCAGATGAAATCTGGAAAGAAGCTTTCTGAGAAACTGCTCAGTGTTCTTTTAATTCATCTCACAGAGTTACATCTGTATTTCGTGGATCTCTTTGCTAGCCTCATTTCTGTGGAATCTGAGAACAGATATTTCGGATCCCTTTGAAGAGTATAGGGCCAAAGGAAATATCCTCCGATAACAAAGAGAAAGAAGTTTTCTGAGAAACTTCTTTGTGTTCTGTGAAATCATCTCACAGAGTTACAGCTTTCCCCTCAAGAAGCCTTTCGCTAAGACAGTTCTTGTGGAATTGGCAAAGTGATATTTGGAAGCCCATAGAGGGCTATGGTGAAAAAGGAAATATCCTCAGATGAAATCTGGAAAGAAGCTTTCTGAGAAATTGCTCAGTGTTCTGTTAATTCATCTCACAGGGTTACATCTGTATTTCGAGGATCTCTTTGCTAGCGTTAATTCTGTGGAATCTGAGAACAGATAATTCGGATCGCTTTGAAGACTATACGGCCAAAAGAAATATCCTCCGACAACAAAGAGAAAGAAGCTTTCTGAGAAACTTCTTTGTGTTCTGTGAGATCATCTCACAGAGATACAGCTTTCCCCTCAGGAAGCCTTTCGCTAACACAGTTCTTGTGGAATTGGCAAAGTGATATTTGGAAACCCATACAGGGCTATGGTGAAAAAGGAAATATCCTCAGATGAAATCTGGAAAGAAGCTTCCTGAGAAACTGCTCACTGTTCTGTTATTTCATCTTCCAGAGTTACATCTGTATTTCGTGGATCTCTTTGCTAGCCTTATTTCTGTGGAATCTGAGAACAGATATTTCGGATCCCTTTGAAGACTATAGGGCCAAAGGAAATATTCTCTGATAACAAAGAGAAAGAAGCTTTCTGAGAAACTTCTTTGTCTTCTGTGAAATCAACTCACAGAGTTACAGCTTTCCCTTCAGGAAGCCTTTCGCTAAGACAGTTCTTGTGGAATTGGCAAAGTGATATTTGGAAGCCCATAGAGGGCTATGGTGAAAAAGGAAATATCCTCCGATGAAATCTGGAAAGAAGCTTTCTGAGAAACTGCTTAGTGTTCTGTTAATTCATCTAACAGAGTTACATCTGTATTTCGTGGAACTCTTTGCTAGCTTTATTTCTGTGGAATCTGAGAACAGATATTTCGGATACCATTGAACACTTTAGGGCCAAAGGAAATATCCTCCGATAACAAAGAGAAAGAAGCTTTCTGAGAAACTTCTTTGTGTTCTGTGAAATCATCTCACAGAGTTACACCTTTCCCCTCAAGAAGCCTTTCGCCAAGGCAGTTCTTGTGGAATTGGCAAAGTGATATTTGGAAGCGCATAGAGGGCTATGGTGAAAAAGGAAATATCCTCTGATGAAATCTGGAAAGAGGCTTTCTGAGAAACTGCTTAGTGTTCTGTTAATTCATCGCACAGAGTTACATCTGTATTTCGTGGATCTCTTTCCTAGCCTTATTTCTGTGGAATCTGAGAACAGATATTTCGGATCCCTTTGAAGACTATAGGGCCAAAGAAAATATCCTCCGATAACAAAGAGAAAGAAGCTTTCTGAGAGACTTCGTTGTGTTCTGTGAAATCATCTCACAGAGTTACAGCTTTACCCTCAAGAAGCCTTTCGCTAAGACAGTTCTTGTGGAATTGGCAAAGTGATACTTGGAAGCCCATAGAGGGCTATGGTGAAAAAGGAAATATCCTCAGATGAAATCTGGAAAGAAGCTTTCTGAGAAACTGCTCACTGTTCTGTTAATTCATCTCACAGAGTTACATCTGTATTTCGTGGATCTCTTTGCTAGCCTTATTTCTGTGGAATCAGAGAAGAGATATTTCGGATCCCTTTGAAGATTATATGGCCAAAGGAAATATCCTCCGATAACAAAGAGAAAGAAGCTTTCTGAGAAACTTCTTTGTGTTTTGTGAAATCATCTAACAGAGTTACAGCTTTCCCCTCAAGAAGCCTTTCGCTAAGACAGTTCTTTTGGAATTGGCAAAGTGATATTTGGAATCCCGCAAAGGGCTATGGTGAAAAAGGAAATATCCTCAGATGAAATCTGGAAAGAAGCTTTCTGAGAAACTGCTCAGTGTTCTTTTAATTCATCTCACAGAGTTACATCTGTATTTCGTGGATCTCTTTGCTAGCCTCATTTCTGTGGAATCTGAGAACAGATATTTCGGATCCCTTTGAAGAGTATAGGGCCAAAGGAAATATCCTCCGATAACAAAGAGAAAGAAGCTTTCTGAGAAACTTCTTTGTGTTCTGTGAAATCATCTCACAGAGTTACAGCTTTCCCCTCAAGAAGCCTTTCGCTAAGACAGTTCTTGTGGAATTGGCAAAGTGATATTTGGAAGCCCATAGAGGGCTATGGTGAAAAAGGAAATATCCTCAGATGAAATCTGGAAAGAAGCTTTCTGAGAAATTGCTCAGTGTTCTGTTAATTCATCTCACAGGGTTACATCTGTATTTCGAGGATCTCTTTGCTAGCGTTAATTCTGTGGAATCTGAGAACAGATAATTCGGATCGCTTTGAAGACTATACGGCCAAAAGAAATATCCTCCGACAACAAAGAGAAAGAAGCTTTCTGAGAAAATTCTTTGTGTTCTGTGAGATCATCTCACAGAGATACAGCTTTCCCCTCAGGAAGCCTTTCGCTAACACAGTTCTTGTGGAATTGGCAAAGTGATATTTGGAAACCCATACAGGGCTATGGTGAAAAAGGAAATATCCTCAGATGAAATCTGGAAAGAAGCTTCCTGAGAAACTGCTCACTGTTCTGTTATTTCATCTTCCAGAGTTACATCTGTATTTCGTGGATCTCTTTGCTAGCCTTATTTCTGTGGAATCTGAGAACAGATATTTCGGATCCCTTTGAAGACTATAGGGCCAAAGGAAATATTCTCTGATAACAAAGAGAAAGAAGCTTTCTGAGAAACTTCTTTGTCTTCTGTGAAATCAACTCACAGAGTTACAGCTTTCCCTTCAGGAAGCCTTTCGCTAAGACAGTTCTTGTGGAATTGGCAAAGTGATATTTGGAAGCCCATAGAGGGCTATGGTGAAAAAGGAAATATCCTCCGATGAAATCTGGAAAGAAGCTTTCTGAGAAACTGCTTAGTGTTCTGTTAATTCATCTAACAGAGTTACATCTGTATTTCGTGGAACTCTTTGCTAGCTTTATTTCTGTGGAATCTGAGAACAGATATTTCGGATACCATTGAACACTTTAGGGCCAAAGGAAATATCCTCCGATAACAAAGAGAAAGAAGCTTTCTGAGAAACTTCTTTGTGTTCTGTGAAATCATCTCACAGAGTTACACCTTTCCCCTCAAGAAGCCTTTCGCCAAGGCAGTTCTTGTGGAATTGGCAAAGTGATATTTGGAAGCGCATAGAGGGCTATGGTGAAAAAGGAAATATCCTCTGATGAAATCTGGAAAGAGGCTTTCTGAGAAACTGCTTAGTGTTCTGTTAATTCATCGCACAGAGTTACATCTGTATTTCGTGGATCTCTTTCCTAGCCTTATTTCTGTGGAATCTGAGAACAGATATTTCGGATCCCTTTGAAGACTATAGGGCCAAAGAAAATATCCTCCGATAACAAAGAGAAAGAAGCTTTCTGAGAGACTTCGTTGTGTTCTGTGAAATCATCTCACAGAGTTACAGCTTTACCCTCAAGAAGCCTTTCGCTAAGACAGTTCTTGTGGAATTGGCAAAGTGATACTTGGAAGCCCATAGAGGGCTATGGTGAAAAAGGAAATATCCTCAGATGAAATCTGGAAAGAAGCTTTCTGAGAAACTGCTCACTGTTCTGTTAATTCATCTCACAGAGTTACATCTGTATTTCGTGGATCTCTTTGCTAGTCTTATTTCTGTGGAATCAGAGAAGAGATATTTCGGATCCCTTTGAAGATTATATGGCCAAAGGAAATATCCTCCGATAACAAAGAGAAAGAAGCTTTCTGAGAAACTTCTTTGTGTTCTGTGAAATCATCTCACAGAGTTACATCTTTCCCCTCAAGAGGCCTTTCGCTAAGACAGTTCTTGTGGAATTGGCAAAGTGATATTTGGAATCCCACAGAGGGTTCTGGTGAAAAAGGAAATATCCTCAGTTGAAATTTCGAAAGAAGCTTTCTGAGAAACGGCTTAGTGTTCTGTTAATTCATCTCATAGAGTTACAACTGTATTTCGTGGATCCCTTTGCTAGCCTTATTTCTGTGGAATCTGGGAACAGATATTTCGGATACCTTTGAAGATTATAGGGCGAAAGAAAATATCCTCCGATAACAAAGAGAAAGAAGCTTTCTGAGAAACTTCTTTGTGTTCTGTGAAATCATCTCCCAGAGTTACATCTTTCCCCTAAAGAGGTCTTTCGCTAAGACAGTTCTTGTGGAATTGGCCAAGTGATATTTGGAAGCCCATAGAGGGCTATGGTGAACAAGGAAATATCCTCAGATGAAATCTGGAAAGAAGCTTTCTGAGAAACTGCTTAGTGTTCTGTTAATTCATCTCACAGAGTTACATCTGTATTTCGTGGATCTCTTTGCTAGCCTTATTTCTGTGGAATCTGAGAACAGATATTTCGGATCCCTTTGAACACTTTAGGGCCAAAGGAAATATCCTGCGATAAAAAAGAGAAAGAAGCTTTCTGAGAAACTTCTTTGTGTTCTGTGAAATCATCTCACAGAGTTACAGCTTTCCCCTCAAGAAGCCTTTCGCTAAGACAGTTCTTGTGGAATTGGCAAACTGATATTTGGAATCCCAAAAAGGGCTATGGTGAAAAAGGAAATATCCTCAGATGAAATCTGGAAAGAAGCTTTCTGAGAAACTGCTCAGTGTTCTTTTAATTCATCTCACAGAGTCACATCTGTATTTCGTGGATCTCTTTGCTAGCCTCATTTCTGTGGAATCAGAGAACAGATATTTCGGATCCCTTTGAAGACTATAGGGCCAAAGGAAATATCCTCCGATAACAAAGAGAAAGAAGCTTTCTGAGAAACTTCGTTGTGTTCTGTGAAATCATCTCACAGAGTTACAGCTTTCCCCTCAAGAAGCCTTTCGCCAAGGCAGTTCTTGTGGAATTGGCAAAGTGATATTTGGAAGCCCATAGAGGGCTATGGTGAAAAAGGAAATATCCTCTGATGAAATCTGGAAAGAGGCTTTCTGAGAAACTGCTTAGTGTTCTGTTAATTCATCTCAAAGAGTTACATCTGTATTTCGTGGATCTCTTTCCTAGCCTTATTTCTGTGGAATCTGAGAACAGATATTTCGGATCCCTTTGAAGACTATAGGGCCAAAGGAAATATCCTCCGATAACAAAGAGAAAGAAGCTTTCTGAGAGACTTCGTTGTGTTCTGTGAAATCATCTCACAGAGTTACAGCTTTACCCTCAAGAAGCCTTTCGCTAAGACAGTTCTTGTGGAATTGGCAAAGTGATACTTGGAAGCCCATAGAGGGCTACGGTGAAAAAGGAAATATCCTCAGATGAAATCTGGAAAGAAGCTTTCTGAGAAATTGCTGATTGTTCTTTTAATTCATCTCACAGAGTTACATCTGTATTTCGTGGATCTCTTTGCTAGCCTTATTTCTGTGGAATCTGAAAACAGATATTTCGGATCCCTTTGAAGACTACAGGGCCAAAGGAAATATCCTGCGATAACAAAGAGAAAGAAGCTTTCTGAGAAACTTCTTTGTGTTCTGTGAAATCATCTCACAGAGTTACAGCTTTGCCTCAAGAAACCTTTCGCTAAGACAGTTCTTGTGGAATTGGCAAAGTGATATTTGGAAGCCCATAGAGGGCTATGGTGAAAAAGGAAATATCCTCCGATGAAATCTGGAAAGAAGCTTTCTGTGAAACTGCTTAGTGTTCTGTTAATTCATCTCACAGAGTTACATCTGTATTTCGTGGATCTCTTTGCTAGCCTTATTTCTGTGGAATCTGAGAACAGATATTTCGGATCCCTTTGAACACTGTAGGGCCAAAGGAAATATCCTCCGATAACAAAGAGAAAGAAGCTTTCTGAGAAACTTCTTTGTGTTCTGTGAAATCATCTCACAGATTTACAGCTTTCCCCTCAAGAAGCCTTTCGCTAAGAGAGTTCTTGAGGAATTGGCAGAGTGATATTTGGAAGCCCATAGAGGGCTATGGTGAAAAAGGAAATATCCTCAGATGAAATCTGGAAAGAAGCTTTCTGAGAAACTGCTTAGTGTTCTGCTAATTCATCGCACAGAGTTACATCTTCATTTCGAGGATCTCTTTGCTAGCCTTATTTCTGTGGAATCTGAGAACAGATATTTCGGATCCCTTTGAAGACTATAGGGCCAAAGGAAATATCCTCCGATAACAAAGAGAAAGAAGCTTTCTGAGAAACTTCTTTGTGTTCTGTGAAATCATCTCACAGAATTACAGCTTTCCCCTCAGGAAGCCTTTCGCTAAGACAATTCTTGTGGAATTGGCAAAGTGATATTTGGAAGCCCTTAGAGGGCTATGGTGAAAAAGGAAATATCCTCAGATGAAATCTGGAAAGAAGCTTTCTGAGAAACTGCTCACTGTTCTGTTAATTCATCTCACAGAGTTACATCTGTATTTCGTGGATCTCTTTGCTAGCCTTATTTCTGTGGAATCAGAGAAGAGATATTTCGGATCCCTTTGAAGATTATATGGCCAAAGGAAATATCCTCCGATAACAAAGAGAAAGAAGCTTTCTGAGAAACTTCTTTGTGTTCTGTGAAATCATCTCACAGAGTTACATCTTTCTCCTCAAGAGGCCTTTCGCTAAGACAGTTCTTGTGGAATTGGCAAAGTGATATTTGGAATCCCACAGAGGGTTCTGGTGAAAAAGGAAATATCCTCAGTTGAAATTTCGAAAGAAGATTTCTGAGAAACGGCTTAGTGTTCTGTTAATTCATCTCACAGAGTTACAACTGTATTTCGTGGATCCCTTTGCTAGCCTTATTTCTGTGGAATCTGGGAACAGATATTTCGGATCCCTTTGAAGATTATAGGGCCAAAGAAAATATCCTCCGATAACAAAGAGAAAGAAGCTTTCTGAGAAACTTCTTTGTGTTCTGTGAAATCATCTCACAGAGTTACATCTTTCCCCTAAAGAGGTCTTTCGCTAAGACAGTTCTTGTGGAATTGGCCAAGTGATATTTGGAAGCCCATAGAGGGTTCTGGTGAAAGAGGAAATATCCTCAGTTGAAATTTCGAAAGAAGCTTTCTGAGAAACGGCTTAGTGTTCTGTTAATTAATCTCACAGAGTTACAACTGTATTTCGTGGATCTCTTTGCTAGCCTTATTTCTGTGGAATCTGAGAACAGATATTTCGGATCCCTTTGAAGACTACAGGGCCAAAGGAAATATCCTGCGATAACAAAGAGAAAGAAGCTTTCTGAGAAACTTCTTTGTGTTCTGTGAAATCATCTCACAGAGTTACAGCTTTCCCCTCAAGAAGCCTTTCGCTAAGACAGTTCTTGTGGAATTGGCAAAGTGATATTTGGAAGCCCATAGAGGGCTATGGTGAACAAGGAAATATCCTCAGATGAAATCTGGAAAGAAGCTTTCTCAGAAAATGCTTAGTGTTCTGTTAATTCATCTCACAGAGTTACATCTGTATTTCATGGATCTCTTTGCTAGCCTTATTTCTGTGGAATCTGAGAACAGATATTTCGGATCCCTTTGAACACTTTAGGGCCAAAGGAAATATCCTCCGATAACAAAGAGAAAGAAGCTTTCTGAGAAACTTCTTTGTGTTCTGTGAAATCATCTCAGAGAGTTACAGATTTCCCCTCAAGAATACTTTCGCTAAGACAGTTCTTGTGGAATTGGCAAAGTGATATTTGGAAGCCCATACAGGGCTATGGTGAAAAAGGAAACATCCTCAGATGAAATCTGGAAAGAAGCTTTCTGAGAAACTGCTTAGTGTTCTGTTAATTCATCTCACAGAGTTACATCTTCATTTCGAGGATCTCTTTGCTAGCCTTATTTCTGTGGAATCTGAGAACAGATATTTCGGATTCCTTTGAAGACTATAGGGCCAAAGGAAATATCCTCCGATAACAAAGAGAAAGAAGCTTTCTGAGAAACTTCTTTGTGTTCTGTGAAATCATCTCAGAGAGTTACAGCTTTCCCCTCAGGAAGCCTTTCACTAAGACAATTCTTGTGGAATTGGCAAAGTGATATTTGGAAGCCCTTAGAGGGCTATGGTGCAAAAGGAAATATCCTCAGATGAAATCTCGAAAGAAGCTTTCTGAGAAACTGCTCACTGTTCTGTTAATTCATCTCACAGAGTTACATCTGTATTTCGTGGATCTCTTTGCCAGCCTTATTTCTGTGGAATCTGAGAACAGATATTTCGTATCCCTTTGAAGACTATAGGGCCAAAGGAAATATCCTCCGATAACAAAGAGAAAGAAGCTTTCTGAGAAACTTCTTTGTGTTTTGTGAAATCATCTCACAGAGTTACAGCTTTCCCCTCAAGAAGCCTTTCGCTGAGACGGTTCTTGTGGAATTGGCAAAGTGATATTTGGAAGCCCATAGAGGGCTATGGTGAAAAAGGAAATATCCTCAGATGAAATCTGGAAAGAAGATTTCTGAGAAACTGGTTAGTGTTTTGTTAATTCATCTCACAGATTTACATCTGTATTTCGTGGATCTCTTGGCTAGCCTTATTTCTGTGGAATCTGAGAACAGATATTTCGGATCCCTTTGAAGACTATAGGGGCAAAGGAAATATCCTCCGAAAACAAAGAGAAAGAAGCTTTCTGAGAAACTTCTTTGTGTTTTGTAAAATCATCTCACAGAGTTACAGCTTTCCCCTCAAGAAGCCTTTCGCTAAGACAGTTCTTGTGGAATTGGCAAAGTGATATTTGGAAGCCCATAGAGGGCTATGCTGAAAAAGGAAATATCCTCAGATGAAATCTGGAAAGAAGCTTTCTGAGAAACTGCTTAGTGTTCTGTTAATTCATCTCACAGAGATACATCTTTATTTCGAGGATCTCTTTGCTAGCCTTATTTCTGTGTAATCTGAGAACAGATATTTCGGATCCCTTTGAAGACTATAGGGCCAAAGGAAATATCCTCCGATAACAAAGAGAAAGAAGCTTTCTGAGAAACTTCTTTGTGTTCTGAGAAATCATTTCACAGAGTTACAGCTTTCCCCTCAGGAAGCCTTTCGCTAAGACAATTCTTGTGGAATTGGCAAAGTGATATTTGGAAGCCCTTAGAGGGCTATGGTGAAAAAGGAAATATCCTCAGATGAAATCTGGAAAGAAGCTTTCGGAGAAACTGCTCACTGTTCTCTTAATTCATCTCACAGAGTTACATCTGTATTTCGTGGATCTCTTTACTAGCCTTATTTCTGTGGAATCTGAGAACAGATATTTCGGATCCCTTTGAAGACTATAGGGCCAAAGGAAATAACCTCCGATAACAAAGAGAAAGAAGCTTTCTGAGAAACTTCTTTGTGTTCTGTGAAATCATCTCACAGAGTTACAACTTTAACCTCAAGAAGCCTTTCGCTAAGACAGTTCTTGTGGAATTGGCAAAGTGATATTTGGAAGCCCATAGAGGGCTACGGTGCAAAAGGAAATATCCTCAGATGAAATCTGGAAAGAAGTTTATGAGAAACTGGTTAGTGTTTTGTTAATTCATCTCACAGAGTTACATACGTATTTCGTGGATCTCTTTGCTAGCCTTATTTCTGTGGAATCTGAGAACAGATATTTCGGATCCCTTTTGAAGACTATAGGGCCAAAGGAAATATCCTCCGAAAACAAAGAGAAAGAAGCTTTCTGAGAAACTTCTTTGTGTTCTGTGAAATCATCTCACAGAGTTACCGCTTTCCCTTTAAGAAGCCTTTCGCTAAGAGAGTTCTTGTGGAATTGGCAAAGTGATATTTGGAAGCCCATAAAGGGCTATGGTGAAAAAGGAAATAACCTCAGATGAAATCTGGAAAGAAGCTTTCGGAGAAACAGCTTAGTGTTCTGTTAATTCATCTCACAGAGTTGCATCTGTATTTCGTGGATCTCTTTGCCAGCCTTACTTCTGTGGAAACTGAGAACAGATATTTCGGATCCCTTTGAACACTATAGGGCCAAAGGAAATATCGTTCGATAACAAAGAGAAAGAAGCTTTCTGAGAAACTTCTTTGTGTTCTGTGAAATCAACTCACAGAGTTACAGCTTTCCCTTCAGGAAGCCTTTCGCTAAGACAGTTCTTGTGGAATTGGCAAAGTGATATTTGGAAGCCCATAGAGGGCTATGGTGAAAAAGGAAATATCCTCCGATGAAATCTGGAAAGAAGCTTTCTGAGAAACTGCTCAGTGTTCTTTTAATTCATCTCACAGAGTTACATCTGTATTTCGTGGATCTCTTTGCTAGCCTTATTTCTGTGGAATCTGAGAACAGATATTTCGGATCCCTTTGAAGACTATAGGGCCAAAGGAAATATCCTCCGATAACAAAGAGAAAGAAGCTTTCTGAGAAACTTCTTTGTGTTCTGTGAAATCATCTCACAGAGTTACAACTTTAACCTCAAGAAGCCTTTCGCTAAGACAGTTCTTGTGGAATTGGCAAAGTGATATTTGGAAGCCCATAGAGGGCTACGGTGCAAAAGGAAATATCCTCAGATGAAATCTGGAAAGAAGTTTATGAGAAACTGGTTAGTGTTTTGTTAATTCATCTCACAGAGTTACATACGTATTTCGTGGATCTCTTTGCTAGCCTTATTTCTGTGGAATCTGAGAACAGATATTTCGGATCCCTTTTGAAGACTATAGGGCCAAAGGAAATATCCTCCGAAAACAAAGAGAAAGAAGCTTTCTGAGAAACTTCTTTGTGTTCTGTGAAATCATCTCACAGAGTTACCGCTTTCCCTTTAAGAAGCCTTTCGCTAAGAGAGTTCTTGTGGAATTGGCAAAGTGATATTTGGAAGCCCATAGAGGGCTATGGTGAAAAAGGAAATAACCTCAGATGAAATCTGGAAAGAAGCTTTCTGAGAAACTGCTTAGTGTTCTGTTAATTCATCTAACAGAGTTACATCTGTATTTCGTGGATCTCTTTGCTAGCCTTATTTCTGTGGAATCTGAGAACAGATATTTCGGATTCCTTTGAAGACTATAGGGCCAAAGGAAATATCCTCCGATAACAAAGAGAAAGAAGCTTTCTGAGAAACTTCTTTGTGTTCTGTGAAATCATCTCACAGAGTTACAGCTTTCCCCTCAGGAAGCCTTTCACTAAGACAATTCTTGTGGAATTGGCAAAGTGATATTTGGAAGCCCTTAGAGGGCTATGGTGCAAAAGGAAATATCCTCAGATGAAATCTCGAAAGAAGCTTTCTGAGAAACTGCTCACTGTTCTGTTAATTCATCTCACAGAGTTACATCTGTATTTCGTGGATCTCTTTGCCAGCCTTATTTCTGTGGAATCTGAGAACAGATATTTCGTATCCCTTTGAAGACTATAGGGCCAAAGGAAATATCCTCCGATAACAAAGAGAAAGAAGCTTTCTGAGAAACTTCTTTGTGTTTTGTGAAATCATCTCACAGAGTTACAGCTTTCCCCTCAAGAAGCCTTTCGCTGAGACGGTTCTTGTGGAATTGGCAAAGTGATATTTGGAAGCCCATAGAGGGCTATGGTGAAAAAGGAAATATCCTCAGATGAAATCTGGAAAGAAGATTTCTGAGAAACTGGTTAGTGTTCTGTTAATTCATCTCACAGATTTACATCTGTATTTCGTGGATCTCTTGGCTAGCCTTATTTCTGTGGAATCTGAGAACAGATATTTCGGATCCCTTTGAAGACTATAGGGCCAAAGGAAATATCCTCCGAAAACAAAGAGAAAGAAGCTTTCTGAGAAACTTCTTTGTGTTTTGTAAAATCATCTCACAGAGTTACAGCTTTCCCCTCAAGAAGCCTTTCGCTAAGACAGTTCTTGTGGAATTGGCAAAGTGATATTTGGAAGCCCATAGAGGGCTATGCTGAAAAAGGAAATATCCTCAGATGAAATCTGGAAAGAAGCTTTCTGAGAAACTGCTTAGTGTTCGGTTAATTCATCTCACAGAGATACATCTTTATTTCGAGGATCTCTTTGCTAGCCTTATTTCTGTGTAATCTGAGAACAGATATTTCGGATCCCTTTGAAGACTATAGGGCCAAAGGAAATATCCTCCGATAACAAAGAGAAAGAAGCTTTCTGAGAAACTTCTTTGTGTTCTGAGAAATCATTTCACAGAGTTACAGCTTTCCCCTCAGGAAGCCTTTCGCTAAGACAATTCTTGTGGAATTGGCAAAGTGATATTTGGAAGCCCTTAGAGGGCTATGGTGAAAAAGGAAATATCCTCAGATGAAATCTGGAAAGAAGCTTTCTGAGAAACTGCTCACTGTTCTCTTAATTCATCTCACAGAGTTACATCTGTATTTCGTGGATCTCTTTACTAGCCTTATTTCTGTGGAATCTGAGAACAGATATTTCGGATCCCTTTGAAGACTATAGGGCCAAAGGAAATAACCTCCGATAACAAAGAGAAAGAAGCTTTCTGAGAAACTTCTTTGTGTTCTGTGAAATCATCTCACAGAGTTACAACTTTAACCTCAAGAAGCCTTTCGCTAAGACAGTTCTTGTGGAATTGGCAAAGTGATATTTGGAAGCCCATAGAGGGCTACGGTGCAAAAGGAAATATCCTCAGATGAAATCTGGAAAGAAGTTTATGAGAAACTGGTTAGTGTTTTGTTAATTCATCTCACAGAGTTACATACGTATTTCGTGGATCTCTTTGCTAGCCTTATTTCTGTGGAATCTGACAACAGATATTTCGGATCCCTTTTGAAGACTATAGGGCCAAAGGAAATATCCTCCGAAAACAAAGAGAAAGAAGCTTTCTGAGAAACTTCTTTGTGTTCTGTGAAATCATCTCACAGAGTTACCGCTTTCCCTTTAAGAAGCCTTTCGCTAAGAGAGTTCTTGTGGAATTGGCAAAGTGATATTTGGAAGCCCATAGAGGGCTATGGTGAAAAAGGAAATATCCTCCGATGAAATCTGGAAAGAAGCTTTCTGAGAAACTGCTTAGTGTTCGGTTAATTCATCTAACAGAGTTACATCTGTATTTCGTGGATCTCTTTGCTAGCCTTATTTCTGTGGAATCTGAGAACAGATATTTCGGATCCCTTTGAAGACTATAGTGCCAAAGGAAATATCCTCCGATAACAAAGAGAAAGAAGCTTTCTGAGAAACTTCTTTGTGTTCTGTGAAATCATCTCACAGAGTTACAACTTTAACCTCAAGAAGCCTTTCGCTAAGACAGTTCTTGTGGAATTGGCAAAGTGATATTTGGAAGCCCATAGAGGGCTACGGTGCAAAAGGAAATATCCTCAGATGAAATCTGGAAAGAAGTTTATGAGAAACTGGTTAGTGTTTTGTTAATTCATCTCACAGAGTTACATACGTATTTCGTGGATCTCTTTGCTAGCCTTATTTCTGTGGAATCTGAGAACAGATATTTCGGATCCCTTTTGAAGACTATAGGGCCAAAGGAAATATCCTCCGAAAACAAAGAGAAAGAAGCTTTCTGAGAAACTTCTTTGTGTTCTGTGAAATCATCTCACAGAGTTACCGCTTTCCCTTTAAGAAGCCTTTCGCTAAGAGAGTTCTTGTGGAATTGGCAAAGTGATATTTGGAAGCCCATAGAGGGCTATGGTGAAAAAGGAAATAACCTCAGATGAAATCTGGAAAGAAGCTTTCTGAGAAACTGCTTAGTGTTCTGTTAATTCATCTAACAGAGTTACATCTGTATTTCGTGGATCTCTTTGCTAGCCTTATTTCTGTGGAATCTGAGAACAGATATTTCGGATTCCTTTGAAGACTATAGGGCCAAAGGAAATATCCTCCGATAACAAAGAGAAAGAAGCTTTCTGAGAAACTTCTTTGTGTTCTGTGAAATCATCTCACAGAGTTACAGCTTTCCCCTCAGGAAGCCTTTCACTAAGACAATTCTTGTGGAATTGGCAAAGTGATATTTGGAAGCCCTTAGAGGGCTATGGTGCAAAAGGAAATATCCTCAGATGAAATCTCGAAAGAAGCTTTCTGAGAAACTGCTCACTGTTCTGTTAATTCATCTCACAGAGTTACATCTGTATTTCGTGGATCTCTTTGCCAGCCTTATTTCTGTGGAATCTGAGAACAGATATTTCGTATCCCTTTGAAGACTATAGGGCCAAAGGAAATATCCTCCGATAACAAAGAGAAAGAAGCTTTCTGAGAAACTTCTTTGTGTTTTGTGAAATCATCTCACAGAGTTACAGCTTTCCCCTCAAGAAGCCTTTCGCTGAGACGGTTCTTGTGGAATTGGCAAAGTGATATTTGGAAGCCCATAGAGGGCTATGGTGAAAAAGGAAATATCCTCAGATGAAATCTGGAAAGAAGATTTCTGAGAAACTGGTTAGTGTTTTGTTAATTCATCTCACAGATTTACATCTGTATTTCGTGGATCTCTTGGCTAGCCTTATTTCTGTGGAATCTGAGAACAGATATTTCGGATCCCTTTGAAGACTATAGGGCCAAAGGAAATATCCTCCGAAAACAAAGAGAAAGAAGCTTTCTGAGAAACTTCTTTGTGTTCTGTAAAATCATCTCACAGAGTTACAGCTTTCCCCTCAAGAAGCCTTTCGCTAAGACAGTTCTTGTGGAATTGGCAAAGTGATATTTGGAAGCCCATAGAGGGCTATGCTGAAAAAGGAAATATCCTCAGATGAAATCTGGAAAGAAGCTTTCTGAGAAACTGCTTAGTGTTCTGTTAATTCATCTCACAGAGATACATCTTTATTTCGAGGATCTCTTTGCTAGCCTTATTTCTGTGTAATCTGAGAACAGATATTTCGGATCCCTTTGAAGACTATAGGGCCAAAGGAAATATCCTCCGATAACAAAGAGAAAGAAGCTTTCTGAGAAACTTCTTTGTGTTCTGAGAAATCATTTCACAGAGTTACAGCTTTCCCCTCAGGAAGCCTTTCGCTAAGACAATTCTTGTGGAATTGGCAAAGTGATATTTGGAAGCCCTTAGAGGGCTATGGTGAAAAAGGAAATATCCTCAGATGAAATCTGGAAAGAAGCTTTCTGAGAAACTGCTCACTGTTCTCTTAATTCATCTCATAGAGTTACATCTGTATTTCGTGGATCTCTTTACTAGCCTTATTTCTGTGGAATCTGAGAACAGATATTTCGGATCCCTTTGAAGACTATAGGGCCAAAGGAAATAACCTCCGATAACAAAGAGAAAGAAGCTTTCTGAGAAACTTCTTTGTGTTCTGTGAAATCATCTCACAGAGTTACAACTTTAACCTCAAGAAGCCTTTCGCTAAGACAGTTCTTGTGGAATTGGCAAAGTGATATTTGGAAGCCCATAGAGGGCTACGGTGCAAAAGGAAATATCCTCAGATGAAATCTGGAAAGAAGTTTATGAGAAACTGGTTAGTGTTTTGTTAATTCATCTCACAGAGTTACATACGTATTTCGTGGATCTCTTTGCTAGCCTTATTTCTGTGGAATCTGAGAACAGATATTTCGGATCCCTTTTGAAGACTATAGGGCCAAAGGAAATATCCTCCGAAAACAAAGAGAAAGAAGCTTTCTGAGAAACTTCTTTGTGTTCTGTGAAATCATCTCACAGAGTTACCGCTTTCCCTTTAAGAAGCCTTTCGCTAAGAGAGTTCTTGTGGAATTGGCAAAGTGATATTTGGAAGCCCATATAGGGCTATGGTGAAAAAGGAAATATCCTCAGATGAAATCTGGAAAGAAGCTTTCGGAGAAACAGCTTAGTGTTCTGTTAATTCATCTCACAGAGTTGCATCTGTATTTCGTGGATCTCTTTGCCAGCCTTACTTCTGTGGAAACTGAGAACAGATATTTCGGATCCCTTTGAACACTTTAGGGCCAAAGGAAATATCCTCCGATAACAAAGAGAAAGAAGCTTTCTGAGAAACTTCTTTGTGTTCTGTGAAATCATCTCAGAGTGTTACAGATTTCCCCTCAAGAATACTTTCGCTAAGACAGTTCTTGTGGAATTGGCAAAGTGATATTTGGAAACCCATACAGGGCTATGGTGAAAAAGGAAATATCCTCAGATGAAATCTGGAAAGAAGCTTTCTGAGAAACTGCTTAGTGTTCTGTTAATTCATCTCACAGAGTTACATCTTCATTTCGAGGATCTCTTTGCTAGCCTTATTTCTGTGGAATCTGAGAACAGATATTTCGGATTCCTTTGAAGACTATAGGGCCAAAGGAAATATCCTCCGATAACAAAGAGAAAGAAGCTTTCTGAGAAACTTCTTTGTGTTCTGTGAAATCATCTCACAGAGTTACAGCTTTCCCCTCAGGAAGCCTTTCACTAAGACAATTCTTGTGGAATTGGCAAAGTGATATTTGGAAGCCCTTAGAGGGCTATGGTGCAAAAGGAAATATCCTCAGATGAAATCTCGAAAGAAGCTTTCTGAGAAACTGCTCACTGTTCTGTTAATTCATCTCACAGAGTTACATCTGTATTTCGTGGATCTCTTTGCCAGCCTTATTTCTGTGGAATCTGAGAACAGATATTTCGTATCCCTTTGAAGACTATAGGGCCAAAGGAAATATCCTCCGATAACAAAGAGAAAGAAGCTTTCTGAGAAACTTCTTTGTGTTTTGTGAAATCATCTCACAGAGTTACAGCTTTCCCCTCAAGAAGCCTTTCGCTGAGACGGTTCTTGTGGAATTGGCAAAGTGATATTTGGAAGCCCATAGAGGGCTATGGTGAAAAAGGAAATATCCTCAGATGAAATCTGGAAAGAAGATTTCTGAGAAACTGGTTAGTGTTCTGTTAATTCATCTCACAGATTTACATCTGTATTTCGTGGATCTCTTGGCTAGCCTTATTTCTGTGGAATCTGAGAACAGATATTTCGGATCCCTTTGAAGACTATAGGGCCAAAGGAAATATCCTCCGAAAACAAAGAGAAAGAAGCTTTCTGAGAAACTTCTTTGTGTTTTGTAAAATCATCTCACAGAGTTACAGCTTTCCCCTCAAGAAGCCTTTCGCTAAGACAGTTCTTGTGGAATTGGCAAAGTGATATTTGGAAGCCCATAGAGGGCTATGCTGAAAAAGGAAATATCCTCAGATGAAATCTGGAAAGAAGCTTTCTGAGAAACTGCTTAGTGTTCGGTTAATTCATCTCACAGAGATACATCTTTATTTCGAGGATCTCTTTGCTAGCCTTATTTCTGTGTAATCTGAGAACAGATATTTCGGATCCCTTTGAAGACTATAGGGCCAAAGGAAATATCCTCCGATAACAAAGAGAAAGAAGCTTTCTGAGAAACTTCTTTGTGTTCTGAGAAATCATTTCACAGAGTTACAGCTTTCCCCTCAGGAAGCCTTTCGCTAAGACAATTCTTGTGGAATTGGCAAAGTGATATTTGGAAGCCCTTAGAGGGCTATGGTGAAAAAGGAAATATCCTCAGATGAAATCTGGAAAGAAGCTTTCTGAGAAACTGCTCACTGTTCTCTTAATTCATCTCACAGAGTTACATCTGTATTTCGTGGATCTCTTTACTAGCCTTATTTCTGTGGAATCTGAGAACAGATATTTCGGATCCCTTTGAAGACTATAGGGCCAAAGGAAATAACCTCCGATAACAAAGAGAAAGAAGCTTTCTGAGAAACTTCTTTGTGTTCTGTGAAATCATCTCACAGAGTTACAACTTTAACCTCAAGAAGCCTTTCGCTAAGACAGTTCTTGTGGAATTGGCAAAGTGATATTTGGAAGCCCATAGAGGGCTACGGTGCAAAAGGAAATATCCTCAGATGAAATCTGGAAAGAAGTTTATGAGAAACTGGTTAGTGTTTTGTTAATTCATCTCACAGAGTTACATACGTATTTCGTGGATCTCTTTGCTAGCCTTATTTCTGTGGAATCTGACAACAGATATTTCGGATCCCTTTTGAAGACTATAGGGCCAAAGGAAATATCCTCCGAAAACAAAGAGAAAGAAGCTTTCTGAGAAACTTCTTTGTGTTCTGTGAAATCATCTCACAGAGTTACCGCTTTCCCTTTAAGAAGCCTTTCGCTAAGAGAGTTCTTGTGGAATTGGCAAAGTGATATTTGGAAGCCCATAGAGGGCTATGGTGAAAAAGGAAATAACCTCAGATGAAATCTGGAAAGAAGCTTTCGGAGAAACAGCTTAGTGTTCTGTTAATTCATCTCACAGAGTTGCATCTGTATTTCGTGGATCTCTTTGCCAGCCTTACTTCTGTGGAAACTGAGAACAGATATTTCGGATCCCTTTGAACACTATAGGGCCAAAGGAAATATCGTTCGATAACAAAGAGAAAGAAGCTTTCTGAGAAACTTCTTTGTGTTCTGTGAAATCAACTCACAGAGTTACAGCTTTCCCTTCAGGAAGCCTTTCGCTAAGACAGTTCTTGTGGAATTGGCAAAGTGATATTTGGAAGCCCATAGAGGGCTATGGTGAAAAAGGAAATATCCTCCGATGAAATCTGGAAAGAAGCTTTCTGAGAAACTGCTTAGTGTTCGGTTAATTCATCTAACAGAGTTACATCTGTATTTCGTGGATCTCTTTGCTAGCCTTATTTCTGTGGAATCTGAGAACAGATATTTCGGATCCCTTTGAAGACTATAGTGCCAAAGGAAATATCCTCCGATAACAAAGAGAAAGAAGCTTTCTGAGAAACTTCTTTGTGTTCTGTGAAATCATCTCACAGAGTTACAACTTTAACCTCAAGAAGCCTTTCGCTAAGACAGTTCTTGTGGAATTGGCAAAGTGATATTTGGAAGCCCATAGAGGGCTACGGTGCAAAAGGAAATATCCTCAGATGAAATCTGGAAAGAAGTTTATGAGAAACTGGTTAGTGTTTTGTTAATTCATCTCACAGAGTTACATACGTATTTCGTGGATCTCTTTGCTAGCCTTATTTCTGTGGAATCTGAGAACAGATATTTCGGATCCCTTTTGAAGACTATAGGGCCAAAGGAAATATCCTCCGAAAACAAAGAGAAAGAAGCTTTCTGAGAAACTTCTTTGTGTTCTGTGAAATCATCTCACAGAGTTACCGCTTTCCCTTTAAGAAGCCTTTCGCTAAGAGAGTTCTTGTGGAATTGGCAAAGTGATATTTGGAAGCCCATAGAGGGCTATGGTGAAAAAGGAAATAACCTCAGATGAAATCTGGAAAGAAGCTTTCTGAGAAACTGCTTAGTGTTCTGTTAATTCATCTAACAGAGTTACATCTGTATTTCGTGGATCTCTTTGCTAGCCTTATTTCTGTGGAATCTGAGAACAGATATTTCGGATTCCTTTGAAGACTATAGGGCCAAAGGAAATATCCTCCGATAACAAAGAGAAAGAAGCTTTCTGAGAAACTTCTTTGTGTTCTGTGAAATCATCTCACAGAGTTACAGCTTTCCCCTCAGGAAGCCTTTCACTAAGACAATTCTTGTGGAATTGGCAAAGTGATATTTGGAAGCCCTTAGAGGGCTATGGTGCAAAAGGAAATATCCTCAGATGAAATCTCGAAAGAAGCTTTCTGAGAAACTGCTCACTGTTCTGTTAATTCATCTCACAGAGTTACATCTGTATTTCGTGGATCTCTTTGCCAGCCTTATTTCTGTGGAATCTGAGAACAGATATTTCGTATCCCTTTGAAGACTATAGGGCCAAAGGAAATATCCTCCGATAACAAAGAGAAAGAAGCTTTCTGAGAAACTTCTTTGTGTTTTGTGAAATCATCTCACAGAGTTACAGCTTTCCCCTCAAGAAGCCTTTCGCTGAGACGGTTCTTGTGGAATTGGCAAAGTGATATTTGGAAGCCCATAGAGGGCTATGGTGAAAAAGGAAATATCCTCAGATGAAATCTGGAAAGAAGATTTCTGAGAAACTGGTTAGTGTTTTGTTAATTCATCTCACAGATTTACATCTGTATTTCGTGGATCTCTTGGCTAGCCTTATTTCTGTGGAATCTGAGAACAGATATTTCGGATCCCTTTGAAGACTATAGGGCCAAAGGAAATATCCTCCGAAAACAAAGAGAAAGAAGCTTTCTGAGAAACTTCTTTGTGTTCTGTAAAATCATCTCACAGAGTTACAGCTTTCCCCTCAAGAAGCCTTTCGCTAAGACAGTTCTTGTGGAATTGGCAAAGTGATATTTGGAAGCCCATAGAGGGCTATGCTGAAAAAGGAAATATCCTCAGATGAAATCTGGAAAGAAGCTTTCTGAGAAACTGCTTAGTGTTCTGTTAATTCATCTCACAGAGATACATCTTTATTTCGAGGATCTCTTTGCTAGCCTTATTTCTGTGTAATCTGAGAACAGATATTTCGGATCCCTTTGAAGACTATAGGGCCAAAGGAAATATCCTCCGATAACAAAGAGAAAGAAGCTTTCTGAGAAACTTCTTTGTGTTCTGAGAAATCATTTCACAGAGTTACAGCTTTCCCCTCAGGAAGCCTTTCGCTAAGACAATTCTTGTGGAATTGGCAAAGTGATATTTGGAAGCCCTTAGAGGGCTATGGTGAAAAAGGAAATATCCTCAGATGAAATCTGGAAAGAAGCTTTCTGAGAAACTGCTCACTGTTCTCTTAATTCATCTCATAGAGTTACATCTGTATTTCGTGGATCTCTTTACTAGCCTTATTTCTGTGGAATCTGAGAACAGATATTTCGGATCCCTTTGAAGACTATAGGGCCAAAGGAAATAACCTCCGATAACAAAGAGAAAGAAGCTTTCTGAGAAACTTCTTTGTGTTCTGTGAAATCATCTCACAGAGTTACAACTTTAACCTCAAGAAGCCTTTCGCTAAGACAGTTCTTGTGGAATTGGCAAAGTGATATTTGGAAGCCCATAGAGGGCTACGGTGCAAAAGGAAATATCCTCAGATGAAATCTGGAAAGAAGTTTATGAGAAACTGGTTAGTGTTTTGTTAATTCATCTCACAGAGTTACATACGTATTTCGTGGATCTCTTTGCTAGCCTTATTTCTGTGGAATCTGAGAACAGATATTTCGGATCCCTTTTGAAGACTATAGGGCCAAAGGAAATATCCTCCGAAAACAAAGAGAAAGAAGCTTTCTGAGAAACTTCTTTGTGTTCTGTGAAATCATCTCACAGAGTTACCGCTTTCCCTTTAAGAAGCCTTTCGCTAAGAGAGTTCTTGTGGAATTGGCAAAGTGATATTTGGAAGCCCATATAGGGCTATGGTGAAAAAGGAAATATCCTCAGATGAAATCTGGAAAGAAGCTTTCGGAGAAACAGCTTAGTGTTCTGTTAATTCATCTCACAGAGTTGCATCTGTATTTCGTGGATCTCTTTGCCAGCCTTACTTCTGTGGAAACTGAGAACAGATATTTCGGATCCCTTTGAACACTTTAGGGCCAAAGGAAATATCCTCCGATAACAAAGAGAAAGAAGCTTTCTGAGAAACTTCTTTGTGTTCTGTGAAATCATCTCAGAGTGTTACAGATTTCCCCTCAAGAATACTTTCGCTAAGACAGTTCTTGTGGAATTGGCAAAGTGATATTTGGAAACCCATACAGGGCTATGGTGAAAAAGGAAATATCCTCAGATGAAATCTGGAAAGAAGCTTTCTGAGAAACTGCTTAGTGTTCTGTTAATTCATCTCACAGAGTTACATCTTCATTTCGAGGATCTCTTTGCTAGCCTTATTTCTGTGGAATCTGAGAACAGATATTTCGGATTCCTTTGAAGACTATAGGGCCAAAGGAAATATCCTCCGATAACAAAGAGAAAGAAGCTTTCTGAGAAACTTCTTTGTGTTCTGTGAAATCATCTCACAGAGTTACAGCTTTCCCCTCAGGAAGCCTTTCACTAAGACAATTCTTGTGGAATTGGCAAAGTGATATTTGGAAGCCCTTAGAGGGCTATGGTGCAAAAGGAAATATCCTCAGATGAAATCTCGAAAGAAGCTTTCTGAGAAACTGCTCACTGTTCTGTTAATTCATCTCACAGAGTTACATCTGTATTTCGTGGATCTCTTTGCCAGCCTTATTTCTGTGGAATCTGAGAACAGATATTTCGTATCCCTTTGAAGACTATAGGGCCAAAGGAAATATCCTCCGATAACAAAGAGAAAGAAGCTTTCTGAGAAACTTCTTTGTGTTTTGTGAAATCATCTCACAGAGTTACAGCTTTCCCCTCAAGAAGCCTTTCGCTGAGACGGTTCTTGTGGAATTGGCAAAGTGATATTTGGAAGCCCATAGAGGGCTATGGTGAAAAAGGAAATATCCTCAGATGAAATCTGGAAAGAAGATTTCTGAGAAACTGGTTAGTGTTTTGTTAATTCATCTCACAGATTTACATCTGTATTTCGTGGATCTCTTGGCTAGCCTTATTTCTGTGGAATCTGAGAACAGATATTTCGGATCCCTTTGAAGACTATAGGGCCAAAGGAAATATCCTCCGAAAACAAAGAGAAAGAAGCTTTCTGAGAAACTTCTTTGTGTTCTGTAAAATCATCTCACAGAGTTACAGCTTTCCCCTCAAGAAGCCTTTCGCTAAGACAGTTCTTGTGGAATTGGCAAAGTGATATTTGGAAGCCCATAGAGGGCTATGCTGAAAAAGGAAATATCCTCAGATGAAATCTGGAAAGAAGCTTTCTGAGAAACTGCTTAGTGTTCTGTTAATTCATCTCACAGAGATACATCTTTATTTCGAGGATCTCTTTGCTAGCCTTATTTCTGTGTAATCTGAGAACAGATATTTCGGATCCCTTTGAAGACTATAGGGCCAAAGGAAATATCCTCCGATAACAAAGAGAAAGAAGCTTTCTGAGAAAATTCTTTGTGTTCTGAGAAATCATTTCACAGAGTTACAGCTTTCCCCTCAGGAAGCCTTTCGCTAAGACAATTCTTGTGGAATTGGCAAAGTGATATTTGGAAGCCCTTAGAGGGCTATGGTGAAAAAGGAAATATCCTCAGATGAAATCTGGAAAGAAGCTTTCTGAGAAACTGCTCACTGTTCTCTTAATTCATCTCACAGAGTTACATCTGTATTTCGTGGATCTCTTTACTAGCCTTATTTCTGTGGAATCTGAGAACAGATATTTCGGATCCCTTTGAAGACTATAGGGCCAAAGGAAATAACCTCCGATAACAAAGAGAAAGAAGCTTTCTGAGAAACTTCTTTGTGTTCTGTGAAATCATCTCACAGAGTTACAACTTTAACCTCAAGAAGCCTTTCGCTAAGCCAGTTCTTGTGGAATTGGCAAAGTGATATTTGGAAGCCCATAGAGCGCTACGGTGCAAAAGGAAATATCCTCAGATGAAATCTGGAAAGAAGTTTATGAGAAACTGGTTAGTGTTTTGTTAATTCATCTCACAGAGTTACATACGTATTTCGTGGATCTCTTTGCTAGCCTTATTTCTGTGGAATCTGACAACAGATATTTCGGATCCCTTTTGAAGACTATAGGGCCAAAGGAAATATCCTCCGAAAACAAAGAGAAAGAAGCTTTCTAAGAAACTTCTTTGTGTTCTGTGAAATCATCTCACAGAGTTACCGCTTTCCCTTTAAGAAGCCTTTCGCTAAGAGAGTTCTTGTGGAATTGGCAAAGTGATATTTGGAAGCCCATAGAGGGCTATGGTGAAAAAGGAAATAACCTCAGATGAAATCTGGAAAGAAGCTTTCGGAGAAACAGCTTAGTGTTCTGTTAATTCATCTCACAGAGTTGCATCTGTATTTCGTGGATCTCTTTGCCAGCCTTACTTCTGTGGAAACTGAGAACAGATAGGTCGGATCCCTTTGAACACTATAGGGCCAAAGGAAATATCGTTCGATAACAAAGAGAAAGAAGCTTTCTGAGAAACTTCTTTGTGTTCTGTGAAATCAACTCACAGAGTTACAGCTTTCCCTTCAGGAAGCCTTTCGCTAAGACAGTTCTTGTGGAATTGGCAAAGTGATATTTGGAAGCCCATAGAGGGCTATGGTGAAAAAGGAAATATCCTCCGATGAAATCTGGAAAGAAGCTTTCTGAGAAACTGCTTAGTGTTCTGTTAATTCATCTAACAGAGTTACATCTGTATTTCGTGGATCTCTTTGCTAGCCTTATTTCTGTGGAATCTGAGAACAGATATTTCGGATCCCTTTGAAGACTATAGTGCCAAAGGAAATATCCTCCGATAACAAAGAGAAAGAAGCTTTCTGAGAAACTTCTTTGTGTTCTGTGAAATCATCTCACAGAGTTACAACTTTAACCTCAAGAAGCCTTTCGCTAAGACAGTTCTTGTGGAATTGGCAAAGTGATATTTGGAAGCCCATAGAGGGCTACGGTGCAAAAGGAAATATCCTCAGATGAAATCTGGAAAGAAGTTTATGAGAAACTGGTTAGTGTTTTGTTAATTCATCTCACAGAGTTACATACGTATTTCGTGGATCTCTTTGCTAGCCTTATTTCTGTGGAATCTGAGAACAGATATTTCGGATCCCTTTTGAAGACTATAGGGCCAAAGGAAATATCCTCCGAAAACAAAGAGAAAGAAGCTTTCTGAGAAACTTCTTTGTGTTCTGTGAAATCATCTCACAGAGTTACCGCTTTCCCTTTAAGAAGCCTTTCGCTAAGAGAGTTCTTGTGGAATTGGCAAAGTGATATTTGGAAGCCCATAGAGGGCTATGGTGAAAAAGGAAATAACCTCAGATGAAATCTGGAAAGAAGCTTTCGGAGAAACAGCTTAGTGTTCTGTTAATTCATCTCACAGAGTTGCATCTGTATTTCGTGGATCTCTTTGCCAGCCTTACTTCTGTGGAAACTGAGAACAGATATTTCGGATCCCTTTGAACACTATAGTGCCAAAGGAAATATCGTTCGATAACAAAGAGAAAGAAGCTTTCTGAGAAACTTCTTTGTGTTCTGTGAAATCAACTCACAGAGTTACAGCTTTCCCTTCAGGAAGCCTTTCGCTAACACAGTTCTTTTGGAATTGGCAAAGTGATATTTGGAAGCCCATAGAGGGCTATGGTGAAAAAGGAAATATCCTCCGATGAAATCTGGAAAGAAGCTTTCTGAGAAACTGCTTAGTGTTCTGTTAATTCATCTAACAGAGTTACATCTGTATTTCGTGGATCTCTTTGCTAGCCTTATTTCTGTGGAATCTGAGAACAGATATTTCGGATTCCTTTGAAGACTATAGGGCCAAAGGAAATATCCTCCGATAACAAAGAGAAAGAAGCTTTCTGAGAAACTTCTTTGTGTTCTGTGAAATCATCTCACAGAGTTACAGCTTTCCCCTCAGGAAGCCTTTCACTGAGACAATTCTTGTGGAATTGGCAAAGTGATATTTGGAAGCCCTTAGAGGGCTATGGTGCAAAAGGAAATATCCTCAGATGAAATCTCGAAAGAAGCTTTCTGAGAAACTGCTCACTGTTCTGTTAATTCATCTCACAGAGTTACATCTGTATTTCGTGGATCTCTTTGCCAGCCTTTTTTCTGTGGAATCTGAGAACAGATATTTCGTATCCCTTTGAAGACTATAGGGCCAAAGGAAATATCCTCCGATAACAAAGAGAAAGAAGCTTTCTGAGAAACTTCTTTGTGTTTTGTGAAATCATCTCACAGAGTTACAGCTTTCCCCTCAAGAAGCCTTTCGCTGAGACGGTTCTTGTGGAATTGGCAAAGTGATATTTGGAAGCCCATAGAGGGCTATGGTGAAAAAGGAAATATCCTCAGATGAAATCTGGAAAGAAGATTTCTGAGAAACTGGTTAGTGTTTTGTTAATTCATCTCACAGATTTACATCTGTATTTCGTGGATCTCTTGGCTAGCCTTATTTCTGTGGAATCTGAGAACAGATATTTCGGATCCCTTTGAAGACTATAGGGCCAAAGGAAATATCCTCCGAAAACAAAGAGAAAGAAGCTTTCTGAGAAACTTCTTTGTGTTCTGTAAAATCATCTCACAGAGTTACAGCTTTCCCCTCAAGAAGCCTTTCGCTAAGACAGTTCTTGTGGAATTGGCAAAGTGATATTTGGAAGCCCATAGAGGGCTATGCTGAAAAAGGAAATATCCTCAGATGAAATCTGGAAAGAAGCTTTGTGAGAAACTGCTTAGTGTTCTGTTAATTCATCTCACAGAGTTACATCTTTATTTCGAGGATCTCCTTGCTAGCCTTATTTCTGTGGAATCTGAGAACAGATATTTCAGATCCCTTTGAAGACTATAGGGCCAAAGGAAATATCCTCTGATAACAAAGAGAAAGAAGCTTTCTGAGAAACTTCTTTGTGTTCTGTGAAATCATCTCACAGAGTTACAGCTTTCCCCTCAGGAAGCCTTTCGCTAAGACAATTCTTGTGGAATTGGCAAAGTGATATTTGGAAGCCCTTAGAGGGCTATGGTGAAAAAGGAAATATCCTCAGATGAAATCTGGAAAGAAGCTTTCTGAGAAACTGCTCACTGTTCTTTTAATTCATCTCACAGAGTTACATCTGTATTTCGGGGATCTCTTTGCTAGCCTTATTTCTGTGGAATCTGAGAACAGATATTTCAGATCGCTTTGAAGACTATAGGGCCAAAGGAAATATCCTCCGAAAACAAAGAGAAAGAAGCTTTCTGAGAAACTTCTTTGTGTTCTGTGAAATCATCTCACAGAGTTACCGCTTTCCCTTTAAGAAGCCTTTCGCTAAGAGAGTTCTTGTGGAATTGGCAAAGTGATATTTGGAAGCCCATAGAGGGCTATGGTGAAAAAGGAAATATCCTCAGATGAAATCTGGAAAGAAGCTTTCTGAGAAACAGCTTAGTGTTCTGTTAATTCATCTCACAGAGTTGCATCTGTATTTCGTGGATCTCTTTGCCAGCCTTATTTCTGTGGAAACTGAGAACAGATATTTCGGATCCCTTTGAACAGTATAGGGCCAAAGGAAATATCCTCCGATAACAAAGAGAAAGAAGCTTTCTGAGAAACTTCTTTGTGTTCTGTGAAATCATCTCACGGAGTTACAGCTTTCCCCTCAAGAAGCCTTTCTGTAAGACAGTTCTTGTGGAATTGGCAAAGTGATATTTGGAAGCCCATAGAGGGCTATGGTGAAAAAGGAAATATCCTCAGATGAAATCTGGAAAGAAGCTTTCTTAGAAACTGCTTAGTGTTCTGTTAATTCATCTCACAGAGTTACATTTGTATTTCGTGGATCTCTTTGCTAGCCTTATTTCTGTGGAATCTAAGAACAGATATTTCGGATCCCTTTGAAGACTACAGGGCCAAAGGAAATATCCTGCGATAACAAAGAGAAAGAAGCTTTCTGAGAAACTTCTTTGTGTTCTGTGAAATCATCTCACAGAGTTACAGCTTTCCCCTCAAGAAGCCTTTCGCTAAGACAGTTCTTGTGGAATTGGGAAAGTGATATTTGGAAGCCCATAGAGGGCTATGGCGAAAAAGGAAATATCCTCAGATGAAATCTGGAAAGAAGCTTTCTGAGAGACTGCTTAGTGTTCTGTTAATTCATCTCACAGAGTTACATCTGTATTTCGTGGATCTCTTTTCTAGCCTTATTTATGTGGAATCTGAGAACAGATATTTCGGATCCCTTTGAACACTTTAGGGCCAAAGGAAATATCCTCTGAAAACAAAGAGAAAGAAGCTTTCTGAGAAACTTCTTTGTGTTCTGTGAAATCATCTCACAGAGTTACAGCTTTCCCCTCAAGAAGACTTTCGCTAAGACAGTTCTTGTGGAATTGGCAAAGTGATATTTGGAAGCCCATACAGGGCTATGGTGAAAAAGGAAATATCCTCAGATGAAATCTGGAAAGAAGCTTTCTGAGAAACTGCTTAGTGTTCTGTTAATTCATCTCACAGAGTTACATATTCATTTCGAGGATCTCTTTGCTAGCCTTATTTCTGTGGAATCTGAGAACAGATATTTCGGATTCCTTTGAAGACTATAGGGCCAAAGGAAATATCCTCCGATAACAAAGAGAAAGAAGCTTTCTGAGAAACTTCTTTGTGTTCTGTGAAATCATCTCACAGAGTTACAGCTTTCCCCTCAGGAAGCCTTTTGCTAAGACAATTCTTGTGGAATTGGCAAAGTGATATTTGGAAGCCCATAGAGGGCTATGGTGAAAAAGGAAATATCCTCAGATGAAATCTGGAAAGAAGCTTTCTGAGAAACTGCTCACTGTTCTGTTAATTCATCTCACAGAGTTATATCTGTATTTCGTGGATCTCTTTGCTAGCCTTATTTCTGTGGAATCTGAGAACAGATATTTCGTATCCCTTTGAAGACTATAGGGCCAAAGGAAATATTCTCCGATAACAAAGAGAAAGAAGCTTTCTGAGAAACTTCTTTGTGTTCTGTGAAATCATCTCACAGAGTTACAGCTTTCCCCTCAAGAAGCCTTTCGCTAAGACAGTTCTTGTGGAATTGGCAAAGTGATATTTGGAAGCCCGTAGAGGGCTATGGTGAAAAAGGAAATATCCCCAGATGAAATCTGGAAAGAAGATTTCTGAGAAACTGGTTAGTGTTTTGTTAATTTATCTCACAGATTTACATCTGTATTTCGTGGATCTCTTGGCTAGCCTTATTTCTGTGGAATCTGAGAACAGATATTTCGGATCCCTTTGAAGACTATAGGGCCAAAGGAAATATCCTCCGATAACAAAGAGAAAGAAGCTTTCTGAGAAACTTCTTTGTGTTCTGTAAAATCATCTCACAGAGTTACAGCTATCCCCTCAAGAAGCCTTTCGCTAAGACAGTTCTTGTGGAATTGGCAAAGTGATATTTGGAAGCCCATAGAGGGCTATGGTGAAAAAGGAAATATCCTCAGATGAAATCTGGAAAGAAGCTTTCTGAGAAACTGCCTAGTGTTCTGTTAATTCATCTCACAGAGTTACATCTTTATTTCGAGGATCTCTTTGCTAGCCTTATTTCTGTGGAATCTGAGAACAGATATTTCGGATCCCTTTGAAGACTATAGGGCCAAAGGAAATATCCTCCGATAACAAAGAGAAAGAAGCTTTCTGAGAAATTTCTTTGTGTTCTGTGAAATCATCTCACAGAGTTACAGCTTTCCCCTGAGGAAGCCTTTCGCTAAGAAAATTCTTGTGGAATTGGCAAAGTGATATTTGGAAGCCCTTAGAGGGCTATGGTGAAAAAGGAAATATCCTCAGATGAAATCTGGAAAGAAGCTTTCTGAGAAACTGCTCACTGTTCTTTTAATTCATCTCACAGAGTTACATCTGTATTTCGTGGATCTCTTTGCTAGCCTTATTTCTGTGGAATCTGAGAACAGATATTTCAGATCGCTTTGAAGACTATAGGGCCAAAGGAAATATCCTCCGATAACAAAGAGAAAGAAGCTTTCTGAGAAACTTCTTTGTGTTCTGTGAAATCATCTCACAGAGTTACAGCTTTCCCCTCAAGAAGGCTTTCGCTAAGACAGTTCTTGTGGAATTGGCAAAGTGATATTTGGAATCCCATAGAGGGCTATGGTGAAAAAGGAAATATCCTCAGTTGAAATTTCGAAAGAAGTTTTCTGAGAAACTGCTTAGTGTTATGTTAGTTCATCTCACAGAGTTACATCTGTATTTCGTGGATCTCTTTGCTAGTCTTATTTCTGTGGAATCTGAGAACAGATACTTCAGATCCCTTTGAAGACTCTAGGGCCAAAGGAAATATCCTCCGATAACAAAGAGAAAGAAGCTTTCTGAGAAACCTCTTTGTGTTCTGTGAAATCATCTCACAGAGTTACACCTTTCCCCTCAAGAAGCCTTTCGCTAACACAGTTCTTGTGGAATTGGCAAAGTGATATTTGGAAGCCCATAGAGGGCTATGGTGAAAAAGGAAATATCCTCAGATGAAATCTGGAAAGAAGCTTTCTGAGAAACTGCTTAGTGTTCTGTTAATTCATCTCACAGAGTTACATATTTATTTCGAGCATCTCTTTGCTAGCCTTATTTCTGTGGAATCTGAGAACAGATATTTCGGATCCCTTTGAAGACTATAGGGCCAAAGGAAATATCCTCCGATAACAAAGAGAAAGAAGCTTTCTGAGAAACTTCTTTGTGTTCTGTGAAATCGTCTCACAGAGTTACAGCTTTCGCCTCAAGAAGCCTTTCACTAACACAGTTCTTGTGGAATTGGCAAAGTGATATTTGGAAGCCCATAGAGGGCTATGGTGAAAAAGGAAATATCCTCAGATGAAATCTGGAAAGAAGCTTTCTGAGAAACTGCTTAGTGTTCTGTTAATTCATCTCACAGAGTTACATCTTTATTTCGAGGAACTCTTTGCTAGCCTTATTTCTGTGGAATCTGAGAACAGATATTTCGGATCCCTTTGAAGACTATAGGGCCAAACAAATATCCTCCGATAACAAAGAGAAAGAAGCTTTCTGAGAAACTTCTTTGTGTTCTGTGAAATCATCTCACAGAGTTACAGCTTTCCCCTCAGGAAGCCTTTCGCTAACCCAATTCTTGTGGAATTGGCAAAGTGATATTTGGAAGCCCATAGAGGGCTATGGTGAAAAAGGAAATATCCTCAGATGAAATCTGGAAAGAAGCTTTCTGAGAAACTGGTTAGTGTTTTGTTAATTCATCTCACAGAGTTACATGTGTATTTCGTGGATCTCTTTGCTAGCCTTATTTCTGTGGAATCTGAGAACAGATATTTCGGATCCCTTTTGAAGACTATAGGGCCAAAGGAAATATCCTCCGAAAACAAAGAGAAAGAAGCTTTCTGAGAAACTTCTTTGTGTTCTGTGAAATCATCTCACAGAGTTACAGCTTTCCCTTCAAGAAGCCTTTCGCTAAGACAGTTCTTGTGGAATTGGCAAAGTGATGTTTGGAAGCCCGTAGAGGGCTATGGTGAAAAAGGAAATATCCTCAGATGAAATCTGGAAAGAAGCTTTCTGAGAAACTGCTTAGTGTTCTGTTAATTCATCTCACAGAGTTACATCTGTATTTCGTGGATCTCTTTGCTAGCCTTATTTCTGTGGAAACTGAGAACAGATATTTCGGATCCCTTTGAACACTATAGGGCCAAAGGAAATATCCTCCGATAACAAAGAGAAAGAAGCTTTCTGTGAAACTTCTTTGTGTTCTGTGAAATCATCTCACAGACTTACAGCTTTCCCCTCAAATAGCCTTTCGTTAACACAGTTCTTGTGGAATTGGCAAAGTGATATTTGGAAGCCCATAGAGGGCTATGGTGAAAAAGGAAATATCCTCAGATGAAATCTGGAAAGAAGCTTTCTGAGAAACTGCTTAGTGTTCTGCTAATTCATCTTACAAAGTTACTTCTTTATTTCGAGGATCTCTTTGCTAGCCTTATTTCTGTGGAATCTGAGAACAGATATTTCGGATCCCTTTGAAGACTATAGGGCCAAAGGAAATATCCTCCGATAACAAAGAGAAAGAAGCTTTCTGAGAAACTTCTTTGTGTTCTCTGAAATCATCTCACAGAGTTACAGCTTTCCCCTCAGGAAGCCTTTCGCTAAGACAATTTTTGTGGAATTGGCAAAGTGATATTTGGAAGCCCTTAGAGGGCTATGGTGAAAAAGGAAATATCCTCAGATGAAATCTGGAAAGAAGCTTTCTGAGAAACTGCTCACTGTTCTCTTAATTCATCTCACAGAGTTACATCTGTATTTCGTGGATCTCTTTGCTAGCCTTATTTCTGTGGAATCTGAGAACAGATATTTCGGATCACTTTGAAAACAATAGAGACAAAGGAAATATCCTCCGAAAACAAAGAGAAAGAAGCTTTCTGAGAAACTTCTTTGTGTTCTGTGAAATCATCTCACAGAGTTACAGCTTTCCCCTCAAGAGGCCTTTCGCTAAGACAGTTCTTGTGGAATTGGCAAAATGATATTTGGAAGCCCATAGAGGGCTATGGAGAAAATGGAAATATCCTCAGATGAAATCTGGAAAGAAGCTTTCTGAGAAACTGCTTAGAGTTCTGTTAATTCATCTCACAGAGTTACATCTGTATTTCATGGATCTCTTTGCTAGCCTTATTTCTGTGGAATCTGAGAACAGATATTTCGGATCCCTTTGAAGACTTTAGGGCCAAAGGAAATATCCTCCGATAACAAAGAGAAAGAAGCTTTCTGAGAAACTTCTTTGTGTTCCGTAAAATCATCTTACAGAGTTACAGCTTTCCCCTCAAGAAGCCTTTCGCTAAGACAGTTTTGTGGAATTGGCAAAGTGATATTTGGAAGCCCATAGAGGGCTATGGTGAAAAAGGAAATATCCTCAGATGAAATCTGGAAAGAAGCTTTCTGAGAAACTGCTCAATGTTCTGTTAATTCATCTCACAGAGTTACATCTGTATTTCGTGGATCTCTTTGCTAGCCTTATTTCTGTGGAAACTGAGAACAGATATTTCGGATCCCTTTGAACACTACAGGGCCAAAGGAAATATCCTCCGATAACAAAGAGAAAGAAGCTTTTTGAGAAACTTCTTTGTGTTCCGTGAAATCATCTCACAGAGTTACAGCTTTCCCCTCAAATAGCCTTTCGCTAATACAGTTCTTGTGGAATTGGCAAAGTGATATTTGGAAGCCCATAGAGGGCTATGGTGAAAAAGGAAATATCCTCAGATGAAATCTGGAAAGAAGCTTTCTGAGAAACTGCTTAGTGTTCTGCTAATTCATCTTACAAAGTTACTTCTTTATTTCGAGGATCTCTTTGCTAGCCTTATTTCTGTGGAATCTGAGAACAGATATTTCGGATCCCTTTGAAGACTATAGGGCCAAAGGAAATATCCTCCGATAACAAAGAGAAAGAAGCTTTCTGAGAAACTTCTTTGTGTTCTGTGAAATCATCTCAAAGAGTTACATCTTTCTCCTCAGGAAGCCTTTCGGTAAGACAATTCTTGTGGAATTGGCAAAGTGATATTTGGAAGCCCTTAGAGGGCTATGGTGAAAAAGGAAATATCCTCAGATGAAATCTGGAAAGAAGCTTTCTGAGAAACTGCTCACTGTTCTCTTAATTCATCTCACAGAGTTACATCTGTATTTCGTGGATCTCTTTGCTAGCCTTATTTCTGTGGAATCTGAGAACAGATATTTCGGATCGCTTTGAAGACTATAGTGCCAAAGGAACGATCCTCCGATAACAAAGAGAAAGAAGCTTTCTGTGAAACTGCTTTGTGTTCTGTGAAATCATCTCACAGAGTTACAGCTTTCCCCTCAAGAAGCCTTTCGCTAAGACAGTTCTTGTGGAATTATCAAAGTGATATTTGGAAGCCCATAGAGGGCTATCTTGAAAAAGGAAATATCCTCAGATGAAATCTGGAAAGAAGCTTTCGGAGAAACTGCTTAGTGTTCTGTTAATTCATCTCACAGGGTTACATCTGTATTTCGTGGATCTCTTTGCTAGCCTTATTTCTGTGGAATTAGAGAAGAGATATTTCGGATCCCTTTGAAGATTATAGGGCCAAAGGAAATATCCTCCGATAACAAAGAGAAAGAAGCTTTCTGAGAAACTTCTTTGTGTTCTGTGAAATCATCTCACAGAGTTACATCTTTCCCCTCAAGAGGCCTTTCGCTAAGACAGTTCTTGTGGAATTGGCAAAGTGATATTTGGAATCCTACAGAGGGTTCTGGTGAAAAAGGAAATATCCTCAGTTGAAATTTCGAAAGAAGCTTTCTGAGAAACGGCTTAGTGTTCTGTTAATTAATCTCACAGAGTTACAACTGTATTTCGTGGATCTCTTTGCTAGCCTTATTTCTGTGGAATCTGGGAACAGATATTTCGGATCCCTTTGAACACTTTAGGGCCAAAGGAAATATCCTCCGATAACAAAGAGAAAGAAGCTTTCTGAGAAACTTCTTTGTGTTCTGTGAAATCATCTCACAGAGTTACAGCTTTCCCCTCAAGAAGACTTTCGCTAAGACAGTTCTTGTGGAATTGGCAAAGTGATATTTGGAAGCCCATACAGGGCTATGGTGAAAAAGGAAATATCCTCAGATCAAATCTGGAAAGAAGCTTTCTGAGAAACTGCTTAGTGTTCTGTTAATTCATCTCACAGAGTTACATCTTCATTTCGAGGATCTCCTTGCTAGCCTTATTTCTGTGGAATCTGAGAACAGATATTTCGGATTCCTTTGAAGACTATAGGGCCAAAGGAAATATCCTCCGATAACAAAGAGAAAGAAGCTTTCTGAGAAACTTCTTTGTGTTCTGTGAAATCATCTCACAGAGTTACAGCTTTCCCCTCAGGAAGCCTTTCGCTAAGACAATTCTTGTGAAATTGGCAAAGTGATATTTGGAAGCCCTTAGAGGGCTATGGTGAAAAAGGAAATATCCTCAGATGAAATCTGGAAAGAAGCTTTCTGAGAAACTGCTCACTGTTCTGTTAATTCATCTCACAGAGTTACATCTGTATTTCGTGGATCTCTTTGCTAGCCTTATTTCTGTGGAATCTGAGAACAGATATATCGTATCCCTTTGAAGACTATAGGGCCAAAGGAAATATCCTCCGATAACAAAGAGAAAGAAGCTTTCTGAGAAACTTCTTTGTGTTTTGTGAAATCATCTCACAGAGTTACAGCTTTCCCCTCAAGAAGCCTTTCACTAAGACAGTTCTTGTGGAATTGGCAAAGTGATATTTGGAAGCCCATAGAGGGCTATGGTGAAAAAGGAAATATCCCCAGATGAAATCTGGAAAGAAGATTTCTGAGAAACTGGTTAGTGTTTTGTTAATTCATCTCACAGATTTACATCTGTATTTCGTGGATCTCTTGGCTAGCCTTATTTCTGTGGAATCTGAGAACAGATATTTCGGATCCCTTTGAAGACTATAGGGCCAAAGGAAATATCCTCCGAAAACAAAGAGAAAGAAGCTTTCTGAGAAACTTCTTTGTGTTCTGTGAAATCATCTCACAGAGTTACAGCTTTCCCCTCAAGAAGCCTTTCGCTAAGACAGTTCTTTTGGAATTGGCAAAGTGATATTTGGAAGCCCATAGAGGTCTATGGTGAAAAAGGAAATATCCTCAGATGAAATCTGGAAAGAAGCTTTCTGAGAAACTGCTTAGTGTTCTGTTAATTCATCTCACAGAGTTACATCTTTATTTCGAGGATCTCTTTGCTAGCCTTATTTCTGTGGAATCTGAGAACAGATATTTCGGATCCCTTTGAAGACTATAGGGCCAAAGGAAATATCCTCCGATAACAAAGAGAAAGAAGCTTTCTGAGAAACTTCTTTGTGTTCTGTGAAATCATCTCACAGAGTTACAGCTTTCCCCTCAGGAAGCCTTTCGCTAAGACAATTCTTGTGGAATTGGCAAAGTGATATTTGGAAGCCCTTAGAGGGCTATGGTGAAAAAGGAAATATCCTCAGATGAAATCTGGAAAGAAGCTTTTTGAGAAACTGCTCACTGTTCTTTTAATTCATCTCACAGAGTTACATCTGTATTTCGTGGATCTCTTTGCTAGCCTTATTTCTGTGGAATCTGAGAACAGATATTTCAGATCGCTTTGAAGACTATAGGGCCAAAGGAAATATCCTCCGATAACAAAGAGAAAGAAGGTTTCTGAGAAACTTCTTTGTGTTCTGTGAAATCATCTCACAGAGTTACAGCTTTCCCCTCAAGAAGCCTTTCGCTAAGACAGTTCTTGTGGAATTGGCAAAGTGATATTTGGAATCCCATAGAGGGATATGGTGAAAAAGGAAATATCCTCTGTTGAAATTTCGAAAGAAGTTTTCTGAGAAACTGCTTAGTGTTATGTTAGTTCATCTCACAGAGTTACATCTGAATTTCTTGGATCTCTTTGCTAGTCTTATTTCTGTGGAATCTGAGAACAGATACTTCGGATCCCTTTGAAGACTCTAGGGCCAAAGGAAATATCCTCCGATAACAAAGAGAAAGATGCTTTCTGTGAAACTGCTTTGTGTTCTGTGATATCATCTCACAGAGTTACAGCTTTCCCCTCAAGAAGCCTTTCGCTAAGACAGTTCTTGTGGAATTGGCAAAGTGATATTTGGAAGCCCATAGGGGGCTATCTTGAAAAAGGAAATATCCTCAGATGAAATCTGGAAAGAAGCTTTCTGAGAAATTGCTTAGTGTTCTGTTAATTCATCTCACAGAGTTACATCTGTATTTCGTGGATCTCTTTGCTAGCCTTATTTCTGTGGAATCTGAGAACAGATATTTCGGATCCCTTTGAAGACTATAGGGCCAGAGGAAATATCATCCGATAACAAAGAGAAAGAAGCTTTCTGTGAAACTGCTTGGTGTTCTGTGAAATCATCTCACAGAGTTACAGCTTTCCCCTCTAGACGCCTTTCGCTAAGACAGTTCTTGTGGAATTGGCAAAGTGATATTTGGAAGCCTATAGAGGGCTACGGTGAAAAACGAAATATCCTCAGATGAGATCTGGAAAGAAGCTTTCTGAGAAACTGGATATTGTTTTGTTAATTCATCTCACAGAGTTACATCTGTATTTCGTGGATCTCTTTGCTAGTCTTATTTCTGTGGAATCTGAGAACAGATACTTCGGATCCCTTTGAAGACTCTAGGGCCAAAGGAAATATCCTCCGATAACAAAGAGAAAGAAGCTTTCTGAGAAACTTCTTTGTGTTCCGTAAAATCATCTCACAGAGTTACAGCTTTCCCCTCAAGAAGCCTTTCTCTAAGACAGTTTTGTGGAATTGGCAAAGTGATATTTGGAAGCCCATAGAGGGCTATGGTGAAAAAGGAAATATCCTCAGATGAAATCTGGAAAGAAGCTTTCTGAGAAACTGCTCAATGTTCTGTTAATTCATCTCACAGAGTTACATCTGTATTTCGTGGATCTCTTTGCTAGCCTTATTTCTGTGGAAACTGAGAACAGATATTTCGGATCCCTTTGAACACTACAGGGCCAAAGGAAATATCCTCCGATAACAAAGAGAAAGAAGCTTTTTGAGAAACTTCTTTGTGTTCCGTGAAATCATCTCACAGAGTTACAGCTTTCCCCTCAAATAGCCTTTCGCTAATACAGTTCTTGTGGAATTGGCAAAGTGATATTTGGAAGCCCATAGAGGGCTATGGTGAAAAAGGAAATATCCTCAGATGAAATCTGGAAAGAAGCTTTCTGAGAAACTGCTTAGTGTTCTGCTAATTCATCTTACAAAGTTACTTCTTTATTTCGAGGATCTCTTTGCTAGCCTTATTTCTGTGGAATCTGAGAACAGATATTTCGGATCCCTTTGAAGACTATAGGGCCAAAGGAAATATCCTCCGATAACAAAGAGAAAGAAGCTTTCTGAGAAACTTCTTTGTGTTCTGTGAAATCATCTCAAAGAGTTACATCTTTCTCCTCAGGAAGCCTTTCGGTAAGACAATTCTTGTGGAATTGGCAAAGTGATATTTGGAAGCCCTTAGAGGGCTATGGTGAAAAAGGAAATATCCTCAGATGAAATCTGGAAAGAAGCTTTCTGAGAAACTGCTCACTGTTCTCTTAATTCATCTCACAGAGTTACATCTGTATTTCGTGGATCTCTTTGCTAGCCTTATTTCTGTGGAATCTGAGAACAGATATTTCGGATCGCTTTGAAGACTATAGTGCCAAAGGAACGATCCTCCGATAACAAAGAGAAAGAAGCTTTCTGTGAAACTGCTTTGTGTTCTGTGAAATCATCTCACAGAGTTACAGCTTTCCCCTCAAGAAGCCTTTCTCTAAGACAGTTCTTGTGGAATTATCAAAGTGATATTTGGAAGCCCATAGAGGGCTATCTTGAAAAAGGAAATATCCTCAGATGAAATCTGGAAAGAAGCTTTCGGAGAAACTGCTTAGTGTTCTGTTAATTCATCTCACAGGGTTACATCTGTATTTCGTGGATCTCTTTGCTAGCCTTATTTCTGTGGAATCAGAGAAGAGATATTTCGGATCCCTTTGAAGATTATAGGGCCAAAGGAAATATCCTCCGATAACAAAGAGAAAGAAGCTTTCTGAGAAACTTCTTTGTGTTCTGTGAAATCATCTCACAGAGTTACATCTTTCCCCTCAAGAGGCCTTTCGCTAAGACAGTTCTTGTGGAATTGGCAAAGTGATATTTGGAATCCTACAGAGGGTTCTGGTGAAAAAGGAAATATCCTCAGTTGAAATTTCGAAAGAAGCTTTCTGAGAAACGGCTTAGTGTTCTGTTAATTAATCTCACAGAGTTACAACTGTATTTCGTGGATCTCTTTGCTAGCCTTATTTCTGTGGAATCTGGGAACAGATATTTCGGATCCCTTTGAACACTTTAGGGCCAAAGGAAATATCCTCCGATAACAAAGAGAAAGAAGCTTTCTGAGAAACTTCTTTGTGTTCTGTGAAATCATCTCACAGAGTTACAGCTTTCCCCTCAAGAAGACTTTCGCTAAGACAGTTCTTGTGGAATTGGCAAAGTGATATTTGGAAGCCCATACAGGGCTATGGTGAAAAAGGAAATATCCTCAGATCAAATCTGGAAAGAAGCTTTCTGAGAAACTGCTTAGTGTTCTGTTAATTCATCTCACAGAGTTACATCTTCATTTCGAGGATCTCCTTGCTAGCCTTATTTCTGTGGAATCTGAGAACAGATATTTCGGATTCCTTTGAAGACTATAGGGCCAAAGGAAATATCCTCCGATAACAAAGAGAAAGAAGCTTTCTGAGAAACTTCTTTGTGTTCTGTGAAATCATCTCACAGAGTTACAGCTTTCCCCTCAGGAAGCCTTTCGCTAAGACAATTCTTGTGAAATTGGCAAAGTGATATTTGGAAGCCCTTAGAGGGCTATGGTGAAAAAGGAAATATCCTCAGATGAAATCTGGAAAGAAGCTTTCTGAGAAACTGCTCACTGTTCTGTTAATTCATCTCACAGAGTTACATCTGTATTTCGTGGATCTCTTTGCTAGCCTTATTTCTGTGGAATCTGAGAACAGATATATCGTATCCCTTTGAAGACTATAGGGCCAAAGGAAATATCCTCCGATAACAAAGAGAAAGAAGCTTTCTGAGAAACTTCTTTGTGTTTTGTGAAATCATCTCACAGAGTTACAGCTTTCCCCTCAAGAAGCCTTTCACTAAGACAGTTCTTGTGGAATTGGCAAAGTGATATTTGGAAGCCCATAGAGGGCTATGGTGAAAAAGGAAATATCCCCAGATGAAATCTGGAAAGAAGATTTCTGAGAAACTGGTTAGTGTTTTGTTAATTCATCTCACAGATTTACATCTGTATTTCGTGGATCTCTTGGCTAGCCTTATTTCTGTGGAATCTGAGAACAGATATTTCGGATCCCTTTGAAGACTATAGGGCCAAAGGAAATATCCTCCGAAAACAAAGAGAAAGAAGCTTTCTGAGAAACTTCTTTGTGTTCTGTGAAATCATCTCACAGAGTTACAGCTTTCCCCTCAAGAAGCCTTTCGCTAAGACAGTTCTTTTGGAATTGGCAAAGTGATATTTGGAAGCCCATAGAGGTCTATGGTGAAAAAGGAAATATCCTCAGATGAAATCTGGAAAGAAGCTTTCTGAGAAACTGCTTAGTGTTCTGTTAATTCATCTCACAGCGTTACATCTTTATTTCGAGGATCTCTTTGCTAGCCTTATTTCTGTGGAATCTGAGAACAGATATTTCGGATCCCTTTGAAGACTATAGGGCCAAAGGAAATATCCTCCGATAACAAAGAGAAAGAAGCTTTCTGAGAAACTTCTTTGTGTTCTGTGAAATCATCTCACAGAGTTACAGCTTTCCCCTCAGGAAGCCTTTCGCTAAGACAATTCTTGTGGAATTGGCAAAGTGATATTTGGAAGCCCTTAGAGGGCTATGGTGAAAAAGGAAATATCCTCAGATGAAATCTGGAAAGAAGCTTTTTGAGAAACTGCTCACTGTTCTTTTAATTCATCTCACAGAGTTACATCTGTATTTCGTGGATCTCTTTGCTAGCCTTATTTCTGTGGAATCTGAGAACAGATATTTCAGATCGCTTTGAAGACTATAGGGCCAAAGGAAATATCCTCCGATAACAAAGAGAAAGAAGGTTTCTGAGAAACTTCTTTGTGTTCTGTGAAATCATCTCACAGAGTTACAGCTTTCCCCTCAAGAAGCCTTTCGCTAAGACAGTTCTTGTGGAATTGGCAAAGTGATATTTGGAATCCCATAGAGGGATATGGTGAAAAAGGAAATATCCTCTGTTGAAATTTCGAAAGAAGTTTTCTGAGAAACTGCTTAGTGTTATGTTAGTTCATCTCACAGAGTTACATCTGAATTTCTTGGATCTCTTTGCTAGTCTTATTTCTGTGGAATCTGAGAACAGATACTTCGGATCCCTTTGAAGACTCTAGGGCCAAAGGAAATATCCTCCGATAACAAAGAGAAAGATGCTTTCTGTGAAACTGCTTTGTGTTCTGTGATATCATCTCACAGAGTTACAGCTTTCTCCTCAAGAAGCCTTTCGCTAAGACAGTTCTTGTGGAATTGGCAAAGTGATATTTGGAAGCCCATAGGGGGCTATCTTGAAAAAGGAAATATCCTCAGATGAAATCTGGAAAGAAGCTTTCTGAGAAATTGCTTAGTGTTCTGTTAATTCATCTCACAGAGTTACATCTGTATTTCGTGGATCTCTTTGCTAGCCTTATTTCTGTGGAATCTGAGAACAGATATTTCGGATCCCTTTGAAGACTATAGGGCCAGAGGAAATATCATCCGATAACAAAGAGAAAGAAGCTTTCTGTGAAACTGCTTGGTGTTCTGTGAAATCATCTCACAGAGTTACAGCTTTCCCCTCTAGACGCCTTTCGCTAAGACAGTTCTTGTGGAATTGGCAAAGTGATATTTGGAAGCCTATAGAGGGCTACGGTGAAAAACGAAATATCCTCAGATGAGATCTGGAAAGAAGCTTTCTGAGAAACTGGATATTGTTTTGTTAATTCATCTCACAGAGTTACATCTGTATTTCGTGGATCTCTTTGCTAGCCTTATTTCTGTGGAATCTGAGAACAGATATTTCGGATCACTTTTAAAACAATAGAGACAAAGGAAATATCCTCCGAAAACAAAGAGAAAGAAGCTTTCTGAGAAACTTCTTTGTGTTCTGTGAAATCATCTCACAGAGTTACACCTTTCCCCTCAAGAAGCCTTTCGCTAACACAATTCTTGTGGAATTGGCAAAGTGATATTTGGAAGCCCATAGAGGGCTATGGTGAAAAAGGAAATATCCTCAGATGAAATCTGGAAAGAAGCTTTCTGAGAAACTGGTTAGTGTTTTGTTAATTCATCTCACAGAGTTACATCTGTATTTCGTGGATCTCTTTGCTAGCCTTATTTCTGTGGAATCTGAGAACAGATATTTCGGATCCCTTTTGAAGACTATAGGGCCAAAGGAAATATCCTCCGAAAACAAAGAGAAAGAAGCTTTCTGAGAAACTTCTTTGTGTTCTGTGAAATCATCTCACAGAGTTACAGCTTTCCCTTCAAGAAGCCTTTCGCTGAGACAGTTCTTGTGGAATTGGCAAAGTGATGTTTGGAAGCCCATAGAGGGCTATGGTGAAAAAGGAAATATCCTCAGATTAAATCTGGAAAGAAGCTTTCTGAGAAACTGCTTAGTGTTCTGTTAATTCATCTCACAGAGTTACATCTGTATTTCGTGGATCTCTTTGCTAGCCTTATTTCTGTGGAAACTGAGAACAGATATTTCGGATCCCTTTGAACACTACAGGGCCAAAGGAAATATCCTCCGATAACAAAGAGAAAGAAGCTTTTTGAGAAACTTCTTTGTGTTCTGTGAAATCATCTCACAGAGTTACAGCTTTCCCCTCAAATAGCCTTTCGCTAATACAGTTCTTGTGGAATTGGCAAAGTGATATTGGAAGCCCATAGAGGGCTATGGTGAAAAAGGAAATATCCTCAGATGAAATCTGGAAAGAAGCTTTCTGAGAAACTGCTTAGTGTTCTGCTAATTCATCTTACAAAGTTACTTCTTTATTTCGAGGATCTCTTTGCTAGCCTTATTTCTGTGGAATCTGAGAACAGATATTTCGGATCCCTTTGAAGACTATAGGGCCAAAGGAAATATCCTCCGATAACAAAGAGAAAGAAGCTTTCTGAGAAACTTCTTTGTGTTCTGTGAAATCATCTCACAGAGTTACATCTTTCTCCTCAGGAAGCCTTTCGGTAAGACAATTCTTGTGGAATTGGCAAAGTGATATTTGGAAGCACTTAGAGGGCTATGGTGAAAAAGGAAATATCCTCAGATGAAATCTGGAAAGAAGCTTTCTGAGAAACTGCTCACTGTTCTCTTAATTCATCTCACAGAGTTACATCTGTATTTCGTGGATCTCTTTGCTAGCCTTATTTCTGTGGAATCTGAGAACAGATATTTCAGATCGCTTTGAAGACTATAGGGCCAAAGGAAATATCCTCCGATAACAAAGAGAAAGAAGGTTTCTGAGAAACTTCTTTGTGTTCTGTGAAATCATCTCACAGAGTTACAGCTTTCCCCTCAAGAAGCCTTTCGCTAAGACAGTTCTTGTGGAATTGGCAAAGTGATATTTGGAATCCCTTAGAGGGCTATGGTGAAAAAGGAAATATCCTCAGTTGAAATTTCGAAAGAAGTTTTCTGAGAAACTGCTTAGTGTTATGTTAGTTCATCTCACAGAGTTACATCTGAATTTCGTGGATCTCTTTGCTAGCCTTATTTCTGTGGAATCTGAGAACAGATATTTCGGATCCCTTTTGAAGACTATAGGGCCAAAGGAAATATCCTCCGAAAACAAAGAGAAAGAAGCTTTCTGAGAAACTTCTTTGTGTTCTGTGAAATCATCTCACAGAGTTACAGCTTTCCCTTCAAGAAGCCTTTCGCTGAGACAGTTCTTGTGGAATTGGCAAAGTGATGTTTGGAAGCCCATAGAGGGCTATGGTGAAAAAGGAAATATCCTCAGATTAAATCTGGAAAGAAGCTTTCTGAGAAACTGCTTAGTGTTCTGTTAATTCATCTCACAGAGTTACATCTGTATTTCGTGGATCTCTTTGCTAGCCTTATTTCTGTGGAAACTGAGAACAGATATTTCGGATCCCTTTGAACACTACAGGGCCAAAGGAAATATCCTCCGATAACAAAGAGAAAGAAGCTTTTTGAGAAACTTCTTTGTGTTCTGTGAAATCATCTCACAGAGTTACAGCTTTCCCCTCAAATAGCCTTTCGCTAATACAGTTCTTGTGGAATTGGCAAAGTGATATTGGAAGCCCATAGAGGGCTATGGTGAAAAAGGAAATATCCTCAGATGAAATCTGGAAAGAAGCTTTCTGAGAAACTGCTTAGTGTTCTGCTAATTCATCTTACAAAGTTACTTCTTTATTTCGAGGATCTCTTTGCTAGCCTTATTTCTGTGGAATCTGAGAACAGATATTTCGGATCCCTTTGAAGACTATAGGGCCAAAGGAAATATCCTCCGATAACAAAGAGAAAGAAGCTTTCTGAGAAACTTCTTTGTGTTCTGTGAAATCATCTCACAGAGTTACATCTTTCTCCTCAGGAAGCCTTTCGGTAAGACAATTCTTGTGGAATTGGCAAAGTGATATTTGGAAGCACTTAGAGGGCTATGGTGAAAAAGGAAATATCCTCAGATGAAATCTGGAAAGAAGCTTTCTGAGAAACTGCTCACTGTTCTCTTAATTCATCTCACAGAGTTACATCTGTATTTCGTGGATCTCTTTGCTAGCCTTATTTCTGTGGAATCTGAGAACAGATATTTCAGATCGCTTTGAAGACTATAGGGCCAAAGGAAATATCCTCCGATAACAAAGAGAAAGAAGGTTTCTGAGAAACTTCTTTGTGTTCTGTGAAATCATCTCACAGAGTTACAGCTTTCCCCTCAAGAAGCCTTTCGCTAAGACAGTTCTTGTGGAATTGGCAAAGTGATATTTGGAATCCCTTAGAGGGCTATGGTGAAAAAGGAAATATCCTCAGTTGAAATTTCGAAAGAAGTTTTCTGAGAAACTGCTTAGTGTTATGTTAGTTCATCTCACAGAGTTACATCTGAATTTCGTGGATCTCTTTGCTAGTCTTATTTCTGTGGAATCTGAGAACAGATACTTCGGATCCCTTTGAAGACTCTAGGGCCAAAGGAAATATCCTCCGATAACAAAGAGAAAGATGCTTTCTGTGAAACTGCTTTGTGTTCTGTGATATCATCTCACAGAGTTACAGCTTTCCCCTCAAGAAGCCTTTCACTAAGACAGTTCTTGTGGAATTGGCAAAGTGATATTTGGAAGCCCATAGAGGGCTATGGTGAAAAAGGAAATATCCCCAGATGAAATCTGGAAAGAAGATTTCTGAGAAACTGGTTAGTGTTTTGTTAATTCATCTCACAGATTTACATCTGTATCTCGTGGATCTCTTGGCTAGCCTTATTTCTGTGGAATCTGAGAACAGATATTTCGGATCCCTTTGAAGACTATAGGGCCAAAGGAAATATCCTCCGAAAACAAAGAGAAAGAAGCTTTCTGAGAAACTTCTTTGTGTTCTGTGAAATCATCTCACAGAGTTACAGCTTTCCCCTCAAGAAGCCTTTCGCTAAGACAGTTCTTTTGGAATTGGCAAAGTGATATTTCGAAGCCCATAGAGGTCTATGGTGAAAAAGGAAATATCCTCAGATGAAATCTGGAAAGAAGCTTTCTGAGAAACTGCTTAGTGTTCTGTTAATTCATCTCACAGAGTTACATCTTTATTTCGAGGATCTCTTTGCTAGCCTTATTTCTGTGGAATCTGAGAACAGATATTTCGGATCCCTTTGAAGACTATAGGGCCAAAGGAAATATCCTCCGATAACAAAGAGAAAGAAGCTTTCTGAGAAACTTCTTTGTGTTCTGTGAAACCATCTCACAGAGTTACAGCTTTCCCCTCAGGAAGCCTTTCGCTAAGACAATTCTTGTGGAATTGGCAAAGTGATATTTGGAAGCCCTTAGAGGGCTATGGTGAAAAAGGAAATATCCTCAGATGAAATCTGGAAAGAAGCTTTTTGAGAAACTGCTCACTGTTCTTTTAATTCATCTCACAGAGTTACATCTGTATTTCGTGGATCTCTTTGCTAGCCTTATTTCTGTGGAATCTGAGAACAGATATTTCAGATCGCTTTGAAGACTATAGGGCCAAAGGAAATATCCTCCGATAACAAAGAGAAAGAAGGTTTCTGAGAAACTTCTTTGTGTTCTGTGAAATCATCTCACAGAGTTACAGCTTTCCCCTCAAGAAGCCTTTCGCTAAGACAGTTCTTGTGGAATTGGCAAAGTGATATTTGGAATCCCATAGAGGGCTATGGTGAAAAAGGAAATATCCTCAGTTGAAATTTCGAAAGAAGTTTTCTGAGAAACTGCTTAGTGTTATGTTAGTTCATCTCACAGAGTTACATCTGTATTTCGTGGATCTCTTTGCTAGTCTTATTTCTGTGGAATCTGAGAACAGATACTTCGGATCCCTTTGAAGACTCTAGGGCCAAAGGAAATATCCTCCGATAACAAAGAGAAAGATGCTTTCTGTGAAACTGCTTTGTGTTCTGTGATATCATCTCACAGAGTTACAGCTTTCCCCTCAAGAAGCCTTTCGCTAAGACAGTTCTTGTGGAATTGGCAAAGTGATATTTGGAAGCCCATAGGGGGCTATCTTGAAAAAGGAAATATCCTCAGATGAAATCTGGAAAGAAGCTTTCTGAGAAATTGCTTAGTGTTCTGTTAATTCATCTCACAGAGTTACATCTGTATTTCGTGGATCTCTTTGCTAGCCTTATTTCTGTGGAATCTGAGATCAGATATTTCGGATCCCTTTGAAGACTATAGGGCCAAAGGAAATATCCTCCGATAACAAAGAGAAAGAAGATTTCTGAGAAACTTCTTTGTGTTCTGTGAAATCATCTCACAGAGTTACACATTTCCCCTCAAGAAGCCTTTCGCTAAGACAGTTCTTGTGGAATTGCAAAGTGATATTTGGAAGCCCATAGAGGGCTATGGTGAAAAAGGAAATATCCTCAGATGAAATCTGGAAAGAAGCTTTCTGAGAAACTGCTTAGTGTTCTGTTAATTCATCTCACAGAGTTACATCTGTATTTCGTGGATCTCTTTGCTAGCCTTATTTCTGTGGAAACTGAGAACAGATATTTCGGATCCCTTTGAACACTATAGGGCCAAAGGAAATATCCTCCGATAACAAAGAGAAAGAAGCTTTCTGTGAAACTTCTTTGTGTTCTGTGAAATCATCTCACAGATTTACAGCTTTCCCCTCAAATAGCCTTTCGTTAACACAGTTCTTGTGGAATTGGCAAAGTGATATTTGGAAGCCCATAGAGGGCTATGGTGAAAAAGGAAATATCCTCAGATGAAATCTGGAAAGAAGCTTTCTGAGAAACTGCTTAGTGTTCTGCTAATTCATCTTACAAAGTTACTTCTTTATTTCGAGGATCTCTTTGCTAGCCTTATTTCTGTGGAATCTGAGAACAGATATTTCGGATCCCTTTGAAGACTATTGGGCCAAAGGAAATATCCTCCGATAACAAAGAGAAAGAAGCTTTCTGAGAAACTTCTTTGTGTTCTGTGAAATCATCTCACAGAGTTACAGCTTTCCCCTCAGGAAGCCTTTCGCTAAGACAATTTTTGTGGAATTGGCAAAGTGATATTTGGAAGCCCTTAGAGGGCTATGGTGAAAAAGGAAATATCCTCAGATGAAATCTGGAAAGAAGCTTTCTGAGAAACTGCTCACTGTTCTCTTAATTCATCTCACAGAGTTACATCTGTATTTCGTGGATCTCTTTGCTAGCCTTATTTCTGTGGAATCTGAGAACAGATATTTCGGATCACTTTGAAAACAATAGAGACAAAGGAAATATCCTCCGAAAACAAAGAGAAAGAAGCTTTCTGAGAAACTTCTTTGTGTTCTGTGAAATCATCTCACAGAGTTACAGCTTTCCCCTCAAGAGGCCTTTCGCTAAGACAGTTCTTGTGGAATTGGCAAAATGATATTTGGAAGCCCATAGAGGGCTATGGAGAAAATGGAAATATCCTCAGATGAAATCTGGAAAGAAGCTTTCTGAGAAACTGCTTAGAGTTCTGTTAATTCATCTCACAGAGTTACATCTGTATTTCATGGATCTCTTTGCTAGCCTTATTTCTGTGGAATCTGAGAACAGATATTTCGGATCCCTTTGAAGACTTTAGGGCCAAAGGAAATATCCTCCGATAACAAAGAGAAAGAAGCTTTCTGAGAAACTTCTTCGTGTTCCGTGAAATCTTCTCACAGAGTTACAGCTTTCCCCTCAAGAAGCCTTTCGCTAAGACAGTTTTGTGGAATTGGCAAAGTGATTTTTGGAAGCCCATAGAGGGCTATGGTGAAAAAGGAAATATCCTCAGATGAAATCTGGAAAGAAGCTTTCTGAGAAACTGCTCAATGTTCTGTTAATTCATCTCACAGAGTTACATCTGTATTTCGTGGATCTCTTTGCTAGCCTTATTTCTGTGGAAACTGAGAACAGATATTTCGGATCCCTTTGAACACTACAGGGCCAAAGGAAATATCCTCCGATAACAAAGAGAAAGAAGCTTTTTGAGAAACTTCTTTGTGTTCCGTGAAATCATCTCACAGAGTTACAGCTTTCCCCTCAAATAGCCTTTCGCTAATAGAGTTCTTGTGGAATTGGCAAAGTGATATTGGAAGCCCATAGAGGGCTATGGTGAAAAAGGAAATATCCTCAGATGAAATCTGGAAAGAAGCTTTCTGAGAAACTGCTTAGTGTTCTGCTAATTCATCTTACAAAGTTACTTCTTTATTTCGAGGATCTCTTTGCTAGCCTTATTTCTGTGGAATCTGAGAACAGATATTTCGGATCCCTTTGAAGACTATAGGGCCAAAGGAAATATCCTCCGATAACAAAGAGAAAGAAGCTTTCTGAGAAACTTCTTTGTGTTCTGTGAAATCATCTCACAGAGTTACATCTTTCTCCTCAGGAAGCCTTTCGGTAAGACAATTCTTGTGGAATTGGCAAAGTGATATTTGGAAGCACTTAGAGGGCTATGGTGAAAAAGGAAATATCCTCAGATGAAATCTGGAAAGAAGCTTTCTGAGAAACTGCTCACTGTTCTCTTAATTCATCTCACAGAGTTACATCTGTATTTCGTGGATCTCTTTGCTAGCCTTATTTCTGTGGAATCTGAGAACAGATATTTCGGATCGCTTTGAAGACTATAGGGCCAAAGGAAAGATCCTCCGATAACAAAGAGAAAGAAGCTTTCTGTGAAACTGCTTTGTGTTCTGTGAAATCATCTCACAGAGTTACAGCTTTCCCCTCAAGAAGCCTTTCGCTAAGACAGTTCTTGTGGAATTATCAAAGTGATATTTGGAAGCCCATAGAGGGCTATCTTGAAAAAGGAAATATCCTCAGATGAAATCTGGAAAGAAGCTTTCGGAGAAACTGCTTAGTGTTCTGTTACTTCATCTCACAGAGTTACATCTGTATTTCGTGGATCTCTTTGCTAGCCTTATTTCTGTGGAATCAGAGAAGAGATATTTCGGATCCCTTTGAAGATTATAGGGCCAAAGGAAATATCCTCCGATAACAAAGAGAAAGAAGCTTTCTGAGAAACTTCTTTGTGTTCTGTGAAATCATCTCACAGAGTTACATCTTTCCCCTCAAGAGGCCTTTCGCTAAGACAGTTCTTGTGGAATTGGCAAAGTGATATTTGGAATCCTACAGAGGGTTCTGGTGAAAAAGGAAATATCCTCAGTTGAAATTTCGAAAGAAGCTTTCTGAGAAACGGCTTAGTGTTCTGTTAATTAACCTCACAGAGTTACAACTGTATTTCGTGGATCTCTTTGCTAGCCTTATTTCTGTGGAATCTGGGAACAGATATTTCGGATCCCTTTGAACACTATAGGGCCAAAGGAAATATCCTCCGATAACAAAGAGAAAGAAGCTTTCTGAGAAACTTCTTTGTGTTCTGTGAAATCATCTCACAGAGTTACAGCTTTCCCCTCAAGAAGACTTTCGCTAAGACAGTTCTTGTGGAATTGGCAAAGTGATATTTGGAAGCCCATACAGGGCTATGGTGAAAAAGGAAATATCCTCAGATCAAATCTGGAAAGAAGCTTTCTGAGAAACTGCTTAGTGTTCTGTTAATTCATCTCACAGAGTTACATCTTCATTTCGAGGATCTCCTTGCTAGCCTTTTTTCTGTGGAATCTGAGAACAGATATTTCGGATTCCTTTGAAGACTATAGGGCCAAAGGAAATATCCTCCGATAACAAAGAGAAAGAAGCTTTCTGAGAAACTTCTTTGTGTTCTGTGAAATCATCTCACAGAGTTACAGCTTTCCCCTCAGGAAGCCTTTCGCTAAGACAATTCTTGTGAAATTGGCAAAGTGATATTTGGAAGCCCTTAGAGGGCTATGGTGAAAAAGGAAATATCCTCAGATGAAATCTGGAAAGAAGCTTTCTGAGAAACTGCTCACTGTTCTGTTAATTCATCTCACAGAGTTACATCTGTATTTCGTGGATCTCTTTGCTAGCCTTATTTCTGTGGAATCTGAGAACAGATATATCGTATCCCTTTGAAGACTATAGGGCCAAAGGAAATATCCTCCGATAACAAAGAGAAAGAAGCTTTCTGAGAAACTTCTTTGTGTTTTGTGAAATCATCTCACAGAGTTACAGCTTTCCCCTCAAGAAGCCTTTCACTAAGACAGTTCTTGTGGAATTGGCAAAGTGATATTTGGAAGCCCATAGAGGGCTATGGTGAAAAAGGAAATATCCCCAGATGAAATCTGGAAAGAAGATTTCTGAGAAACTGGTTAGTGTTTTGTTAATTCATCTCACAGATTTACATCTGTATCTCGTGGATCTCTTGGCTAGCCTTATTTCTGTGGAATCTGAGAACAGATATTTCGGATCCCTTTGAAGACTATAGGGCCAAAGGAAATATCCTCCGAAAACAAAGAGAAAGAAGCTTTCTGAGAAACTTCTTTGTGTTCTGTGAAATCATCTCACAGAGTTACAGCTTTCCCCTCAAGAAGCCTTTCGCTAAGACAGTTCTTTTGGAATTGGCAAAGTGATATTTCGAAGCCCATAGAGGTCTATGGTGAAAAAGGAAATATCCTCAGATGAAATCTGGAAAGAAGCTTTCTGAGAAACTGCTTAGTGTTCTGTTAATTCATCTCACAGAGTTACATCTTTATTTCGTGGATCTCTTTGCTAGCCTTATTTCTGTGGAATCTGAGAACAGATATTTCGGATCGCTTTGAAGACTATAGGGCCAAAGGAAAGATCCTCCGATAACAAAGAGAAAGAAGCTTTCTGTGAAACTGCTTTGTGTTCTGTGAAATCATCTCACAGAGTTACAGCTTTCCCCTCAAGAAGCCTTTCGCTAAGACAGTTCTTGTGGAATTATCAAAGTGATATTTGGAAGCCCATAGAGGGCTATCTTGAAAAAGGAAATATCCTCAGATGAAATCTGGAAAGAAGCTTTCGGAGAAACTGCTTAGTGTTCTGTTACTTCATCTCACAGAGTTACATCTGTATTTCGTGGATCTCTTTGCTAGCCTTATTTCTGTGGAATCAGAGAAGAGATATTTCGGATCCCTTTGAAGATTATAGGGCCAAAGGAAATATCCTCCGATAACAAAGAGAAAGAAGCTTTATGAGAAACTTCTTTGTGTTCTGTGAAATCATCTCACAGAGTTACATCTTTCCCCTCAAGAGGCCTTTCGCTAAGACAGTTCTTGTGGAATTGGCAAAGTGATATTTGGAATCCTACAGAGGGTTCCGGTGAAAAAGGAAATATCCTCAGTTGAAATTTCGAAAGAAGCTTTCTGAGAAACGGCTTAGTGTTCTGTTAATTAATCTCACAGAGTTACAACTGTATTTCGTGGATCTCTTTGCTAGCCTTATTTCTGTGGAATCTGGGAACAGATATTTCGGATCCCTTTGAACACTATAGGGCCAAAGGAAATATCCTCCGATAACAAAGAGAAAGAAGCTTTCTGAGAAACTTCTTTGTGTTCTGTGAAATCATCTCACAGAGATACAGCTTTCCCCTCAAGAAGACTTTCGCTAAGACAGTTCTTGTGGAATTGGCAAAGTGATATTTGGAAGCCCATACAGGGCTATGGTGAAAAAGGAAATATCCTCAGATCAAATCTGGAAAGAAGCTTTCTGAGAAACTGCTTAGTGTTCTGTTAATTCATCTCACAGAGTTACATCTTCATTTCGAGGATCTCCTTGCTAGCCTTTTTTCTGTGGAATCTGAGAACAGATATTTCGGATTCCTTTGAAGACTATAGGGCCAAAGGAAATATCCTCCGATAACAAAGAGAAAGAAGCTTTCTGAGAAACTTCTTTGTGTTCTGTGAAATCATCTCACAGAGTTACAGCTTTCCCCTGAGGAAGCCTTTCGCTAAGAAAATTCTTGTGGAATTGGCAAAGTGATATTTGGAAGCCCTTAGAGGGCTATGGTGAAAAAGGAAATATCCTCAGATGAAATCTGGAAAGAAGCTTTCTGAGAAACTGCTCACTGTTCTTTTAATTCATCTCACAGAGTTACATCTGTATTTCGTGGATCTCTTTGCTAGCCTTATTTCTGTGGAATCTGAGAACAGATATATCGTATCCCTTTGAAGACTATAGGGCCAAAGGAAATATCCTCCGATAACAAAGAGAAAGAAGCTTTCTGAGAAACTTCTTTGTGTTTTGTGAAATCATCTCACAGAGTTACAGCTTTCCCCTCAAGAAGCCTTTCACTAAGACAGTTCTTGTGGAATTGGCAAAGTGATATTTGGAAGCCCATAGAGGGCTATGGTGAAAAAGGAAATATCCCCAGATGAAATCTGGAAAGAAGATTTCTGAGAAACTGGTTAGTGTTTTGTTAATTCATCTCACAGATTTACATCTGTATCTCGTGGATCTCTTGGCTAGCCTTATTTCTGTGGAATCTGAGAACAGATATTTCGGATCCCTTTGAAGACTATAGGGCCAAAGGAAATATCCTCCGAAAACAAAGAGAAAGAAGCTTTCTGAGAAACTTCTTTGTGTTCTGTGAAATCATCTCACAGAGTTACAGCTTTCCCCTCAAGAAGCCTTTCGCTAAGACAGTTCTTTTGGAATTGGCAAAGTGATATTTCGAAGCCCATAGAGGTCTATGGTGAAAAAGGAAATATCCTCAGATGAAATCTGGAAAGAAGCTTTCTGAGAAACTGCTTAGTGTTCTGTTAATTCATCTCACAGAGTTACATCTTTATTTCGAGGATCTCTTTGCTAGCCTTATTTCTGTGGAATCTGAGAACAGATATTTCGGATCCCTTTGAAGACTATAGGGCCAAAGGAAATATCCTCCGATAACAAAGAGAAAGAAGCTTTCTGAGAAACTTCTTTGTGTTCTGTGAAATCATCTCACAGAGTTACAGCTTTCCCCTCAGGAAGCCTTTCGCTAAGACAATTCTTGTGGAATTGGCAAAGTGATATTTGGAAGCCCTTAGAGGGCTATGGTGAAAAAGGAAATATCCTCAGATGAAATCTGGAAAGAAGCTTTTTGAGAAACTGCTCACTGTTCTTTTAATTCATCTCACAGAGTTACATCTGTATTTCGTGGATCTCTTTGCTAGCCTTATTTCTGTGGAATCTGAGAACAGATATTTCAGATCGCTTTGAAGACTATAGGGCCAAAGGAAATATCCTCCGATAACAAAGAGAAAGAAGGTTTCTGAGAAACTTCTTTGTGTTCTGTGAAATCATCTCACAGAGTTACAGCTTTCCCCTCAAGAAGCCTTTCGCTAAGACAGTTCTTGTGGAATTGGCAAAGTGATATTTGGAATCCCATAGAGGGCTATGGTGAAAAAGGAAATATCCTCAGTTGAAATTTCGAAAGAAGTTTTCTGAGAAACTGCTTAGTGTTATGTTAGTTCATCTCACAGAGTTACATCTGAATTTCGTGGATCTCTTTGCTAGTCTTATTTCTGTGGAATCTGAGAACAGATACTTCGGATCCCTTTGAAGACTCTAGGGCCAAAGGAAATATCCTCCGATAACAAAGAGAAAGATGCTTTCTGTGAAACTGCTTTGTGTTCTGTGATATCATCTCACAGAGTTACAGCTTTCCCCTCAAGAAGCCTTTCACTAAGACAGTTCTTGTGGAATTGGCAAAGTGATATTTGGAAGCCCATAGAGGGCTATGGTGAAAAAGGAAATATCCCCAGATGAAATCTGGAAAGAAGATTTCTGAGAAACTGATTAGTGTTTTGTTAATTCATCTCACAGATTTACATCTGTATCTCGTGGATCTCTTGGCTAGCCTTATTTCTGTGGAATCTGAGAACAGATATTTCGGATCCCTTTGAAGACTATAGGGCGAAAGGAAATATCCTCCGAAAACAAAGAGAAAGAAGCTTTCTGAGAAACTTCTTTGTGTTCTGTGAAATCATCTCACAGAGTTACAGCTTTCCCCTCAAGAAGCCTTTCGCTAAGACAGTTCTTTTGGAATTGGCAAAGTGATATTTCGAAGCCCATAGAGGTCTATGGTGAAAAAGGAAATATCCTCAGATGAAATCTGGAAAGAAGCTTTCTGAGAAACTGCTTAGTGTTCTGTTAATTCATCTCACAGAGTTACATCTTTATTTCGAGGATCTCTTTGCTAGCCTTATTTCTGTGGAATCTGAGAACAGATATTTCGGATCCCTTTGAAGACTATAGGGCCAAAGGAAATATCCTCCGATAACAAAGAGAAAGAAGCTTTCTGAGAAACTTCTTTGTGTTCTGTGAAATCATCTCACAGAGTTACAGCTTTCCCCTCTAGACGCCTTTCGCTAAGACAGTTCTTGTGGAATTGGCAAAGTGATATTTGGAAGCCTATAGAGGGCTATGGTGAAAAAGGAAATATCCTCAGATGAGATCTGGAAAGAAGCTTTCTGAGAAACTGGATATTGTTTTGTTAATTCATCTCACAGAGTTACATCTGTATTTCGTGGATCTCTTTGCTAGCCTTATTTCTGTGGAATCTGAGAACAGATATTTCGGATCACTTTGAAAACAATAGAGACAAAGGAAATATCCTCCGAAAACAAAGAGAAAGAAGCTTTCTGAGAAACTTCTTTGTGTTCTGTGAAATCATCTCACAGAGTTACACCTTTCCCCTCAAGAATCCTTTTGCTAACACAGTTCTTGTGGAATTGGCAAAGTGATATTTGGAAGCCCATAGAGGGCTATGGTGAAAAAGGAAATATCCTCAGATGAAATCTGGAAAGAAGCTTTCTGAGAAACTGGTTAGTGTTTTGTTAATTCATCTCACAGAGTTACATCTGTATTTCGTGGATATCTTTGCTAGCCTTATTTCTGTGGAATCTGAGAACAGATATTTCGGATCCCTTTTGAAGACTATAGGGCCAAAGGAAATATCCTCCGAAAACAAAGAGAAAGAAGCTTTCTGAGAAACTTCTTTGTGTTCTGTGAAATCATCTCACAGAGTTACAGCTTTCCCTTCAAGAAGCCTTTCGCTGAGACAGTTCTTGTGGAATTGGCAAAGTGATGTTTGGAAGCCCATAGAGGGCTATGGTGAAAAAGGAAATATCCTCAGATGAAATCTGGAAAGAAGCTTTCTGAGAAACTGCTTAGTGTTCTGTTAATTCATCTCACAGAGTTACATCTGTATTTCGTGGATCTCTTTGCTAGCCTTATTTCTGTGGAATCTGAGAACAGATATTTCGGATCCCTTTGAACACTACAGGGCCAAAGGAAATATCCTCCGATAACAAAGAGAAAGAAGCTTTTTGAGAAACTTCTTTGTGTTCTGTGAAATCATCTCACAGAGTTACAGCTTTCCCCTCAAATAGCCTTTCGCTAATACAGTTCTTGTGGAATTGGCAAAGTGATATTTGGAAGCCCATACAGGGCTATGGTGAAAAAGGAAATATCCTCAGATCAAACCTGGAAAGAAGCTTTCTGAGAAACTGCTTAGTGTTCTGTTAATTCATCTCACAGAGTTACATCTTCATTTCGAGGATCTCCTTGCTAGCCTTATTTCTGTGGAATCTGAGAACAGATATTTCGGATTCCTTTGAAGACTATAGGGCCAAAGGAAATATCCTCCGATAACAAAGAGAAAGAAGCTTTCTGAGAAACTTCTTTGTGTTCTGTGAAATCATCTCACAGAGTTACAGCTTTCCCCTCAGGAAGCCTTTCGCTAAGACAATTCTTGTGGAATTGGCAAAGTGATATTTGGAAGCCCTTAGAGGGCTATGGTGAAAAAGGAAATATCCTCAGATGAAATCTGGAAAGAAGCTTTCTGAGAAACTGCTCACTGTTCTGTTAATTCATCTCACAGAGTTACATCTGTATTTCGTGGATCTCTTTGCTAGCCTTATTTCTGTGGAATCTGAGAACAGATATATCGTATCCCTTTGAAGACTATAGGGCCAAAGGAAATATCCTCCGATAACAAAGAGAAAGAAGCTTTCTGAGAAACTTATTTGTGTTTTGTGAAATCATCTCACAGAGTTACAGCTTTCCCCTCAAGAAGCCTTTCACTAAGACAGTTCTTGTGGAATTGGCAAAGTGATATTTGGAAGCCCATAGAGGGCTATGGTGAAAAAGGAAATATCCCCAGATGAAATCTGGAAAGAAGATTTCTGAGAAACTGGTTAGTGTTTTGTTAATTCATCTCACAGATTTACATCTGTATCTCGTGGATCTCTTGGCTAGCCTTATTTCTGTGGAATCTGAGAACAGATATTTCGGATCCCTTTGAAGACTATAGGGCCAAAGGAAATATCCTCCGAAAACAAAGAGAAAGAAGCTTTCTGAGAAACTTCTTTGTGTTCTGTGAAATCATCTCACAGAGTTACAGCTTTCCCCTCAAGAAGCCTTTCGCTAAGACAGTTCTTTTGGAATTGCCAAAGTGATATTTCGAAGCCCATAGAGGTCTATGGTGAAAAAGGAAATATCCTCAGATGAAATCTGGAAAGAAGCTTTCTGAGAAACTGCTTAGTGTTCTGTTAATTCATCTGACAGAGTTACATCTTTATTTCGAGGATCTCTTTGCTAGCCTTATTTCTGTGGAATCTGAGAACAGATATTTCGGATCCCTTTGAAGACTATAGGGCCAAAGGAAATATCCTCCGATAACAAAGAGAAAGAAGCTTTCTGCGAAACTTCTTTGTGTTCTGTGAAATCATCTCACAGAGTTACAGCTTTCCCCTCAGGAAGCCTTTCGCTAAGACAATTCTTGTGGAATTGGCAAAGTGATATTTGGAAGCCCTTAGAGGGCTATGGTGAAAAAGGAAATATCCTCAGATGAAATCTGGAAAGAAGCTTTTTGAGAAACTGCTCACTGTTCTTTTAATTCATCTCACAGAGTTACATCTGTATTTCGTGGATCTCTTTGCTAGCCTTATTTCTGTGGAATCTGAGAACAGATATTTCAGATCGCTTTGAAGACTATAGGGCCAAAGGAAATATCCTCCGATAACAAAGAGAAAGAAGGTTTCTGAGAAACTTCTTTGTGTTCTGTGAAATCATCTCACAGAGTTACAGCTTTCCCCTCAAGAAGCCTTTCGGTAAGACAGTTCTTGTGGAATTGGCAAAGTGATATTTGGAATCCCATAGAGGGCTATGGTGAAAAAGGAAATATCCTCAGTTGAAATTTCGAAAGAAGTTTTCTGAGAAACTGCTTAGTGTTATGTTAGTTCATCTCACAGAGTTACATCTGAATTTCGTGGATCTCTTTGCTAGTCTTATTTCTGTGGAATCTGAGAACAGATACTTCGGATCCCTTTGAAGACTCTAGGGCCAAAGGAAATATCCTCCGATAACAAAGAGAAAGATGCTTTCTGTGAAACTGCTTTGTGTTCTGTGATATCATCTCACAGAGTTACAGCTTTCCCCTCAAGAAGCCTTTCACTAAGACAGTTCTTGTGGAATTGGCAAAGTGATATTTGGAAGCCCATAGAGGGCTATGGTGAAAAAGGAAATATCCCCAGATGAAATCTGGAAAGAAGATTTCTGAGAAACTGATTAGTGTTTTGTTAATTCATCTCACAGATTTACATCTGTATCTCGTGGATCTCTTGGCTAGCCTTATTTCTGTGGAATCTGAGAACAGATATTTCGGATCCCTTTGAAGACTATAGGGCGAAAAGAAATATCCTCCGAAAACAAAGAGAAAGAAGCTTTCTGAGAAACTTCTTTGTGTTCTGTGAAATCATCTCACAGAGTTACAGCTTTCCCCTCAAGAAGCCTTTCGCTAAGACAGTTCTTTTGGAATTGGCAAAGTGATATTTCGAAGCCCATAGAGGTCTATGGTGAAAAAGGAAATATCCTCAGATGAAATCTGGAAAGAAGCTTTCTGAGAAACTGCTTAGTGTTCTGTTAATTCATCTCACAGAGTTACATCTTTATTTCGAGGATCTCTTTGCTAGCCTTATTTCTGTGGAATCTGAGAACAGATATTTCGGATCCCTTTGAAGACTATAGGGCCAAAGGAAATATCCTCCGATAACAAAGAGAAAGAAGCTTTCTGAGAAACTTCTTTGTGTTCTGTGAAATCATCTCACAGAGTTACAGCTTTCCCCTCAGGAAGCCTTTCGCTAAGACAATTCTTGTGGAATTGGCAAAGTGATATTTGGAAGCCCATAGGGGGCTATCTTGAAAAAGGAAATATCCTCAGATGAAATCTGGAAAGAAGCTTTCTGAGAAATTGCTTAGTGTTCTGTTAATTCATCTCACAGAGTTACATCTGTATTTCGTGGATCTCTTTGCTAGCCTTATTTCTGTGGAATCTGAGAACAGATATTTCGGATCCCTTTGAAGACTATAGGGCCAGAGGAAATATCATCCGATAACAAAGAGAAAGAAGCTTTCTGTGAAACTGCTTGGTGTTCTGTGAAATCATCTCACAGAGTTACAGCTTTCCCCTCTAGACGCCTTTCGCTAAGACAGTTCTTGTGGAATTGGCAAAGTGATATTTGGAAGCCTATAGAGGGCTATGGTGAAAAAGGAAATATCCTCAGATGAGATCTGGAAAGAAGCTTTCTGAGAAACTGGATATTGTTTTGTTAATTCATCTCACAGAGTTACATCTGTATTTCGTGGATCTCTTTGCTAGCCTTATTTCTGTGGAATCTGAGAACAGATATTTCGGATCACTTTGAAAACAATAGAGACAAAGGAAATATCCTCCGAAAACAAAGAGAAAGAAGCTTTCTGAGAAACTTCTTTGTGTTCTGTGAAATCATCTCACAGAGTTACACCTTTCCCCTCAAGAATCCTTTTGCTAACACAGTTCTTGTGGAATTGGCAAAGTGATATTTGGAAGCCCATAGAGGGCTATGGTGAAAAAGGAAATATCCTCAGATGAAATCTGGAAAGAAGCTTTTTGAGAAACTGCTCACTGTTCTTTTAATTCATCTCACAGAGTTACATCTGTATTTCGTGGATCTCTTTGCTAGCCTTATTTCTGTGGAATCTGAGAACAGATATTTCAGATCGCTTTGAAGACTATAGGGCCAAAGGAAATATCCTCCGATAACAAAGAGAAAGAAGGTTTCTGAGAAACTTCTTTGTGTTCTGTGAAATCATCTCACAGAGTTACAGCTTTCCCCTCAAGAAGCCTTTCGCTAAGACAGTTCTTGTGGAATTGGCAAAGTGATATTTGGAATCCCTTAGAGGGCTATGGTGAAAAAGGAAATATCCTCAGTTGAAATTTCGAAAGAAGTTTTCTGAGAAACTGCTTAGTGTTATGTTAGTTCATCTCACAGAGTTACATCTGAATTTCGTGGATCTCTTTGCTAGTCTTATTTCTGTGGAATCTGAGAACAGATACTTCGGATCCCTTTGAAGACTCTAGGGCCAAAGGAAATATCCTCCGATAACAAAGAGAAAGATGCTTTCTGTGAAACTGCTTTGTGTTCTGTGATATCATCTCACAGAGTTACAGCTTTCCCCTCAAGAAGCCTTTCACTAAGACAGTTCTTGTGGAATTGGCAAAGTGATATTTGGAAGCCCATAGAGGGCTATGGTGAAAAAGGAAATATCCCCAGATGAAATCTGGAAAGAAGATTTCTGAGAAACTGGTTAGTGTTTTGTTAATTCATCTCACAGATTTACATCTGTATCTCGTGGATCTCTTGGCTAGCCTTATTTCTGTGGAATCTGAGAACAGATATTTCGGATCCCTTTGAAGACTATAGGGCCAAAGGAAATATCCTCCGAAAACAAAGAGAAAGAAGCTTTCTGAGAAACTTCTTTGTGTTCTGTGAAATCATCTCACAGAGTTACAGCTTTCCCCTCAAGAAGCCTTTCGCTAAGACAGTTCTTTTGGAATTGGCAAAGTGATATTTCGAAGCCCATAGAGGTCTATGGTGAAAAAGGAAATATCCTCAGATGAAATCTGGAAAGAAGCTTTCTGAGAAACTGCTTAGTGTTCTGTTAATTCATCTCACAGAGTTACATCTTTATTTCGAGGATCTCTTTGCTAGCCTTATTTCTGTGGAATCTGAGAACAGATATTTCGGATCCCTTTGAAGACTATAGGGCCAAAGGAAATATCCTCCGATAACAAAGAGAAAGAAGCTTTCTGAGAAACTTCTTTGTGTTCTGTGAAATCATCTCACAGAGTTACAGCTTTCCCCTCAGGAAGCCTTTCGCTAAGACAATTCTTGTGGAATTGGCAAAGTGATATTTGGAAGCCCTTAGAGGGCTATGGTGAAAAAGGAAATATCCTCAGATGAAATCTGGAAAGAAGCTTTTTGAGAAACTGCTCACTGTTCTTTTAATTCATCTCACAGAGTTACATCTGTATTTCGTGGATCTCTTTGCTAGCCTTATTTCTGTGGAATCTGAGAACAGATATTTCAGATCGCTTTGAAGACTATAGGGCCAAAGGAAATATCCTCCGATAACAAAGAGAAAGAAGGTTTCTGAGAAACTTCTTTGTGTTCTGTGAAATCATCTCACAGAGTTACAGCTTTCCCCTCAAGAAGCCTTTCGCTAAGACAGTTCTTGTGGAATTGGCAAAGTGATATTTGGAATCCCATAGAGGGCTATGGTGAAAAAGGAAATATCCTCAGTTGAAATTTCGAAAGAAGTTTTCTGAGAAACTGCTTAGTGTTATGTTAGTTCATCTCACAGAGTTACATCTGTATTTCGTGGATCTCTTTGCTAGTCTTATTTCTGTGGAATCTGAGAACAGATACTTCGGATCCCTTTGAAGACTCTAGGGCCAAAGGAAATATCCTCCGATAACAAAGAGAGAGATGCTTTCTGTGAAACTGCTTTGTGTTCTGTGATATCATCTCACAGAGTTACAGCTTTCCCCTCAAGAAGCCTTTCGCTAAGACAGTTCTTGTGGAATTGGCAAAGTGATATTTGGAAGCCCATAGGGGGCTATCTTGAAAAAGGAAATATCCTCAGATGAAATCTGGAAAGAAGCTTTCTGAGAAATTGCTTAGTGTTCTGTTAATTCATCTCACAGAGTTACATCTGTATTTCGTGGATCTCTTTGCTAGCCTTATTTCTGTGGAATCTGAGATCAGATATTTCGGATCCCTTTGAAGACTATAGGGCCAAAGGAAATATCCTCCGATAACAAAGAGAAAGAAGATTCCTGAGAAACTTCTTTGTGTTCTGTGAAATCATCTCACAGAGTTACACATTTCCCCTCAAGAAGCCTTTCGCTAAGACAGTTCTTGTGGAATTGCAAAGTGATATTTGGAAGCCCATAGAGGGCTATGGTGAAAAAGGAAATATCCTCAGATGAAATCTGGAAAGAAGCTTTCTGAGAAACTGCTTAGTGTTCTGTTAATTCATCTCACAGAGTTACATCTGTATTTCGTGGATCTCTTTGCTAGCCTTATTTCTGTGGAAACTGAGAACAGATATTTCGGATCCCTTTGAACACTATAGGGCCAAAGGAAATATCCTCCGATAACAAAGAGAAAGAAGCTTTCTGTGAAACTTCTTTGTGTTCTGTGAAATCATCTCACAGATTTACAGCTTTCCCCTCAAATAGCCTTTCGTTAACACAGTTCTTGTGGAATTGGCAAAGTGATATTTGGAAGCCCATAGAGGGCTATGGTGAAAAAGGAAATATCCTCAGATGAAATCTGGAAAGAAGCTTTCTGAGAAACTGCTTAGTGTTCTGCTAATTCATCTTACAAAGTTACTTCTTTATTTCGAGGATCTCTTTGCTAGCCTTATTTCTGTGGAATCTGAGAACAGATATTTTGGATCCCTTTGAAGACTATTGGGCCAAAGGAAATATCCTCCGATAACAAAGAGAAAGAAGCTTTCTGAGAAACTTCTTTGTGTTCTGTGAAATCATCTCACAGAGTTACAGCTTTCCCCTCAGGAAGCCTTTCGCTAAGACAATTTTTGTGGAATTGGCAAAGTGATATTTGGAAGCCCTTAGAGGGCTATGGTGAAAAAGGAAATATCCTCAGATGAAATCTGGAAAGAAGCTATCTGAGAAACTGCTCACTGTTCTCTTAATTCATCTCACAGAGTTACATCTGTATTTCGTGGATCTCTTTGCTAGCCTTATTTCTGTGGAATCTGAGAACAGATATTTCGGATCACTTTGAAAACAATAGAGACAAAGGAAATATCCTCCGAAAACAAAGAGAAAGAAGCTTTCTGAGAAACTTCTTTGTGTTCTGTGAAATCATCTCACAGAGTTACAGCTTTCCCCTCAAGAGGCCTTTCGCTAAGACAGTTCTTGTGGAATTGGCAAAATGATATTTGGAAGCCCATAGAGGGCTATGGAGAAAATGGAAATATCCTCAGATGAAATCTGGAAAGAAGCTTTCTGAGAAACTGCTTAGAGTTCTGTTAATTCATCTCACAGAGTTACATCTGTATTTCATGGATCTCTTTGCTAGCCTTATTTCTGTGGAATCTGAGAACAGATATTTCGGATCCCTTTGAAGACTTTAGGGCCAAAGGAAATATCCTCCGATAACAAAGAGAAAGAAGCTTTCTGAGAAACTTCTTCGTGTTCCGTGAAATCTTCTCACAGAGTTACAGCTTTCCCCTCAAGAAGCCTTTCGCTAAGACAGTTTTGTGGAATTGGCAAAGTGATTTTTGGAAGCCCATAGAGGGCTATGGTGAAAAAGGAAATATCCTCAGATGAAATCTGGAAAGAAGCTTTCTGAGAAACTGCTCAATGTTCTGTTAATTCATCTCACAGAGTTACATCTGTATTTCGTGGATCTCTTTGCTAGCCTTATTTCTGTGGAAACTGAGAACAGATATTTCGGATCCCTTTGAACACTACAGGGCCAAAGGAAATATCCTCCGATAACAAAGAGAAAGAAGCTTTTTGAGAAACTTCTTTGTGTTCCGTGAAATCATCTCACAGAGTTACAGCTTTCCCCTCAAATAGCCTTTCGCTAATAGAGTTCTTGTGGAATTGGCAAAGTGATATTGGAAGCCCATAGAGGGCTATGGTGAAAAAGGAAATATCCTCAGATGAAATCTGGAAAGAAGCTTTCTGAGAAACTGCTTAGTGTTCTGCTAATTCATCTTACAAAGTTACTTCTTTATTTCGAGGATCTCTTTGCTAGCCTTATTTCTGTGGAATCTGAGAACAGATATTTCGGATCCCTTTGAAGACTATAGGGCCAAAGGAAATATCCTCCGATAACAAAGAGAAAGAAGCTTTCTGAGAAACTTCTTTGTGTTCTGTGAAATCATCTCACAGAGTTACATCTTTCTCCTCAGGAAGCCTTTCGGTAAGACAATTCTTGTGGAATTGGCAAAGTGATATTTGGAAGCACTTAGAGGGCTATGGTGAAAAAGGAAATATCCTCAGATGAAATCTGGAAAGAAGCTTTCTGAGAAACTGCTCACTGTTCTCTTAATTCATCTCACAGAGTTACATCTGTATTTCGTGGATCTCTTTGCTAGCCTTATTTCTGTGGAATCTGAGAACAGATATTTCGGATCGCTTTGAAGACTATAGGGCCAAAGGAAAGATCCTCCGATAACAAAGAGAAAGAAGCTTTCTGTGAAACTGCTTTGTGTTCTGTGAAATCATCTCACAGAGTTACAGCTTTCCCCTCAAGAAGCCTTTCGCTAAGACAGTTCTTGTGGAATTATCAAAGTGATATTTGGAAGCCCATAGAGGGCTATCTTGAAAAAGGAAATATCCTCAGATGAAATCTGGAAAGAAGCTTTCGGAGAAACTGCTTAGTGTTCTGTTACTTCATCTCACAGAGTTACATCTGTATTTCGTGGATCTCTTTGCTAGCCTTATTTCTGTGGAATTAGAGAAGAGATATTTCGGATCCCTTTGAAGACTATAGGGCCAAAGGAAATATCCTCCGATAACAAAGAGAAAGAAGCTTTCTGAGAAACTTCTTTGTGTTCTGTGAAATCATCTCACAGAGTTACATCTTTCCCCTGAAGAGGCCTTTCGCTAAGACAGTTCTTGTGGAATTGGCAAAGTGATATTTGGAATCCTACAGAGGGTTCTGGTGAAAAAGGAAATATCCTCAGTTGAAATTTCGAAAGAAGCTTTCTGAGAAACGGCTTAGTGTTCTGTTAATTAATCTCACAGAGTTACAACTGTATTTCGTGGATCTCTTTGCTAGCCTTATTTCTGTGGAATCTGGGAACAGATATTTCGGATCCCTTTGAACACTATAGGGCCAAAGGAAATATCCTCCGATAACAAAGAGAAAGAAGCTTTCTGAGAAACTTCTTTGTGTTCTGTGAAATCATCTCACAGAGTTACAGCTTTCCCCTCAAGAAGACTTTCGCTAAGACAGTTCTTGTGGAATTGGCAAAGTGATATTTGGAAGCCCATACAGGGCTATGGTGAAAAAGGAAATATCCTCAGATCAAATCTGGAAAGAAGCTTTCTGAGAAACTGCTTAGTGTTCTGTTAATTCATCTCACAGAGTTACATCTTCATTTCGAGGATCTCCTTGCTAGCCTTTTTTCTGTGGAATCTGAGAACAGATATTTCGGATTCCTTTGAAGACTATAGGGCCAAAGGAAATATCCTCCGATAACAAAGAGAAAGAAGCTTTCTGAGAAACTTCTTTGTGTTCTGTGAAATCATCTCACAGAGTTACAGCTTTCCCCTCAGGAAGCCTTTCGCTAAGACAATTCTTGTGAAATTGGCAAAGTGATATTTGGAAGCCCTTAGAGGGCTATGGTGAAAAAGGAAATATCCTCAGATGAAATCTGGAAAGAAGCTTTCTGAGAAACTGCTCACTGTTCTGTTAATTCATCTCACAGAGTTACATCTATATTTCGTGGATCTCTTTGCTAGCCTTATTTCTGTGGAATCTGAGAACAGATATATCGTATCCCTTTGAAGACTATAGGGCCAAAGGAAATATCCTCCGATAACAAAGAGAAAGAAGCTTTCTGAGAAACTTCTTTGTGTTTTGTGAAATCATCTCACAGAGTTACAGCTTTCCCCTCAAGAAGCCTTTCACTAAGACAGTTCTTGTGGAATTGGCAAAGTGATATTTGGAAGCCCATAGAGGGCTATGGTGAAAAAGGAAATATCCCCAGATGAAATCTGGAAAGAAGATTTCTGAGAAACTGGTTAGTGTTTTGTTAATTCATCTCACAGATTTACATCTGTATCTCGTGGATCTCTTGGCTAGCCTTATTTCTGTGGAATCTGAGAACAGATATTTCGGATCCCTTTGAAGACTATAGGGCCAAAGGAAATATCCTCCGAAAACAAAGAGAAAGAAGCTTTCTGAGAAACTTCTTTGTGTTCTGTGAAATCATCTCACAGAGTTACAGCTTTCCCCTCAAGAAGCCTTTCGCTAAGACAGTTCTTTTGGAATTGGCAAAGTGATATTTCGAAGCCCATAGAGGTCTATGGTGAAAAAGGAAATATCCTCAGATGAAATCTGGAAAGAAGCTTTCTGAGAAACTGCTTAGTGTTCTGTTAATTCATCTCACAGAGTTACATCTTTATTTCGTGGATCTCTTTGCTAGCCTTATTTCTGTGGAATCTGAGAACAGATATTTCGGATCGCTTTGAAGACTATAGGGCCAAAGGAAAGATCCTCCGATAACAAAGAGAAAGAAGCTTTCTGTGAAACTGCTTTGTGTTCTGTGAAATCATCTCACAGAGTTACAGCTTTCCCCTCAAGAAGCCTTTCGCTAAGACAGTTCTTGTGGAATTATCAAAGTGATATTTGGAAGCCCATAGAGGGCTATCTTGAAAAAGGAAATATCCTCAGATGAAATCTGGAAAGAAGCTTTCGGAGAAACTGCTTAGTGTTCTGTTACTTCATCTCACAGAGTTACATCTGTATTTCGTGGATCTCTTTGCTAGCCTTATTTCTGTGGAATCAGAGAAGAGATATTTCGGATCCCTTTGAAGATTATAGGGCCAAAGGAAATATCCTCCGATAACAAAGAGAAAGAAGCTTTCTGAGAAACTTCTTTGTGTTCTGTGAAATCATCTCACAGAGTTACATCTTTCCCCTCAAGAGGCCTTTCGCTAAGACAGTTCTTGTGGAATTGGCAAAGTGATATTTGGAATCCTACAGAGGGTTCTGGTGAAAAAGGAAATATCCTCAGTTGAAATTTCGAAAGAAGCTTTCTGAGAAACGGCTTCGTGTTCTGTTGATTAATCTCACAGAGTTACAACTGTATTTCGTGGATCTCTTTGCTAGCCTTATTTCTGTGGAATCTGGGAACAGATATTTCGGATCCCTTTGAACACTATAGGGCCAAAGGAAATATCCTCCGATAACAAAGAGAAAGAAGCTTTCTGAGAAACTTCTTTGTGTTCTGTGAAATCATCTCACAGAGTTACAGCTTTCCCCTCAAGAAGACTTTCGCTAAGACAGTTCTTGTGGAATTGGCAAAGTGATATTTGGAAGCCCATACAGGGCTATGGTGAAAAAGGAAATATCCTCAGATCAAATCTGGAAAGAAGCTTTCTGAGAAACTGCTTAGTGTTCTGTTAATTCATCTCACAGAGTTACATCTTCATTTCGAGGATCTCCTTGCTAGCCTTTTTTCTGTGGAATCTGAGAACAGATATTTCGGATTCCTTTGAAGACTATAGGGCCAAAGGAAATATCCTCCGATAACAAAGAGAAAGAAGCTTTCTGAGAAACTTCTTTGTGTTCTGTGAAATCATCTCACAGAGTTACAGCTTTCCCCTGAGGAAGCCTTTCGCTAAGAAAATTCTTGTGGAATTGGCAAAGTGATATTTGGAAGCCCTTAGAGGGCTATGGTGAAAAAGGAAATATCCTCAGATGAAATCTGGAAAGAAGCTTTCTGAGAAACTGCTCACTGTTCTTTTAATTCATCTCACAGAGTTACATCTGTATTTCGTGGATCTCTTTGCTAGCCTTATTTCTGTGGAATCTGAGAACAGATATATCGTATCCCTTTGAAGACTATAGGGCCAAAGGAAATATCCTCCGATAACAAAGAGAAAGAAGCTTTCTGAGAAACTTCTTTGTGTTTTGTGAAATCATCTCACAGAGTTACAGCTTTCCCCTCAAGAAGCCTTTCACTAAGACAGTTCTTGTGGAATTGGCAAAGTGATATTTGGAAGCCCATAGAGGGCTATGGTGAAAAAGGAAATATCCCCAGATGAAATCTGGAAAGAAGATTTCTGAGAAACTGGTTAGTGTTTTGTTAATTCATCTCACAGATTTACATCTGTATCTCGTGGATCTCTTGGCTAGCCTTATTTCTGTGGAATCTGAGAACAGATATTTCGGATCCCTTTGAAGACTATAGGGCCAAAGGAAATATCCTCCGAAAACAAAGAGAAAGAAGCTTTCTGAGAAACTTCTTTGTGTTCTGTGAAATCATCTCACAGAGTTACAGCTTTCCCCTCAAGAAGCCTTTCGCTAAGACAGTTCTTTTGGAATTGGCAAAGTGATATTTCGAAGCCCATAGAGGTCTATGGTGAAAAAGGAAATATCCTCAGATGAAATCTGGAAAGAAGCTTTCTGAGAAACTGCTTAGTGTTCTGTTAATTCATCTCACAGAGTTACATCTTTATTTCGAGGATCTCTTTGCTAGCCTTATTTCTGTGGAATCTGAGAACAGATATTTCGGATCCCTTTGAAGACTATAGGGCCAAAGGAAATATCCTCCGATAACAAAGAGAAAGAAGCTTTCTGAGAAACTTCTTTGTGTTCTGTGAAATCATCTCACAGAGTTACAGCTTTCCCCTCAGGAAGCCTTTCGCTAAGACAATTCTTGTGGAATTGGCAAAGTGATATTTGGAAGCCCTTAGAGGGCTATGGTGAAAAAGGAAATATCCTCAGATGAAATCTGGAAAGAAGCTTTTTGAGAAACTGCTCACTGTTCTTTTAATTCATCTCACAGAGTTACATCTGTATTTCGTGGATCTCTTTGCTAGCCTTATTTCTGTGGAATCTGAGAACGGATATTTCAGATCGCTTTGAAGACTATAGGGCCAAAGGAAATATCCTCCGATAACAAAGAGAAAGAAGGTTTCTGAGAAACTTCTTTGTGTTCTGTGAAATCATCTCACAGAGTTACAGCTTTCCCCTCAAGAAGCCTTTCGCTAAGACAGTTCTTGTGGAATTGGCAAAGTGATATTTGGAATCCCATAGAGGGCTATGGTGAAAAAGGAAATATCCTCAGTTGAAATTTCGAAAGAAGTTTTCTGAGAAACTGCTTAGTGTTATGTTAGTTCATCTCACAGAGTTACATCTGAATTTCGTGGATCTCTTTGCTAGTCTTATTTCTGTGGAATCTGAGAACAGATACTTCGGATCCCTTTGAAGACTCTAGGGCCAAAGGAAATATCCTCCGATAACAAAGAGAAAGATGCTTTCTGTGAAACTACTTTGTGTTCTGTGATATCATCTCACAGAGTTACAGCTTTCCCCTCAAGAAGCCTTTCACTAAGACAGTTCTTGTGGAATTGGCAAAGTGATATTTGGAAGCCCATAGAGGGCTATGGTGAAAAAGGAAATATCCCCAGATGAAATCTGGAAAGAAGATTTCTGAGAAACTGATTAGTGTTTTGTTAATTCATCTCACAGATTTACATCTGTATCTCGTGGATCTCTTGGCTAGCCTTATTTCTGTGGAATCTGAGAACAGATATTTCGGATCCCTTTGAAGACTATAGGGCGAAAGGAAATATCCTCCGAAAACAAAGAGAAAGAAGCTTTCTGAGAAACTTCTTTGTGTTCTGTGAAATCATCTCACAGAGTTACAGCTTTCCCCTCAAGAAGCCTTTCGCTAAGACAGTTCTTTTGGAATTGGCAAAGTGATATTTCGAAGCCCATAGAGGTCTATGGTGAAAAAGGAAATATCCTCAGATGAAATCTGGAAAGAAGCTTTCTGAGAAACTGCTTAGTGTTCTGTTAATTCATCTCACAGAGTTACATCTTTATTTCGAGGATCTCTTTGCTAGCCTTATTTCTGTGGAATCTGAGAACAGATATTTCGGATCCCTTTGAAGACTATAGGGCCAAAGGAAATATCCTCCGATAACAAAGAGAAAGAAGCTTTCTGAGAAACTTCTTTGTGTTCTGTGAAATCATCTCACAGAGTTACAGCTTTCCCCTCAGGAAGCCTTTCGCTAAGACAATTCTTGTGGAATTGGCAAAGTGATATTTGGAAGCCCATAGGGGGCTATCTTGAAAAAGGAAATATCCTCAGATGAAATCTGGAAAGAAGCTTTCTGAGAAATTGCTTAGTGTTCTGTTAATTCATCTCACAGAGTTACATCTGTATTTCGTGGATCTCTTTGCTAGCCTTATTTCTGTGGAATCTGAGAACAGATATTTCGGATCCCTTTGAAGACTATAGGGCCAGAGGAAATATCATCCGATAACAAAGAGAAAGAAGCTTTCTGTGAAACTGCTTGGTGTTCTGTGAAATCATCTCACAGAGTTACAGCTTTCCCCTCTAGACGCCTTTCGCTAAGACAGTTCTTGTGGAATTGGCAAAGTGATATTTGGAAGCCTATAGAGGGCTATGGTGAAAAAGGAAATATCCTCAGATGAGATCTGGAAAGAAGCTTTCTGAGAAACTGGATATTGTTTTGTTAATTCATCTCAAAGAGTTACATCTGTATTTCGTGGATCTCTTTGCTAGCCTTATTTCTGTGGAATCTGAGAACAGATATTTCGGATCACTTTGAAAACAATAGAGACAAAGGAAATATCCTCCGAAAACAAAGAGAAAGAAGCTTTCTGAGAAACTTCTTTGTGTTCTGTGAAATCATCTCACAGAGTTACACCTTTCCCCTCAAGAATCCTTTTGCTAACACAGTTCTTGTGGAATTGGCAAAGTGATATTTGGAAGCCCATAGAGGGCTATGGTGAAAAAGGAAATATCCTCAGATGAAATCTGGAAAGAAGCTTTCTGAGAAACTGGTTAGTGTTTTGTTAATTCATCTCACAGAGTTACATCTGTATTTCGTGGATATCTTTGCTAGCCTTATTTCTGTGGAATCTGAGAACAGATATTTCGGATCCCTTTTGAAGACTATAGGGCCAAAGGAAATATCCTCCGAAAACAAAGAGAAAGAAGCTTTCTGAGAAACTTCTTTGTGTTCTGTGAAATCATCTCACAGAGTTACAGCTTTCCCTTCAAGAAGCCTTTCGCTGAGACAGTTCTTGTGGAATTGGCAAAGTGATGTTTGGAAGCCCATAGAGGGCTATGGTGAAAAAGGAAATATCCTCAGATGAAATCTGGAAAGAAGCTTTCTGAGAAACTGCTTAGTGTTCTGTTAATTCATCTCACAGAGTTACATCTGTATTTCGTGGATCTCTTTGCTAGCCTTATTTCTGTGGAATCTGAGAACAGATATTTCGGATCCCTTTGAACACTACAGGGCCAAAGGAAATATCCTCCGATAACAAAGAGAAAGAAGCTTTTTGAGAAACTTCTTTGTGTTCTGTGAAATCATCTCACAGAGTTACAGCTTTCCCCTCAAATAGCCTTTCGCTAATACAGTTCTTGTGGAATTGGCAAAGTGATATTTGGAAGCCCATACAGGGCTATGGTGAAAAAGGAAATATCCTCAGATCAAATCTGGAAAGAAGCTTTCTGAGAAACTGCTTAGTGTTCTGTTAATTCATCTCACAGAGTTACATCTTCATTTCGAGGATCTCCTTGCTAGCCTTATTTCTGTGGAATCTGAGAACAGATATTTCGGATTCCTTTGAAGACTATAGGGCCAAAGGAAATATCCTCCGATAACAAAGAGAAAGAAGCTTTCTGAGAAACTTCTTTGTGTTCTGTGAAATCATCTCACAGAGTTACAGCTTTCCCCTCAGGAAGCCTTTCGCTAAGACAATTCTTGTGGAATTGGCAAAGTGATATTTGGAAGCCCTTAGAGGGCTATGGTGAAAAAGGAAATATCCTCAGATGAAATCTGGAAAGAAGCTTTCTGAGAAACTGCTCACTGTTCTGTTAATTCATCTCACAGAGTTACATCTGTATTTCGTGGATCTCTTTGCTAGCCTTATTTCTGTGGAATCTGAGAACAGATATATCGTATCCCTTTGAAGACTATAGGGCCAAAGGAAATATCCTCCGATAACAAAGAGAAAGAAGCTTTCTGAGAAACTTCTTTGTGTTTTGTGAAATCATCTCACAGAGTTACAGCTTTCCCCTCAAGAAGCCTTTCACTAAGACAGTTCTTGTGGAATTGGCAAAGTGATATTTGGAAGCCCATAGAGGGCTATGGTGAAAAAGGAAATATCCCCAGATGAAATCTGGAAAGAAGATTTCTGAGAAACTGGTTAGTGTTTTGTTAATTCATCTCACAGATTTACATCTGTATCTCGTGGATCTCTTGGCTAGCCTTATTTCTGTGGAATCTGAGAACAGATATTTCGGATCCCTTTGAAGACTATAGGGCCAAAGGAAATATCCTCCGAAAACAAAGAGAAAGAAGCTTTCTGAGAAACTTCTTTGTGTTCTGTGAAATCATCTCACAGAGTTACAGCTTTCCCCTCAAGAAGCCTTTCGCTAAGACAGTTCTTTTGGAATTGGCAAAGTGATATTTCGAAGCCCATAGAGGTCTATGGTGAAAAAGGAAATATCCTCAGATGAAATCTGGAAAGAAGCTTTCTGAGAAACTGCTTAGTGTTCTGTTAATTCATCTCACAGAGTTACATCTTTATTTCGAGGATCTCTTTGCTAGCCTTATTTCTGTGGAATCTGAGAACAGATATTTCGGATCCCTTTGAAGACTATAGGGCCAAAGGAAATATCCTCCGATAACAAAGAGAAAGAAGCTTTCTGAGAAACTTCTTTGTGTTCTGTGAAATCATCTCACAGAGTTACAGCTTTCCCCTCAGGAAGCCTTTCGCTAAGACAATTCTTGTGGTATTGGCAAAGTGATATTTGGAAGCCCTTAGAGGGCTATGGTGAAAAAGGAAATATCCTCAGATGAAATCTGGAAAGAAGCTTTTTGAGAAACTGCTCACTGTTCTTTTAATTCATCTCACAGAGTTACATCTGTATTTCGTGGATCTCTTTGCTAGCCTTATTTCTGTGGAATCTGAGAACAGATATTTCAGATCGCTTTGAAGACTATAGGGCCAAAGGAAATATCCTCCGATAACAAAGAGAAAGAAGGTTTCTGAGAAACTTCTTTGTGTTCTGTGAAATCATCTCACAGAGTTACAGCTTTCCCCTCAAGAAGCCTTTCGCTAAGACAGTTCTTGTGGAATTGGCAAAGTGATATTTGGAATCCCATAGAGGGCTATGGTGAAAAAGGAAATATCCTCAGTTGAAATTTCGAAAGAAGTTTTCTGAGAAACTGCTTAGTGTTATGTTAGTTCATCTCACAGAGTTACATCTGAATTTCGTGGATCTCTTTGCTAGTCTTATTTCTGTGGAATCTGAGAACAGATACTTCGGATCCCTTTGAAGACTCTAGGGCCAAAGGAAATATCCTCCGATAACAAAGAGAAAGATGCTTTCTGTGAAACTGCTTTGTGTTCTGTGATATCATCTCACAGAGTTACAGCTTTCCCCTCAAGAAGCCTTTCACTAAGACAGTTCTTGTGGAATTGGCAAAGTGATATTTGGAAGCCCATAGAGGGCTATGGTGAAAAAGGAAATATCCCCAGATGAAATCTGGAAAGAAGATTTCTGAGAAACTGATTAGTGTTTTGTTAATTCATCTCACAGATTTACATCTGTATCTCGTGGATCTCTTGGCTAGCCTTATTTCTGTGGAATCTGAGAACAGATATTTCGGATCCCTTTGAAGACTATAGGGCGAAAGGAAATATCCTCCGAAAACAAAGAGAAAGAAGCTTTCTGAGAAACTTCTTTGTGTTCTGTGAAATCATCTCACAGAGTTACAGCTTTCCCCTCAAGAAGCCTTTCGCTAAGACAGTTCTTTTGGAATTGGCAAAGTGATATTTCGAAGCCCATAGAGGTCTATGGTGAAAAAGGAAATATCCTCAGATGAAATCTGGAAAGAAGCTTTCTGAGAAACTGCTTAGTGTTCTGTTAATTCATCTCACAGAGTTACATCTTTATTTCGAGGATCTCTTTGCTAGCCTTATTTCTGTGGAATCTGAGAACAGATATTTCGGATCCCTTTGAAGACTATAGGGCCAAAGGAAATATACTCCGATAACAAAGAGAAAGAAGCTTTCTGAGAAACTTCTTTGTGTTCTGTGAAATCATCTCACAGAGTTACAGCTTTCCCCTCAGGAAGCCTTTCGCTAAGACAATTCTTGTGGAATTGGCAAAGTGATATTTGGAAGCCCATAGGGGGCTATCTTGAAAAAGGAAATATCCTCAGATGAAATCTGGAAAGAAGCTTTCTGAGAAATTGCTTAGTGTTCTGTTAATTCATCTCACAGAGTTACATCTGTATTTCGTGGATCTCTTTGCTAGCCTTATTTCTGTGGAATCTGAGAACAGATATTTCGGATCCCTTTGAAGACTATAGGGCCAGAGGAAATATCATCCGATAACAAAGAGAAAGAAGCTTTCTGTGAAACTGCTTGGTGTTCTGTGAAATCATCTCACAGAGTTACAGCTTTCCCCTCTAGACGCCTTTCGCTAAGACAGTTCTTGTGGAATTGGCAAAGTGATATTTGGAAGCCTATAGAGGGCTATGGTGAAAAAGGAAATATCCTCAGATGAGATCTGGAAAGAAGCTTTCTGAGAAACTGGATATTGTTTTGTTAATTCATCTCACAGAGTTACATCTGTATTTCGTGGATCTCTTTGCTAGCCTTATTTCTGTGGAATCTGAGAACAGATATTTCGGATCACTTTGAAAACAATAGAGACAAAGGAAATATCCTCCGAAAACAAAGAGAAAGAAGCTTTCTGAGAAACTTCTTTGTGTTCTGTGAAATCATCTCACAGAGTTACACCTTTCCCCTCAAGAATCCTTTTGCTAACACAGTTCTTGTGGAATTGGCAAAGTGATATTTGGAAGCCCATAGAGGGCTATGGTGAAAAAGGAAATATCCTCAGATGAAATCTGGAAAGAAGCTTTCTGAGAAACTGGTTAGTGTTTTGTTAATTCATCTCACAGAGTTACATCTGTATTTCGTGGATATCTTTGCTAGCCTTATTTCTGTGGAATCTGAGAACAGATATTTCGGATCCCTTTTGAAGACTATAGGGCCAAAGGAAATATCCTCCGAAAACAAAGAGAAAGAAGATTTCTGAGAAACTTCTTTGTGTTCTGTGAAATCATCTCACAGAGTTACAGCTTTCCCTTCAAGAAGCCTTTCGCTGAGACAGTTCTTGTGGAATTGGCAAAGTGATGTTTGGAAGCCCATAGAGGGCTATGGTGAAAAAGGAAATATCCTCAGATGAAATCTGGAAAGAAGCTTTCTGAGAAACTGCTTAGTGTTCTGTTAATTCATCTCACAGAGTTATATCTGTATTTCGTGGATCTCTTTGCTAGCCTTATTTCTGTGGAAGCTCAGAACAGATATTTCGGATCCCTTTGAAGACTATAGGGCCAAAGGAAACATCCTCCGATAACAAAGAGAAAGAAGCTTTCTGAGAAACATCTGTGTGTTCTGTGAAATCATCTCACAGAGTTACAGCTTTCCCCTCAAGAAGCCTTTCGCTAAGACAGTTCTTGTGGAATTGGCAAAGTGATATTTGGAAGCCCTTAGAGGGCTATGGTGAAAAAGGAAATATCCTCAGATGAAATCTGGAAAGAAGCTTTCTGAGAAACTGCTCACTGTTCTGTTAATTCATCTCACAGAGTTACATCTGTATTTCGTGGATCTCTTTGCTAGCCTTATTTCTGTGGAATCTGAGAACAGATATATCGTATCCCTTTGAAGACTATAGGGCCAAAGGAAATATCCTCCGATAACAAAGAGAAAGAAGCTTTCTGAGAAACTTCTTTGTGTTTTGTGAAATCATCTCACAGAGTTACAGCTTTCCCCTCAAGAAGCCTTTCACTAAGACAGTTCTTGTGGAATTGGCAAAGTGATATTTGGAAGCCCATAGAGGGCTATGGTGAAAAAGGAAATATCCCCAGATGAAATCTGGAAAGAAGATTTCTGAGAAACTGGTTAGTGTTTTGTTAATTCATCTCACAGATTTACATCTGTATCTCGTGGATCTCTTGGCTAGCCTTATTTCTGTGGAATCTGAGAACAGATATTTCGGATCCCTTTGAAGACTATAGGGCCAAAGGAAATATCCTCCGAAAACAAAGAGAAAGAAGCTTTCTGAGAAACTTCTTTGTGTTCTGTGAAATCATCTCACAGAGTTACAGCTTTCCCCTCAAGAAGCCTTTCGCTAAGACAGTTCTTTTGGAATTGGCAAAGTGATATTTGGAAGCCCATAGAGGTCTATGGTGAAAAAGGAAATATCCTCAGATGAAATCTGGAAAGAAGCTTTCTGAGAAACTGCTTAGTGTTCTGTTAATTCATCTCACAGAGTTACATCTTTATTTCGAGGATCTCTTTGCTAGCCTTATTTCTGTGGAATCTGAGAACAGATATTTCGGATCCCTTTGAAGACTATAGGGCCAAAGGAAATATCCTCCGATAACAAAGAGAAAGAAGCTTTCTGAGAAACTTCTATGTGTTCTGTGAAATCATCTCACAGAGTTACAGCTTTCCCCTCAGGAAGCCTTTCGCTAAGACAATTCTTGTGGAATTGGCAAAGTGATATTTGGAAGCCCTTAGAGGGCTATGGTGAAAAAGGAAATATCCTCAGATGAAATCTGGAAAGAAGCTTTTTGAGAAACTGCTCACTGTTCTTTTAATTCATCTCACAGAGTTACATCTGTATTTCGTGGATCTCTTTGCTAGCCTTATTTCTGTGGAATCTGAGAACAGATATTTCAGATCGCTTTGAAGACTATAGGGCCAAAGGAAATATCCTCCGATAACAAAGAGAAAGAAGGTTTCTGAGAAACTTCTTTGTGTTCTGTGAAATCATCTCACCTAGTTACAGCTTTCCCCTCAAGAAGCCTTTCGCTAAGACAGTTCTTGTGGAATTGGCAAAGTGATATTTGGAATCCCATAGAGGGCTATGGTGAAAAAGGAAATATCCTCAGTTGAAATTTCGAAAGAAGTTTTCTGAGAAACTGCTTAGTGTTATGTTAGTTCATCTCACAGAGTTACATCTGAATTTGGTGGATCTCTTTGCTAGTCTTATTTCTGTGGAATCTGAGAACAGATACTTCGGATCCCTTTGAAGACTCTAGGGCCAAAGGAAATATCCTCCGATAACAAAGAGAAAGATGCTTTCTGTGAAACTGCTTTGTGTTCTGTGATATCATCTCACAGAGTTACAGCTTTCCCCTCAAGAAGCCTTTCGCTAAGACAGTTCTTGTGGAATTGGCAAAGTGATATTTGGAAGCCCATAGGGGGCTATCTTGAAAAAGGAAATATCCTCAGATGAAATCTGGAAAGAAGCTTTCTGAGAAATTGCTTAGTGTTCTGTTAATTCATCTCACAGAGTTACATCTGTATTTCGTGGATCTCTTTGCTAGCCTTATTACTGTGGAATCTGAGAACAGATATTTCGGATCCCTTTGAAGACTATAGGGCCAGAGGAAATATCATCCGATAACAAAGAGAAAGAAGCTTTCTGTGAAACTGCTTGGTGTTCTGTGAAATCATCTCACAGAGTTACAGCTTTCCCCTCTAGACGCCTTTCGCTAAGACAGTTCTTGTGGAATTGGCAAAGTGATATTTGAAAGCCTATAGAGGGCTATGGTGAAAAAGGAAATATCCTCAGATGAGATCTGGAAAGAAGCTTTCTGAGAAACTGGATATTGTTTTGTTAATTCATCTCACAGAGTTACATCTGTACTTCGTGGATCTCTTTGCTAGCCTTATTTCTGTGGAATCTGAGAACAGATATTTCGGATCACTTTGAAAACAATAGAGACAAAGGAAATATCCTCCGAAAACAAAGAGAAAGAAGCTTTCTGAGAAACTTCTTTGTGTTCTGTGAAATCATCTCACAGAGTTACACCTTTCCCCTCAAGAAGCCTTTCGCTAACACAGTTCTTGTGGAATTGGCAAAGTGATATTTGGAAGCCCATAGAGGGCTATGGTGAAAAAGGAAATATCCTCAGATGAAATCTGGAAAGAAGCTTTCTGAGAAACTGGTTAGTGTTTTATTAATTCATCTCACAGATTTACATCTGTATTTCGTGGATCTCTTTGCTAGCCTTATTTCTGTGGAACCTGAGAACAGATATTTCGGATCCCTTTTGAAGACTATAGGGCCAAAGGAAATATCCTCCGAAAACAAAGAGAAAGAAGCTTTCTGAGAAACTTCTTTGTGTTCTGTGAAATCATCTCACAGAGTTACAGCTTTCCCTTCAAGAAGCCTTTCGCTGAGACAGTTCTTGTGGAATTGGCAAAGTGATGTTTGGAAGCCCATAGAGTTCTATGGTGAAAAAGGAAATATCCTCAGATGAAATCTGGAAAGAAGCTTTCTGAGAAACTGCTTAGTGTTCTGTTAATTCATCTCACAGAGTTACATCTGTATTTCGTGGATCTCTTTGCTAGCCTTATTTCTGTGGAAACTGAGAACAGATATTTCGGATCCCTTTGAACACTACAGGGCCAAAGGAAATATCCTCCGATAACAAAGAGAAAGAAGCTTTTTGAGAAACCTCTTTGTGTTCTGTGAAATCATCTCACAGAGTTACAGCTTTCCCCTCAAATAGCCTTTCGCTAATACAGTTCTTGTGGAATTGGCAAAGTGATATTTGGAAGCCCATAGAGGGCTATGGTGAAAAAGGAAATATCCTCAGATGAAATCTGGAAAGAAGCTTTCTGAGAAACTGCTTAGTGTTCTGCTAATTCATCTTACAAAGTTACTTCTTTATTTCGAGGATCACTTTGCTAGCCTTATTTCTGTGGAATCTGAGAACAGATATTTCGGATCCCTTTGAAGACTATAGGGCCAAAGGAAATATCCTCCGATAACAAAGAGAAAGAAGCTTTCTGAGAAACTTCTTTGTGTTCTGTGAAATCATCTCACAGAGTTACATCTTTCCCCTCAGGAAGCCTTTAGGTAAGACAATTCTTGTGGAATTGGCAAAGTGATATTTGGAAGCCCTTAGAGGGCTATGGTGAAAAAGGAAATATCCTCAGATGAAATCTGGAAAGAAGCTTTCTGAGAAACTGCTCACTGTTCTCTTAATTCATCTCACAGAGTTACATCTGTATTTCGTGGATCTCTTTGCTAGCCTTATTTCTGTGGAATCTGAGAACCGATATTTCGGATCGCTTTGAAGACTATAGGGCCAAAGGAAAGATCCTCCGATAACAAAGAGAAAGAAGCTTTCTGAGAAACTTTTTTGTGTTCTGTGAAATCATCTCACAGAGTTACAGCTTTCCCCTCAAGAGGCCTTTCGCTAAGACAGTTCTTGTGGAATTGGCAAAGTGATATTTGGAATCCTACAGAGGGTTCTGGTGAAAAAGGAAATATCCTCAGTTGAAATTTCGAAAGAAGCTTTCTGAGAAACGGCTTAGTGTTCTGTTAATTCATCTCACAGAGTTACAACTGTATTTCGTGGATCTCTTTGCTAGCCTTATTTCTGTGGAATCTGGGAACAGATATTTCGGATCCCTTTGAAGTTTATAGGGCCATAGAAAATATCCTCCGATAACAAAGAGAAAGAAGCTTTCTGAGAAACTTCTTTGTGTTCTGTGAAATCATCTCCCAGAGTTACATCTTTCCCCTAAAGAGGTCTTTCGCTAAGACAGTTCTTGTGGAATTGGCAAAGTGATATTTGGAAGCCCATAGAGGGTTCTGGTGAAAAAGGAAATATCCTCAGTTGAAATTTCGAAAGAAGTTTTCTGAGAAACTGCTTAGTGTTATGTTAGTTCATCTCACAGAGTTACATCTGTATTTCGTGGATCTCTTTGCTAGTCTTATTTCTGTGGGATCTGAGAACAGATACTTCGGATCCCTTTGAAGACTCTAGGGCCAAAGGAAATATCCTCCGATAACAAAGAGAAAGATGCTTTCTGTGAAACTGCTTTGTGTTCTGTGATATCATCTCACAGAGTTACAGCTTTCCCCTCAAGAAGCCTTTCGCTAAGACAGTTCTTGTGGAATTGGCAAAGTGATATTTGGAAGCCCATAGGGGGCTATCTTGAAAAAGGAAATATCCTCAGATGAAATCTGGAAAGAAGCTTTCTGAGAAATTGCTTAGTGTTCTGTTAATTCATCTCAGAGAGTTACATCTGTATTTCGTGGATCTCTTTGCTAGCCTTATTTCTGTGGAATCTGAGAACAGATATTTCGGATCCCTTTGAAGACTATAGGGCCAGAGGAAATATCATCCGATAACAAAGAGAAAGAAGCTTTCTGTGAAACTGCTTGGTGTTCTGTGAAATCATCTCACAGAGTTACAGCTTTCCCCTCTAGACGCCTTTCGCTAACACAGTTCTTGTGGAATTGGCAAAGTGATATTTGGAAGCCCATAGAGGGCTATGGTGAAAATGGAAATATCCTCCGATGAAATCGGGAAAGAAGCTTTCTGAGAAACTGCTTACTGTTCTTTTAATTCATCTCACAGAGTTACATCTGTATTTCGTGGATCTCTTTGCTAGCCTTATTTCTGTGGAATCTGAGAATAGATATTTCGGATCCCTTTGAACACTACAGGGCCAAAGGAAATATCCTCCGATAACAAAGAGAAAGAAGCTTTCTGAGAAACTTCTTTGTGTTCTGTGAAATCGTCTCACAGAGTTACAGCTTTCCCCTCAAGAAGCCTTTCGCTAAGACAGTTCTTGTGGAATTGGCAAAGTGATATTTGGAAGCCTATAGAGGGCTATGGTGAAAAAGGAAATATCCTCAGATGAGATCTGGAAAGAAGCTTTCTGAGAAACTGGATATTGTTTTGTTAATTCATCTCACAGAGTTACATCTGTATTTCGTGGATCTCTTTGCTAGCCTTATTTCTGTGGAATCTGAGAACAGATATTTCGGATCACTTTGAAAACAATAGAGACAAAGGAAATATCCTCCGAAAACAAAGAGAAAGAAGTTTTCTGAGAAACTTCTTTGTGTTCTGTGAAATCATCTCACAGAGTTACAGCTTTCCCCTCAAGAAGCCTTTCGCTAAGACAGTTCTTGTGGAATTGGCAAAGTGATATTTGGAAGCCCATAGAGGGCTATGGTGAAAATGGAAATATCCTCAGATGAAATCTGGAAAGAAGCTTTCTGAGAAACTGCTTAGTGGTCTGTTAATTCATCTCACAGAGTTACATCTGTATTTCGTGGATCTCTTTGCTAGCCTTATTTCTGTGGAATCTGAGAACAGATATTTCGGATCCCTTTGAAGACTATAGGGCCAAAGGAAATATCCTCCGATAACAAAGAGAAAGAAGATTTCTGAGAAACTTCTTTGTGTTCTGTGAAATCATCTCACAGAGTTACAGCTTTCCCCTCAAGAAGACTTTCGGTAACACAGTTCTTATGGAATTGGCAAAGTGATATTTGGAAGCCCATAAAGGGCTATGGGGAAAAAGGAAATATCCTCAGATGAAATCTGGAAAGAAGCTTTCTGTGAAACTGCTTAGTGTTCTTTTAATTCATCTCACAGAGTTACATCTTTATTTCGAGGATCTCTTTGCTAGCCTTATTTCTGTGGAATCTGAGAACAGATATTTCGGATCGCTTTGAAGACTATAGAGCCAAAGGAAATATCCTCCGATAACAAAGAGAAAGAAGCTTTCTGAGAAACTTCTTTGTGTTCTGTGAAATCATCTCACAGAGTTACACCTTTCCCTTCAAGAAGCCTTTCACTAACACAGTTCTTGTGGAATTGGAAAAGTGATATTTGGAAGCCCATAGAGGGCTATGGTGAAAAAGGAAATATCCTCAGATGAAATCTGGAAAGAAGCTTTCTGAGAAACTGGTTAGTGTTTTGTTAATTCAACTCACAGAGTTACATCGGTATTTCGTGGATCTCTTTGCTAGCCTTATTTCTGTGGAAACTGAGAACAGATATTTCGGATCCCTTTGAACACTACAGGGCCAAAGGAAATATCCTCCGATAACAAAGAGAAAGAAGCTTTCTGAGAAACTTCTTTGTGTTCTGTGAAATCATCTCACAGAGTTACAGCTTTCCCCTCAAATAGCCTTTCGCTAACACAGTTCTTGTGGAATTGGCAAAGTGATATTTGGAAGCCCATAGAGGGCTATGGTGAAAAAGGAAATATCCTCAGATGAAATCTGGAAAGAAGCTTTCTGAGAAACTGCTTAGTGTTCTGCTAATTCATCTTACAAAGTTACTTCTTTATTTCGAGGATCTCTTAGCTAGCCTTATTTCTGTGGAATCTGAGAACAGATATTTCGGATCCCTTTGAAGACTATAGGGCCAAAGGAAATATCCTCCGATAACAAAGAGAAAGAAGCTTTCTGAGAAACTTCTTTGTGTTCTGTGAAATCATCTCACAGAGTTACAGCTTTCCCCTCAGGAAGCCTTTCGGTAAGACAATTCTTGTGGAATTGGCAAAGTGATATTTGGAAGCCCTTAGAGGGCTATGGTGAAAAAGGAAATATCCTCAGATGAAATCTGGAAAGAAGCTTTCTGAGAAACTGCTCACTGTTCTCTTAATTCATCTCACAGAGTTACATCTGTATGTCGTGGATCTCTTTGCTAGCCTTATTTCTGTGGAATCTGAGAACAGATATTTCGGATCCCTTTGAAGACTATAGGGCCAAAGGAAATATCCTCCGATAACAAAGAGAAAGAAGTTTTCTGTGAAACTGCTTTGTGTTCTGTGATATCATCTCACAGAGTTACAGTTTTCCCCTCAAGAAGCCTATCGCTAAGACAGTTCTTGTGGAATTGGCAAAGTGATATTTGGAAGCCCATAGAGGGCTATCTTGAAAAAGGAAATATCCTCAGATGAAATCTGGAAAGAAGCTTTCGGAGAAACTGCTTAGTGTTCTGTTAATTCATCTCACAGAGTTACATCTGTATTTCGTGGATCTCTTTGCTAGCCTTATTTCTGTGGAATCTGAGAACAGATATTTCGGATCCCTTTGAAGACTATAGGGCCAAAGGAAATATCCTCCGATAACAAAGAGAAAGAAGCTTTCTGAGAAACTTCTTTGTGTTCTGTGAAATCATCTCACAGAGTTACAGATTTCCCTTCAAGAAGACTTTCGCTAAGACAGTTCTTGTGGAATTGGCAAAGTGATGTTTGGAAGCCCATAGAGGGCTATGGTGAAAAAGGAAATATCCTCAGATGAAATCTGGAAAGAAGCTTTCTGAGAAACTGCTCAGTGTTCTGCTAATTCATCTCACAGAGTTACATCTGTATTTCGTGGATCTCTTTGCTACCCTTATTTCTGTGGAAACTGAGAACAGATATTTCGGATCCCTTTGAACACTATAGGGCCAAAGGAAATATCCTCCGATAACAAAGAGAAAGAAGCTTTCTGAGAAACTTCTTTGTGTTCTGTGAAATCATCTCACAGAGTTACAGCTTTCCCCTGAGGAAGCCTTTCGCTAAGACAATTCTTGTGGAATTGGCAAAGTGATATTTGGAAGTCCTTAGAGGGCTATGGTGAAAAAGGAAATATCCTCAGATGAAATCTGGAAAGAAGCTTTCTGAGAAACTGCTCACTGTTCTCTTAATTCATCTCACAGAGTTACATCTGTATTTCGTGGATCTCTTTGCTAGGCTTATTTCTGTGGAATCTGAGAACAGATATTTCGGATCCCTTTGAAGACTATAGGGCCAAAGGAAATATCCTCCGATAACAAAGAGAAAGAAGCGCTCTGAGAAACTTCTTTGTGTTCTGTGAATTCATCTCACAGAGTTACAGCTTTCCCCTCAAGAAGCCTTTCGCTAAGACAGTTCTTGTGGAATTGGCAAAGTGATATTTGGAAGCCCATAGAGGGCTATGGTGAAAAAGGAAATATCCTCAGTTGAAATTTCGAAAGAAGTTTTCTGAGAAACTGCTTAGTGTTCTGTTAATTCATCTCACAGAGTTACATCTGTATTTCGTGGATCTCTTTGCTGGCCTTATTTCTGTGGAATCTGAGAACAGATATTTCGGATCCCTTTGAAGACTATAGGGCCAAAGGAAATATCCTCCGATAACAAAGAGAAAGAAGCTTTCTGTGAAACTGCTTTGTGTTCTGTGATATCATCTCACAGAGTTACAGCTTTCCCCTCAAGAAGCCTTTCGCTAAGACAGTTCTTGTGGAATTGGCAAAGTGATATTTGGAAGCACATAGAGGGCTATCTTGAAAAAGGAAATATCCTCAGATGAAATCTGGAAAGAAGCTTTCTGAGAAACTGCTTAGTGTTCTGTTAATTCATCTCACAGAGTTACATCTGTATTTCGTGGATCTCTTTGCTAGCCTTATTTCTGAGGAATCTGAGAACAGATATTTCGGATCCCTTTGAAGACTATAGGGCCAGAGGAAGTATCATCCGATAACAAAGAGAAAGAAGCTTTCTGAGAAACTTCTTTGTGTTCTGTGACATCATCTCACAGAGTTACAGCTTTCCCCCCTAGACGCCTTTCGCTAAGACAGTTCTTGTGGAATTGGCAAAGTGATATTTGGAAGCCCATAGAGGGCTATGGTGAAAATGGAAATATCCTCAGTTGAAATTTCGAAAGAAGTTTTCTGAGAAACTGCTTACTGTTTTGTTAGTTCATCTCACAGATTTACATCTCTATTTCGTGGATCTCTTTGCTGGCCTTATTTCTGTGGAATCTGAGAACAGATATTTCGGATCCCTTTGAAGACTATAGGGCCAAAGGAAATATCCTCCGATAACAAAGAGAAAGAAGCTTTCTGAGAGACTTCGTTGTGTTCTGTGAAATCATCTCACAGAGTTACAGCTTTCCCCTCAAGAAACCTTTCGCTAAGACAGTTCTTTTGGAATTATCAGAGTGATATTTGGAAGCCCATAGAGGGCTAAGTTGAAAAAGGAAATATCCTCAGATGAAATCTGGAAAGAGGCTTTCTGAGAAACTGCTTAGTGTTCTGTTAAATCATCTCACAGAGATACATCTGTATGTGGTGGATCTCTTTGCTAGCCTTATTTCTGTGGAATCTGAGAACAGATATTTCGGATCCCTTTGAAGACTATAGGGTCAAAGGAAATATCCTCCGATAACAAAGAGAAAGAAGCTTTCTGAGAGACTTCTTTGTGTTCTGTGAAATCATCTCACAGAGTTACAGCTTTCCCCTCAAGAAGCCTTTCGCTAAGACAGTTCTTGTGGAATTGGCAAAGTGATATTTGGAAGCCCATAGAGGGCTATGGTGAAAAAGGAAATATCCTCAGATGAAATCTGGAAAGAAGCTTTCTGAGAAACTGCTTAGTGTTCTGTTAATTCATCTCACAGAGTTACATTTGTATTTCGTGGATCTCTTTGCTAGCCTTATTTCTGTGGAATCAGAGAACAGATATTTCGGATCCCTTTGAAGACTATAGGGCCAAAGGAAATATCCTCCGATAACAAAGAGAAAGAAACTTTCTGAGAAACTTCTTTGTGTTCTGTGAAATCATCTCACAGAGTTACAGCTTTCCCCTCAAGAAGCCTTTCGCTAAGACAGTTCTTGTGGAATTGGCAAAGTGATATTTGGAAGCACATAGAGGGCTATGGTGAAAAAGGAAATATCCTCAGATGAAATCTCGAAAGAAGCTTTCTGAGAAACTGCTTAGTGTTCTGTTAATTCATCTCACAGAGTTATATCTTTATTTCGAGGATCTCTTTGCTAGCCTTATCTCTGTGGAATCTGAGAACAGATATTTCGGATCCCTTTGAAGACTATAGGGCCAAAGGAAATATCCTCCGATAACAAAGAGAAAGAAGCTTTCTGAGAAACTTCTTTGTGTTCTGTGAAATCATCTCACAGAGTTACAGCTTTCCCCTCAAGAAGCCTTTCGCTAAGACAGTTCTTGTGGAATTGGCAAAGTGATATTTGGAAGCCCATGGAGGGCTATGGTGAAAAAGGAAATATCCTCAGATGAAATCTGGAAAGAAGCTTTCTGAGAAAATTCTCAGTGTTCTTTTAATTCATCTCACAGAGTTACATCTGTATTTCGTGGATCTCTTTGCTAGCCTTATTTCTGTGGAATCAGAGAAGAGATATTTCGGATCCCTTTGAAGATTATAGGGCCAAAGGAAATATCCTCCGATAACAAAGAGAAAGAAGCTTTCTGAGAAACTTCTTTGTGTTCTGTGAAATCATCTCACAGAGTTACATCTTTCCCCTCAAGAGGCCTTTCGCTAAGACAGTTCTTGTGGAATTGGCAAAGTGATATTTGGAATCCCACAGAGGGTTCTGGTGAAAAAGGAAATATCCTCAGTTGAAATTTCGAAAGAAGCTTTCTGAGAAACGGCTTAGTGTTCTGTTAATTCATCTCAAAGAGTTACATCTGTATTTCGTGGATCTCTTTGCTAGCCTTATTTCTGTGGAATCTGGGAACAGATATTTCGGATCCCTTTGAAGATTATAGGGCCAAAGAAAATATCCTCCGATAACAAAGAGAAAGAAGCTTTCTGAGAAACTTCTTTGTGTTCTGTGAAATCATCTCCCAGAGTTACATCTTTCCCCTAAAGAGGTCTTTCGCTAAGACAGTTCTTGTGGAATTGGCAAAGTGATATTTGGAAGCCCATAGAGGGTTCTGGTGAAAAAGGAAATATCCTCAGTAGAAATTTCGAAAGAAGCTTTCTGAGAAACGGCTTAGTGTTCTGTTAATTCATCTCACAGAGTTACAACTGTATTTCGTGGATCTCTTTGCTAGCCTTATTTCTGTGGAATCTGAGAACAGATATTTCGGATCCCTTTGAAGACTACAGTGCCAAAGGAAATATCCTGCGATAACAAAGAGAAAGAAGCTTTCTGAGAAACTTCTTTGTGTTCTGTGAAATCATCTCACAGAGTTACAGCTTTCCCCTCAAGAAGCCTTTCGCTAAGACAGTTCTTGTGGAATTGGGAAAGTGATATTTGCAAGCCCATAGAGGGCTATGGCGAAAAAGGAAATATCCTCAGATGAAATCTGGAAAGAAGCTTTCTGAGAAACTGCTTAGTGTTCTGTTAATTCATCTCACAGAGTTACATCTGTATTTCGTGGATCTCTTTGCTAGCCTTATTTATGTGGAATCTGAGAACAGATATTTCGGATCCCTTTGAACACTTTAGGGCCAAAGGAAATATCCTCTGAAAACAAAGAGAAAGAAGCTTTCTGAGAAACTTCTTTGTGTTCTGTGAAATCATCTCACAGAGTTACAGCTTTCCCCTCAAGAAGACTTTCGCTAAGACAGTTCTTGTGGAATTGGCAAAGTGATATTTGGAAGCCCATACAGGGCTATGGTGAAAAAGGAAATATCCTCAGATGAAATCTGGAAAGAAGCTTTCTGAGAAACTGCTTAGTGTTCTGTTAATTTATCTCACAGAGTTACATCTTCATTTCGAGGATCTCTTTGCTAGCCTTATTTCTGTGGAATCTGAGAATAGATATTTCGGATTCCTTTGAAGACTATAGGGCCAAAGGAAATATCCTCCGATAACAAAGAGAAAGAAGCTTTCTGAGAAACTTCTTTGTGTTCTGTGAAATCATCTCACAGAGTTACAGCTTTCCCCTCAGGAAGCCTTTTGCTAAGACAATTCTTGTGGAATTGGCAAAGTGATATTTGGAAGCCCTTAGAGGGCTATGGTGAAAAAGGAAATATCCTCAGATGAAATCTGGAAAGAAGCTTTCTGAGAAACTGCTCACTGTTCTGTTAATTCATCTCACAGAGTTACATCTGTATTTCGTGGATCTCTTTGCTAGCCTTATTTCTGTGGAATCTGAAAACAGATATTTCGTATCCCTTTGAAGACTATAGGGCCAAAGGAGATATTCTCCGATAACAAAGAGAAAGAAGCTTTCTGAGAAACTTCTTTGTGTTCTGTGAAATCATCTCACAGAGTTACAGCTTTCCCCTCAAGAAGCCTTTCGCTAAGACAGTTCTTGTGGAATTGGCAAAGTGATATTTGGAAGCCCGTAGAGGGCTATGGTGAAAAAGGAAATATCCCCAGATGAAATCTGGAAAGAAGATTTCTGAGAAACTGGTTAGTGTTTTGTTAATTTATCTCACAGATTTACATCTGTATTTCGTGGATCTCTTGGCTAGCCTTATTTCTGTGGAATCTGAGAACAGATATTTCGGATCCCTTTGAAGACTATAGGGCCAAAGGAAATATCCTCCGAAAACAAAGAGAAAGAAGCTTTCTGAGAAACTTCTTTGTGTTCTGTAAAATCATCTCACAGAGTTACAGCTATCCCCTCAAGAAGCCTTTCGCTAAGACAGTTCTTGTGGAATTGGCAAAGTGATATTTGGAAGCCCATAGAGGGCTATGGTGAAAAAGGAAATATCCTCAGATGAAATCTGGAAAGAAGCTTTCTGAGAAACTGCTTAGTGTTCTGTTAATTCATCTCACAGAGTTACATCTTTATTTCGAGGATCTCTTTGCTAGCCTTATTTCTGTGGAATCTGAGAACAGATATTTCGGATCCCTTTGAAGACTATAGGGCCAAAGGAAATATCCTCCGATAACAAAGAGAAAGAAGCTTTCTGAGAAACTTCTTTGTGTTCTGTGAAATCATATCACAGAGTTACAGCTTTCCCCTCAGGAAGCCTTTCGCTAAGAAAATTCTTGTGGAATTGGCAAAGTGATATTTGGAAGCCCTTAGAGGGATATGGTGAAAAAGGAAATATCCTCAGATGAAATCTGGAAAGAAGCTTTCTGAGAAACTGCTCACTGTTCTTTTAATTCATCTCACAGAGTTACATCTGTATTTCGTGGATCTCTTTGCTAGCCTTATTTCTGTGGAATCTGAGAACAGATATTTCAGATCGCTTTGAAGACTATAGGGCCAAAGGAAATATCCTCCGATAACAAAGAGAAAGAAGCTTTCTGAGAAACTTCTTTGTGTTCTGTGAAATCATCTCACAGAGTTACAGCTTTCCCCTCAAGAAGGCTTTCGCTAAGACAGTTCTTGTGGAATTGGCAAAGTGATATTTGGAATCCCATAGAGGGCTATGGTGAAAAAGGAAATATCCTCAGTTAAAATTTCGAAAGAAGTTTTCTGAGAAACTGCTTAGTGTTATGTTAGTTCATCTCACAGAGTTACATCTGTATTTCGTGGATCTCTTTGCTAGTCTTATTTCTGTGGAATCTGAGAACAGATACTTCAGATCCCTTTGAAGACTCTAGGGCCAAAGGAAATATCCTCCGATAACAAAGAGAAAGAAGCTTTCTGAGAAACCTCTTTGTGTTATGTGAAATCATCTCACAGAGTTACACCTTTCGCCTCAAGAAGCCTTTCGCTAACACAGTTCTTGTGGAATTGGCAAAGTGATATTTGGAAGCCCATAGAGGGCTATGGTGAAAAAGGAAATATCCTCAGATGAAATCTGGAAAGAAGCTTTCTGAGAAACTGCTTAGTGTTCTGTTAATTCATCTCACAGAGTTTCATATTTATTTCGAGCATCTCTTTGCTAGCCTTATTTCTGTGGAATCTGAGAACAGATATTTCGGATCCCTTTGAAGACTATTGGGCGAAAGGAAATATCCTCCGATAACAAAGAGAAAGAAGCTTTCTGAGAAACTTCTTTGTGTTCTGTGAAATCGTCTCACAGAGTTACAGCTTTCCCTTCAAGAAGCCTTTCGCTAAGACAGTTCTTGTGGAATTGGCAAAGTGATGTTTGGAAGCCCATAGAGGGCTATGGTGAAAAAGGAAATATCCTCAGATGAAATCTGGAAAGAAGCTTTCTGAGAAACTGCTTAGTGTTCTGTTAATTCATCTCACAGAGTTACATCTGTATTTCGTGGATCTCTTTGCTAGCCTTATTTCTGTGGAAACTGAGAACAGATATTTCGGATCCCTTTGAAGACTATAGGGCCAAAGGAAATATCCTCCGATAACAAAGAGAAAGAAGCTTTCTGAGAAACTTCTTTGTGTTCTGTGAAATAATCTCACAGATTTACAGCTTTCCCCTCAAATAGCCTTTCGCTAACACAGTTCTTGTGGAATTGGCAAAGTGATATTTGGAAGCCCATAGAGGGCTATGGTGAAAAAGGAAATACCCTCAGATGAAATCTGGAAAGAAGCTTTCTGAGAAACTGCTTAGTGTTCTGCTAATTCATCTTACAAAGTTACTTCTTTATTTCGAGGATCTCTTTGCTAGCCTTATTTCTGTGGAATCTGAGAACAGATATTTCGGATCCCTTTGAAGACTATAGGGCCAAAGGAAATATCCTCCGATAACAAAGAGAAAGAAGCTTTCTGAGAAACTTCTTTGTGTTCTGTGAAATCATCTCACAGAGTTACAGCTTTCCCCTCAGGAAGCCTTTCGCTAAGACAATTCTTGTGGAATTGGCAAAGTGATATTTGGAAGCCCTTAGAGGGCTATGGTGAAAAAGGAAATATTCTCAGATGAAATCTGGAAAGAAGCTTTCTGAGAAACTGCTTAGTGTTCTGTTAATTCATCTCACAGAGTTACATATTTATTTCGAGCATCTCTTTGCTAGCCTTATTTCTGTGGAATCTGAGAACAGATATTTCGGATCCCTTTGAAGACTATTGGGCCAAAGGAAATATCCTCCGATAACAAAGAGAAAGAAGCTTTCTGAGAAACTTCTTTGTGTTCTGTGAAATCATCTCACAGAGTTACAGCTTTCGCCTCAAGAAGCCTTTCACTAACACAGTTCTTGTGCAATTGGCAAAGTGATATTTGGAAGCCCATAGAGGGCTATGGTGAAAAAGGAAATATCCTCAGATGAAATCTGGAAAGAAGCTTTCTGAGAAACTGCTTAGTGTTCTGTTAATTCATCTCACAGAGTTACATCTTTATTTCGAGGAACTCTTTGCTAGCCTTATTTCTGTGGAATCTGAGAACAGATATTTCGGATCCCTTTGAAGACTATAGGGCCAAACAAATATCCTCTGATAACAAAGAGAAAGAAGCTTTCTGAGAAACTTCTTTGTGTTCTGTGAAATCATCTCACAGAGTTACACATTTCCCCTCAAGAAGCCTTTCGCTAAGACAGTTCTTGTGGAATTGCAAAGTGATATTTGGAAGCCCATAGAGGGCTATGGTGAAAAAGGAAATATCCTCAGATGAAATCTGGAAAGAAGCTTTCTGAGAAACTGGTTAGTGTTATGTTAATTCATCTCACAGAGTTACATCTGTATTTCGTGGATCTCTTTGCTAGCCTTATTTCTGTGGAATCTGAGAACAGTTATTTCGGATCCCTTTTGAAGACTATAGGGCCAAAGGAAATATCCTCCGAAAACAAAGAGAAAGAAGCCTTCTGAGAAACTTCTTTGTGTTCTGTGAAATCATCTCACAGAGTTACAGCTTTCCCTTCAAGAAGCCTTTCGCTAAGACAGTTCTTGTGGAATTGGCAAAGTGATGTTTAGAAGCCCATAGAGGGCTATGGTGAAAAAGGAAATATCCTCAGATGAAATCTGGAAAGAAGCTTTCTGAGAAACTGCTTAGTGTTCTGTTAATTCATCTCACAGAGTTACATCTGTATTTCGTGGATCTCTTTGCTAGCCTTATTTCTGTGGAATCTGAGAACAGATATTTCGGATCCCTTTGAAGACTATAGGGCCAAAGGAAATATCCTCCGATAACAAAGAGAAAGAAGCTTTCTGAGAAACTTCTTTGTGTTCTGTGAAATCATCTCACAGAGTTACAGCTTTCCCCTCAGGAAGCCTTTTGCTAAGACAATTCTTGTGGAATTGGCAAAGTGATATTTGGAAGCCCTTAGAGGGCTATGGTGAAAAAGGAAATATCCTCAGATGAAATCTGGAAAGAAGCTTTCTGAGAAACTGCTTAGAGTTCTGTTAATTCATCTCACAGAGTTACATCTGTATTTCATGGATCTCTTTGCTAGCCTTATTTCTGTGGAATCTGAGAACAGATATTTCGGATCCCTTTGAAGACTTTAGGGCCAAAGGAAATATCCTCCGATAACAAAGAGAAAGAAGCTTTCTGAGAAACTTCTTTGTGTTCCGTGAAATCATCTCACAGAGTTACAGCTTTCCCCTCAAGAAGCCTTTCGCTAAGACAGTTTTGTGGAATTGGCAAAGTGATATTTGAAGCCCATAGAGGGCTATGGTGAAAAAGGAAATATCCTCAGATGAAATCTGGAAAGAAGCTTTCTGAGAAACTGCTCACTGTTCTCTTAATTCATCTCACAGAGTTACATCTGTATTTCGTGGATCTCTTTGCTAGCCTTATTTCTGTGGAATCTGAGAACAGATATTTCGGATCCCTTTGAAGGCTATAGGGACAAAGGAAATATCCTCCGATAAAAAAGAGAAAGAAGCTGTCTGAGCAACTTCTTTGGTCTGTGAAATCATCTCACAGAGTTACAGCTTTCCCCTCAAGAAGCATTTCGCTAAGACCGTTCTTGTGGAATTGGCAAAGTGGTATTTGGAAGCCCATAGAGGGCTATGGTGAAATAGGAAATATCCTCAGATGAAATCTGGAATGAAGATTTCTGAGAGACTGCTTAGTGTTCTGTTAACTCATCTCACACAGTTACATCTGTATTTCGAGGATCTCTTTGCTAGCCTTATTTCTTTGTAATCTGAGAACAGATATTTCGGATCGCTTTGAAGACTATAGGGCCAAAGGAAATATCCTCCGATAACAAAGAGAAAGAAGCTTTCTGAGAAACTTCTTTGTGTTCGGTGAAATCATCTCACAGAGTTACAGCTTTCCCCTCAAGAAGCCTTTCGCAAAGACAGTTCTTGTGGAATTGGCAAAGTGATATTTGGAAGCCCATAGAGGGCTATGGTGAAAAAGGAAATATCCTCAGATGAAATCTGGAAAGAAGCTTTCTGAGAAACTGCTCATTGTTCTTTTAATTCATCTCACAGAGTTTCATCTGTATTTCGTGGATCTCTTTGCTAGCCTTATTTCTGTGGAATCTGAGAACAGATATTTCGGATCCCTTTGAAGACTATAGGGCCAAAGGAAATATCCTCCGATAACAAAGAGAAAGAAGCTCTCTGAAAAACTTCTTTGTGTTCTGTGAAATCGTCTCACAGAGTTACAGCTTTCGCCTCAAGAAGCCTTTCACTAACACAGTTCTTGTGGAATTGGCAAAGTGATATTTGGAAGCCCATAGAGGGCTATGGTGAAAAAGGAAATATCCTCAGATGAAATCTGGAAAGAAGCTTTCTGAGAAACTGCTTAGTGTTCTGTTAATTCATCTCACAGAGTTACATCTTTATTTCGAGGAACTCTTTGCTAGCCTTATTTCTGTGGAATCTGAGAGCAGATATTTTGGATCCCTTTGAAGACTATAGGGCCAAAAAAATATCCTCCGATAACAAAGAGAAAGAAGCTTTCTGAGAAACTTCTTTGTGTTCTGTGAAATCATCTCACAGAGTTACAGCTTTCCCCTCAGGAAGCCTTTCGCTAACACAATTCTTGTGGAATTGGCAAAGTGATATTTGGAAGCCCTTAGAGGGCTATGGTGAAAAAGGAAATATCCTCAGATGAAATCTGGAAAGAAGCTTTCTGAGAAACTGCTCATTGTTCTGTTAATTCATCTCACAGAGTTACATCTGTATTTCGTGGATTTCTTTGCTAGCCTTATTTCTGTGGAATCTGAGAACAGATATTTCGGATCCCTTTGAAGACTATAGGTCCAAAGGAAATATCCTCCGAAAACAAAGAGAAAGAAGCTTTCTGAGAAACTTCTTTGTGTTCTGTGAAATCATCTCACAGAGTTACAGCTTTCCCCTCAAGAAGCCTTTCGCTAAGACAGTTCTTGTGGAATTGGCAAAGTGATATTTGGAAGCCCATAGAGGGCTATGGTGAAAAAGGAAATATCCTCAGATGAAATCTGGAAAGAAGCTTTCTGAGAAACTGCTTAGTGTTCTGTTAATTCATCTCACAGAGTTACATCTGTATTTCGTGGATCTCTTTGCTAGCCTTATTTCTGTGGAATCTGAGAACAGATATTTCGGATCCCTTTGAAGACTATAGGGCCAAAGGAAATAACCTCCGATAACAAAGAGAAAGAAGCTTTCTGAGAAACTTCTTTGTGTTCTGTGAAATCATCTCACAGAGTTACAGCTTTCGCCTCAAGAAGCCTTTCGCTAACACAGTTCTTGTGGAATTGGCAAAGTGATATTTGGAAGCCCATAGAGGGCTATGGTGAAAAAGGAAATATCCTCAGATGAAATCTGGAAAGAAGCTTTCTGAGAAACTGGTTAGTGTTTTGTTAATTCATCTCACAGAGTTACATCTGTATTTCATGGATCTCTTTGCTAGCCTTATTTCTGTGGAATCTGAGAACAGATATTTCGGATCCCTTTTGAAGACTATAGGGCCAAAGGAAATATCCTCCGAAAACAAAGAGAAAGAAGCTTTCTGAGAAACTTCTTTGTGTTCTGTGAAATCATCTCACAGACTTACAGGTTTCCCTTCAAGAAGCCTTTCGCTGAGACAGTTCTTGTGGAATTGGCAAAGTGATATTTGGAAGCCCATAGAGGGCTATGGTGAAAAAGGAAATATCCTCAGATGAAATCTGGAAAGAAGCTTTCGGAGAAACTGCTTGGTGTTCTGTTAATTCATCTCACAGAGTTACATCTGTATTTCGTGGATATCTTTGCTAGCCTTATTTCTGTGGAATCAGAGAAGAGATATTTCGGATCCCTTTGAAGATTATAGGGCCAAAGGAAATATCCTCCGATAACAAAGAGAAAGAAGCTTTCTGAGAAACTTCTTTGTGTTCTGTGAAATCATCTCACAGAGTTACATCTTTCCCCTCAAGAGGCCTTTCGCTAAGACAGTTCTTGTGGAATTGGCAAAGTGATATTTGGAATCCTACAGAGGGTTCTGGTGAAAAAGGAAATATCCTCAGTTGAAATTTCGAAAGAAGCTTTCTGAGAAACGGCTTAGTGTTCTGTTAATTCATCTCACAGAGTTACAACTGTATTTCGTGGATCTCTTTGCTAGCCTTATTTCTGTGGAATCTGGGAACAGATATTTCGGATCCCTTTGAAGATTATAGGGCCAAAGAAAATATCCTCCGATAACAAAGAGAATGAAGCTTTCTGAGAAACTTCTTTGTGTTCTGCGAAATCATCTCCCAGAGTTACATCTTTCCTCTAAAGAGGAATTTCGCTAAGACAGTTCTTGTGGAATTGGCAAAGTGATATTTGGAAGCCCATAGAGGGTTCTGGTGAAAAAGGAAATATCCTCAGTTGAAATTTCGAAAGAAGCTTTCTGAGAAACGGCTTAGTGTTCTGTTAATTAATCTCACAGAGTTACAACTGTATTTCGTGGATCTCTTTGCGAGCCTTATTTCTGTGGAATCTGGGAACAGATATTTCGGATCCCTTTGAACACTTTAGGGCCAAAGGAAATATCCTCCGATAACAAAGAGAAAGAAGCTTTCTGAGAAAATTCTTTGTGTTCTGTGAAATCATCTCACAGAGTTACAGCTTTCCCCTCAAGAAGACTTTCGCTAAGACACTTCTTGTGGAATTGGCAAAGTGATATTTGGAAGCCCTTACAGGGCTATGGTGAAAAAGGAAATATCCTCAGATCAAATCTGGAAAGAAGCTTTCTGAGAAACTGCTTAGTGTTCTGTTAATACATCTCACAGAGTTACATCTTCATTTCGAGGATCTCCTTGCTAGCCTTATTTCTGTGGAATCTGAGAACAGATATTTCGGATTCCTTTGAAGACTATAGGGCCAAAGGAAATATCCTCCGATAACAAAGAGAAAGAAGCTTTCTGAGAAACTTCTTTGTGTTCTGTGAAATCATCTCACAGAGTTACAGCTTTCCCCTCAGGAAGCCTTTCGCTAAGACAATTCTTGTGAAATTGGCAAAGTGATATTTGGAAGCCCTTAGAGGGCTATGTTGAAAAAGGAAATATCCTCAGATGAAATCTGGAAAGAAGCTTTCTGAGAAACTGCTCACTGTTCTGTTAATTCATCTCACAGAGTTACATCTGTATTTCGTGGATCTCTTTGCTAGCCTTATTTCTGTGGAATCTGAGAACAGATATATCGTATCCCTTTGAAGACTTTAGGGCCAAAGGAAATATCCTCCGATAACAAAGAGAAAGAAGCTTTCTGAGAAACTTCTTTGTGTTTTGTGAAATCATCTCACAGAGTTACAGCTTTCCCCTCAAGAAGCCTTTCGCTAAGACAGTTCTTGTGGAACTGGCAAAGTGATATTTGGAAGCCCATAGAGGGCTATGGTGAAAAAGGAAATATCCCCAGATGAAATCTGGAAAGAAGATTTCTGAGAAACTGGTTAGTGTTTTGTTAATTCATCTCACAGAGTTACATCTTTATTTCGAGGATCTCTTTGCTAGCCTTATTTCTGTGGAATCTGAGAACAGATATTTCGGATCCCTTTGAAGACTATAGGGCCAAAGGAAATATCCTCCGATAACAAAGAGAAAGAAGCTTTCTGAGAAACTTCTTTGTGTTCTGTGAAATCATCTCACAGAGTTACAGCTTTCCCCTCAGGAAGCCTTTCGCTAAGACAATTCTTGTGGAATTGGCAAAGTGATATTTGGAAGCCCTTAGAGGGCTATGGTGAAAAAGGAAATATCCACAGATGAAATCTGGAAAGAAGCTTTTTGAGAAACTGCTCACTGTTCTTTTAATTCATCTCACAGAGTTACATCTGTATTTCGTGGATCTCTTTGCTAGCCTTATTTCTGTGGAATCTGAGAACAGATATTTCAGATCGCTTTGAAGACTATAGGGCCAAAGGAAATATCCTCCGATAACAAAGAGAAAGAAGCTTTCTGAGAAACTTCTTTGTGTTCTGTGAAATCATCTCACAGAGTTACAGCTTTCCCCTCAAGAAGCCTTTCGCTAAGACAGTTCTTGTGGAATTGGCAAAGTGATATTTGGAATCCCATAGAGGGCTATGGTGAAAAAGGAAATATCCTCAGTTGAAATTTCGAAAGAAGTTTTCTGAGAAACTGCTTAGTATTATGTTAGTTCATCTCACAGAGTTACATCTGTATTTCGTGGATCTCTTTGCTAGTCTTATTTCTGTGGAATCTGAGAACAGATACTTCGGATCCCTTTGAAGACTCTAGGGCCAAAGGAAATATCCTCCGATAACAAAGAGAAAGATGCTTTCTGTGAAACTGCTTTGTGTTCTGTGATATCATCTCACAGAGTTACAGCTTTCCCCTCAAGAAGCCTTTCGCTAAGACAGTTCTTGTGGAATTGGCAAAGTGATATTTGGAAGCCCATAGGGGGCTATCTTGAAAAAGGAAATATCCTCAGATGAAATCTGGAAAGAAGCTTTCTGAGAAATTGATTAGTGTTCTGTTAATTCATCTCACAGAGTTACATCTGTATTTCGTGGATCTCTTTGCTAGCCTTATTTCTGTGGAATCTGAGAACAGATATTTCGGATCCCTTTGAAGACTATAGGGCCAGAGGAAATATCATCCGATAACAAAGAGAAAGAAGCTTTCTGTGAAACTGCTTGGTGTTCTGTGAAATCATCTCACAGAGTTACAGCTTTCCCCTCTAGACGCCTTTCGCTAAGACAGTTCTTGTGGAATTGGCAAAGTGATATTTGGAAGCCTATAGAGGGCTATGGTGAAAAAGGAAATATCCTCAGATGAGATCTGGAAAGAAGCTTTCTGAGAAACTGGATATTGTTTTGTTAATTCATCTCACAGAGTTACATCTGTATTTCGTGGATCTCTTTGCTAGCCTTATTTCTGTGGAATCTGAGAACAGATATTTCGAATCACTTTGAAAACAATAGAGACAATGGAAATGTCCTCCGAAAACAAAGAGAAAGAAGCTTTCTGAGAAACTTCTTTGTGTTCTGTGAAATCATCTCACAGAGTTACAGCTTTCCCCTCAAGAAGCCTTTCGCTAAGACAGTTCTTGTGGAATTGGCAAAGTGATGTTTGGAAGCCCATAGAGGGCTATGGTGAAAAAGGAAATATCCTCAGATGAAATCTGGAAAGAAGCTTTCTGAGAAACTGCTTAGTGTTCTGTTAATTCATCTCACAGAGTTACATCTGTATTTCATGGATCTCTTTGCTAGCCTTATTTCTGTGGAAACTGAGAACAGATATTTCGGATCCCTTTGAACACTACAGGGCCAAAGGAAATATCCTCCGATAACAAAGAGAAAGAAGCTTTTTGAGAAACTTCCTTGTGTTCTGTGAAATCATCTCACAGAGTTACAGCTTTCCCCTCAAATAGCCTTTCGCTAATACAGTTCTTGTGGAATTGGCAAAGTGATATTTGGAAGCCCATAGAGGGCTATGGTGAAAAAGGAAATATCCTCAGATGAAATCTGGAAAGAAGCTTTCTGAGAAACTGCTTAGTGTTCTGCTAATTCATCTTACAAAGTTACTTCTTTATTTCGAGGATCTCTTTGCTAGCCTTATTTCTGTGGAATCTGAGAACAGATATTTCGGATCCCTTTGAAGACTATAGGGCCAAAGGAAATATCCTCCGATAACAAAGAGAAAGAAGCTTTCTGAGAAACTTCTTTGTGTTCTGTGAAATCATCTCACAGAGTTACATCTTTCCCCTCAGGAAGCCTTTCGGTAAGACAATTCTTGTGGAATTGGCAAAGTGATATTTGGAAGCCCTTAGAGGGCTATGGTGAAAAAGGAAATATCCTCAGATGAAATCTGGAAAGAAGCTTTCTGAGAAACTGCTCACTGTTCTCTTAATTCATCTCACAGAGTTACATCTGTATTTCGTGGATCTCTTTGCTAGCCTTATTTCTGTGGAATCTGAGAACAGATATTTCGGATCGCTTTGAAGACTATAGGGCCAAAGGAAAGATCCTCCGATAACAAAGAGAAAGAAGCTTTCTGTGAAACTGCTTTGTGTTCTGTGAAATCATCTCACAGAGTTACAGCTTTCCCCTCAAGAAGCCTTTCGCTAAGACAGTTCTTGTGGAATTATCAAAGTGATATTTGGAAGCCCATAGAGGGCTATCTTGAAAAAGGAAATATCGTCAGATGAAATCTGGAAAGAAGCTTTCTAAGAAACTCCTTAGTGTTCTGTTAATTCATCTCACAGAGTTACATCTGTATTTCGTGGATCTCTTTGCTAGCCTTATTTCTGTGGAATCAGAGAAGAGATATTTCGGATCCCTTTGAAGATTATAGGGCCAAAGGAAATATCCTCCGATAACAAAGAGAAAGAAGCTTTCTGAGAAACTTCTTTGTGTTCTGTGAAATGATCTCACAGCGTTACATCTTTCCCCTCAAGAGGCCTTTCGCTAAGACAGTTCTTGTGGAATTGGCAAAGTGATATTTGGAATCCTACAGTGGGTTCTGGTGAAAAAGGAAATATCCTCAGTTGAAATTTCGAAAGAAGCTTTCTGAGAAACGGCTTAGTGTTCTGTTAATTCATCTCACAGAGTTACAACTGTATTTCGTGGATCTCTTTGCTAGCCTTATTTCTGTGGAATCTGGGAACAGATATTTCGGATCCCTTTGAAGATTATAGGGCCAAAGAAAATATCCTCCGATAACAAAGAGAAAGAAGCTTTCTGAGAAACTTCTTTGTGTTCTGTGAAATCATCTCCCAGAGTTACATCTTTCCCCTAAAGAGGTCTTTCGCTAAGACAGTTCTTGTGGAATTGGCAAAGTGATATTTGGAAGCCCATAGAGGGTTCTGGTGAAAAAGGAAATATCCTCAGTTGAAATTTCGAAAGAAGCTTTCTGAGAAACGGCTTAGTGTTCTGTTAATTAATCTCACAGAGTTACAACTGTATTTCGTGGATCTCTTTGCTAGCCTTATTTCTGTGGAATCTGGGAACAGATATTTCGGATCCCTTTGAACACTTTAGGGCCAAAGGAAATATCCTCCGATAACAAAGAGAAAGAAGCTTTCTGAGAAACTTCTTTGTGTTCTGTGAAATCATCTCACAGAGTTACAGCTTTCCCCTCAAGAAGACTTTCGCTAAGACAGATCTTGTGGAATTGGCAAAGTGATATTTGGAAGCCCATAGAGGTCTATGGTGAAAAAGGAAATATCCTCAGATGAAATCTGGAAAGAAGCTTTCTGAGAAACTGCTTAGTGTTCTGTTAATTCATCTCACAGAGTTACATCTTTATTTCGAGGATCTCTTTGCTAGCCTTATTTCTGTGGAATCTGAGAACAGATATTTCGGATCCCTTTGAAGACTATAGGGCCAAAGAAATATCCTCAGATAACAAAGAGAAAGAAGCTTTCTGAGAAACTTCTTTGTGTTCTGTGAAATCATCTCACAGAGTTACAGCTTTCCCCTCAGGAAGCCTTTCGCTAAGACAATTCTTGTGGAATTGGCAAAGTGATATTTGGAAGCCCTTAGAGGGCTATGGTGAAAAAGGAAATATCCTCAGATGAAATCTGGAAAGAAGCTTTCTGAGAAACTGCTCACTGTTCTGTTAATTCATCTCACAGAGTTACATCTGTATTTCGTGGATCTCTTTGCTAGCCTTATTTCTGTGGAATCTGAAAACAGATATTTCGTATCCCTTTGAAGACTATAGGGCCAAAGGAAATATTCTCCGATAACAAAGAGAAAGAAGCTTTCTGAGAAACTTCTTTGTGTTCTGTGAAATCATCTCACAGAGTTACAGCTTTCCCCTCAAGAAGCCTTTCGCTAAGACAGTTCTTGTGGAATTGGCATAGTGATATTTGGAAGCCCGTAGAGGGCTATGGTGAAAAAGGAAATATCCCCAGATGAAATCTGGAAAGAAGATTTCTGAGAAACTGGTTAGTGTTTTGTTAATTTATCTCACAGATTTACATCTGTATTTCGTGGATCTCTTGGCTAGCTTTATTTCTGTGGAATCTGAGAACAGATATTTCGGATCCCTTTGAAGACTATAGGGCCAAAGGAAATATCCTCCGAAAACAAAGAGAAAGAAGCTTTCTGAGAAACTTCTTTGTGTTCTGTAAAATCATCTCACAGAGTTACAGCTATCCCCTCAAGAAGCCTTTCGCTAAGACAGTTCTTGTGGAATTGGCAAAGTGATATTTGGAAGCCCATAGAGGGCTATGGTGAAAAAGGAAATATCCTCAGGTGAAATCTGGAAAGAAGCTTTCTGAGAAACTGCTTAGTGTTCTGTTAATTCATCTCACAGAGTTACATCTTTATTTCGAGGATCTCTTTGCTAGCCTTATTTCTGTGGAATCTGAGAAAAGATATTTCGGATCCCTTTGAAGACTATAGGGCCAAAGGAAATATCCTCCGATAACAAAGAGAAAGAAGCTTTCTGAGAAACTTCTTTGTGTTCTGTGAAATCATATCACAGAGTTACAGCTTTCCCCTCAGGAAGCCTTTCGCTAAGAAAATTCTTGTGGAATTGGCAAAGTGATATTTGGAAGCCCTTAGAGGGATATGGTGAAAAAGGAAATATCCTCAGATGAAATCTGGAAAGAAGCTTTCTGAGAAACTGCTCACTGTTCTTTTAATTCATCTCACAGAGTTACATCTGTATTTCGTGGATCTCTTTGCTAGCCTTATTTCTGTGGAATCTGAGAACAGATATTTCAGATCGCTTTGAAGACTATAGGGCCAAAGGAAATATCCTCCGATAACAAAGAGAAAGAAGCTTTCTGAGAAACTTCTTTGTGTTCTGTGAAATCATCTCACAGAGTTACAGCTTTCCCCTCAAGAAGGCTTTCGCTAAGACAGTTCTTGTGGAATTGGCAAAGTGATATTTGGAATCCCATAGAGGGCTATGGTGAAAAAGGAAATATCCTTAGTTAAAATTTCGAAAGAAGTTTTCTGAGAAACTGCTTAGTGTTATGTTAGTTCATCTCACAGAGTTACATCTGTATTTCGTGGATCTCTTTGCTAGTCTTATTTCTGTGGAATCTGAGAACAGATACTTCAGATCCCTTTGAAGACTCTAGGGCCAAAGGAAATATCCTCCGATAACAAAGAGAAAGAAGCTTTCTGAGAAACCTCTTTGTGTTATGTGAAATCATCTCACAGAGTTACACCTTTCGCCTCAAGAAGCCTTTCGCTAACACAGTTCTTGTGGAATTGGCAAAGTGATATTTGGAAGCCCATAGAGGGCTATGGTGAAAAAGGAAATATCCTCAGATGAAATCTGGAAAGAAGCTTTCTGCGAAACTGCTTAGTGTTCTGTTAATTCATCTCACAGAGTTTCATATTTATTTCGAGCATCTCTTTGCTAGCCTTATTTCTGTGGAATCTGAGAACAGATATTTCGGATCCCTTTGAAGACTATTGGGCGAAAGGAAATATCCTCCGATAACAAAGAGAAAGAAGCTTTCTGAGAAACTTCTTTGTGTTCTGTGAAATCGTCTCACAGAGTTACAGCTTTCCCTTCAAGAAGCCTTTCGCTAAGACAGTTCTTGTGGAATTGGCAAAGTGATGTTTGGAAGCCCATAGAAGGCTATGGTGAAAAAGGAAATATCCTCAGATGAAATCTGGAAAGAAGCTTTCTGAGAAACTGCTTAGTGTTCTGTTAATTCATCTCACAGAGTTACATCTGTATTTCGTGGATCTCTTTGCTAGCCTTATTTCTGTGGAAACTGAGAACAGATATTTCGGATCCCTTTGAAGACTATAGGGCCAAAGGAAATATCCTCCGATAACAAAGAGAAAGAAGCTTTCTGAGAAACTTCTTTGTGTTCTGTGAAATAATCTCACAGATTTACAGCTTTCCCCTCAAATAGCCTTTCGCTAACACAGTTCTTGTGGAATTGGCAAAGTGATATTTGGAAGCCCATAGAGGGCTATGGTGAAAAAGGAAATACCCTCAGATGAAATCTGGAAAGAAGCTTTCTGAGAAACTGCTTAGTGTTCTGCTAATTCATCTTACAAAGTTACTTCTTTATTTCGAGGATCTCTTTGCTAGCCTTATTTCTGTGGAATCTGAGAACAGATATTTCGGATCCCTTTGAAGACTATAGGGCCAAAGGAAATATCCTCCGATAACAAAGAGAAAGAAGCTTTCTGAGAAACTTCTTTGTGTTCTGTGAAATCATCTCACAGAGTTACAGCTTTCCCCTCAGGAAGCCTTTCGCTAAGACAATTCTTGTGGAATTGGCAAAGTGATATTTGGAAGCCCTTAGAGGGCTATGGTGAAAAAGGAAATATTCTCAGATGAAATCTGGAAAGAAGCTTTCTGAGAAACTGCTTAGTGTTCTGTTAATTCATCTCACAGAGTTACATATTTATTTCGAGCATCTCTTTGCTAGCCTTATTTCTGTGGAATCTGAGAACAGATATTTCGGATCCCTTTGAAGACTATTGGGCCAAAGGAAATATCCTCCGATAACAAAGAGAAAGAAGCTTTCTGAGAAACTTCTTTGTGTTCTGTGAAATCGTCTCACAGAGTTACAGCTTTCGCCTCAAGAAGCCTTTCACTAACACAGTTCTTGTGCAATTGGCAAAGTGATATTTGGAAGCCCATAGAGGGCTATGGTGAAAAAGGAAATATCCTCAGATGAAATCTGGAAAGAAGCTTTCTGAGAAACTGCTTAGTGTTCTGTTAATTCATCTCACAGAGTTACATCTTTATTTCGAGGAACTCTTTGCTAGCCTTATTTCTGTGGAATCTGAGAACAGATATTTCGGATCCCTTTGAAGACTATAGGGCCAAACAAATATCCTCTGATAACAAAGAGAAAGAAGCTTTCTGAGAAACTTCTTTGTGTTCTGTGAAATCATCTCACAGAGTTACACATTTCCCCTCAAGAAGCCTTTCGCTAAGACAGTTCTTGTGGAATTGCAAAGTGATATTTGGAAGCCCATAGAGGGCTATGGTGAAAAAGGAAATATCCTCAGATGAAATCTGGAAAGAAGCTTTCTGAGAAACTGGTTAGTGTTATGTTAATTCATCTCACAGAGTTACATCTGTATTTCGTGGATCTCTTTGCTAGCCTTATTTCTGTGGAATCTGAGAACAGTTATTTCGGATCCCTTTTGAAGACTATAGGGCCAAAGGAAATATCCTCCGAAAACAAAGAGAAAGAAGCTTTCTGAGAAACTTCTTTGTGTTCTGTGAAATCATCTCACAGAGTTACAGCTTTCCCTTCAAGAAGCCTTTCGCTAAGACAGTTCTTGTGGAATTGGCAAAGTCATGTTTAGAAGCCCATAGAGGGCTATGGTGAAAAAGGAAATATCCTCAGATGAGATCTGGAAAGAAGCTTTCTGAGAAACTGCTTAGAGTTCTGTTAATTCATCTCACAGAGTTACATCTGTATTTCATGGATCTCTTTGCTAGCCTTATTTCTGTGGAATCTGAGAACAGATATTTCGGATCCCTTTGAAGACTTTAGGGCCAAAGGAAATATCCTCCGATAACAAAGAGAAAGAAGCTTTCTGAGAAACTTCTTTGTGTTCCGTGAAATCATCTCACAGAGTTACAGCTTTCCCCTCAAGAAGCCTTTCGCTAAGACAGTTTTGTGGAATTGGCAAAGTGATATTTGAAGCCCCTAGAGGGCTATGGTGAAAAAGGAAATATCCTCAGATGAAATCTGGAAAGAAGCTTTCTGAGAAACTGCTCACTGTTCTCTTAATTCATCTCACAGAGTTACATCTGTATTTCGTGGATCTCTTTGCTAGCCTTATTTCTGTGGAATCTGAGAACAGATATTTCGGATCCCTTTGAAGGCTATAGGGACAAAGGAAATATCCTCCGATAAAAAAGAGAAAGAAGCTGTCTGAGCAACTTCTTTGGTCTGTGAAATCATCTCACAGAGTTACAGCTTTCCCCTCAAGAAGCATTTCGCTAAGACCGTTCTTGTGGAATTGGCAAAGTGATATTTGGAAGCCCATAGAGGGCTATGGTGAAATAGGAAATATCCTCAGATGAAATCTGGAATGAAGATTTCTGAGAGACTGCTTAGTGTTCTGTTAACTCATCTCACAGAGTTACATCTGTATTTCGAGGATCTCTTTGCTAGCCTTATTTCTTTGTAATCTGAGAACAGATATTTCGGATCGCTTTGAAGACTATTGGGCCAAAGGAAATATCCTCCGATAACAAAGAGAAAGAAGCTTTCTGAGAAACTTCTTTGTGTTCGGTGAAATCATCTCACAGAGTTACAGCTTTCCCCTCAAGAAGCCTTTCGCAAAGACAGTTCTTGTGGAATTGGCAAAGTGATATTTGGAAGCCCATAGAGGGCTATGGTGAAAAAGGAAATATCCTCAGATGAAATCTGGAAAGAAGCTTTCTGAGAAACTGCTCATTGTTCTTTTAATTCATCTCACAGAGTTTCATCTGTATTTCGTGGATCTCTTTGCTAGCCTTATTTCTGTGGAATCTGAGAACAGATATTTCGGATCCCTTTGAAGACTATAGGGCCAAAGGAAATATCCTCCGATAACAAAGAGAAAGAAGCTCTCTGAAAAACTTCTTTGTGTTCTGTGAAATCGTCTCACAGAGTTACAGCTTTCGCCTCAAGAAGCCTTTCACTAACACAGTTCTTGTGGAATTGGCAAAGTGATATTTGGAAGCCCATAGAGGGCTATGGTGAAAAAGGAAATATCCTCAGATGAAATCTGGAAAGAAGCTTTCTGAGAAACTGCTTAGTGTTCTGTTAATTCATCTCACAGAGTTACATCTTTATTTCGAGGAACTCTTTGCTAGCCTTATTTCTGTGGAATCTGAGAGCAGATATTTTGGATCCCTTTGAAGACTATAGGGCCAAAAAAATATCCTCCGATAACAAAGAGAAAGAAGCTTTCTGAGAAACTTCTTTGTGTTCTGTGAAATCATCTCACAGAGTTACAGCTTTCCCCTCAGGAAGACTTTCGCTAACACAATTCTTGTGGAATTGGCAAAGTGATATTTGGAAGCCCTTAGAGGGCTATGGTGAAAAAGGAAATATCCTCAGATGAAATCTGGAAAGAAGCTTTCTGAGAAACTGCTCATTGTTCTGTTAATTCATCTCACAGAGTTACATCTGTATTTCGTGGATTTCTTTGCTAGCCTTATTTCTGTGGAATCTGAGAACAGATATTTCGGATCCCTTTGAAGACTATAGGTCCAAAGGAAATATCCTCCGAAAACAAAGAGAAAGAAGCTTTCTGAGAAACTTCTTTGTGTTCTGTGAAATCATCTCACAGAGTTACAGCTTTCCCCTCAAGAAGCCTTTCGCTAAGACAGTTCTTGTGGAATTGGCAAAGTGATATTTGGAAGCCCATAGAGGGCTATGGTGAAAAAGGAAATATCCTCAGATGAAATCTGGAAAGAAGCTTTCTGAGAAACTGCTTAGTGTTCTGTTAATTCATCTCACAGAGTTACATCTGTATTTCGTGGATCTCTTTGCTAGCCTTATTTCTGTGGAATCTGAGAACAGATATTTCGGATCCCTTTGAAGACTATAGGGCCAAAGGAAATAACCTCCGATAACAAAGAGAAAGAAGCTTTCTGAGAAACTTCTTTGTGTTCTGTGAAATCATCTCACAGAGTTACAGCTTTCGCCTCAAGAAGCCTTTCGCTAACACAGTTCTTGTGGAATTGGCAAAGTGATATTTGGAAGCCCATAGAGGGCTATGGTGAAAAAGGAAATATCCTCAGATGAAATCTGGAAAGAAGCTTTCTGAGAAACTGGTTAGTGTTTTGTTAATTCATCTCACAGAGTTACATCTGTATTTCGTGGATCTCTTTGCTAGCCTTATTTCTGTGGAATCTGAGAACAGATATTTCGGATCCCTTTTGAAGACTATAGGGCCAAAGGAAATATCCTCCGAAAACAAAGAGAAAGAAGCTTTCTGAGAAACTTCTTTGTGTTCTGTGAAATCATCTCACAGACTTACAGGTTTCCCTTCAAGAAGCCTTTCGCTGAGACAGTTCTTGTGGAATTGGCAAAGTGATATTTGGAAGCCCATAGAGGGCTATGGTGAAAAAGGAAATATCCTCAGATGAAATCTGGAAAGAAGCTTTCGGAGAAACTGCTTGGTGTTCTGTTAATTCATCTCACAGAGTTACATCTGTATTTCGTGGATATCTTTGCTAGCCTTATTTCTGTGGAATCAGAGAAGAGATATTTCGGATCCCTTTGAAGATTATAGGGCCAAAGGAAATATCCTCCGATAACAAAGAGAAAGAAGCTTTCTGAGAAACTTCTTTGTGTTCTGTGAAATCATCTCACAGAGTTACATCTTTCCCCTCAAGAGGCCTTTCGCTAAGACAGTTCTTGTGGAATTGGCAAAGTGATATTTGGAATCCTACAGAGGGTTCTGGTGAAAAAGGAAATATCCTCAGTTGAAATTTCGAAAGAAGCTTTCTGAGAAACGGCTTAGTGTTCTGTTAATTCATCTCACAGAGTTACAACTGTATTTCGTGGATCTCTTTGCTAGCCTTATTTCTGTGGAATCTGGGAACAGATATTTCGGATCCTTTTGAAGATTATAGGGCCAAAGAAAATATCCTCCGATAACAAAGAGAATGAAGCTTTCTGAGAAACTTCTTTGTGTTCTGCGAAATCATCTCCCAGAGTTACATCTTTCCTCTAAAGAGGAATTTCGCTAAGACAGTTCTTGTGGAATTGGCAAAGTGATATTTGGAAGCCCATAGAGGGTTCTGGTGAAAAAGGAAATATCCTCAGTTGAAATTTCGAAAGAAGCTTTCTGAGAAACGGCTTAGTGTTCTGTTAATTAATCTCACAGAGTTACAACTGTATTTCGTGGATCTCTTTGCGAGCCTTATTTCTGTGGAATCTGGGAACAGATATTTCGGATCCCTTTGAACACTTTAGGGCCAAAGGAAATATCCTCCGATAACAAAGAGAAAGAAGCTTTCTGAGAAAATTCTTTGTGTTCTGTGAAATCATCTCACAGAGTTACAGCTTTCCCCTCAAGAAGACTTTCGCTAAGACACTTCTTGTGGAATTGGCAAAGTGATATTTGGAAGCCCATACAGGGCTATGGTGAAAAAGGAAATATCCTCAGATCAAATCTGGAAAGAAGCTTTCTGAGAAACTGCTTAGTGTTCTGTTAATACATCTCACAGAGTTACATCTTCATTTCGAGGATCTCCTTGCTAGCCTTATTTCTGTGGAATCTGAGAACAGATATTTCGGATTCCTTTGAAGACTATAGGGCCAAAGGAAATATCCTCCGATAACAAAGAGAAAGAAGCTTTCTGAGAAACTTCTTTGTGTTCTGTGAAATCATCTCACAGAGTTACAGCTTTCCCCTCAGGAAGCCTTTCGCTAAGACAATTCTTGTGAAATTGGCAAAGTGATATTTGGAAGCCCTTAGAGGGCTATGTTGAAAAAGGAAATATCCTCAGATGAAATCTGGAAAGAAGCTTTCTGAGAAACTGCTCACTGTTCTGTTAATTCATCTCACAGAGTTACATCTGTATTTCGTGGATCTCTTTGCTAGCCTTATTTCTGTGGAATCTGAGAACAGATATATCGTATCCCTTTGAAGACTTTAGGGCCAAAGGAAATATCCTCCGATAACAAAGAGAAAGAAGCTTTCTGAGAAACTTCTTTGTGTTTTGTGAAATCATCTCACAGAGTTACAGCTTTCCCCTCAAGAAGCCTTTCGCTAAGACAGTTCTTGTGGAACTGGCAAAGTGATATTTGGAAGCCCATAGAGGGCTATGGTGAAAAAGGAAATATCCCCAGATGAAATCTGGAAAGAAGATTTCTGAGAAACTGGTTAGTGTTTTGTTAATTCATCTCACAGATTTACATCTGTATTTCGTGGATCTCTTGGCTAGCCTTATTTCTGTGGAATCTGAGAACAGATATTTCGGATCCCTTTGAAGACTATAGGGCCAAAGGAAATATCCTCCGAAAACAAAGAGAAAGAAGCTTTCTGAGAAACTTCTTTTTGTTCTGTAAAATCATCTCACAGAGTTACAGCTTTCCCCTCAAGAAGCCTTTCGCTAAGACAGTTCTTTTGGAATTGGCAAAGTGATATTTGGAAGCCCATAGAGGTCTATGGTGAAAAAGGAATTATCCTCAGATGAAATCTGGAAAGAAGCTTTCTGAGAAACTGCTTAGTGTTCTGTTAATTCATCTCACAGAGTTACATATTTATTTCGAGGATCTCTTTGCTAGCCTTATTTCTGTGGAATCTGAGAACAGATATTTCGGATCCCTTTGAAGACTATAGGGCCAAAGGAAATATCCTCCGATAACAAAGAGAAAGAAGCTTTCTGAGAAACTTCTTTGTGTTCTGTGAAATCATCTCACAGAGTTACAGCTTTCCCCTCAGGAAGCCTTTCGCTAAGACAATTCTTGTGGAATTGGCAAAGTGATATTTGGAAGCCCTTAGAGGGCTATGGTGAAAAAGGAAATATCCACAGATGAAATCTGGAAAGAAGCTTTTTGAGAAACTGCTCACTGTTCTTTTAATTCATCTCACAGAGTTACATCTGTATTTCGTGGATCTCTTTGCTAGCCTTATTTCTGTGGAATCTGAGAACAGATATTTCAGATCGCTTTGAAGACTATAGGGCCAAAGGAAATATCCTCCGATAACAAAGAGAAAGAAGCTTTCTGAGAAACTTCTTTGTGTTCTGTGAAATCATCTCACAGAGTTACAGCTTTCCCCTCAAGAAGCCTTTCGCTAAGACAGTTCTTGTGGAATTGGCAAAGTGATATTTGGAATCCCATAGAGGGCTATGGTGAAAAAGGAAATATCCTCAGTTGAAATTTCGAAATAAGTTTTCTGAGAAACTGCTTAGTATTATGTTAGTTCATCTCACAGAGTTACATCTGTATTTCGTGGATCTCTTTGCTAGTCTTATTTCTGTGGAATCTGAGAACAGATACTTCGGATCCCTTTGAAGACTCTAGGGCCAAAGGAAATATCCTCCGATAACAAAGAGAAAGATGCTTTCTGTGAAACTCCTTTGTGTTCTGTGATATCATCTCACAGAGTTACAGCTTTCCCCTCAAGAAGCCTTTCGCTAAGACAGTTCTTGTGGAATTGGCAAAGTGATATTTGGAAGCCCATAGGGGGCTATCTTGAAAAAGGAAATATCCTCAGATGAAATCTGGAAAGAAGCTTTCTGAGAAATTGATTAGTGTTCTGTTAATTCATCTCACAGAGTTACATCTGTATTTCGTGGATCTCTTTGCTAGCCTTATTTCTGTGGAATCTGAGAACAGATATTTCGGATCCCTTTGAAGACTATAGGGCCAGAGGAAATATCATCCGATAACAAAGAGAAAGAAGCTTTCTGTGAAACTGCTTGGTGTTCTGTGAAATCATCTCACAGAGTTACAGCTTTCCCCTTTAGACGCCTTTCGCTAAGACAGTTCTTGTGGAATTGGCAAAGTGATATTTGGAAGCCTATAGAGGGCTATGGTGAAAAAGGAAATATCCTCAGATGAGATCTGGAAAGAAGCTTTCTGAGAAACTGGATATTGTTTTGTTAATTCATCTCACAGAGTTACATCTGTATTTCGTGGATCTCTTTGCTAGCCTTATTTCTGTGGAATCTGAGAACAGATATTTCGAATCACTTTGAAAACAATAGAGACAAAGGAAATGTCCTCCGAAAACAAAGAGAAAGAAGCTTTCTGAGAAACTTCTTTGTGTTCTGTGAAATCATCTCACAGAGTTACAGCTTTCCCCTCAAGAAGCCTTTCGCTAAGACAGTTCTTGTGGAATTGGCAAAGTGATGTTTGGAAGCCCATAGAGGGCTATGGTGAAAAAGGAAATATCCTCAGATGAAATCTGGAAAGAAGCTTTCTGAGAAACTGCTTAGTGTTCTGTTAATTCATCTCACAGAGTTACATCTGTATTTCATGGATCTCTTTGCTAGCCTTATTTCTGTGGAAACTGAGAACAGATATTTCGGATCCCTTTGAACACTACAGGGCCAAAGGAAATATCCTCCGATAACAAAGAGAAAGAAGCTTTTTGAGAAACTTCCTTGTGTTCTGTGAAATCATCTCACAGAGTTACAGCTTTCCCCTCAAATAGCCTTTCGCTAATACAGTTCTTGTGGAATTGGCAAAGTGATATTTGGAAGCCCATAGAGGGCTATGGTGAAAAAGGAAATATCCTCAGATGAAATCTGGAAAGAAGCTTTCTGAGAAACTGCTTAGTGTTCTGCTAATTCATCTTACAAAGTTACTTCTTTATTTCGAGGATCTCTTTGCTAGCCTTATTTCTGTGGAATCTGAGAACAGATATTTCGGATCCCTTTGAAGACTATAGGGCCAAAGGAAATATCCTCCGATAACAAAGAGAAAGAAGCTTTCTGAGAAACTTCTTTGTGTTCTGTGAAATCATCTCACAGAGTTACATCTTTCCCCTCAGGAAGCCTTTCGGTAAGACAATTCTTGTGGAATTGGCAAAGTGATATTTGGAAGCCCTTAGAGGGCTATGGTGAAAAAGGAAATATCCTCAGATGAAATCTGGAAAGAAGCTTTCTGAGAAACTGCTCACTGTTCTCTTAATTCATCTCACAGAGTTACATCTGTATTTCGTGGATCTCTTTGCTAGCCTTATTTCTGTGGAATCTGAGAACAGATATTTCGGATCGCTTTGAAGACTATAGGGCCAAAGGAAAGATCCTCCGATAACAAAGAGAAAGAAGCTTTCTGTGAAACTGCTTTGTGTTCTGTGAAATCATCTCACAGAGTTACAGCTTTCCCCTCAAGAAGCCTTTCGCTAAGACAGTTCTTGTGGAATTATCAAAGTGATATTTGGAAGCCCATAGAGGGCTATCTTGAAAAAGGAAATATCGTCAGATGAAATCTGGAAAGAAGCTTTCTGAGAAACTCCTTAGTGTTCTGTTAATTCATCTCACAGAGTTACATCTGTATTTCGTGGATCTCTTTGCTAGCCTTATTTCTGTGGAATCAGAGAAGAGATATTTCGGATCCCTTTGAAGATTATAGGGCCAAAGGAAATATCCTCCGATAACAAAGAGAAAGAAGCTTTCTGAGAAACTTCTTTGTGTTCTGTGAAATCATCTCACAGCGTTACATCTTTCCCCTCAAGAGGCCTTTCGCTAAGACAGTTCTTGTGGAATTGGCAAAGTGATATTTGGAATCCTACAGTGGGTTCTGGTGAAAAAGGAAATATCCTCAGTTGAAATTTCGAAAGAAGCTTTCTGAGAAACGGCTTAGTGTTCTGTTAATTCATCTCACAGAGTTACAACTGTATTTCGTGGATCTCTTTGCTAGCCTTATTTCTGTGGAATCTGGGAACAGATATTTCGGATCCCTTTGAAGATTATAGGGCCAAAGAAAATATCCTCCGATAACAAAGAGAAAGAAGCTTTCTGAGAAACTTCTTTGTGTTCTGTGAAATCATCTCCCAGAGTTACATCTTTCCCCTAAAGAGGTCTTTCGCTAAGACAGTTCTTGTGGAATTGGCAAAGTGATATTTGGAAGCCCATAGAGGGTTCTGGTGAAAAAGGAAATATCCTCAGTTGAAATTTCGAAAGAAGCTTTCTGAGAAACGGCTTAGTGTTCTGTTAATTAATCTCACAGAGTTACAACTGTATTTCGTGGATCTCTTTGCTAGCCTTATTTCTGTGGAATCTGGGAACAGATATTTCGGATCCCTTTGAACACTTTAGGGCCAAAGGAAATATCCTCCGATAACAAAGAGAAAGAAGCTTTCTGAGAAACTTCTTTGTGTTCTGTGAAATCATCTCACAGAGTTACAGCTTTCCCCTCAAGAAGACTTTCGCTAAGACAGATCTTGTGGAATTGGCAAAGTGATATTTGGAAGCCCATAGAGGTCTATGGTGAAAAAGGAAATATCCTCAGATGAAATCTGGAAAGAAGCTTTCTGAGAAACTGCTTAGTGTTCTGTTAATTCATCTCACAGAGTTACATCTTTATTTCGAGGATCTCTTTGCTAGCCTTATTTCTGTGGAATCTGAGAACAGATATTTCGGATCCCTTTGAAGACTATAGGGCCAAAGAAATATCCTCCGATAACAAAGAGAAAGAAGCTTTCTGAGAAACTTCTTTGTGTTCTGTGAAATCATCTCACAGAGTTACAGCTTTCCCCTCAGGAAGCCTTTCGCTAAGACAATTCTTGTGGAATTGGCAAAGTGATATTTGGAAGCCCTTAGAGGGCTATGGTGAAAAAGGAAATATCCTCAGATGAAATCTGGAAAGAAGCTTTTTGAGAAACTGCTCAATGTTCTTTTAATTCATCTCACAGAGTTACATCTGTATTTCGTGGATCTCTTTGCTAGCCTTATTTCTGTGGAATCTGAGAACAGATATTTCAGATCGCTTTGAAGACTATAGGGCCAAAGGAAATATCCTCCGATAACAAAGAGAAAGAAGCTTTCTGAGAAACTTCTTTGTGTTCTGTGAAATCATCTCACAGAGTTACAGCTTTCCCCTCAAGAAGCCTTTCGCTAAGACAGTTCTTGTGGAATTGGCAAAGTGATATTTGGAATCCCATAGAATGCTATGGTGAAAAAGGAAATATCCTAAGTTGAAATTTCGAAAGAAGTTTTCTGAGAAACTGTTTAGTGTTATGTTAGTTCATCTCACAGAGTTACATCTGTATTTCGTGGATCTCTTTGCTAGTCTTATTTCTGTGGAATCTGAGAACAGATACTTCGGATCCCTTTGAAGACTCTAGGGCCAAAGGAAATATCCTCCGATAACAAAGAGAAAGATGCTTTCTGTGAAACTGCTTTGTGTTCTGTGGTATCATCTCACAGAGTTACAGCTTTCCCCTCAAGAAGCCTTTCGCTAAGACAGTTCTTGTGGAATTGGCAAAGTGATATTTGGAAGCCCATAGGGGGCTATCTTGAAAAAGGAAATATCCTCAGATGAAATCTGGAAAGAAGCTTTCTGAGAAATTGCTTAGTGTTCTGTTAATTCATCTCACAGAGTTACATCTGTATTTCGTGGATCTCTTTGCTAGCCTTATTTCTGTGGAATCTGAGAACAGATATTTCGGATCCCTTTGAAGACTATAGGGCGAGAGGAAATATCATCCGATAACAAAGAGAAAGAAGCTTTCTGTGAAACTGCTTGGTGTTCTGTGAAATCATCTCACAGAGTTACAGCTTTCCCCTCTAGACGCCTTTCGCTAAGACAGTTCTTGTGGAATTGGCAAAGTGATATTTGGAAGCCCATAGAGGGCTATGGTGAAAAAGGAAATATCCTCAGATGAAATCTGGAAAGAAGTTTTCTGAGAAACTGCTCAGTGTTCTTTTAATTCATCTCACAGAGTTACATCTGTATTTTGTGGATCTCTCTGCTAGCCTTATTTCCGTAGAATGTGAGAAAAGATATTTCGGATCCCTTTGAAGACTATAGCGCCAAAGGAAATATCCTCCGATAACAAAGAGAAAGAAGCTTTCTGAGAAACTTCTTTGTGTTCTGTGAAATCATCTCACAGAGTTACAGCTTTCCCCTCAGTAAGCCTTTCGGTAAGACAATTCTTGCGGAATTGGCAAAGTGATATTTGGAAGCCCTTAGAGGGCTATGGTGAAAAAGGAAATATCCTCAGATGAAATCTGGAAAGAAGCTTTCTGAGAAACTGCTCACTATTCCCTTAATTCATCTCACAGAGTTACATCTGAATTTCGTGGATCTCTTTGCTAGCCTTATTTCTGTGGAATCTGAGAACAGATATTTCGGATCGCTTTGAAGACTATAGGGCCAAAGGAAATATCCTCCGATAACAAAGAGAAAGAAGCTTTCTGAGAAACTTCTTTCTGTTCTGTGATATCATCTCACAGAGTTACAGCTTTCCCCTCAAGAAGCCTTTCGCTAAGACAGTTCTTGTGGAATTGGCAAAGTGATATTTGGAAGCCCATAGAGGGCTATCTTGAAAAAGGAAATATCCTCAGATGAAATCTGGAAAGAAGCTTTCTGAGAAACTGCTTAGTGTTCTGTTAATTCATCTCACAGAGTTACATCTGTATTTCGTGGATCTCTTTGCTAGCCTTATTTCTGTGCAATCTGAGAACAGATATTTCGGATCCCTTTGAACATTATAGGGCCAAAGGAAATATCCTCCGATAACAAAGAGAAAGAAGTCTTCTGAGAAACTGCTCAGTGTTCTTTTAATTCATCTCACAGAGTTACATCTGTATTTTGTGGATCTCTCTGCTAGCCTTATTTCCGTAGAATGTGAGAACAGATATTTCGGATCCCTTTGAAGACTATAGCGCCAAAGGAAATAACCTCCGATAACAAAGAGAAAGAAGCTTTCTGAGAAACTTCTTTGTGTTCTGTGAAATCATCTCACAGAGTTACAGCTTTCCCCTCAAGAAGCCTTTCACTAAGACAGTTCTTGTGGAATTGGCAAGGTGATATTTGGAAGCCCATAGAGGGCTATGGTGAAAAAGGAAATATCCTCAGTTGAAATTTCGAAAGAAGATTTCTGAGAATCTGCTTAGTGTTCTGTTAATTCATCTCACAGCGTTACATCTATATTTCGTGGATCTCTTTGCAAGCCTTATTTCTGTGGAATATGACAACAGATATTTCGGATCCCTTTGAACACTATAGGGCCAAAGGAAATATCCTCCGATAACAAAGAGAAATAAGCTTTCTGAAAAACTTCTTTGTCTTCTGTGAAATCATCTCACAGAGTTACAGCTTTCCCCTCAAGAAGCCTTTCGCTAAGACAGTTCTTGTGGAATTGGCAAAGTGATATTTGGAAGCCCATAGAGGGCTATGGTGAAAAAGGAAATATCCTCAGTTGAAATTTCGAAAGAAGCTTTCTGAGAAAATGCTTAGTGTTCTGCTAATTCATCTCACAGAGTTACCTCTGTATTTCGTGGATCTCTTTCCTAGCCTTATTTCTGTGGAATCTGAGAACAGATATTTCGTATCTCATTGAAGACTATAGGGCCCAAGGAAATATCCTCCGATAACAAAGAGAAAGAAGCTTTCTGTGAAACTGCTTTGTGTTCTGTGAAATCATCTCACAGAGTTTCAGCTTTTCCGTCTAGAAGTCTTTCGCTTAGACATTTCTTGTGGAATTGGCAAAGTAATATTTGGAAGCCCATAGAGGTCTATGTTGAAAAAGGAAATATCCTCAGGTGAAATCTGGAAAGAGGTTTACTGAGAAACGGCTTAGTGTTCTGTTAATTCATCTCACAGAGTTACAGCTTTCCCCTCAGTAAGCCTTTCGCTAAGACAGTTCTTGTGGAATTGGCAAAGTGATATTTGGAAGCCCATAGAGGGCTATGAGGAAAAGGAAATATCCTCAGTTGAAATTTCAAAAGAAGCTTTCTGAGAAACTGCTCACTGTTCTCTTAATTCATCTCACAGAGTTACATCTGTATTTCGTGGATCTCTTTGCTAGCCTTATTTCTGTGGAATCTGAGAACAGATATTTTGGATCCCTTTGAAGACTATAGGGCCAAAGGAAATATCCTCCCATAACAAAGAGAAAGAAGCTTTCTGAGAAACTTCTTTGTGTTCTGTGAAATCATCTCACAGAGTTACAGCTTTCCCCTCAAGAAGCCTTTCGCTAAGACAGTTCTTGTGGAATTGGCAAAGTGATATTTGGAAGCCCATAGAGGGCTATGGCGAAAAAGGAAATATCCTCAGTGGAAATTTCGAAAGAAGCTTTCTGAGAAACTGCTTAGTGTTCTGTTAATTCATCTCACAGAGTTACATCTGTGTTTCGTGGATCTCTTTGCTAGCCTTATTTCTGTGGAATCTGAGAACAGATATTTCGCATCCCTTTGAAGACTATAGGGCTAAAGGAAATATCCTCCGATAACAAAGAGAAAGAAGCTTTCTGAGAAACTTCTTTGTGTTCTGTGAAATCATCTCACAGAGTTACAGCTTTCCCCTCAAGAAGCCTTTCGCTAACACAGTTCTTGTGGAATTGGCAATGTGATATTTGGAAGCCCATTGAGGGCTATGGTAAAAAAGGAAATATCCTCAGAGGAAATCTGGAAAGAAGCTTTCTGAGAAACTGCTCAGTGTTCTTTTAATTCATCTCACAGAGTTACATCTTTATTTCGAGGATCTCTTTGCTAGCCTTTTTTCTGTGGAATCTGAGAACAGATATTTCGCATCCCTTTGAAGACTATAGGGCCAAAGGAAATATCCTCCGATAAGAAAGAGAAAGAAGCTTTCTGAGAAACTTCTTTGTGTTCTGTGAAATCATCTCACAGAGTTACAGCTTTCCCCTCAGTAAGCTTTTCGGTAAGACAATTCTTGCGGAATTGGCAAAGTGATATTTGGAAGCCCATAGAGGGCTATGGTGAAATAGGAAATATCCTCAGATGAAATCTGGAAAGAAGCTTTCGGAGAAACTGGTTAGTGTTCTGTTAATTTATCTCACAGAGTTACATCTTTATTTCGAGCATCTCTTTGCTAGCCTTATTTCTGTGGAATCTGAGAAGAGATATTTCGGATCCCTTTGTAGACTACAGGGCCAAAGGAAATATCCTCCGATAACAAAGAGAAAGAAGCTTTCTGAGAAACATCTTTGTGTTCTGTGAAATCACCTCACAGAGTTACAGCTTTCCCCTCAAGAAGCCTTTCGCTAAGACAGTTCTTGTGGAATTGGCAAAGTGATATTTTGAAGCCCATGGAGGGCTATGGTGAAAAAGGAAATAACCTCAGATGAAATCGGGAAAGAAGCTTTCTGAAAAACTGCTCTGTGTTCTTTTAATTCATCTCACAGAGTTACATCTGGATTTCGTGGATCTCTTTGCTAGCCTTATTTCTGTGGCATCTGAGAACAGATATTTCGGATCCCTTTGAACACTATAGGGGCAAAGGAAATATCCTCCGATAACAAAGAGAAAGAAGCTTTCTGAGAAACTTCTTTGTGTTCTGTGAAATCATCTCACAGAGTTACAGCTTTCCCCTCAAGAAGCCTTTCGCTAAGACAGTTCTTGTGGAATTGGCAAAGTGTTATTTGGAAGCCCACGGAGGGCTACGATGAAAAAGGAAATATCCTCAGATGAAATCTGGAAAGAAGCTTTCTGAGAAACTGCTCAGTGTTCTTTTAATTCATCTCACAGAGTTACATCTGTATTTTGTGGATCTCTTTGCTAGCCTTATTTCTGTGGAATCTGAGAAAAGATATTTCGGATCGCTTTGAAGACTATAGAGCCAAAGGAAATATCCTCCGATAACAAAGAGAAAGAAGCTTTCTGAGAAACTTCTTTGTGTTCTGTGAAATCATCTCAGAGAGTTACAGCTTTCCCCTCAAGAAGCCTTTCGCTAAGACAGTTCTTGTGGAATGGGCAAAGTGATATTTGGAAGCCCATAGAGGGCTATGGTGAAAAAGGAAATATCCTCAGTTGAAATTTCGAAAGAAGCTTTCTGAGAAACTGCTTAGTGTTCTGTTAATTCATCTCACAGAGTTACATCTGTATTTCGTGGATCTCTTTGCTAGCCTTATTTCTGTGGAATCTGAGAACAGATATTTCGGATCCCTTTGAACACTATAGGGCCAAAGGAAATATCCTCCGATAACAAAGAGAAAGAAGCTTTCTGTGAAACTCCTTTGTGTTCTGTGAAATCACCTCACAGAGTTACAGCTTTCCCCTCAAGAAGCCTTTCGCTAAGACAGTTCTTGTGGAATTGGCAAAGTGATATTTGGAAGCCCATGGAGGGCTATGGTGAAAAAGGAAATAACCTCAGATGAAATCGGGAAAGAAGCTTTCTGAAAAACTGCTCTGTGTTCTTTTAATTCATCTCACAGAGTTACATCTGGATTTCGTGGATCTCTTTGCTAGCCTTATTTCTGTGGCATCTGAGAACAGATATTTCGGATCCCTTTGAACACTATAGGGGCAAAGGAAATATCCTCCGATAACAAAGAGAAAGAAGCTTTCTGAGAAACTTCTTTGTGTTCTGTGAAATCATCTCACAGAGTTACAGCTTTCCCCTCAAGAAGCCTTTCGCTAAGACAGTTCTTGTGGAACTGGCAAAGTGTTATTTGGAAGCCCACGGAGGGCTACGATGAAAAAGGAAATATCCTCAGATGAAATCTGGAAAGAAGCTTTCTGAGAAACTGCTCAGTGTTCTTTTAATTCATCTCACAGAGTTACATCTGTATTTTGTGGATCTCTTTGCTAGCCTTATTTCTGTGGAATCTGAGAAAAGATATTTCGGATCGCTTTGAAGACTATAGAGCCAAAGGAAATATCCTCCGATAACAAAGAGAAAGAAGCTTTCTGAGAAACTTCTTTGTGTTCTGTGAAATCATATCACAGAGTTACAGATTTCCCCTCAAGAAGCCTTTCGCTAAGACACTTCTTGTGGAATTGGCAAAGTGATATTTGGAAGCCCATAGAGGGCTATGGTGAAAAAGGAAATATCCTCATTTGAAATTTCGAAAGAAGCTTTCTGAGAAACTGCTTAGTGTTCTGTTAATTCATCTCACAGAGTTACATCTGTATTTCGTGGATCTCTTTGCTAACCTTATTTCTGTGGAATCTGAGAACAGGTATTTCGGATCCCTTTGAAGACTATAGGGCCAAAGGAAATATCCTCCGATAACAAAGAGAAAGAAGCTTTCTGAGAAACTTCTATGTGTTCCGTGAAATCATCTCACAGAGTTACAGCTTTCCCCTCAAGAAGCCTTTCGCTAAGACAGTTCTTGTGGAATTGGCAAAGTGATATTTGGAAGCCCATAGAGGGATATGATGAAAAAGGAAATATCCTCAGTTGAAATTTCGAAAGAAGCTTTCTGAGAAACTGCTTAGTGTTCTGTTAATTCATCTCACAGAGTTACATCTGTATTTCGTGGATCTCTTTGCTAGCCTTATTTCTGTGGAATCTGAGAACAGATATTTCGGATTCCTTTGAACACTATAGGGGCAAAGGAAATATCCTCCGATAACAAAGAGAAAGAAGCTTTCTGTGAAACTCCTTTGTTTTCTGTGAAATCATCTCACAGAGTTACAGCTTTCCCCTCAAGAAGCCTTTCGCTAAGACAGTTCTTGTGGAATTGGCAAAGTGATATTTGGAAGCCCATAGAGGGCTATGGTGAAAAAGGAAATATCCTCAGATGAAATCTGGAAAGAAGCTTTCTGAGAAACTGCTTAGTGTTCTTTTAATTCATCTCACAGAGTTACATCTGTATTTCGTGGATCTCTTTGCTAGCCTTATTTCTGTGGAATCTGAGAACAGATATTTCGGATCCCTTTGAAGACTATAGGGCCAAAGGAAATATCCTCCGATAACAAAGAGAAAGAAGCTTTCTGAGAAACTTCTTTGTGTTCAGTGAAATCATCTCACAGAGTTACAGCTTTCCCATCAAGAAACCTTTCGCTAAGACAGTTCTTGTGGAATTGGCAAAGTGATGTTTGGAAGCCCATAGAGGGCTATGGTGAAAAAGGAAATATCCACAGATGAAATCTGGAAAGAAGCTTTCTGAGAAACTGCTTAGTGTTCTGTTAATTCATCTCACAGAGTTACATCTGTATTTCGTGGATCTCTTTGCTAGCCTCATTTCTGTGGAAACTGAGAACAGATATTTCGGATCCCTTTGAACACTATAGGGCCAAAGGAAATATACTCCGATAACAAAGAGAAACAAGCTTTCTGAGAAACTTCTTTGTCTTCTGTGAAATCATCTCACAGAGTTACAGCTTTCCCGTCAAATAGCCTTTCGCTAACACAGTTCTTGTGGAATTGGCAAAGTGATATTTGGAAGCCCATAGAGGGCTATGGTGAAAAAGGAAATATCCTCAGATGAAATCTGGAAAGAAGCTTTCTGAGAAACTGCTTAGTGTTCTGCTAATTCATCTTACAGAGTTACATCTTTATTTCGAGGATCTCTTTGATAGCCTTATTTCTGTGGAATCTGAGAACAGATATTTCGGATCCCTTTGAACAGTATAGGGCCAAAGGAAATATCCTCCGATAACAAAGAGAAAGAAGCTTTATGAGAAACTTCTTTGTGTTCTGTGAAATCATCTCACAGAGTTACACCTTTCCCCTCAAGAAGCCTTTCGCTAAGACAATTCTTGTGGAATTGGCAAAGTGATATTTGGAAGCCCTTAGAGGGCTATGGTGAAAAAGGAAATATCCTCAGATGAAATCTGGAAAGAAGCTTTCTGAGAAACTGCTCACTGTTCTCTTAATTCATCTCACAGAGTTACATCTGTATTTCCTGGATCTCTTTGCTAGCCTTATTTCTGTGGAATCTGAGAACAGATATTTCGGATCGCTTTGAAGTCTATAGGGCCAAAGGAAATATCCTCCGATAACAAAGAGAAAGAAGCTTTCTGAGAAACTTCTTTGTGTTCTGTGAAATCATCTCACAGAGTTACAGCTTTCCCCTCAAGAAGCCTGTCGCTAAGACAGTTCTTGTGGAATTGGCAAAGTGATGTTTGGAAGCCCATAGAGGGCTATGGTGAAAAAGGAAATATCCTCAGTTGAAATTTCGAAAGAAGTTTTCTGAGAAACTGCTTAGTGTTCTGTTAATTCATCTCACAGAGTTATATCTGTATTTCATGGATCTCTTTGCTGGCCTTATTTCTGTGGAATCTGAGAACAGATATTTCGGATCCCTTTGAACACTATAGGGCCAAAGGAAATATCCTCCGATAACAAAGAGAAAGAAGCTTTCTGTGAAACTGCTTTGTGTTCTGTGATATCATCTCACAGAGTTACAGCTTTCCCCTCAAGAAGCCTTTCGCTAAGATAGTTCTTGTGGAATTGGCAAAGTGATATTTGGAAGCCCATAGAGGGCTATCTTGAAAAAGGAAATATCCTCAGATGAAATCTGGAAAGAAGCTTTCTGAGAAACTGCTTAGTGTTCTGTTAATTCATCTCACAGAGTTACATCTGTGTTTCGTGGATCTCTTTGCTAGCCTTATTTCTGTGCAATCTGAGAACAGATATTTCGGATCCCTTTGAAGACTATAGGGCCAAAGGAAATACCCTCCGATAACAAAGAGAAAGAAGCTTTCTGAGAAACTTCTTTGTGTTCTGTGAAATCATCTCACAGAGTTACAGCTTTCCCCTCAAGAAGCCTTTCGCTAAGGCAGTTCTTGTGGAAGTGGCAAAGTGATATTTGCAAGCCCATAGAGGGCTATGGTGAAAAAGAAAATATCCTCAGTTGAAATTTCGAAAGAAGCTTTCTGAGAAACTGCTTAGTGTTCTGTTAATTCATCTCACAGCGTTACATCTGTATTTCGTGGATCTCTTTGCTAGCCTTATTTCTGTGGAATATGACAACAGATATTTCGGATCCCTTTGAACAATATAGGGCCAAAGGAAATATCCTCCGATAACAAAGAGAAAGAAGCTTTCTGAAAAACTTCTTTGTCTTCTGTGAAATCATCTCACAGAGTTACAGCTTTCCCCTAAAGAAGCCTTTCGCTAAGACAGTTCTTGTGGAATTGGCAAAGTGATATTTGGAAGCCCATAGAGGGCTATGGTGAAAAAGGAAATATCCTCCGTTGAAATTTCGAAAGAAGCTTTCTGAGAAAATGCTTAGTGTTCTGCTAATTCATCTCACAGAGTTACATCTGTATTTCGTGGATCTCTTTCCTAGCCTTATTTCTGTGGAATCTGAGAACAGATATTTCGGATCCCTTTGAACACTATAGGGCCAAAGGAAATATCCTCCGATAACAAAGAGAAAGAAGCTTTCTGTGAAACTGCTTTGTGTTCTGTGAAATCATCTCACAGAGTATCAGCTTTCCCCTCAAGAAGCCTTTCGCTATCACACTTCTTGTGGAATTGGCAAAGTGATATTTGGAAGCCCTTAGAGGGCTATGGTGAAAAAGGAAATATCCTCAGATGAAATCTGGAAAGAAGCTTTCTGAGAAACTGCTCACTGTTCTGTTAATTCATCTCACAGAGTTACATCTGTATTTCGTGGATCTCTTTGCTAGCCTCATTTCTATGGAATCTGAGAACAGATATTTCGTATCCCATTGAAGACTATATGGCCCAAGGAAATATCCTCCGATAACAAAGAGAAAGAAGCTTTCTGTGAAACTGCTTGGTGTTCTGTGAAATCATCTCACAGAGTTACAGCTTTCCCCTCCAGAAGCCTTTCGCTAACACAGTTCTTGTAGAATTGGCAAAGTGATATTTGGAATCCCATAGGGGGCTATGGTGAAAAAGGAAATATCCTCCGTTGAAATTTCGAAAGAAGCTTTCTGAGAAACTGCTTAGTGTTCTGTTAATTCATCTCACAGAGTTACATCTGTATTTCGTGGATCTCTTTGCTAGCCTTATTTCTGTGGAATCTGAGAACAGATATTTCGGATCCCTTTGAAGACTATAGGGCCAAAGGAAATATCCTCCGATAACAAAGAGAAAGAAGCTTTCTGAGAAACTTGTTTGTGTTCTGTGAAATCATCTCACAGAGTTACACCTTTCCCCTCAATTAGGCTTTCGCTAACACAGTTCTTGTGGAATTAGCAAAGTGATATTTGGAAGCCCATAGAGGGCTATGGTGAAAAAGGAAATATCCTCAGATGAAATCTGGAAAGAAGCTTTCGGAGAAACTGGTTAGTGTTCTGTTAATTTATCTCACAGAGTTACATCTTTATTTCGAGCATCTCTTTGCTAGCCTTATTTCTGTGGAATCTGAGAAGAGATATTTCGGATCCCTTTGTAGACTACAGGGCCAAAGGAAATATCCTCCGATAACAAAGAGAAAGAAGCTTTCTGAGAAACTTCTTTGTGTTCTGTGAAATCACCTCACAGAGTTACAGCTTTCCCCTCAAGAAGCCTTTCGCTAAGACAGTTCTTGTGGAATTGGCAAAGTGATATTTGGAAGCCCATGGAGGGCTATGGTGACAAATGGAAATATCCTCAGATGAAATCGGGTAAAAAGCTTTCTGAAAAACTGCTCTGTGTTCTTTTAATTCATCTCACAGAGTTACATCTGGATTTCGTGGATCTCTTTGCTAGCCTTATTTCTGTGGCATCTGAGAACAGATATTTCGGATCCCTTTGAACACTATAGGGGCAAAGGAAATATCCTCCGATAACAAAGAGAAAGAAGCTTTCTGAGAAACTTCTTTGTGTTCTGTGAAATCATCTCACAGAGTTACAGCTTTCCCCTCAAGAAGCCTTTCGCTAAGACAGTTCTTGTGGAATTGGCAAAGTGTTACTTGGAAGCCCACGGAGGGCTACGATGAAAAAGGAAATATCCTCAGATGAAATCTGGAAAGAAGCTTTCTGAGAAACTGCTCAGTGTTCTTTTAATTCATCTCACAGAGTTACATCTGTATTTTGTGGATCTCTTTGCTAGCCTTATTTCTGTGGAATCTGAGAAAAGATATTTCGGATCGCTTTGAAGACTATAGAGCCAAAGGAAATATCCTCCGATAACAAAGAGAAAGAAGCTTTCTGAGAAACTTCTTTGTGTTCTGTGAAATCATCTCACAGAGTTACAGATTTCCCCTCAAAAAGCCTTTCGCTAAGACACTTCTTGTGGAATTGGCAAAGTGATATTTGGAAGCCCATAGAGGGCTATGGTGAAAAAGGAAATATCCTCATTTGAAATTTCGAAAGAAGCTTTCTGAGAAACTGCTTAGTGTTCTGTTAATTCATCTCACAGAGTTACATCTGTATTTCGTGGATCTCTTTTCTAACCTTATTTCTGTGGAATCTGAGAACAGATATTTCGGATCCCTTTGAAGACTATAGGACCAAAGGAAATATCCTCCGATAACAAAGAGAAAGAAGCTTTCTGAGAAACTTCTATGTGTTCCCTGAAATCATCTCACAGAGTTACAGCTTTCCCCTCAAGAAGCCTTTCGCTAAGACAGTTCTTGTGGAATTGGCAAAGTGATATTTGGAAGCCCATAGAGGGATATGATGAAAAAGGAAATATCCTCAGTTGAAATTTCGAAAGAAGCTTTCTGAGAAACTGCTTAGTGTTCTGTTAATTCATCTCACAGAGTTACATCTGTATTTCGTGGATCTCTTTGCTAGCCTTATTTCTCTGGAATCTGAGAACGGATATTTCGGATTCCTTTGAACACTATAGGGCCAAAGGAAATATCCTCCGATAACAAAGAGAAAGAATCTGTCTGTGAAACTCCTTTGTGTTCTGTGAAACCATCTCACAGAGTTACAGCTTTCCCCTCAAGAAGCCTTTCGCTAAGACAGTTCTTGTGGAATTGGCAAAGTGATATTTGGAAGCCCATAGAGGGATATGATGATAAAGGAAATATCCTCAGTTGAAATTTCGAAAGAAGCTTTCTGAGAAACTGCTTAGTGTTCTGTTAATTCATCTCACAGAGTTACATCTGTATTTCGTGGATCTCTTTGCTAGCCTTATTTCTGTGGAATCTGAGAACAGATATTTCGGATTCCTTTGAACACTATAGGGGCAAAGGAAATATCCTCCGATAACAAAGAGAAAGAAGCTTTCTGTGAAACTCCTTTGTGTTCTGTGAAATCATCTCACAGAGTTACAGCTTTCCCCTCCAGAAGCCTTTCGCTAAGACAATTCTTGTGGAATTGGCAAAGTGATATTTGGAAGCCCTTAGAGGGCTATGGTGAAAAAGGAAATATCCTCAGATGAAATCTGGAAAGAAGCTTTCTGAGAAACTGCTTAGTGTTCTTTTAATTCATCTCACAGAGTTACATCTGTATTTCGTGGATCTCTTTGCTAGCCTTATTTCTGTGGAATCTGAGAACAGATATTTCGGATCCCTTTGAAGACTATAGGGCCAAAGGAAATATCCTCCGATAACAAAGAGAAAGAAGCTTTCTGAGAAACTTCTTTGTGTTCAGTGAAATCATCTCACAGAGTTACAGCTTTCCCATCAAGAAGCCTTTCGCTAAGACAGTTCTTGTGGAATTGGCAAAGTGATATTTGGAAGCCCATAGAGGGCTATGATGAAAAAGGAAATATCCTCAGTTGAAATTTCGAAAGAAGCTTTCTGAGAAACTGCTCAGTGTTCTTTTAATTCATCTCACAGAGTTACATCTGTGTTTACTGGATCTCTTTGCTACTCTTATTTCTGTGGAATATGAGAACAGTATTTCGGATCCCTTTGAAGACTATAGGGCCAAAGGAAATATCCTCCGATAACAAACAGAAAGAAGCTTTCTGAGAAACTTCTTTGTGTTCTGTGAAATCATCTCACAGAGTTACAGCTTTCCCCTTAAGAAGCCTTTCGCTAATACAGTTCTTATGGAATTGGCAAAGTGTTATTTGGAAGCCCACAGAGGGCTACGATGAAAAAGGAAATGTCCTCAGTTGAAATTTCAAAAGAAGCTTTCTAAGAAAGTGCTTAGTGTTCTGTTAATTCATCTCACAGAATTACATCTGTATTTCGTGGATCTCTTTGCTAGCCTAATTTCTGTGGAATCTGAGAACAGATATTTCGGATCCCTGTGAACACTATGGGGCCAAAGGAAATATCCTCCGATAAAAAAGAGAAAGAAGCTTTCTGTGAAACTCCTTTGTTTTCTGTGAAATCATCTCACAGAGTTACAGCGTTCCCCTCAAGAAGCCGTTCGGTAAGACAGTTCTTGTGGAATTGGCAAAGTGATATTTGGAAGCGGATAGAGGGCTATGGTGAAAAAGGAAATATCCTCAGATGAAATCTGGAAAGAAGCTGTCTGAGAAACTGCTCAGTGTTCTTTTAATTCATCTCACAGAGTTACTTCTGTATTTTGTGGATCTATTTGCTAGCCTTATTTCTGTGGAATCTGAGAACAGATATTTCGGATCCCTTTGAACACTATAGGGCCAAAGGAAATATCCTCCGATAACAAAGAGAAAGAAGCTTTCTGAGAAACTTCTTTGTGTTCTGTGAAATCATCTCACAGAGTTACAGCTTTCCCCTCAAGAAGCCTTTCGCTAAGACAGTTCTTGTGGAATTGGCAAAGTGATATTTGGAAGTCCATAGAGGGCTATGGTGAAAAAGGAAATATCCTCAGATGAAATCTGGAAAGAAGCTTTCTGAGAAACTGCTCAGTGTTCTTTTAATTCATCTCACAGAGTGACATCTGTATTTCGTGGATCTCTTTGCTAGCCTTATTTCTGTGGAATCTGAGAACAGATATTTCGGATCCCTTTGAAGACTATCGGGCCAAAGGAAATATCCTCCGATAACAAAGAGAAAGAAGCTTTCTGAGAAACTTCTTTGTGTTCTGTGAAATCATCTCACAGAGTTACAGCTTTCCCCTTAAGAAGCCTTTCGCTATTACACTTCTCGTGGAATTCGCAAAGTGTTATTTGGAAGCCCACAGAGGGCTACGATGAAAAAGGAAATATCCTCAGTTGAAATTTCAAAAGAAGCTTTCTAAGAAACTGCTTAGTGTTCTGTTAATTCATCTCACAGAGTTACATCTGTATTTCGTGGATCTCTTTGCTAGCCTTATTTCTGTGGAATCTGAGAACAGATATTTCGGATCCCTTGGAACACTATGGGGCCAAAGGAAATATCCTCCGATAAAAAAGAGAAAGAATCTTTCTGTGAAACCCCTCTGTGTTCTGTGAAATCATCTCACAGAGTTACAGCGCTCCCCTCAAGAAGCCTTTCGCTAAGACAGTTCTTGTGGAATTGGCAAAGTGATATTTGGAAGCCCATAGAGGGCTATGGTGAAAAATGAAATATTCTCAGGTGAAATCTGGCAAGAAGCTTTCTGAGAAACTGCTTAGTGTTCTGTTAATTCATCTCACAGAGTTACATCTGTATTTCGTGGATCTCTTTGCTAGCCTTATTTCTGTGGAATCTGAGAACAGATATTTCGGATTCCTTTGAACACTATAGGGCCAAAGGAAATATCCTCCGATAACAAAGAGAAAGAAGCTTTCTGTGAAACTCCTTTGTGTTCTGTGAAATCATCTCACAGAGTTACAGATTTCCCCTCAAGAAGCCTTTCGCTAAGACAGTTCTTGTGGAATTGGCAAAGTGATATTTGGAAGCCCGTAGAGAGCTATGGTGAAAAAGGAAATATCCTCAGATGAAATCTGGAAAGAAGCTTTCTGAGAAACTGCTTAGTGTTCTTTTAATTCATCTCACAGAGTTACATCTGTATTTCGTGGATCTCTTTGCTAGCCTTATTTCTGTGGAATCTGAGAACAGATATTTCGGATCCCTTTGAAGACTATAGGGCCAAAGGAAATATCCTCCGATAACAAAGAGAAAGAAGCTTTCTGAGAAACTTCTTTGTGTTCTGTGAAATCAACTCACAGAGTTACAGCTTTCCCCTCAAGAAGCCTTTCGCTAAGACAGTTCTTGTGGAATTGGCAAAGTGATATTTGGAAGCCCATAGAGGGCTATGATGAAAAAGGAAATATCCTCAGTTGAAATTTAGAAAGAAGCTTTCTGAGAAACTGCTCAGTGTTCTTTTAATTCATCTCACAGAGTTACATCTGTATTTCCTGGATCTCTTTGCTACTTTTATTTCTGTGGAATCTGAGAACAGATATTTCGGATCCCTTTTAAGACTATAGGGCCAAAGGAAATATCCTCCGATAAGAAAGAGAAAGAAGCTTTCTGAGAAACTTCTTTGTGTTCTGTGAAATCATCTCACAGAGTTACAGCTTTATCCTCAAGAAGCCTTTCGCTAATACAGTTCTTGTGGAATTGGCAAAGTGTTATTTGGAAGCCCACAGAGGGCTACGATGAAAAAGGAAATATCCTCAGTTGAAATTTCAAAAGAAGCTTTCTAAGAAACTGCTTAGTGTTCTGTTAATTCATCTCACAGAGTTACATCTGTATTTCGTGGATCTCTTTGCTAGCCTTATTTCTGTGGAATCTGAGAACAGATATTTCGGATCCCTTTGAACACTATGGGGCCAAAGGAAATATCCTCCGATAAAAAAGAGAAAGAAGCTTTCTGTGAAACTCCTTTGTGTTCTGTGAAAACATCTCACAGAGTTACAGCGTTCCCCTCAAGAAGCCTTTCGCTAAGACAGTTCTTGTGGAATTGGCAAAGTGATATTTGGAAGCCCATAGAGGGCTATGGTGAAAAATGAAATATTCTCAGGTGAAATCTGGTAAGAAGCTTTCTGAGAAACTGCTTAGTGTTCTGTTCATTCATCTCACAGAGTTACATCTTTATTTCGAGGATCTCTTTGCTAGCCTTATTTCTGTGGAATCTGAGAACAGATATTTCGGATCCCTTTGAAGACTATAGGGCCAAAGGAAATATCCTCCGATAACAAAGAGAAAGAAGCTTTCTGAGAAACTACTTTGTGTTCTGTGAAATCATCTCACAGAGTTACAGCTTTCCCCTCAAGAAGCCTTTCGCTAAGACAGTTCTTGTGGAATTGGCAAAGTGATATTTGGAAGCGCATAGAGGGCTATGGTGAAAAAGGAAATATCCTCAGATGAAATCTGGAAAGAAGCCTTCTGAGAAACTGCTCAGTGTTCTTTTAATTCATCTCACAGAGTTACTTCTGTATGTTGTGGATCTATTTGCTAGCCTTATTTCTGTGGAATCTGAGAACAGATATTTCGGATCCCTTTGAAGACTATAGGGCCAAAGGAAATATCCTCCGATAACAAAGAGAAAGAAGCTTTCTGAGAATCTTCTTTGTGTTCCGTGAAATCATCTCACAGAGTTACAGCTTTCCCCTCAAGAAGCCTTTCGCTAAGACAGTTCTTGTGGAATTGGCAAAGTGATATTTGGAAGCCCATAGAGGGCTATGGTGAACAAGGATATATCCACAGATGAAATCTGGAAAGAAGCTTTCTGAGAAACTGCTCACTGTTCTGTTAATTCATCTCACAGAGTTACATCTGTATTTCGAGGTTCTCTTTGCTAGCCTTATTTCTGTGGAATCTGAGAACAGATATTTCGGATCCCTTTGAAGACTATAGGGCCAAAGGAAATATCCTCCGATAACAAAGAGAAAGAAGTTTTCTGAGAAACTTCTTTGTATTCTGTGAAATCATCTCACAGAGTTACAGCTTTCCCCTCAAGAAGCCTTTCGCTAACACAGTTCTTATGGAATTGGCAAAGTGATATTTGGAAGCCCATAAAGGGCTATGGTGAAAAGGGAAATATCCTCAGATGAAATCGGGAAAGAAGCTTTCTGAGAAACTGCTTAGTGTTCTGTTAATTCATGTCACAGAGTTACATCTTTATTTCGAGGATCTCTTTGCTAGCCTTATTTCTGTGGAATCTGAGAACAGATATTTCGGATCGCTTTGAAGACGATAGAGCCAAAGGAAATATCCTCCGATAACAAAGAGAAAGAAGCATTCTGAGAACCTTCTTTGTGTTCTGTGAAATCATCTCACAGAGTTACAGCTTTCCCCTCAAGAAGCCTTTCGCTAAGACAGTTCTTGTGGAATTGGCAAAGTGATATTTGGAAGCACATAGAGGGCTACGGTGAAAAAGGAAATATCCTCATTTGAAATTTCGAAAGAAGCTTTCTGAGAAACTGCTTAGTGTTCTGTTAATTCAGCTCACAGAGTTACATCTGTATTTCGTGGATCTCTTTGCTAGCCTTATTTCTGTGGAATCTGAGAACAGATATTTCGGATCCCTTTGAAGACTATAGGGACAAAGGAAATGTCCTCTGAAAACAAAGAGAAAGAAGCTTTCTGAGAAACTTCTTTGTGTTCTGTGAAATCATCTCACAGAGTTACAGCTTTCCCCTCAAGAAGCCTTTCGCTACGATAGTTCTTGTGGAATTGGCAAAGTGATATTTGGAAGCCCATAGAGGGCTATGGTGTAAAAGGAAATATCCTCAGATGAAATCGGAAAAGAAGCTTTCTGAGAAACTGCGCAGTGTTCTTTTAATTCATCTCACAGAGTTACATCTGTATTTCGTGGATCTCTTTGCTAGCCTTATTTCTGTGGAATCTGGGAACAGATATTTCGGATCCCTTTGAACACTATAGGGCCAAAGGAAATATCCTCCGATAACAAAGAGAAAGAAGCTTTCTGAGAAACTTCTTTGTGTCTGTGAAATCGTCTCACAGTGATACAGCTTTCGCCTCAAGAAGCCTTTCGCTAACACAGTTCTTGTGGAATTGGTAAAGTGATATTTGGAAGCCCTTAGAGGGATATGGTGAAAAAGGAAATATCCTCAGATGAAATCTGGAAAGAAGCTTTCTGAGAAACTGCTTAGTGTTCTTTTAATTCATCTCACAGAGTTACATCTGTATTTCGTGGATCTCTTTGCTAGCCTTATTTCTGTGGAATCTGAGAACAGATATTTCGGATCGCTTTGAACACTATAGGGCCAAAGGAAATATCCTCCGATAACAAACAGAAAGAAGATTTCTGAGAAACTTCTTTGTGTTCTGTGACATCATCTCACAGAGTTACAGCTTTCCCCTCAAGAAGCCTTTCGCTAAGACAGTTCTTGTGGAATTGGCAAAGTGATATTTGGAAGCCCATAGAGGGATATGATGAAAAAGGAACTATCCCCAGTTGAAATTTCGAAAGAAGCTTTCTGAGAAACTGCTTAGTGTTCTGTTAATTCATCTCACAGTGTTACATCTGTATTTCGTGGATCTCTTTGCTAGCCTTATTTCTGTGGAATCTGAGAACAGATATTTCGGATTCCTTTGAACACTATAGGGCCAAAGGAAATATCCTCCGATAACAAAGAGAAAGAAGCTTTCTGTGAAACTCCTTTGTGTTCTGTGAAATCATCTCACAGAATTACAGCTTTCCCCTCAAGAAGCCTTTCGCTAATACAGTTCTTGTGGAATTGGCAAAGTGATATTTGGAAGCCCATAGAGGGCTATGGTGAAAAAGGAAATATCCTCAGATGAAATCTGGAAAGAAGCTTTCTGAGAAACTGCTCACTGTTCTGTTAATTCATCTCACAGAGTTACATCTGTATTTCGTGGATCTCTTTGCTAGCCTTATTTCTGTGGAATCTGAGAACAGATATTTCGGTTCCCTTTGAAGACTATAGTGACAAAGGAAATATCCTCCGATAACAAAGAGAAAGAAGCTTTCTGAGAAACTTCTTTGTGTTCTGTGAAATCATTTCACAGAGTTACAGCTTTCCCCTCAAGAAGCCTTTCGCTACGACAGTTCTTGTGGAATTGGCAAAGTGATATTTGGAAGCCCATAGAGGGCTATGGTGAAAAAGGAAATATCCTCAGATGTAATCGGGAAAGAAGCTTTCTGAGAAACTGCTCAGTGTTCTTTTAATTCATCTCACAGAGTTCCATCTGTATTTCGTGGATCTCTTTGCTAGCCTTATTTCTGTGGAATCTGAGAACAGATATTTCGGATCCCTTTGAACACTATAGGGCCAAAGGAAATATCCTCCGATAACAAAGAGAAAGAAGCTTTCTGAGAAACTTCTTTGTGTCTGTGAAATCGTCTCACAGAGATACAGCTTTCGCCTCAAGAAGCCTTTCGCTAACACAGTTCTTGTGGAATTGGCAAAGTGATATTTGGAAGCCCTTAGAGGGCTATGGTGAAAAAGGAAATATCCTCAGATGAAATCTGGAAAGAAGCTTTCTGAGAAACTGCTTAGTGTTCTTTTAATTCATCTCACAGAGTTACATCTGTACTTCGTGGATCTCTTTGCTAGCCTTATTTCTGTGGAATCTGAGAACAGATATTTCGGATCCCTTTGAAGACAATAGGGCCAAAGGAAATATCCTCTGATAACAAAGAGAAAGAAGCTTTCTGAGAAACTTCTTTGTGTTCTGTGAAATCATCTCACAGAGTTACAGCTTTCCCCACAAGAAGCCTTTCGCTAAGACAGTTCTTGTGGAATTGGCAAAGTGATATTTGGAAGCCCATAGAGGGCTATGATGAAAAAGGAAATATCCTCAGTTGAAATTTCGAAAGAAGCTTTCTGAGAAACTGCTCAGTGTTCTTTTAATTCATCTCACAGAGTTACATCTGTATTTCCTGGATCTCTTTGCTACTCTTATTTCTGTGGAATCTGAGAACAGATATTTCGGATCCCTTTGAAGACTATAGGGCCAAAGGAAATATCCTCCGATAACAAAGAGAAAGAAGCTTTCTGAGAAACTTCTTTGTGTTCTGTGAAATCATATCACAGAGTTACAGCTTTCCCCTTAAGAAGCCTTTCGCTAATACAGTTCTTGTGGAATTGGCAAAGTGTTATTTGGAAACCCACAGAGGACTACGATGAAAAAGGAAATATCCTCAGTTGAAATTTCAAAAGAAGCTTTCTAAGATACTGCTTAGTGTTCTGTTAATTCATCTCACAGAGTTACATCTGTATTTCGTGGATCTCTTTGCTAGCCTTATTTCTGTGGAATCTGAGAACAGATATTTCGGATCCCTTTGAACACTATGGGGCCAAAGGAAATATCCTCCGATAAAAAAGAGAAAGAAGCTTTCTGTGAAACTCCTTTGTGTTCTGTGAAATCATCTCACAGAGTTACAGCGTTCCCCTCAAGCAGCCTTTCGCTAAGACAGTTCTTGTGGAATTGGCAAAGTGATATTTGGAAGCGCATAGAGGGCTATGGTGAAAAATGAAATATTCTCAGGTGAAATCTGGAAAGAAGCTTTCTGAGAAACTGCTTAGTGTTCTGTTAATTCATCTCACAGAGTTACATCTTTATTTCGAGCATCTCTTTGCTAGCCTTATTTCTGTGGAATCTGAGAACAGATATTTCGGATCCCTTTGAAGACTATAGGGCCAAAGAAATATCCTCCGATAACAAAGAGAAAGAAGCTTTCTGAGAAACTACTTTGTGTTCTGTGAAATCATCTCACAGAGTTACAGCTTTCCCCTCAAGAAGCCTTTCGCTAAGACAGTTCTTGTGGAATTGGCAAAGTGATATTTGGAAGCGCATAGAGGGCTATGGTGAAAAAGGAAATATCCTCAGATGAAATCTGGAAAGAAGCTTTCTGAGAAACTACTTTGTGTTCTGTGAAATCATCTCACAGAGTTACAGCTTTCCCCTCAAGAAGCCTTTCGCTAACACAGTTCTTGTGGAATTGGCAAAGTGATATTTGGAAGCCCATAGAGGGCTATGGTGAAAGAGGAAATATCCTCAGTTGAAATTTCGAAAGAAGTTTTCCGAGAAACTACTTAGTGTTCTGTTAATTCATCTCACAGAGTTACATCTGTATTTCGTGGAACTCTTTGCTAGCCTTATTTCTGTGGAATCTGAGAACAGATATTTCGGATCCCTTTGAACACTATAGGGCCAAAGGAAATATCCTCCGATAACAAAGAGAAAGAAGCTTTCTGTGAAACTTCTTTGTGTTCTGTGAAATCATCTCACAGAGTTACAGCTTTCCCCTCAAGAAGCCTTTCGCTAAGACAGTTCTTGTGGAATTGGCAAAGTGATATTTGGAAGCCCATAGAGGGCTATCTTGAAAAAGGAAATATCCTCAGATGAAATCTGGAAAGAAGCTTTCTGAGAAACTGCTTAGTGTTCTGTTAATTCATCTCACAGAGTTACATCTGTATTTCGTGGATCCCTTTGCTAGCCTTATTTCTGTGGAATCTGAGAACAGATATTTCGGATCCCTTTGAAGACGATAGGGCCAAAGGAAATATCCTCCGATAACAAAGAGAAATAAGCTTTCTGAGAAACTTCTTTGTGTTCTGTGAAATCATCTCACAGAGTTACACCTTTCCCCTCAATTAGCCTTTCGCTAACACAGTTCTTGTGGATTTGGCAAAGTGATATTTGGAAGCCCATAGAGGGCTATGGTGAAAAAGGAAATATCCTCAGATGAAATCTGGAAAGAAGCTTTCGGAGAAACTGGTTTGTGTTCTGTTAATTTATCTCACAGAGTTACATCTTTATTTCGAGCATCTCTTTGCTACCCTTATTTCTGTGGAATCTGAGAAGAGATATTTCGGATCCCTTTGTAGACTACAGGGCCAAAGGAAATATCCTCCGATAACAAAGAGAAAGAAGCTTTCTGAGAAACTTCTTTGTGTTCTGTGAAATCACCTCACAGAGTTACAGCTTTCCCCTCAAGAAGCCTTTCGCTAAGACAGTTCTTGTGGAATTGGCAAAGTGATATTTGGAAGCCCATGGAGGGCTATGGCGAAAAAGGAAATATCCTCAGATGAAATCGGGAAAGAAGCTTTCTGAGAAACTGCTCAGTGTTCTTTTAATTCATCTCACAGAGATACATCTGTATTTCGTGGATCTCTTTGCTAGCCTTATTTCTGTGGCATCTGAGAACAGATATTTCGGATCCCTTTGAAGACTATAGGGCCAAAGGAAATATCCTCCGATAACAAAGAGAAAGAAGCTTTCTGAGAAACTTCTTTGTGTTCTTTGAAATGATCTCACAGAGTTACAGCTTTCGCCTCAAGAAGCCTTTCGCTAACACAGTTCTTGTGGAATTGGCAAAGTGATATTTGGAAGCCCATAGAGGGCTATGGTGAAAAAGGAAATATCCTCAGATGAAATCTGGAAAGAAGCTTTCTGAGAAACTGCTTAGTGTTCTGTTAATTCATCTCACAGAGTTACATCTGTATTTCGTGTATCTCTTTGCTAGCCTTATTTCTGTGGAATCTGAGAACAGATATTTCGGATCCCTTTGAAGACTATAGGGCCAAAGGAAATATCCTTCGATAACAAAGAGAAAGAAGCTTTCTGAGAGACTTCTTTGTGTTCTATGAAATCATCTCACAAAGTTACAGCTTTCCCCTCAAGAAGCCTTTCGCTAAGACAGTTCTTGTGGAATTGGCAAAGAGATATTTGGAAGCCCATAGAGGGCTAAGGTGAAAAAGGAAATATCCTCAGATGAAATCTGGAAAGAAGCTTTCTGAGAAACTGCTCAGTGTTCTTTTAATTCATCTCACAGAGTTACATCTGTATTTCCTGGACTCTTTGCTAGCCTTATTTCTGTGGAATCTGAGAACAGATATTTCGGATCCCTTTGAAGACTATAGGGCCAAAGGAAATATCCTCCGATAACAAAGAGAAAGAAGCTTTCTGAGAGACTTCTTTGTGTTCTGTGAAATCATCTCACAAAGTTACACCTTTCCCCTCAAGAAGCCTTTCGCTAAGACAGTTCTTGTGGAATTGGCAAAGTGATATTTGGAAGCCCATGGAGGGCTATGGTGAAAAAGGAAATATCCTCAGATGAAATCTGGAAAGAAGCTTTCTGAGAAACTGCTCAGTGTTCTTTAAATTCATCTCACAGAGTTACCTCAGTATTTCGTGGATCTCTTTGCTAGCCTTATTTCTGTGGAATATGAGAACAGATATTTCGAATCCCTTTGAAGACTATAGGGCCAAAGGAAATATCCTCCGATAACAAAGAGAAAGAAGCTTTCTGAGAAACTTCTTTGTGTTCTGTGAAATCATCTCACAGAGTTACAGCTTTCCCCTCAAGAAGCCTTTCGCTAAGGCAGTTCTTGTGGAATTGGCAAAGTGACATTTGGAAGCCCATAGAAGGCTATGGTGAAAAAGGAAATATCCTCAGTTGAAATTTCGAAAGAAGCTTTCTGAGAAACTGCTTAGTGTTCTGTTAATTCATCTCACAGAGTTACATCTGTATTTCGTGGATCTCTTTTCTAGCCTTATTTCTGTGGAATCTGAGAACAGATATTTTGGATCCCTTTGAAGACTATAGGGCCAAAGGAAATATCCTCCGATAACAAAGAGAAAGAAGCTTTCTGAGAAACTTCTTTGTGTTCTGTGAAATCATCTCACAGAGTTACAGCTTTCTCCTCAAGAAGCCTTTCGCTAAGACAGTTCTTGTGGAATTCGCAAAGTGATATTTGGAAGCCCATAGAGGGCTATGGCGAAAGAGGAAATATCCTCAGTGGAAATTTCGAAAGAAGCTTTCTGAGAAACTGCTTAGTGTTCTGTTAATTCATCTCACAGAGTTACATCTGTGCTTCGTGGATCTCTTTGCTAGCCTTATTTCTGTGGAATCTGAGAACAGATATTTCGGATCCCTTTGAAGACTATAGGGCCAAAGGAAATATCCTCCGATAACAAAGAGAAAGAAGCTTTCTGAGAAACTTCTTTGTGTTCTGTGAAATCATCTCACAGAGTTACAGCTTTCCCCTAAGTAAGCCTTTTGCTAAGACAGTTCTTGTGGAATTGGCAAAGTGATATTCGGAAGCCCGTAGAGAGCTATGGTGAAAAAGGAAATATCCTCTGATGAAATCTGGAGAGAAGCTTTCTGAGAAACTGCTCAGTGTTCTGTTAATTCATCTCACAGAGTTACATCTGTATTTCGTGGATCTCTTTGCTAGCCTTATTTCTGTGGAATCTGAGAACAGATATTTCGGATCCCTTTGAAGACTTTAGCGCCAAAGGAAATATCCTCCGATAACAAAGAGAAAGAAGATTTCTGAGAAACTTCTTTGTGTTCTGTGAAATCATCTCACAGAGTTACAGCTTTCCCCTCAAGAAGCCTTTCGCTAAGACAGTTCTTGTGGAATTGGCAAAGTGATATTTGGAAGCCCATAGAGGGCTATGGTGAAAAAGGAAATATCCTCAGATGAAATCTGGAAAGAAGCTTTCGGAGAAACTGGTTTGTGTACTGTTAATTTATCTCACAGAGTTACATCTTTATTTCGAGCATCTCTTTGCTACCCTTATTTCTGTGGAATCTGAGAAGAGATATTTCGGATCCCTTTGTAGACTACAGGGCCAAAGGAAATATCCTCCGATAACAAAGAGAAAGAATCTTTCTGAGAAACTTCTTTGTGTTCTGTGAAATCACCTCAAAGAGTTACAGCTTTCCCCTCAAGAAGCCTTTCGCTAAGACAGTTCTTGTGGAATTGGCAAAGTGATATTTGGAAGCCCATGGAGGGCTATGGTGAAAAAGGAAATATCCTCAGATGAAATCGGGAAAGAAGCTTTCTGAGAAACTGCTCAGTGTTCTTTTAATTCATCTCACAGAGATACATCTGTATTTCGTGGATCTCTTTGCTAGCCTTATTTCTGTGGCATCTGAGAACAGATATTTCGGATCCCTTTGAACACTATAGGGGCAAAGGAAATATCCTCCGATAACAAAGAGAAAGAATCTTTCTGAGAAACTTCTTTGTGTTCTGTGAAATCATCTCACAGAGTTACAGCTTTCCCCTCAAGAAGCCTTTCGCTAACACAGTTCTTGTGGAATTGGCAAAGTGATATTTGGAAGCCCATAGAGGGCTATGGTGAAAAAGGAAATATCCTCAGATGAAATCTGGAAAGAAGCTTTCTGAGAAACTGCTTAGTGTTCTGTTAATTCATCTCACAGAGTTACATCTGTATTTCGTGTATCTCTTTGCTAGCCTTATTTCTGTGGAATCTGAGAACAGATATTTCGGATCCCTTTGAAGACTATAGGGCCAAAGGAAATAGCCTCCGATAACAAAAAGAAAGAAGTTTTCTGAGAAACTTCTTTGTGTTCTGTGAAATCATCTCACAGAGTTACAGCTTTCCCCTCAAGAAGCCTTTCGCTAAGACAGTTCTTGTGGAATTGGCAAAGTGATATCTGGAAGCCCATAGATGGCTGTGGTGAAAAAGGAAATATCCTCAGATGAAATCTGGAAAGAACTTTCTGAGAAACTGCTCAGTGTTCTTTTAATTCATCTCACAGAGTTACATCTGTATTTTGTGGATCTCTCTGCTAGCCTTATTTCTGTGGAATCTGAGAACAGATATTTCGGATCCCTTTGAAGACTATAGTGCCAAAGGAAATATCCTCCGATATCAAAGAGAAAGAAGCTTTCTGAGAAACTTCTTTGTGTTCTGTGAAATCATCTCACAGAGTTACAGCTTTCCCCTCAAGAAGCCTTTCGCTAAGGCAGTTCTTTTGGAATTGGCAAAGTGATATTTGGAAGCCCATAGAGGTCTATGGTGAAAAAGGAAATATCCTCAGTTGAAATTTCGAAAGAAGCTGTCTGAGAAACTGCTTAGTGTTCTGCTAATTCATCTCACAGTGTTACATCTGTATTTCGTGGATCTCTTTCCAAGCCTTATTTCTGTGGAATCTGAGAACAGATATTTCGGATCCCTTTGAACACTATAGGGCCAAAGGAAATATCCTCCGATAACAAAGAGAAAGAAGCTTTCTGTGAAACTGCTTTGTGTTCTGTGAAATCATCTCACAGAGTATCGGCTTTCCCCTCAAGAAGCCTTTCGCTATCACACTTCTTGTGGAATTGGCAAAGTGATATTTGGAAGCCCTTAGAGGGCTATGGAGAAAAAGGAAATATCCTCAGTTGAAATTTCAAAAGAAGCTTTCAGAGAAACTGCTTAGTGTTCTGTTAATTCATCTCACAGAGTTACATCTGTATTTCATGGATCTCTTTGCTAGCCTTATTTCTGTGGAATCTGAGAACAGATATTTCGGATCCCTTTGAAGAATATAGGGCCAAAGGAAATATCCTCCGATAACAAAGAGAAAGAAGCTTTCTGAGAAACTTCTTTGTGTTCTGTGAAATCATCTCACAGAGTTACACCTTTCCCCTCCAGAAGCCTTTCGCTAAGACAGTTCTTGTGGAATTTGCAAAGTGATATTTGGAAGCCCATAGAGGGCTATGGTGAAAAAGGAAATATCCTGAGATGAAATCTGGAAAGAAGCTTTCTGAGAAACTGCTCAGTGTTCTTTTAATTCATCTCACAGAGTTACATCTGTATTTTGTGGATCTCTTTTCTAGCCTTATTTCTGTGGAATCTGAGAACATATATTTTGGATCCCTTTGAAGACTATAGGGCCAAAGGAAATATCCTCCGATAACAAAGAGAAAGAAGCTTTCTGAGAAACTTCTTTGTGTTCTGTGAAATCATCTCACAGAATTACAGCTTTCCCCTCAAGAAGCCTTTCGCTAAGACAGTTCTTGTGGAATTCGCAAAGTGATATTTGGAAGCCCATAGAGGGCTATGGCGAAAGAGGAAATATCCTCAGTGGAAATTTCGAAAGAAGCTTTCTGAGAAACTGCTTAGTGTTCTGTTAATTCATCTCACAGAGTTACATCTGTGCTTCGTGGATCTCTTTGCTAGCCTTATTTCTGTGGAATCTGAGAACAGATATTTCGGATCCCTTTGAAGACTATAGGGCCAAAGGAAATATCCTCCGATAACAAAGAGAAAGAAGCTTTCTGAGAAACTTCTTTGTGTTCTGTGAAATCATCTCACAGAGTTACAGCTTTCCCCTCAAGAAGCCTTTCGCTAAGACAGTTCTTGTGGAATTGGCAAAGTGATATTTGGAAGCGCATAGAGGGCTATGGTGAAAAAGGAAATATCCTCAGATGAAATCTGGAAAGAAGCTTTCTGAGAAACTACTTTGTGTTCTGTGAAATCATCTCACAGAGTTACAGCTTTCCCCTCAAGAAGCCTTTCGCTAACACAGTTCTTGTGGAATTGGCAAAGTGATATTTGGAAGCCCATAGAGGGCTATGGTGAAAGAGGAAATATCCTCAGTTGAAATTTCGAAAGAAGTTTTCCGAGAAACTACTTAGTGTTCTGTTAATTCATCTCACAGAGTTACATCTGTATTTCGTGGAACTCTTTGCTAGCCTTATTTCTGTGGAATCTGAGAACAGATATTTCGGATCCCTTTGAACACTATAGGGCCAAAGGAAATATCCTCCGATAACAAAGAGAAAGAAGCTTTCTGTGAAACTTCTTTGTGTTCTGTGAAATCATCTCACAGAGTTACAGCTTTCCCCTCAAGAAGCCTTTCGCTAAGACAGTTCTTGTGGAATTGGCAAAGTGATATTTGGAAGCCCATAGAGGGCTATCTTGAAAAAGGAAATATCCTCAGATGAAATCTGGAAAGAAGCTTTCTGAGAAACTGCTTAGTGTTCTGTTAATTCATCTCACAGAGTTACATCTGTATTTCGTGGATCCCTTTGCTAGCCTTATTTCTGTGGAATCTGAGAACAGATATTTCGGATCCCTTTGAAGACGATAGGGCCAAAGGAAATATCCTCCGATAACAAAGAGAAATAAGCTTTCTGAGAAACTTCTTTGTGTTCTGTGAAATCATCTCACAGAGTTACACCTTTCCCCTCAATTAGCCTTTCGCTAACACAGTTCTTGTGGATTTGGCAAAGTGATATTTGGAAGCCCATAGAGGGCTATGGTGAAAAAGGAAATATCCTCAGATGAAATCTGGAAAGAAGCTTTCGGAGAAACTGGTTTGTGTTCTGTTAATTTATCTCACAGAGTTACATCTTTATTTCGAGCATCTCTTTGCTACCCTTATTTCTGTGGAATCTGAGAAGAGATATTTCGGATCCCTTTGTAGACTACAGGGCCAAAGGAAATATCCTCCGATAACAAAGAGAAAGAAGCTTTCTGAGAAACTTCTTTGTGTTCTGTGAAATCACCTCACAGAGTTACAGCTTTCCCCTCAAGAAGCCTTTCGCTAAGACAGTTCTTGTGGAATTGGCAAAGTGATATTTGGAAGCCCATGGAGGGCTATGGCGAAAAAGGAAATATCCTCAGATGAAATCGGGAAAGAAGCTTTCTGAGAAACTGCTCAGTGTTCTTTTAATTCATCTCACAGAGATACATCTGTATTTCGTGGATCTCTTTGCTAGCCTTATTTCTGTGGCATCTGAGAACAGATATTTCGGATCCCTTTGAAGACTATAGGGCCAAAGGAAATATCCTCCGATAACAAAGAGAAAGAAGCTTTCTGAGAAACTTCTTTGTGTTCTTTGAAATGATCTCACAGAGTTACAGCTTTCGCCTCAAGAAGCCTTTCGCTAACACAGTTCTTGTGGAATTGGCAAAGTGATATTTGGAAGCCCATAGAGGGCTATGGTGAAAAAGGAAATATCCTCAGATGAAATCTGGAAAGAAGCTTTCTGAGAAACTGCTTAGTGTTCTGTTAATTCATCTCACAGAGTTACATCTGTATTTCGTGTATCTCTTTGCTAGCCTTATTTCTGTGGAATCTGAGAACAGATATTTCGGATCCCTTTGAAGACTATAGGGCCAAAGGAAATATCCTCCGATAACAAAGAGAAAGAAGCTTTCTGAGAGACTTCTTTGTGTTCTATGAAATCATCTCACAAAGTTACAGCTTTCCCCTCAAGAAGCCTTTCGCTAAGACAGTTCTTGTGGAATTGGCAAAGAGATATTTGGAAGCCCATAGAGGGCTAAGGTGAAAAAGGAAATATCCTCAGATGAAATCTGGAAAGAAGCTTTCTGAGAAACTGCTCAGTGTTCTTTTAATTCATCTCACAGAGTTACATCTGTATTTCCTGGACTCTTTGCTAGCCTTATTTCTGTGGAATCTGAGAACAGATATTTCGGATCCCTTTGAAGACTATAGGGCCAAAGGAAATATCCTCCGATAACAAAGAGAAAGAAGCTTTCTGAGAGACTTCTTTGTGTTCTGTGAAATCATCTCACAAAGTTACACCTTTCCCCTCAAGAAGCCTTTCGCTAAGACAGTTCTTGTGGAATTGGCAAAGTGATATTTGGAAGCCCATGGAGGGCTATGGTGAAAAAGGAAATATCCTCAGATGAAATCTGGAAAGAAGCTTTCTGAGAAACTGCTCAGTGTTCTTTAAATTCATCTCACAGAGTTACATCAGTATTTCGTGGATCTCTTTGCTAGCCTTATTTCTGTGGAATATGAGAACAGATATTTCGAATCCCTTTGAAGACTATAGGGCCAAAGGAAATATCCTCCGATAACAAAGAGAAAGAAGCTTTCTGAGAAACTTCTTTGTGTTCTGTGAAATCATCTCACAGAGTTACAGCTTTCCCCTCAAGAAGCCTTTCGCTAACACAGTTCTTGTGGAATTGGCAAAGTGTTATTTGGAAGCCCATAGAGGGCTATGATGAAAAAGGATATATCCTCAGTTGAAATTTCAAAAGAAGCTTTCTGAGAAGCTGCTTAGTGTTCTGTTAATTCATCTCACAGAGTTACATCTGTATTTCGTGGATCTCTTGGCTAGCCTTATTTCTGTGGAATCTGAGAACAGATATTTCGGATCCCTTTGAAGACTATAGGGCCAAAGGAAATAGCCTCCGATAACAAAGAGAAAGAAGTTTTCTGAGAAACTTCTTTGTGTTCTGTGAAATCATCTCACAGAGTTACAGCTTTCCCCTCCAGAAGCCTTTCGCTAAGACAGTTCTTGTGGAATTGGCAAAGTGATATTTGGAAGCCCATAGAGGGCTATGGTGAAAAAGGAAATATCCTGAGATGAAATCTGGAAAGAAGCTTTCTGAGAAACTGCTCAGTGTTCTTTTAATTCATCTCATAGAGTTACATCTGTATTTTGTGGATCTCTTTGCTAGCCTTATTTCTGTGGAATCTGAGAACAGATATTTCGGATCCCTTTGAAGACTATAGGGCCTAAGGAAATATCCTCCGATAACCAAGAGAAAGAAGCTTTCTGAGAAACTTCTTTGTGTTCTGTGAAATCATCTCACAGAGTTACAGCTTTCCCCTCAAGAAGCCTTTCGCTAAGGCAGTTCTTGTGGAATTGGCAAAGTGACATTTGGAAGCCCATAGAAGGCTATGGTGAAAAAGGAAATATCCTCAGTTGAAATTTCGAAAGAAGCTTTCTGAGAAACTGCTTAGTGTTCTGTTAATTCATCTCACAGAGTTACATCTGTATTTCGTGGATCTCTTTTCTAGCCTTATTTCTGTGGAATCTGAGAACAGATATTTTGGATCCCTTTGAAGACTATAGGGCCAAAGGAAATATCCTCCGATAACAAAGAGAAAGAAGCTTTCTGAGAAACTTCTTTGTGTTCTGTGAAATCATCTCACAGAGTTACAGCTTTCTCCTCAAGAAGCCTTTCGCTAAGACAGTTCTTGTGGAATTCGCAAAGTGATATTTGGAAGCCCATAGAGGGCTATGGCGAAAGAGGAAATATCCTCAGTGGAAATTTCGAAAGAAGCTTTCTGAGAAACTGCTTAGTGTTCTGTTAATTCATCTCACAGAGTTACATCTGTGCTTCGTGGATCTCTTTGCTAGCCTTATTTCTGTGGAATCTGAGAACAGATATTTCGGATCCCTTTGAAGACTATAGGGCCAAAGGAAATATCCTCCGATAACAAAGAGAAAGAAGCTTTCTGAGAAACTTCTTTGTGTTCTGTGAAATCATCTCACAGAGTTACAGCTTTCCCCTAAGTAAGCCTTTTGCTAAGACAGTTCTTGTGGAATTGGCAAAGTGATATTCGGAAGCCCGTAGAGAGCTATGGTGAAAAAGGAAATATCCTCTGATGAAATCTGGAGAGAAGCTTTCTGAGAAACTGCTCAGTGTTCTGTTAATTCATCTCACAGAGTTACATCTGTATTTCGTGGATCTCTTTGCTAGCCTTATTTCTGTGGAATCTGAGAACAGATATTTCGGATCCCTTTGAAGACTTTAGCGCCAAAGGAAATATCCTCCGATAACAAAGAGAAAGAAGATTTCTGAGAAACTTCTTTGTGTTCTGTGAAATCATCTCACAGAGTTACAGCTTTCCCCTCAAGAAGCCTTTCGCTAAGACAGTTCTTGTGGAATTGGCAAAGTGATATTTGGAAGCCCATAGAGGGCTATGGTGAAAAAGGAAATATCCTCAGATGAAATCTGGAAAGAAGCTTTCGGAGAAACTGGTTTGTGTACTGTTAATTTATCTCACAGAGTTACATCTTTATTTCGAGCATCTCTTTGCTACCCTTATTTCTGTGGAATCTGAGAAGAGATATTTCGGATCCCTTTGTAGACTACAGGGCCAAAGGAAATATCCTCCGATAACAAAGAGAAAGAATCTTTCTGAGAAACTTCTTTGTGTTCTGTGAAATCACCTCAAAGAGTTACAGCTTTCCCCTCAAGAAGCCTTTCGCTAAGACAGTTCTTGTGGAATTGGCAAAGTGATATTTGGAAGCCCATGGAGGGCTATGGTGAAAAAGGAAATATCCTCAGATGAAATCGGGAAAGAAGCTTTCTGAGAAACTGCTCAGTGTTCTTTTAATTCATCTCACAGAGATACATCTGTATTTCGTGGATCTCTTTGCTAGCCTTATTTCTGTGGCATCTGAGAACAGATATTTCGGATCCCTTTGAACACTATAGGGGCAAAGGAAATATCCTCCGATAACAAAGAGAAAGAATCTTTCTGAGAAACTTCTTTGTGTTCTGTGAAATCATCTCACAGAGTTACAGCTTTCCCCTCAAGAAGCCTTTCGCTAACACAGTTCTTGTGGAATTGGCAAAGTGATATTTGGAAGCCCATAGAGGGCTATGGTGAAAAAGGAAATATCCTCAGATGAAATCTGGAAAGAAGCTTTCTGAGAAACTGCTTAGTGTTCTGTTAATTCATCTCACAGAGTTACATCTGTATTTTGTGTATCTCTTTGCTAGCCTTATTTCTGTGGAATCTGAGAACAGATATTTCGGATCCCTTTGAAGACTATAGGGCCAAAGGAAATAGCCTCCGATAACAAAGAGAAAGAAGTTTTCTGAGAAACTTCTTTGTGTTCTGTGAAATCATCTCACAGAGTTACAGCTTTCCCCTCAAGAAGCCTTTCGCTAAGACAGTTCTTGTGGAATTGGCAAAGTGATATCTGGAAGCCCATAGATGGCTGTGGTGAAAAAGGAAATATCCTCAGATGAAATCTGGAAAGAACTTTCTGAGAAACTGCTCAGTGTTCTTTTAATTCATCTCACAGAGTTACATCTGTATTTTGTGGATCTCTCTGCTAGCCTTATTTCTGTGGAATCTGAGAACAGATATTTCGGATCCCTTTGAAGACTATAGTGCCAAAGGAAATATCCTCCGATATCAAAGAGAAAGAAGCTTTCTGAGAAACTTCTTTGTGTTCTGTGAAATCATCTCACAGAGTTACAGCTTTCCCCTCAAGAAGCCTTTCGCTAAGGCAGTTCTTTTGGAATTGGCAAAGTGATATTT